>NC_135425.1:10250196-10876446 GCF_051991245.1 Festucalex cinctus | reverse complement strand
TAGTCAACGTTTTCGTTTCCTGCAGCATTATACAAAATTAACTACACGAGCCATATGCACCCATCCATTAAAGTACCGACGTTGATATAGACGTTCCCGGTTCATACTAAATCAGTTGAAGTAAGGTCAGTTGAGGCGTCATATTCTGTCGAAACAGGTTGCTTATGCCAACTGGTGGCGAAATGCAAATACTGCAGGTTGAAATTGCTCAAAGCCTCTTTGGTATTGCTGCATTCAATACTACCACCTTGTGGTGAATAGTTACTCATGCAACATGGCTGTACAATGATTCGCCTCGCTTTAAAATTAACACGAGGGAAATCTCCAGTAAACACGCTATAACTAATCAAAATGTAAAAAAAAAATAAAATAAAAATCATTTAAAAATTTGAGTTTTAATATTATTATTGTTTTACTTGGATTTTAAAAATGAATATTTACACTTGTACAGAGTATTGGGTTAGACTAAGGAAACAAAAATAAAATAGACATTACATAACACAAGATTAATACTATAATATTACCAGATTGTTATATTTGTGAGGCTTTCTGCAAATGCATTTTTACATTTGGACGAACTTTCTGACATTATTTTCGAAAAACTCTGCACTGTACACTCTAAGATGTTAGACTTTAAGATAGGACTTATGCCACATAAACACAATATTATCAATAACCACTAATGGTAATCAAATTATGTAAATGATTATTTTATAGAAACGACACTTTCCTTAGTTAGATTTATTTTAATTGCCATTTTACCTCAACAATATATCTTTTTGTTGTTGTTGTTGTTGCAAATATATTGCATTTATTAAAAAAAAAAAAAAACAACTACCAAGACAGATAGGGTTCTCATTAATATTAGATATGTAAATAAGTTTTGCTCTGATTGGATAGCTGTTCTCCTTGATTTGAAATGAAGAATGATTACAGTAGTCACGTACACACTAAACTTGTATTCGACCTTTCTGTCAGCAACAAGATCCAACTGATATTCATCCGGGAACTCCTCCTTCAAATTCATCCTTCATTGAGCCTGTCATGATGCGTTCAGTCAGTGATCTGCTAGTACCATTTACCAAAGCATTTTTTTGTACCACAAATGGCAACAGCTAGTTTTCAAAAACGCAACAACAAAGAACAGACTGTGAGATTATGAAGTCAACAAGTTTATGTCTTTATCTTTAAATCATGTTCAATGGAAGACTTTTAATTGTACATAACCTCTGTTAATGGTTCTTTTCCCCTCCTTCCTAATTTCCTCTCATTTTGTGAGAGTGCGCATGTGTGTGTGTGTGTGTGAGATGATGGGTGGGTGCGCACACAACAGACTGGAAGTCATTTCGAAAAGAAATTAACACCAGCGTCTAATACTCTATTGCTCCCGACACCGCAAATTGGATTCATTCGCTTCACAGTAGCAGTAAATTACAGGACACAAAGCCTCCTTGCAGCTTGTCGGAAACGCACGCTCAAGCAACAGACGTCTCAACTTTCCGAAATGTTCTCGTTTCAGACATTGTGTGGATAACACTTGACGAAAAACAAACAAACAACAACAACAACAACAACAACAACAACACTCAGTGGCTTAAATTTGTGTGTGAGGAAAGAAAAATCTGCTTGTTATGTTCATGGTTGATCATTTGGGGTGAGAGGTTGGGTTTAATTACCAGTCAGTCACATGACCAACACTGATTGCAGCTGAAAACAGAAAAAAGGGGCATTACTTTGGCTTTCTTTTTCTTAATAACATATATTGTTTTTCACGGCATTACTTAAAAAGCCTGTACCATATATATTAGGGGTGTTAAAAAAAAATCGATTCGGCGATATATGGCGATACTACATCGCGCGATTCTCGAATCGATTCAATAATCGGCAGAATCGATTTTTTTTTTTATTTTTTATTTTTTTTTTAGGATTCACACCTTGAGCATGGAAGAATGTTATATGAACGGAACATTAAGCCTTAATATTTTATTTTAATGCTGTTCAAACATGAAACAGATTACAACCTCTATAAGACTGAAATTTCAGATAAATAAATAATACATTTTCATATAAATCTTACACTCTACAAGCTTACTGATTAGTATTTTCTAAATTTGAATGAAAAAAATCGCAACAATCGACTTATAAATCCGTATCGGGATTAATCGGTATCGAATCGAATCGTGACCTGTGAATCGTGATACGAATCGAATCGTCAGGTACTCGGCAATTCACACCCCTAATATATATTCAGTTTCTTTGTAAATACAATATTTATTGGTCCTTTTGAACAAACTAAAACATTGTTTAAAAAAAAAACCAACAACGTACACATATGTATTTTGATTTGTGTCATATTTGATACATCCGGTCACAATGTTTTAAATTCGTACATTTATAGCTGTCAAAAATATAACAATGAACAGATATATCAAACATATGACTTTTTCCAAAAATCAGACAGAACATTTCCCACTAAGTCTATGTTTTTCTCCTTTCTCAATTGGGGCGATCTTGCAAAGTAGCTGGAAAAGACATCAGCTGGGTGATTAGGGCTGGGTATCACCGCCAACCACACGATACGATACAGGGGCCACGATACGATACGTATCGCGATACATATGTATCCAAAATAAGACACATTTTATTTTTTATTTTTTTTAAACAAAATATAGGAAAATTGGTACACTGAGACACGTGCCATGTTAAGTTTATCAATAAATAAATGTTGACATTCTTCCTCTGCTTTCATTTTTCTTAGAAGGACACAGTGTCCAATCACCGGTGAGCTATTTTTGCATTAATTGAAGGCAATTCACTTCAAAGACGCTGCTGGTTTTTATTTTTTAGGTACAATGCAAGCCGCAAAGGCAAACGGTAACTGCCTATTTAAAGTTAACGAGCAATATCGATTCTGACGCCTGCGTATCGATACGTGTATTGTGATGAGGCCCGCAACGATATATTGCCGTATCGATTTTTTGAGCACACCCCTATGGGTGATACTGCCCTCTAGTGGATTACCCGTGAAATGCATGTGTCAGGTTATACACGTCAGGGTTTTTAATGGGGGGAAAAATATACTCCTGAAATAAAGGGCTCAAAATGTCTTGTATTTAATGTGATATGTTTGGCATTATAAAGTTAATCATATTTACAACTACATATGTACCAATGGATGAAATAATAAAAGTTATGTTAAACATTTTAGCGCATGGCTAAAGTCATTGCACTGGGGATAAAAGCAATATTTACTTCCTAATCAGTACCAAAACTTTGTGAATTTACACAAGTGGACAATATTTCTCCATTAAAACTAGGAGCAAAGAACACCGTTAAAAGCTTCTCCTAGAAAAATATCAGCCAGCTCACCCTAGTTTGATCTGAATGTACCAACTTTTTTCAAACTGTTTAGCCACAATCTTGTTTCAACATTTCAAGATGAACAACTTGAAATAACTGCAGTATGTTATTTTAAACATGAAATATGAATTCCTTTATTTCGGTGTCCTGTGAGTGGACTTCATCTAAAGTCGCATATTTCCTTCAAAATGTTTTTCAAGGACGTTGATCCACAGCTATGATGGAAATATTAAAAATTGCTACGCTTTGATGTCGCTCATGGAACCTTTCTGAATTGTTAATTTGTAATTTGACACACAACGATCATATTGTAGCCCCATTAACACCCTGCATTCACGCATAATCAAACAAATTAGCCTTTATGCAAATGACGTAGGAATCAATTATGTTAAATGCCTGGCTTAAATGACAGCCATAATTAAGATCATAATGCTGATAGAGATATTAGTGGAGAGCAATGATAATGAGTATGAAGGAGAAGGCTGTATGTGATTGTGCTCTATGAAGATGCTGCTGAAGAAACAAACTTGCAAGTTTGATGGTTTTTGTTCAATACCAGAGAGGTTTGAGGTTGGCTCTTTGGATTTAAAAAAAAAAAAAAAAAAAAAAAACTTTGAAAGTAATTCATGTGTGTTGAAACAAAAGTAATTTTACAATGTAAAGAATATCAAAAATTTAGAGCAGTTGTGCCAATCCTTTTGAGAATTGTCTTAAAGTACAATAAGTCATAAATGTAAGAAAAATACTTTTAAATTAATGTTACCAGTAAATGTCAAGAAAACAGAAAAATACAACCAATTTATGGGAAAAAGAGACATTAGAGACAATTGATTCATGGTTTTATGAATCGATATCGGGCTCGAAAAGGAAAATTGCAACAATATTGATTATTTGATTTTTTTAAACCCAGCCATAGTATGTAATTATGGCATGGTTGAGGACCCAAATGTAGAGAGCAGTTGTGCACTCAAAAAGTAATTTAATGTAAAGAGAACAAAAAAACAAACAAGGTCCTTGTATTAATCATCCATCCATCCATCCATTTTCTTGACCGCTTATTCCTCACAAGGGTCGCAAAGATCCAAAATCAACAGAAATTCAAAATAAAGAAGGTTCACAATCACAAGTACCTAAACAAACAAAAGGGAAAAGACCAGACTTGACTTGAGTTGACATGACTTGGACAAGGACTTGAACTTTTTGTTAGCAGTCCTTGTCCATGGTTGGTGAACACAAACGGGTCTAGGTTGTTGCGCACAGGTGTAGACACAATAATGTAACGAGACACACGGGCAAGTGCCATACAAGGGAAACGTGACAAAACCTGAATCTAATCAAAAGCAAAACAACATAACAGGCATGGGCAGCAAACAAACAAACACAAAGTCACATGTGACAATGAAGGCAAACGTCTCCATGTCTAGCAGGTGTTTGACTTGTGCCACAAATTGAATCTACTAGTTACATATTCACATTGCGCAATTAGCCTTTCCTTCATTGTGTGTGAAGGAATTTACAAGCTCTCACTGATATTTAATTCCCATTGTTGAGCAAAAGGTCAATCGCATGTCTCCTCTGACCTATTGTGTTATTTCTCAGAACATGTGACATTTGGCTTGCTCATGTTTAGTCATTAGTTTTGACGACTTATTTGTATACAAACCCTGCATGATGTTTAATTAACCTTCATATGTGGCATACGTGTTACATAGATGGGTTACTATGGCATCAGATGAAACAACACAGATTATTACGTGTAGAGATGCAAAACAAATGAAGATGAGGTATTTTGTTGGTGTGCCCTGGAGTAAATGAGTGAAATAATGAATATTCATGTGTGGATCAGTAACGGTTAGTTATGGTTATAAATCTTGAGCAGACAAGATGATACGCTGACTTGACGCGAGCTTATTGGTGTCTCTAATGCTTTGCTGTCTCCATTATCTGCTACTCATTTGGAGCAGGATATCGATGGTTGCTGTTATCAATCCACCGCAACTGTTCCGAGTCGGATAAACGTCGTCCAATGGGATCACAGGAACCGCTCGCGCTCGTTGCCTCGGCTCACTTGTGTGACAAATATGACAATTACTGCAAGTATCGGGAGCTGCCCTTGTTTCTGTTGTGTGTAAACATGACTGCGGTATCTCATAAAGTCTGGATTTGAATTCTTAATGTACCACAATCTGTCAAATATGCTTTGACAGTGCAGACGTGAATGAGACTTGTGGGAGGTCGGAGAGCATCATCACCACATATATGAAGATGATTACACTCAATGTATTTCAAGAGGTAGTATTTCTGTGTGACACCGGAATGACATTAAATCAAACATGCTACAAGGAAAATGGGATATATGAATCAAAACTTGAAGCACCATATGTGCTCTGTAAATTGATTTGTGTGAGATGCTTCTCAATGTTTTTAGAAGGACTACATGGACTTACTGGGACAGTGGTGAGTCATCCAACAACACAAAGTGTGTGTAAATCACACCAATGAAGAGGACATTTTTGGCGTCTTACTCAAGGACTTACAGTAATAACATTCATTCTGCCTTCTCGTTTTCAACTTTCTATTGTTGCACTTCAAGTTGACTGTCAAGGAAATGTCCCGGAACAGACTAAAGCAGATCAGAAAATGCTGTTTTTGTCTTGACTTAAGTGAAGTAGCACATCGTTGCTCAAAGTTGTTTTTCCACTCTGGGTTCCAAGTAACTGTAAACAATTGTATGTTTGTAATCATGAGGTGGCTCCAGTTTGGGAACTGCTTTCAAAACTTCCGCTCTATACGATTCGAACCTTGGTGTTTTTAAATGTTGTAATACAGAAAATAGTTCCACAACAGTGACAAATAATCCGTCTTTAATGTTGAGGTTTAGAACTAACCTTGGCAATTTTCAACTTACTACATATCCAACAAGTTTGGAGTCAATAGGGTACAAATACAAAGATTACTCTTTTTTTTTTTTTTTTTTTTTAATGTACTGTATGTTTGACATGTTTTATTATTGGATAGCACTACAGATTGTCTGACTCACAGTTTGACTGGTGGATAGCTGCTTGTCCATATATGCCCTGAAATTGACTGCTGACCAGTCCAGAAATATAATAATAATAATAATAATAATAATAATAATAATAATAACAATAATAATAACAATAATAATAATAATAATAATAATAATAATAATGATGATGATGATGATGATGATGATGATGATAATAATAATAATAATGATAATAATAATAATAATAATAATAATAATAATAATAATAATAAAACAATAATAATAATAAAATAAAAGACAGTGCCGGGAAAAAGTAATTCGGCAATAATAATAATAATAATAATAATAATAATTATAATTATAATAATAATAATTATAATAATAAAAGACAGTGCCCTTTCTATATTCCAACTGTTTACAGAAACTGTTTTCAGTTTAACACCTTAAAGTCATTTGGAAAAAAGTAATTCAGCAATAATAATAATAATAATAATAATAATAATAATAATATTAACAATAATAATAATAATAATGCTGATAATGATGATGATGGTGATGATGTTGATGGTGACGATGACGATAACAATAACAACAACAACAACAACAACAACAACAACAACAATAATAACAATAATAAAATAATAATAATAATAATAATAATAATAATAATAATAATAATAATGAACGGCCAGTGCCCTTTCTATATTGCAACTGTTTACAGAAACTGTTGTCAGTTTCACCTTAAAGTCATTTGTAAAAAAGTAATTCAGCAGTAATTTGGGGAAGATGATGTCACAGGAGAGACAAAAGATTACATCCTACATCTTATGCAAATGTGAAGTACTTTCATGTCTCTCTGCAATGTACCCTCATATATCAGATGTAATCCACTTTCACAGTCATGTTGTCCTCATCTCACCAGTAATGGTGGTCATTATGCTTCATCTGATTTGATTTTTTGTCTCATTGCCTGGTGGTAAGTGAATATATTTATGAGTGGGTGAAAATTGCTGTTAAATGACTTTCACTTAGCATAGATGCAAAGTCGTATCCAGCCATTGCCTGACACGCTCATTAGGTGGTTGTTATAATCTTTGTATCATCTCATAGTTTAAGAATTAGCGCTGCTGTTGATATCCATGCTTCATTCTTGATTATGTTGACTGCTCTCCAGGTGGCACGGTGGAGGAGTGGTTAGCATATCCGGTTCACACGTCTGAGGTTGGCGGTTTGAAATCAGAATTCACTCTTTATGGAGTCTACATGTTTTTTGATATGCTTGCTTGGCTTTTCTCAAGGCAATCTAGCTTTCTCCCAAAGACATGTATGATAAAGTACATTGAAAACTGTAAATAGTCAATAGGAATGAATGTTGAACTGACTGAGCAATATGAAAAACTGGTGGATGATGAATGGGAGTTTCCTTTTACAATTCCAGCAGGCTGGAAAGGTCAGTTAAACTGTTATTTAAGATTAACAGCAGATGTAACATCCGCTTGAGCAATAACATGCTTTCATGATTGAAAGAATTCTTCTTATATTTCACAGTTAACCTATATATTTTTTGATTTAACCGAAAGAGTCCCAACAACGATTGCAGGCAGACTGTTTATTGTACTTCAATGATTGTTTATGTCTGGATCTAAGTGAAAACATGCTTTCTTATCATCTAACATAGAGGACTGGCATCCACATGGACACTTTATTTTCCTCTCAGGAATTCTTCCTTCCTGGCAAACTTGTGAGTCCTTCCCATGCTCAAAGGGATGACCGATACCTGATCTGGTCCGAGACCCAGGAGGCGTCCATCGAAGCCAAAATGAATGCTCCTTGTGATGAATAAATAAAGGTTTAAGTACACCGCAAATAAGCATGGTTTGAGTTAGATATCAGTTGGGGAAGGCGACAAATAAAAGAGAAGCGGAATAACAGTTACCATGGCATTGTAATGGCTTTCTTCTAGGTTGCTTACATTAGGTATGATGAAAATTAACTTGACAGGAGCTCTTTGCAGGAATCTCACAAATCAGCTGCATCAGAACCCTGAAAAAACATCTAGCCTTCAGTCACCCTTTCTCTTTACATACTAGTTAGCAAAGACAGATATTTCCACAACTCATTGTGTGTCTTCCCTTCCCAGTATGTGTGACCAATCAGTTCCCTCAGCCCATTGTGTTTCCCAGGTGTGTCTTGTTAGTGGCTCGTTAGTGTTGGTGTATTTAGTCAGTGGTGTTTATTCACGCAGTGTGGGAGCATATCTTGTCCTGTTGTGGCATATTGTGTTGGTGTTGTTTGCCGTCAAGTCAAGTCAAGTCAAGTCAAGTCAAGTCAAGTCAAGTCAAGTCAAGTCAAGTCAAGTCAAGTCAAGTCAAGTCAAGTTTCCCCACGTCAAGCCAAGTCTCTCCCCGTCGAAGCCAATTCTTTCCACGTCCCAGCCAAGTCTTTTACGTCCCAAGCCAAGTCTTCCGTGTCCCAGCCAAGTCTTCTTCCACATCTCAGCCAAGTCGTCCCACGTTCAGTCCAGCCATCCCGTGTTCTACTTGTTCATGGTCAATAAAGTTACTCTCATTCCTGTCTGTCTCCCTGCCTTGCTTTTCCGCCATTGGGTCCATCTCCCCTCACCCACTCGCACCTCTACTCACCGTGACACTAAATATAAATAGACCACAGGATGGAATCCACAGGAAGCCAATGACAAAATGCCTTATTATTATTATTATTATTATTATTATTATTATTTTAAGTCAGGAAGTGTTTATTTGGTTGCTTTTGTGCAAGTTTGCACATTGTTTACATTGGCTCTAAAGTATGTATTATTTGTATACAAGAGAGACCTATTTCTTAACTATGTGCATCCAAGGGAATAAATGCTGACTGGCAAATTTACATTTTTTGTTTACTTATTTTTTTTAAAAAAAAGTGATGTTAAAACAGTAAAGTAATACATTAAAATGTATTTACAAAAACAAGATGTGAAATGACAGAACTTGAGGCCTCAAAAGCAGACAAAATGTGAGAAAGTCACAAAGGTTACGAATAATTTATTTACAAAGCGTTCTGTTATGTTGTAAAAATACCACTGAACAAATCCAGTGTGCTGACTGACAAATGTGATTATTTTGTAAAAAAAATGTCTACATAATGTTTAGGCATAAGCGTACCGAGGCAGTCAGATGTTTTGTTGAAGGGGGACTCAAACATGAACTGAGGCCCCAGGGGGCTTCTCACTCAGTGGGCACTGCTCCTCATGTCATGACCCTGAGATGACCTTCACCACTTCACACTTCCCACTCCGAATTTTCCCACCGACATCACAACACAATGTTGATGACCTGAGCGGAACCTCCGATATGACTTCTGCCTCTTTATGTCCTTTTCAGAATAAAATAAAATAAATAAAATAAAACTTGTTTTTGGAGTGACAACCATGTCAAATAAACATAATTTGATCCATCAGCTTCTGGTCCCACCTTTTCCTACCAGCGTGTATATTCTTTGCTACTTGCATGTGTACCTCTCTGGAGAGTTGGTCATGCACAGCTAAATGAATTTTAATGACCATTCACGATACTCATCTCGCGGAATGTTGAACGAGGACCCTTGTTTTAACGAAGCTGTGTATAATTTAAACGCTTGAGAAGCTACAAAAAAAGGAAAGCCCAAGAGATGCATGTAATATTTCCCCAGTTATGAATTTAATACCATTGTATGCTTATGAGTAATGTGCTGCTTCCAAAAGGTATATCACACGGACTCTAAGGACAATGTTTACTGCCCTTTGAATAATTCATAGCAGTAAGGTCACATTAAAATGCATAAATAAAATTGCAGATGTTACCAAATATGTTAGTTGTCTCAAGCTACATCACGCCTTGGTTAGAAGCTCTTCATTTGCATGAGTCCAAAGTTTTTTGTTAACTTCTGACTTTTACTTGTGCGACATCATCAAGTTATTCACATTTGTCAATCCAGCAGATTTATATACAGGATTCTGAAAAGTCTCCACTTCCTTCAGACTGGGTTCTAAATTTGAACATATCGTGATTCATAGGAAAGTACGCTGATGTGTGTTCGATCACCTTGACTTCGACTTCTTTTGAGGGATTATTTTTTTTCAATTGATTGAAGTGATTACTGCGATTGGCTGGCAACCAGTCCAGGGTGTCCCCCGCCTACTGCCCAGAGCCAGCTGAGATAGGCGCCAGCACCCCCCGCGACCCTTGTGAGGAATAAGCGGTCAAGAAAATGGATGGATGGATGAAGTGATAAGCACAATTCTGCAGTAAATTCTGTAGACTAAATTTTCCTTTTGGATATAATTAAAAAGTAGGAGTGGCTTAGTTCAGGTGGTAGAGTGGCGGTTTCCCAAGCTGAAGGCCGTGAGTTTGTTTTGTAACCATTGTTTAAACTTTTTTATATATATTTTTAATTTTTTTATCTTAATAAACTAGGAAATCTCTCCTTGCAATATTTACTTAGAATTTCTATGTAAAAAATCTTGAATAGTTTTTTTTTTTTTTTCATACCTGTGAGGTGGGATGGATTATCTCGGCAAAGGAGAAATGCTCACTAGCACAGATTGAGACAGATTTGTGATTTGAGTGAAATAGCCTTTTGTGTATGTAAAGTTTGAGATTTTTGAGTCCAGCTCACAAAAATGGGGACAAAAACAAAGGTGTGTCTTTATATTTGTGCTCATTGTATAACTACAGTTAACGCACTGTATTTTTTTAGATGACATATTTCAATTTTCTATGAACACATTTTTTTCCAGTGTCATTATTTTATTATTTTAAAACAAGTGTATGGATGAGATTGTTCCCTGCATTGTGTTACGTCCAAAGTGACAATGTCGAAGTATACAGTGCTGTATGTCCTTTCAAGTATGAACATTAAGACGTGATTAGTTTATATAGTGACCTCACAGCCCTACTGGGAGTGATGTCATTTGTTCTGTATCTCCCCAAATGATGAAGTCATACAAAGTAATTTAAAAGTTTGTATTGTGTTTCATAGAAGATGTCCAATTAAGCTCAGACACAAATACCACTTTGTTTGATTTGAGGGAATATTATAGTTAAGGTTATAATACCAATTTCCATGGGTTAGGAAAGCACTGTTAAATGTGAAGTTAAATGGAGATTGCTACATAAATAAGCACATGGTTAAGTGGACAAATGTGAGCATCACAAAAAAAAAGAAGAAATCGAAACAGTGACCTCTCACCAATCAACTCCAACCTCTTCACTTGAATTTGACTTTCTACTGTTACTTCGTAATAACATCATTAAATGTCCTCTTTGGCTTCTGTTTCATCTCGTACAGCAGCATATGTGCTAGTTGTGACACAACGCACAAAAAAGTGATAGTGTGATTTTTCTTGGGGTCAAAATGGGTGGCTATGATAACACTTAATGGGGGTGGCTATGATATGACTATGATAACAATTTTCTTCAACAGTACCTGAGGTAGGTTGAAGGAAATTTATTGACATAGTTTAGGGCAATACAATGTACTACAATTTAATTATAATTCTGATTTTTGCTTTAAGGAGTTTTATTTATCTTCTTTTGTATCTTTTTTATTGTAATAGTGATGTTCTACAATTAGTGTAGTTTATCATATTTAGTAGCAGTACTGACATATTATTGGGCCAATATATTTCAAGGTATCGATACCAGTATCGGCTGCCCTCTTGTGGCCGTTTTACAATCCTGAATTAGTAATTAGAAGAACCGAAAATTGCTATTAATTTCATGCAATTTTAAGGGCTATATGGGTCTTTACCATCTTCCTTTAAAATGATCTGTCAATTATTTATTTTTTTATTTTATTTTTATTTTTTATTTTTTATTTTTTTATTTTTTTTTGGGGGGGGGGGGGTATTTTTATGTATCAAAAGTACAAGTACTGATATTGGAGACTACTCAAAGGATGAGTACTTATTATTATTATTATTCTTATTATTATTATTATTCTTATTATTATTATTATTATTATTATTATTATTGTTGTTGTTGTTGTTGTTGTTGTTAGGATGCTTCTTGGCGTAATACATGAGATTACAATATACAGATGTTGCCAGCAGAGGGCGCCACAAATGACCACTTCTCTGGTAACGTGTCCATTTGTATATTTCTCAGCTTTCAACATATTTTTCATGACCTGTGTGTGTGTGCGTGTGCCTGGTCAGAGGGTGGTTTGGCCTTCTGATGCTCTGGAGAAAATATAAAAATAAAGCATCACACAGGAAAGCCCTAATTAGTCTGTCAGTACTTCTCAGTGAAGCCCACCATCCCGACCCCCCACAGCACCAACTCTTCACCTAACACTCCCCCACTCTCCCCGCCACGCCATATTTTCTCTCACTGTCAGAGCTGGTCATCATGTGTGAGACTGAATCTGTCATTGGGGTCAAATGAGCGCGGGTGTGTTTATCATAGATAAAACAGATAGAGGCAATGACTGGGCCCTGGAGAAGGAAACAGCCTGACAAACACAATAATTCAATAAAAGACCTCAGAGGAGTGTGACTTTCTGCCTCACTTAGTCTCTCTCCAATGACTATGAATTTGTCTAAATATGACATGGAGCAAATTACCGTGTTGTGAATATTGTCTCATTTTTCCTGGACCACTCCTCAGCTTGTGCGTTCCTGAGAGTGAATCCCATTACATGCGTCACCATCGCTCAGTTTTGCTGATGGAGTGAAAAAAAGGACAATTTATAGATTGCTAAGAGGGAACTGTATTGATGATATGCATGCTGCACCAATCAATTAATGTCACATGAGAATTGTTAAACACTGGAGGCACACGAGAGGTTTATTTAATTGCCTCCATTACCTGTGCACATCCACTGATGAGCCAAAGATGACAGTTTTCACCTCAAGTTTTGTTTGTTTGTTTGTTTGTTTTTTTTCCAATAGAAAATCAGCTGAATGTCAGATATGTATTTGTTTCTTGGTAATAAATCATAGTAACATAATCTGCGCATGCCTTTTAATTTTCTTGTGCTGCATTTCTTAATTATTTGAGTATTTTGAAGACAGCTTTATATTGTAAACATATACACATACATATTAAAATTAGGGTAGACCGATTATCGGCCGGGCCGATTGTCGGTGCCGATGTTTGGCATGTTGACAAATATTTTTACGAATCTGAAGGCCGATAAAGCTGGAATCTCACCGAGCAGTGAATGCTTGCAAACATAGCAAATTTTGTGTTTTCATCAGGATATGTAAGATGTTGACAAACGTTTCTTACTTGTTGCAAAGGCATTTCGAACATATTCAGACAATTTGTCACTGTCTGCGAAGATCTTTTGAACCTTGATGAAAACCCCAAATTAGATACATTTTATTTTGCATACATTTGTCACTGTTGAAACTGGGAAGTCCCAACACTTTTTAATTTATAAAAAAACAACAACTAATAATTAAAAAAATATTAAATTTAGAAATTATGTTGAAATTGTGGAAAACTTTACTTACAGTAGAAAACTATCCATCCATCCATCCATTTTCTTGACCGCTTATTCCTCACAAGGGTCACGGGGTGTGCTGGAGCCTATCTCAGCTGGCTCTGGGGAGTAGGCGGGGGACACCCTGGACTGGTTGCCAACCAATCGCAGGGCACACAGAGACAAACAACCATCCACACCCACACGCACACCTAGGGACAATTCGGAGCGCCCAATTAACCTGCCATGCATGTCTTTGGAATGTGGGAGGAGACCGGAGTACCCGGAGAAGACCCACGCGGGCACGGGGAGAACATGCAAACTCCACCCAGGAAGGTCCGAGCCTGGACTCGAACCGGAGACCTCAGAACTGGGAAGCGGACGTGCTAACCACTCGACTAGTAGAAAACTATTTATTAATTAATTAATTAATTAGTTAATTAATTTATTTATTTATTTATTGCAAACACTGGGAAGTCCCAACACTTTTTAACTTATAAAAATATTTTTTTTTTTAAATAGAAATTATGTTGAAATTTTGGAAAACTTTATTTACAGTAGAAAACTTTAGAAAACTATTTATTAATGAATTAATTAATTAATTTATTTATTTATTTACTTATTTATTTACTTATTTACTTATTTATTTATTTATTTATTCACTGCAAACACTGGGACGTCTCAACACTTTTTAATTTATAAAATAATAATAATAAAAAAAATACATTTAGAAATTATGTTGAAAATTTGGAAAACTATATTTACAGTAGAAAACTATTTATTTATTTATTTATTTACTTGCTTGGTTTTGAATTTAGCTTAACACATGCTGACGACCCTGGAAGTTCCCTACATTTTCTGTTAAAATTATTAATTAAACAAAGTTTAATTAAAATTAAAAGAAAAGGTTTTTTATTTTAACGCTATTATTTTCTCTTTTACTGCAAATGAATATCGGCTTGAAATATCGGTTATCGGCCTCCTTGACAACTAATAATTGGTATCGCTATTGGCCCTGAAAACCCCCCCAAAAAAACACGTATTGATCTATCACTAATTAAAATATGCTTTGAAAAAAGTTTTCTTCCATGTGCTTATTGACAATGATAATG
Organism: Festucalex cinctus; assembly: GCF_051991245.1. Classification (NCBI taxonomy): domain Eukaryota; kingdom Metazoa; phylum Chordata; class Actinopteri; order Syngnathiformes; family Syngnathidae; genus Festucalex; species Festucalex cinctus. The sequence continues at coordinate 10,861,500 of NC_135425.1, read as the reverse complement.
AGCAAAGCATTAACCCACATTTGCTGCAGCAAATCCACAATCATGGTGTGATCTGTTTTTTGGCCCCTGGGGTCACACTTAAGTAGTGTGGGTTAAAGATCCAGAGAACCAGGCTGCCCTCTGTTTTAGAGGCCGAGGGCAAGAATCTCTGTAATCAATGATAATTTGACTTCAAAGACAGGGAAAAAAAAATGTAGCAAGACGACAAAGAGGATTCTCAAAATTTATAATCAACTTTGATTATTTGTATCCCACTGGGGGAAATCTGTAAACCACCAACATTTAAATCAGTCAATCACCTAACCACACTGAACAATAACTCAAAAAGTAGCAAAAGCATAATCTTAATATCAATACCCTACAGACAGCATTAACTTGCCCCATATATTTGGATTAATTCACATAGCACTAGACAGCATTTACAGTACATAACATACAGTAGACGGCAACGCATCGTGAGTACGTTCACACAGCAGCCAAATTGAAGCTATTTGGAAAGATGCCTCGTTCAGTTTCTCCTTGGAGATGTATCATCAAGCCACAACTCATTGCATTAATAAAGAACCATTACCTTTGATCGTGTTATCCCATTCTAACTCAATCATACTAATTATTTGCCGATATAATGGCGAATACAATTGACACATCCAATATGGCGGATGCGCTGTAATATCGCTTGGAACGGGCCACCTGTTTGAACCGTATCCGCAGCAGATTTTAAAAGAAAAAGGAAAGCAAAATCCAACCTCATTTTAGATGCCCAAATGATATGTGGCTATCGTGGGTTATTTTTTTCAAGTGATTCTTGAGTTGCCAACACTTATCGTAGTATGTCCTTCCTCACTTGTCGTACGCTGGTCGTGTGAGTCGGAACTCCTTATTTACAACTGTGTACATGTTATACAGACATGCCTTGCTTCAGTGCACAAAAGCAAACAACAAAAAAACTTGAAGCTTGTAGTACATGACTCGCACGCCAACGTTGACGTATTTGTCCTGTTTGTTAAAGCATGTTAAAGGTAAAGTTTACATGACCATCTCCAAGAGCTTGATGTTCCTGTGATCACACTTATTAGTCAGAAATTTAAGATCCACCGGACTGGTGCCAAACATCCTGGACGTGGCAACATGAGAAAAATTGATGACAAATTGAAGGAATGGATAATACAAAATGTAACTAAAGGGTCCTATACAACCTCCAAAGAAAATAAAGGTGAACTCAGCTTGTATCATTCGCCCTTGATTGAGCCAAAGTGGATGTCGTGGGAGACAACCAAGGAAAACACATCTGTTGAAAATGTAATCATAAATCATTTATTTATTGAGCTTTTGGCAGAATGTCGGACAGATGAGACAAAACGAGAACTTAATTTAAACAAACGAACACTGTCCTTTCATGGAGGGACTTGTTTAGAGTATTTTCTGGGGCTGTTTAGCTTGTGCTATGTACGCCACACCAGCTAACTCGCAACGACCTTCAGCTGGACATAAGTGCAGCTAAACATGTTGCAGAGTCACTCCTAATTCAGTTATCATCTCCTCCATAGCGGTGAATTAACCAAACATAGATTATGACATGTATAATATTCTCACAAAGGAAAGATGTAGAAATCATGCTAATCGCTAAGCTAACCTAAGATTGACATATAATTGGAATTAAGTGCTGAGGTAATTACACTTTTCACTAAGGATATTCAATACCACTTTTTCCCCAAACCAATCCCATTACAGCATTATTATTATTATTATTATTATTATTATTATTATTATTATTATTATTATTATTATTATTATTATTATTATTATTATTATTGTTTCATTCACAGATGGTTACCAGCGATTTTGTCCATGTATGTATATGTTTTGAAACACTTTTTACAATCAAAAGGAAAATACATTTTACTGGACTGTTCTCCAAACAAAGGCCAATTCAAAGCAGGAAAACCAACAACAACCACCAACAAAAAATGGTTTCAACTTTTTACTGAAGAGATTCAAGATTACTATTACAACATTTTAATATTTAGTGACAAAATACTGTACTGTTTACAAGTTTGAGTGTGCCAACAGTTTCACATTATTTCTCGTTAATACTGTGAAGGCTTTGAAGGCCACTAAGATTGTACAATTTGGATTTTTGCTGAAATTTGTTGGGGACAGCATGCTATGTATGTATACGTACTGCACTTTGTACATTTGGAGTCTGAATATGTCATGACTGGGTCACGCCAGGTTTAAGTTTGGGTCATGACGGTGAGGTCGTGTGTCTGTTTTGAACTGTTTCAACTGGTTTTAAGCTATGTGAGGTCATGAACTATGTGATGTCAAGAATCTTTAATCTCTTTTTCTGGTCAACAGCCAATCAGATAATTTCATGTCAGTCCTGTTACCCACATGTCTAACCACAGCCAATCCGGTCAATTCACTGTCTATTTAAGCCAAACTGAGAAGTGTGTGTTTTGTTGGATTATTACCTCTGTTCCTCTCTGCATCTCCACAGCCCAAGGGGGCTGGCGTCTCGGGATTCTCGATGCATTCTCATTGTTTCTCGTCTAGTCAAGTTTGTTCTATGCCTCTCGATGTTATGCGAATAAAGAGTTAAAATCTTATTTGTGTCTGTGCATTTTGGGATTCAACCTCAGAATGTAACAGAATATGAGACGTCAGCACAACTTCAGTTCAACAAGTATCAAAGAATGAAGCCTACGTCTCGTCATTTTCCTTTTGTGTCTTTTTATGGACCAGCGACTCACTTACCATGTTTCACCATTCATAATCCATCCATCCATTTTCTTAACCGCTTGCTCCTCACAAGGGTTGCGGGGGTGCTGCAGCCTATCCCAGCTGGCTTCGGGCAGTAGGCGGGGTACAACCTGAACTGGTTGTTAGCCAATCGCAGACCATTCATAGTGTTAGAATTTTTTTTAATTAAATCAATATAAACATTGACCGTGCATTTACTATAGGATTTATGATGGCACCCTGGAATAGATTCCTTCTATTTTCAGTTTTTCCTGTGTAACAGCGATTGACCAACGTCGAGAAGTGGTAGGTTGTTAGGCATCATATCATATTGTCAACTCTAAATTTTCTGGATTACGCCTAGACTTGCTTCAAGTGCTGCTCATCAATACTTGTGGTGGTTCTAGGAGCCATTTGAGCTGCTCCTCAGGGTGAGGTGGGCTATGTACTAACAATAATAGTCTGAAATGAACCTCCAATTAATGAGCCAGATGGTATTTTCATATATAGTTAACACCTGGGATAGCCCTGAACTCAGCAGGTAGAATTAATTGCACTAAGAGCTATGTTTCGAAACGTGCAATCCCCTCTTCACTCTTGTCTTGTTACTGACTGCATGAAGCTAGATTAGAATACAGCACATTCGTTCCTTTCTGTTGACGGGGAAGTCCAGCTACAACTCCTTTCAACGCTACAATAACAGATTCTGAAGTCTGGAGCATTCAGGTTAGCTCCTGGAAAGCATACATTTCACTTCCATCATTGGATATATTAGTCTGTTCACTTACTGCTCTTCTCAAATTGCTCCATCACAGCATGGAAGCTCTGGGCCAGCTCACATGGGCTAAATGATTTTATCTAGGCAAACACGACTACATTAACCAGGAATGTGTGTGGAGAAAGAGCAGCCAGCAGGGAACCTCTGCACAGCCTCTTCGAGATTGTCTTCACTTCAACCACATCCATAAAAGACATGTGAGCTGTGATTAATCACTGTCATGGGACTATTAAAATTAATAGTTCAGCATGGTAGTACGTTTGAAATAAAAATATAAATGTATGTGGTCTTCATTTCTCGGTATTAGCTTCATCAATATTTTGATCTTGATTTAAAAGATGTTACATGATGAGTGGAAACATGGAATCGAAACAAGAAAAACAGGCTGGGAATGAGAATAGCCAACAAAATAAAACAATGAAAGTAAATTATAAGTACATTTAGTAGAAATGAAGGAAGAAAAGAAATTCAGTAGAATTAAGGAATTAATACTGGTACTTCTTATATAGTAATGTACAGTTATGCATATCACTTGTGTGCAAAATCAGTTTTGATTGACAGGGCATGGAGACATTTCTCTCTCTCTCTCTCTCTCTCTCTCTCTCTCTCTAAAACAACAATAAATGATCATCTTTCTCTCTTTGCCACACCAACTCATTTCAAAATATAGCTGTAGTATTTCTTGCAGTTTACAATAAGTCTAATTTTACATGCTAGAAATAACGAAAGTGGCCCTACTGGCCTTTGAATTTGAAATTTAACACAATAGCGAGCTTTTGTGAGGTTGAACTCTTGCTCAGATAAAGCTAATGCTAAGCTAGCGCCACCTGACAGAGGAGTGGCCGATACTTTCTCCACACTTATTAGCTAACAGAGGTAGAAACTTTACAGACTGCATTTTCAATAAAAACTTTGCAGTATAGTAACTAAGCAAGTCAAGTTAAGTCAACACATGCTCTTAATATGATGTTGCGCACATCTGCTAATCACACCCACAATAATCCTTTTTTTTTTTTTTTGTAAACCACTTGATTTATGTCTACTTTCTTTAGCACGATCAAATCTCATTGGAGCAGCTGCACTTCATGTTTTGACAGGTGAACGTATACAATATGCCAGTAACCTGTTGCTGGTTTGACATTCAGGTTCTTTTACTATATGGCACCCTTGTTGCTTTAGACACACAGAGGGGGCCGTGGGAGAAAGTGACAAAACTTGGAGGGAAAACATGCAGGAGCAATGGAGAACGTGCATAGTCTTCACAGAAAGACTCATACTGTGAGAAAACAGAGATTCCGCACCACTGTGCTGCTCAGCTATCCGGCATTTTACGATAAACATCCTAAGGTAAATACTGCACATTATAAATCTTTGGGGGACATCCTGCTGGTGAACCTTTGCTTATACAAATAGTGTGAAAGTGAGAATAAGATACAGTACATATACAGCACAACCTATTGCTGTACGCATGACACAAATTCAGTGTACATCATAAAAAATGAGGAATACATTTTAATAATAATAATAACTAAAGCTTTGGATATGCAGTGCACATTTGGGATGCTTTCTCTTACGATCAGGACTGGAATCGGAGCTCATTAGGATGAGTTTGCTTGCCCAAAATGATCAAAGTTGACTCATGCACATCTCCGCAGGAAGTTCCCGCAATGATTTTGTCTTGTCGCCTGGGGGCTCAGCACGCCATATGGAAGACATGTGCACGTGGTGGTTAGTTACTTATGTACAGACAAACCACCTCTTTGCTGTGTTCTGTGATGTACTGTAATTAGTAGCTTCCATTGTCAAGAATGAGGCTACTGTTTGTCTTTGTCGAAACCTGTCCGTTAAATCATTATTAGCTGGCTAAATGCTGTTGGAGGAGTTAACTGCCTCGGTGTGAGTTATGACCAAATATCTGCTGTGTCTGACTGCCCTATAATAGATGGCGCAAGCTTTGAGCATTGTGGCTCCTACAGGCTTGAAACTCAGGAAATATGAGATAGGGGCGGCGGAGAGTCACAGGAGGATGTCGAAATCCCCACATGAAAGCCAGAAGAGACATGACATACATCAATGTAATGTAATTTTGCTCTTGTCCACCCAGATCATACTTTTACTTCTCCAGAGATAAAGACAAACTCACAAGGTGACTCTCCCGAGTCCCGGGGCCTTTATAATGATTTCATTGCACCATGTTTTTGTCATGCAGTGTTTCACATTTGCAGATATGGGATGTTGTGTTTATTTGTGTATATTCAACACACTAAAAGGTTGTTTACATGGCACTGACTTTACATTTTAAGAACCAGCAAGGTCTTTTCTGCTGGCCTAACACTATCAGCACAACGGACATACTTTTACCTATACTCTAATTAGTGTTGTTCCGATACCGATACTGGTATCTGCATTAAAACAGTGGTATCGGTATCGTGACTACTCACAAGTAACATTCCGATACCATTAATTCCAAAGCTAATATAGGATTTTGGATGCAGCATCTTGTGTCTTGCTCATGCACGACATTCACTGATATGTGACATGTTCACTGCATGCCGATCTAAGATATCCTATTGGCCCTTGAATGCTCTCAACCAATGGCAGGACAGCTTTTTCATGTTGAGGAAAAAAAAAACCTTAGGTATCGGTATGGTATCGGTATCGGCCGATACTGCGAAGCTGGGTATCGGAATCGATATCGGGTACCAAAAAAACAGTATCGGAACAACACTAACTCTAATGCAGGTATTTCTTAAATGAAATGTTATTAACCTATTGGCTGCACTGCTTCCAGTTAACGCAGATGCTAGATGTAGTCATTTTTGACCAATCACATTTCAAGTACTATGTGCTGCCGTGTCAATCTAATCTGCCCCGCGGCCTTCAGAAACAGTAGTGCTGGCTGATGTTACCTTAAACTATATAAGCAATGGGATTGTTTCCATAGCAAATCAGATTTCAAAGTCGCCTTACAGGCCAAGTTTGATTAGCAAAAACAGCTGTGGCAACTTACACACATTACGTTCAATCAACATCTCTTGCAATCATGTGTTTTGTTTATTTTAGGTAAATAAATATTGATTCTGAACTGCTACAAATAATGTGTTTTTGTGTAGTATTAATTAATGTTTTTATTGTTGTGACATGATAGTGGCACTATTGAGAAGTGGATGAAGTTAGGGAAGTCCCCACTATTGTTATGTGCTGGTACTAGTACCCTACTATGATATTTAGCTAGCAAAAGTAGCCGATACCAAAATTCTAAGTACTGATACTTAAAAAAAAATGCAATGGTTGCTCTCTAAATGTGTCAGAAAGGACATGCAATTAAGTATCCAAGTCACACAAATGCAAAGATAAAAGGTGAACGTGTCAGGGCAAATTTTATCAGCTTAAATTTTACAGCATCACTCATTCTTTACACATTATTTTAAAGGCTTGACCATAATAAATAACTATCGGTGTCTAGATCTCTATTTTGCCATGTTCACATTCAGTGTTGCCACAGTTACCTTGAAAAAGTAACTTAGTTACTTTACTGATTACTTGGTTTTAAAAGTAACTAAATTGCGTTACTGATTACTTGATTTTAAAAGTAACTAAGTTAGATTAAAAGTTACTTTTTTAGTTACTTTCAGCAGCTGCCGATAACACCATCTCAACATAAAAATAATGCAGTAGAAACGGAGTTCCAAATACTTTATTGAAAGTGCATTTTTAACATGAAAATAAAGTTTTTTTTTATGAAAAACAAAATAGGCAGTCTCTCTTGACTTCTTGTAACGTAAATACTTTTTATAAAACAAAAAATAAAAATCTATCCAGGTTGAAAATGAAAATCCCCTAAATTCCTCTATTGTTTGTTTGTTCCGCTATTCCAGTGTGTACACATGTATCAGTTTAAATATTTATTAGTAGTTATTGACAGTTATAATTGTTTTTTGGTTTGTTTGTTTTTTCTCTTCAAAATAAGGATCAGGAAAACAAAAGGTTGATCATTTAATGTTAAATATAAATATTTAACCTTTAGACAGACACCAACACAATTAAACAGAATATTTGCACATTGTGAAGTATTTCAGAAACATAAATTTAAGACATGAAATAAACCTACCGTCCAGCCAAAAGAAATATGAAGCCACCTTATGGAACAATAAATCTATCAAACACATTTTAACCACTTAATATATGCAAAAATATTTCCAAAAGTTCATTTCCCTTTTTAATCAACAATTTTTGTATTTAACAATTTTTTTTTCTTTTGTCATCACTTTCATTTTTGGTTAATGTATGACATCTTTTTTTGTTTTTTTAATCTGAGACACGATGATGACCACAGAATCACTACTGTTTATATTTTGTTTTTTGGGCTGTCGTAATCGCGGGCACGTCTCAGTTCTCCTATCTGCTGCTCATGCTAGTTGTAGACATTGACAGGGAGCCACAAACTGAGAAATGAGATACTTGCAGTGTGCTTTTAGCTTAGCTGGTGTGTTGGCTGTGGGACATACCTGTGTCGTTTGAATCCATGCATTGGATCGTCACGGGAGTTATTCTTTTTGGCTCGCGCGCAGTACCAACGCCGGCCCGGGACATACAAGTGCACCGAGAGGACTCGATAGCCATGGGAAATACCGAGATGTACGGCACCGGCTTCTGCTAACTGTCTCCATTTGTATGTTGTCACTCGTTGCGCGCGCGCGCGCCGTGTCGCGAGCACGGAAACACGGAAGTAGCTTGAATGGTGATGCTACTGAAATGTAAACAAAACAAGTAGAGCACGGCGCAGAACTCTTGCTGTTGTTATGAAAACCATAAAGCCTCACTCGCAACCGATACGGTCGTTTAGCTCCCCTTGACGAACGATGGTTCGGTCGAATCGTTTTTTTGTTCCACCCCTACTGAAAACGTAACTTGTCTGACGTCACTCCCCCTGGCGAGAGGGCGGAGACGACCTCATCCCATAATGCTTCATGGACCAGTTGAGGATGGAAATAAATTATTTTTTTTACCACTTTTATGGTCCATAATGCACACTTTTTTGTTGTGTTGTGTGCCTGTTGGTTAATAAAACTAGTAGTAAAAGTATCATCACTTTTGTTTTGAATGTGCAAACCATTCATGACCAGACCATGGCTGAATTCAGTGTGGTGATCAATGACTTCTGCCTCATCTTCGTAGTTAGCAGTAGTTGTTTGTGACTGTTACAACACTGAGATAGTTTGCCTTCTTCATGAAAATGTGGAGTAACGCATTGATTCTCTGGACAGTAACTTTAATCAGACTACTTTGTAGAATAAAGTAACGCGTTAGTCTATTAGTTACTTTAGAAAGCAACTTTTTTGAGTAACGCGTTACGCGTTACCGGCAACACTGTTCACATTAAAGAGGAAGTCAACCCCCAAAACATTTCTTGACAACAATATGTTCTATGCAGCCCCATTAGTCTAAGTATGGTATTCTGGTTAATATTTTGACAGTGGAATATGAGTTAAGCAGCAAAATGCAGCCATTTGTATCAATATCATATGGCAGCCATTTTGCCACTTGCCGTCGACTGAAGATGACATCAATGTTGCTCAGATCTCAGGTAACAACCAATCACAGCTCAGCTTCAGAAAACAGGTAAGCTGTGATTGGTCGTTGACTGAGCTCTGAGCAACTGTGATGTCATCTTCAGTCGACAGCAAGTGGCAAAATGGCTTCCCACTAAGATGGATCAAAACGGTTGGATTTTGCTGCATAACTCATTCCACAAATGTAATGTTAATCAGAATGTCATATTTGGACTAGTGAGGTCACACATAACATATTATTGTCAAGAAATGTTAAACGTTGACTTCCCCTTTAGCTTAAATAGTACGATTTGCACATTTAAAGCACATTTAGAGCTGTCACAATTGTTTTAGCGTGTCAACACTAGTCCCGATTGAAGGTCCAGGTACCAAATTGCATGGCCCACCACTCCTATATGCAGATCACATGTTGCACTATTGGCCACTTTTTCTCCAAAAATGATTTTAATATCAGAAAGTGTTATGTAAAAATATAAACATAGTGATTATCAAGCCCTCTTATGCCATAGAAAAGTTTCATTTCTGACTTTATGTTGTCATTAACTTTTTCTCGCTTGCTCATCACTGATGTCCTAATCTGTTGCCATCTCGAAAAATTCAAAAAGCCGAAGAAGAAGAAAAACACACTTTGAGACTTTGAGAGTTATTCCTTGAGATGATCCCTTTTTGGCTTTTTTTTCTTTTCTTTTTTTTTCTCCATCCACTTGCTTTATGCACTCATTGGTCAGATGAGCAGCAGTACTACCTGAAGCTGGAAAATTGCACGGGATGTCACGGACTACGCAGTACAATGATTAATGTGGCCAAAAACATCCTGTGCTTATTATACAAGGAACAATTGCTTGCTGACTATCAAAGGGCAACCGTGGCCTGAAGTTCGGGGAATAGAGTCCAAGACCACAACAGAATGATTTATGCTGCCGGCCAAAGTTACCAATATCATTAATTCTAGCATCATATACATATTTATGTATCAACTTTCTCAAAATATAACTTCAAAATATTCAGTAGTCAATAGAAGGTAATAAAGTTTACTTTGTGGTGGCGCTTCAAGAAAACTTCACCAAAGTCATTTATCATGGAATTGCATTTGTTGTAATGCTGAATCATGACAATATTTAAAATAGAAGTAATGTTTTTTTGGGGGTGGTGGTGTATTATTAACAACATTTTCTTCAAATATATTGTGAATTATTAGTTCCATGGGAGCTCAGTTCTCTTGGTGCGCACATAAACTCAAACATCATATTTCAAGCAAAACGACATCGTACATATTTAAATCACATTATTGAGCATTGAGGGGGAAAAAAAAAACACACCAAACTATACAACTAATGTATTTACAGCGCACAAAGGCATGCCAGGGACTTTGGATATGCCTGTATGTGTTATTAATCATTCACTGAATACGTGAATCATCCCAGCATAGTTGTTGACACATTGATGATCGGAATGGTCATCAGACACATACACACAAATGATTTTGACTCCAGTGGCCACGGATGGTCACAATAAAGTCAGAAAAAATTGGCCATGTTACAAACGATGGTGATCTGCGTCTAATCCGTGTACCAACGTGTGACTGCACACTGTCTTGACTGGATTCAACTAGTAAACAGACGGAAGGCCAAGTAGAAGCAAGTCACAGTGAGCTAGCTCAAGTCACCTACTGTATCTAATTATGTTTGCCGATTCTAAGACTAATCTAAGGCTATTACTATGAGGCAATACCCACTGTCTGATTTAGTTGTCCTATTTATTTATTTATTAATCAGAATCTCTATCCTGTCTGGAATATCACATGTATGCAATAACAACCAAAATGCACTTGGTGGTTCCCCGTGTTTAGTATATTATTATTATTATTATTATTATTATTATTATTATTATTATTATTATTATTATTATTATTATTATTATTATTATTATTATTATTATTATTATAAGGGTGTCAAAATTAGTGCTTTAATTTTGAGTTAATTTAAAGTTCCTTTAATGCCACAATTTTTTTAAACGCACGATTAATGACCTCTTACTTGGAAAGCCTGTACTGGAATTCGCAATGCAGCAGACAAATCCACATCAAAATTTAGCAGTAAAATGTAATAATAATGCATGTATTTGTGGAGACTGGGGTCAAGTTGTATTTTAAAATTTTAAAAAAGGTACTACATGTTAAAGATTAGGTAGCTCTTTATATGAAAAGAACAAATGCACTGAGCTATCACCAATGTCTTACAAACGCAATTATGTCATCTAGTGGCAGAAAAATGACCTCAAAACAAATCAATATCTCATACTCGTTTTTTATAGTTTTTTAATTTTAATTTAATTTCATGTATTATTATGAAATTACTGTATCAATGACTTAAAGATCTAAAAGAACTTTTTCCACTTTTATGTAAACAAGAGTATGAGAAATTAGAAAAAATAGATTTTATTGTACATTTTATTGTATGTTTAGAACAGATATAAAATTTGTGATTAATCGTGAGTTAATTATTGAAGTCGTGCGATTAATTACGATTAAAAATTAAATGCATGACAACACTAATTAAAAAAAAAAAAGTACAGCTTCCATATGTCTGCAAAAACACTAAAACAAGGTCTAGTCTGCCTCTTGGCTCATTTAGACCACACCTCACACTGGGCATGAAAACACCCTTTCAAGTAAAGTCATCACTTTTTGAGTGTGATGACCACATTTGTTGGACAAATAAGCCATCAAAAGTATTAATTATGATAAACAAACATGTCTTTTTGCAAAACTTATTTGAATTTACTTACCGTATTTATTTATTGTTGTATTACAAACCAGACAGAACAGGTCACCTTTTCTGTAAAAACTGACACCCGCAAGCTGTGTGCTGGTACTAAGAAGCACGATTTACAAGGTTACTAAGAAACTTCAAAGTGTGCAGCAATATATGTTTGTTTGAGGAGAAAAACGAAGAGAAGTTGACTCCTGACAATAACGAGGTGAGAGGTGTACTCCTGATGCCGCGTAACAAGCGTCGGCTGTGGCGCACCAAACTGTGATTTCCGCCTATTAAAAACACAAACCCTGAGCTCACCCCGGTCGTCATTATGGAGACTTGTTTCCGTGAGGGTCAACGTTGACATGGTGCTTGGCTCTGATAGCGTGTCTCCATCTAATTGTAAGAACACTCATTATGGCTGATAAGGAAGAACATAAATCACTCAGAAAGGTTTGACCTGCAGCTGCCCCTGGATGTTTTTGGCTGGGAGGGGGGCTCTCACAGAATGACTCAAAAGATCTCATTATATCTTTGTCAAGCAAAGATAGCAGCATTTATCATAGAGTTGGAAAGACCTGCTGTCATATATTTGGCCTCTTTTCTGTGTGGTCGGATAAAAGCAACCTGACACAAAGTGGCTGTCCATCGCCTGGAGAATAAAATTGATGAGTTTCTGAACGCAGATACCGGACTCTAGTATGTAATGGAATCTTCCATCATTTTCTGCTGTTATAGAATTGAATGATGCCATGTGCATTTGATTTTTTTAATCAATTTACTTTTTACTCCTTCATTTAGTTTTGGTAGAATGGTACAGTGTTTCCTAGAGGATTTTTTTTCAGCAGTGGAGGCAAGTGTTCCGGGGACACTTGACTGCAGATTTTGCTTACTGTCTGTTTATCTTGTAAAATCTATGTCGCGTTAGCTTTACTGTTTATTTGAAATTTGGTAATCACTCCTCTGACTCTGTCATTTGCATATACAACACACATTTCTACTGGTCTCAGTAAGTTTTAATCACTTGCAAATTTCTGAAAGCTCAATTTTATTTTCAAATTGCAACACACAAAAAATATATATATGGCCCCTTATTACAAAAATATGAACTTTACTTCAGACTAAATGCTTGGCACAGAATGCATTCAAATGACAAAACATAAATTCCTTTTAAAAGTGCATTCCTTAGTGAAAAGTGTAATCACCTAAGCACTTAATTCCAATTATATGTCAATCTTAGGTTAGCTTAGCGATTAGCATGATTTCGACATATTTCCTTTGTGAGAATATTATACACGTCATAATCTATGTGTAGTTCATTTTTCCTCTGCAACATGTTTAGCTGCACTTATGTCCAGCCGAAGGTCGTAGCTGGTGTGGCGTATGTAGCACAAGCTAAACAGCCCCAGAAAATAATTCTAGACAAGCCCCTCCATGAAAGGACAGTGTTAGTTTGTTTAAATTAAGTTCCCACCGGTGGGCGAGTGGTTAGCACGTCTGCCTCCCAGTTCTGAGGACTCCGGTTCGAGTCCAGGCTCCGACCTTCCTGGGTGGAGTTTGCATGTTCTCTCCGTGCCCGCGTGGGTCTTCTCCGGGTACTCCGGTCTCCCCACACATTCCAAAGACATGCATGGCAGGTTAATTGGGCGCTCTGAATTGTCCCTAGGTGTGCTTGTGAGTGTGGATGGTTGTTCGTCTCTGTGTGCCCTGCGATTGGCTGGCAACCAGTCCAGGGTGTCCCCTGCCTCCTGCCCAGAGCCAGCTGAGATAGGCGCCAGCAGCCCCCGCGACCCTTTGAAGAATAAGCGGTCAAGAAAATGGATGGATGGATGGAAGTGCTTTCAACAGGCCGTTGCTGCAGTTATGCTGTATGTAAAAGTTCTTGTCTAAGATCAAAACTTGATCAACATGCTCAGATAATAGTGTACTGTAAAATAGTGTCTGGATGGTTTGGCGTGGGCCTACCTATGCTCCAACGTTTGCAGCAGTGCTCAAAATCCCTCATTTCCACGATGGAATAAGGACGCCAATCCTTGGCAATAAATAACACGAGGGCCTTCATAATTTGCTTTGTCTTTTTTGATTTGGAATTGCTTCTTAGATTGTTCTCCGGCGGTACCCGCACGACAGCCGTCTCCCAGACTCCTCTGTCGGGTATAATTGAGTTATTTGACTTCTCATGTTTGTTACGTTCCAATCGAAAGTATTTCATTTCAGCGCGTGGCTGTTGTCCAGTTCACTTCCGCTTTTAACATTGTAGAAGCCAAAGTTTTTCCACGTGTGCTTTTAAATTAGAAGCAGCTTTTTGGATCTCACAGAAAGGTGGACGTGGCCATCCATGTTTTGTTGTTTTTTTCCGTCTGTGTGCGCCACGTGTGTCCCGGTGAAGTTGAGTGCATGGTTGATTAGATCGAATGGGCAATGTGGGTTCCCCTTCTCATGGGCTTACCAGCTTTGAGAAGGGCCAAAGGGATCTGGTGCCAAAAGCTTTCTGGACGTGGAATGTCACCTCTCTGGCAGGTAAGAAGCTGTGTGTCGTTACCGAAAGAACAAGATCCCGACTATTAGTGGCTGAAATGAGTTTCCTCTGCACGGTAACTGTCCAGGCTCTCTCTTAGAGGTAGGCTGAGAAGCTTGGTCATCTGCAACGAGAGGAGCCAGATGAAGTGGATCATGCATCTGTTTAGGATCTTCCTAGACGCTCCCTGGTGAGGCGTCCCACCGGGAGGAGACTCCGGGAACAACCCAGGTGATGATGGAAAGTCTCGCGGCTGGTCTGGGAACGCCTTGGGATTTCCCCGGAGGAGCTGGACTAAGTGGCCGGGGAGGGGGAAGTCAAGGCTTCCCTGCTGAAACTGCTGCCCTCGCGACGTAACTCCGCATAAGCGGAAGAAAATGGATGGATGGATGGATGGCATTTGGCATGCTTCCAAAATCAAGTCGTTGCTGGCCATAGGCAGGACTGCGCTGCATTTTTACTGAGTATACATGTGGTAAGAGTAACACTTCCTGTCCTTTACCTAAATCGTCCTATGTGGGAACTCAGTATGCCTTTCAACCCTGTACAATAATATCCCTGCTTGTCTGTCTATCTTTCAATCTATAAAACTAGGCCTGAGGAATGTTATATTGTTAACTATAGAATGCAATTTCTGGAGAAATTACATTTGAAGGCTAAGAGTCTGAATGAAAAAATATAGAAATGTGGAATGACATTGAATGAGTTGGAATGTTGAACGATATGGAATGGTGTCAAATGTAATGAATGATTTGGAATGATATTCAATAATATAGAAGAATGATCTTGAATGATAGTGGTGACAGTATGCAAGAGCTGTGTGATAAAGTGTTGAATGATATGGAATGAAATTTAAAGACGAATGATATGCAATGATGTGAATGATATAAAATTATATTTGTCTATATAATATAATATTATATTACAGGTATATATTCATTCTCTATACTATATAGAATTAGGTGAAATGATAGTGATGAACTCAATGTGAACTGAAGGTGAATTCAATGAGTTGAACATTTTGAATGTAGAATGAGAACAAATTGCTTAATGTGTCATGAACAATGAATGGGGAATTTAGGGGTCTGATTGAATGGTAAGGTGAATTGAATGAGGAATGATACGAGCCCGAGCCTAGATCCTAATCCTAACCTTAACTTCACCCTTGGAAATGAATGAGGAATTTTGGAGTAAAAAAAACATGCATTAAGCTGGTGAAAAATAGGGATTTTTTGTTATTTGGGAATTGGATGAATTCTGAAAATTAATCCCAACATAAACCGAATGACCTGAACGTTTTGAATTTCGAATGGGAGCAAATTGTTGACCATGCCATTACAAATGAATGGGAAATATTTGGGTGAAAAACATGAAATTGTAGGAAAGCTGTGAATACTTGGAATGAATAAAATAAAAGCACAACTGGCGTGAGTTTTTGTAGCATGTTGAAGTTGGAATGGTGAGAATAGGTCGAATAATGTAGAAGGAGTAGCATGTCAAAAAAGTGTGAGGAATAAAACAGCGGAATAGTAAAAAAGTCGAAAGTGTAAAATAACGTGTGAAGCCTTCACACTAAAGTCCATGTTACACAATATATCCTTTGAGGTCGACGGCGGATTTTTTTTTTTTAGATATAGTGATCAAAAAACTTTCGGGTATTTGGGGGGTTAAAAAATAACAACTTGACACCTGCTAATAGAAACCGCCTGTACCTACCGAGACAGACACGAACTAGACAGAAAATTTAAATGAGTAGATTTATTCCATGTGCATCAAATACAACCAAGACCAGAATGAGTGACCCTTTAGTGCAGCTATAATAAAACAAATGTTATGAAATGCATTTGTACAAATAGATGGTTCCAACATTAATAAGAGCAAATAAATGAATAAAAGTGTTTTTGCTTTTGAGGCGTGTGCACAAACCTTTTGTCGTGTTTTACAATGACATAAAATGTTCATGTTTATTTGTCCTCTTTTTACCCCAAGTAAACCTCAGTTTTGAATTGGAGGGGGGATGTGGAACTGTTCAGCAGTGAATGTGTTTCGTTTTGAAAGTGGCTGGCCTTTGACCCCCCTCCACGCTAATTCGCTGCTTGAGCGTTGACATCGCACAACACGTTTCTTCGTCCGTCCAAACACACCTCCCCTGTCTCCTGCACAGAGCAGACCTGCGCATGACTGCAGGAGTCTGACACATACTGTTATTTCAGCACATGGATAATTTTCTTCTTGACACACCGTAATCCAGGACAAATATTCTCTTTCTTTGTCCTGTTTGAATTTGGATTTGCAATCAGCGACTTGACTGAACAGTATGGAAAGAGCAGACTGGAACATTTTGCTTCACAGGAGCACTGTTAGGACTCAAAAGAAAAACAAACATTGCACTGGACAAAAAGTTTATTTTGACTTGCCAAAGGAGACGTGGATGTATCCATGAATCAATGCAAACACTCACTATTCACATTCCAGCTTGGGCTCATTGCTCTCTACCGAAAAATTTGAACTACCACTCATTACATTTATCCCAATTTTACTTCAAGAATGTATTCTACTATCTCACTACAACAATGAATGATGATTCTCATACTGTGGAACAATTTTCTGCCTTGTGTGTTTCATATGAAGCACAAAAGAGCAGTAATTTCACTTGAGTGACTTTGCGCTCTATTATGCTCTATAAACTTCCACAAGTATCTGAGTCAATTCCACCTCTTCTCCAGAAGACACAGAGAGACAAACGCCGCTTTAACATTTCAGGCATGGAACATTACGCCTCGCTGGGCTGTGTAAACGGACAGAAATGCACGACAGCTAACAGTTCTGAATGTGGGACAACCATTACAACTCATAAAGCAAATCATTCAAAATACACAATGCTGACTCAAGCATGCTTGGTGGTTGGAGGAGATGCTATATTACACGAAAGGTCTCATGTGTAATACACCAACCCTCACTCTGGCCTTATGGGATATTTTGTTTTTGTATCCACACAACACATGAACACTTGGGAGTGTGTGTTATCACACAAAGGGAAACACATAAGGAGTGGCTCCTTCGGAGAAGCAGATTTGGTTAAGGTAACCAAAAATTTTATTGGGTATTGAGTCAAAATATGTATGACTTAAGTAAAAATAAATAGGATTACTTGAGTAACAGTAAAGATGTGTTTGTGACAAAACTGTATAAATGTTGAGTAATTGCTAACTTCTGATTTATTATATTTTCAAACTGAGCATGAGTGTCAAATATAAACAATAAAATAAGAATATGGAACTTTAACAGTGTCTCTCTAAAACAAAAATAAATAAATGTCTTAAATAACAAATTAATCAAGGCACATTTATCATCCAAAAATGGCCTTTAATTAACTTCCTTTGTTGACAACTCGTGAAGAGCACAACTGCCGTACTTCAAATAAATGATTTATAGTGAAAACTGGATCTCACGTCACAATTTCCTAGCTTCTCAATACTCCATACTAAGGAGCATATCAGTCGCCCTATGTGTGCATTAAGGTGCGAGATAATGTCATGTTTTTTCTTTTGGTATTTTCATAGGCACTGTTAGAAATGGTTATCTGCGCTGTTGAGGGCAATGAGAAAAATTCAATCAATACTCTCACAATCTTTTTGTAGTTTCAGTGATTAAGTGTCCTAGTGAGCTTGGAGGTGAACTTTGTACCAACTATTGAAAAATGCAAAGAATTTGAGTGTATACCATTAAAATCCTCATAAGTCATACTTCTGTAATTTAGTTAAAAATGTGCCCCGCCAATGACCCTGATTGAGGGTTGAGAAGGATCAGCTCACAACTGACAACCAGTGTTGTAAAGTTCGAAACAACAAGAACATGTGATGCGGGTCTACCTTCTGGCATTGCACATTTATCACAACATGTGCGCCTGTGTATGTACATACGGTACATAATGTTTAGTTATTATTACATTAACTCTCCATATAGCACAGTGTAAACAAGTGTAAACAACACACTAATGCGTAAAAACTTCAACTCATCTCTAAAATGCCCCAAAACAAGTCGAGCATGTGACAAGTTAATGAAACATTTAAAAAATGTCTGCAGCCATGGATAAATTACAATAAACAAATGCAGCAAAACAAATTATCAGTGAAGGGGAAAAAAACAAAAACATAATGCAGTACCACATTTCAACACCAATTTGGACTTGTCTTGTCACACTGCAGTATTAATCTAATTGACAAACGCTGTAAATGTGTCCACACACAAGAACATGCAGACCCGATTCCCAGCATGGGAAACAGACTCAGGTGTTGCCTCACTCTAAAGTTATCCTAATTGGCCCTCCAATAAAAACATTCAAGCTAATTAACAAAGAAAAGGCTTTTAAAAAGAGAGGAATGTCAAACACAGTGGAGGAGGAGGAAGGTCCCTCAAATTACCAGTCACACATTTAAGGAATGTAAAAGACAGAATGCAGAAAAAAATGGGGGTTGAAAAAACAGTTTCAAGTAAGAAGAAATCTCAGTGTGATGAGAACAAAGATACAGTAGTTACATTTGCAGTGCATCACATAACCCTGTCAACTCATTATTTAAAAAAAAAAAAAAAAAGTGCAATGAATGAAAGTAGTTTGGTTCTGATGCAATCAATATTAGTTATAATGTTTTTATTGCTACTATGGTCATTAGTACATTTTCACAAACAAAATAGCCAAAGAAACGGAGTTAATTATTGGTATGCTTACTGATTTGAAGTCTCACAAAATATCCTGAAATTTTCTGTGACGCATGTTTATAGGTCGACCTTCAATGCACTAGATTTTTTGCAAAACGTTTTGCTCTTTCTTTTTATAACCTTTACAATCATTCAATTGAGCCTCTACTGCTCCATTAAATTACTAACACACCTGTCTAAAAATATTTTTTTAATGTGTAAACTTATAACTTGATTTGGAAATAAAAAAAAAAACCTATGAGCTTAATATTTAAACTTTCTACCCCCCCTAAATTTTACAATTGAATATAATTCACGCTTCAAAAGTTAACATCTTTTGCTTGAAGTTACATATTGAAACATGTTGCAGAGGTGGCACATATTTAATAATAATAATAATAATAATAATAATAATAATAATAATAATAATAATAATAATAATAATAATAATAATAATAATAACTATACTAAGTGAAATTTCTGGAGAAATTGTGTGGGAATGCTGAAAGCTGAATGCTAATAGTTGAATGCTAAGATTTGAATGCATGTGAAATGCTTATGAAGTAAATTGAGAGATAAATTATGAAATTATAACCTCCTGGTTACTGGACAATGCGCTTAACCACGTGTGCCACCGAGCAGTATCAGACACCTGGTAATGTTGATAAGTTATATGTATGGGAGTGGGCGCAGAAAGGGATACTTAGATAAAGTTCAATGTCTGTCCCATTGAAAATGAATAGGGAAAAGTTTATATTAAATGTTAAATTGTGCAAATACTGTAAGTAATGTGGAATCAGACGATATATACCCCAGGAGGCGTGCATTATTTAAGCTAGTTGAAATTTGAACAATGAAAATCAGAAGTATTATGTAGGAGTTGTTTAGCAGCAAAAATGTGTGGAGAATAAAAATCACAATAACATATGTGGGAATGCTTCAGCATATGCACATATGTGATTTAATAATAATACATTTAATTTGTAATGAACTTTACCTTTCAAAGAAATCTCAAAGTGCTACAGCTGAGGGTTAAAACAAAATTGTTTTATTTTTTAACTAATTCTACTGGGGCCGAGATTGTTCCTCCAGTGACAGGTCGTGTATTTGCTTGCGCATGTTAAAAGAAAGTGTGTTGCGCTGCCCTGTCAGTGAGTTGGCTCACCGGATCCCATGAGGTTACAAGTGTGTGTATGCATGCAGTAACGATGTGCGTGTATTTGTGTGCCAGGTGGCCTCCTGGGTGGGAAGAACACCAGCCTCTGCTCTGTCTGCAATGTCCCTGAATCCCCAGCGTTTTTTTTTTTCATGTTGTTGTTATGTTACTGTAACACGTTGTCAAAGGATTCACTGAGATACCTGCACTTAACATACATACATTGTGTGGATGTTGTTGTATTCCCTGCATAAGGGCATTACTTAACCGACTTATAACCACTGCTATTGCCCACAAATTCAAAATTGGCAGAAATATATCCACTATTGGCACAGCAAGGTAATGACAATGATATTGTTGACCACGATGATGCTAAACATTATGACTTCTCTTCCAGACCTGTTCCCTGACCCAGCAGACTACGAGTAATTAGTACTATATTTTCCTCAGAATGTAACTGTATTTGTTTTCATAAGTATGTAACTATATTTGTTTTTCAAGTATGATTCTGTAGAATAAAGCTGAAAGGATGTTCTATTCGATGATGTGAGGATTTGTACAAATGTAGGATAAACAGGAGGGAAATGTAGGAATAATTGTAAATAATACGTTATCATACATTTGCTGCAATGAAGAACTGCTTCTGCTTGCAATGAAGAATGCTTTGCTCAAGAAGCTGAAGAACTGCATCTAACACAGCAGAATGGTTCGAGCCAGTCTGCTGAGGTCGTCTGTTTTCGGTTAAGAAATGATTGCAAACTTGACCACACGTACTCAGCAATCTTCCACTCACATGCACAACACATAGACAAACAAGTACACTGTGTTCCAACTATGCCTTGCAATTTGCATTTTTAGGGTTGGAACACCCATGTAACTAGGGGCGTGGAAAACCAAATAAATAGAGAGGGTGAGGAGAGGAATCTTCAGAGAGTGAGGGAGTGAATTGTATCAATCAGTTCCTCGCCTTTCTGAGTGTCTTTTCTCATTTTTGTGTTGTTTTTAATAGATATCAAACAGGTAAACCTGACAGCTACCCAATGAGAGATATTGACTACCGTAATTATTAATGAAAATGAAACATTCAAGGTTAACTTTTGAGTCGCCAAGCCTGATTTGAATATTTTCTCTAACAGTCGTTAATGTACTTTTGCAGTGTTACTCAAAACCCTGATAGTCATTTTACTTCTTTTCTGTGCAGTACACAAATAAGACATTGATTGTTTTATACAAAGATAAGGGCAGTACAGTCCTCTTGTGTCTGAATAAAAGATTTCGACAAATTCAATGGCCTTGAGTCAATCACAGAATTTCACAAAAATTTCTCCTTTCACAGATCTCATCCAGCTTCGAGCCATCGGCAGCGAGAGGAGAAAGCCAGGAATTAATGTGTTCTCTTCCACTCAGTCTTTATATTTAGTGTTGAGTAGAATTGCACATGGCCTACATAAAGCTGAATGGGGCTTCATTTTAACAGCGGGGCATAGATGTGGTCGGAGTGCCATTGTGTGGTCTCTATTATGGAATACGGGGGAGTTTAGTAATACAGGCTGTCCACAGATGGCAAACGAGGTGATTTTTCAAGATGCTTTCAAAAAAAAGGCTTTCGCCTCAAGGTTTAGGTCTGAATTCCCACAATGTCAAAGGTCACTGCTACTAAAGAAGGCAGTGCAATTGTTTGGTTACTGATATTATCTCTTATTCTTCTCCTAAATGGTTCGTTTGGCAAAGGCTCCAGCCAAATTCCATCTGTTTAAGCATTCAACTAAATTGAAGCAGACAGGAGAGAGAGAGAGAGAGAGAGAGAAAAAAAAACGAAGTAGAAGCATTGAGAATTGAAGTGGATATTTTACAGGAGGCTCCCCTTGTGAGATCAAATTAACACAAGCCACAGGAGACATTCTTAAGACCGACATGACAGGAAAATTAATCAAGTTAAATGAAGGATTATAAAGTGGGTGTCAAACTGGTAACATACCAGTCTGTAAAATATATTGGGTATTTTGACTTTCCAGTACAGACTCACATCACATTTTTTATCCTAGTGACAATCAATGTATTGAATCTTATTCCGCTTGAAATTCTATTATCACATTGTTTGCATTTTTTTTTTTATTCCACTGCTATTTTTCTCAACTGTCTCTCTTTCACAGGAATCTGTTTTTTTAATTGCACTGTGATTGACATATTCCTTAGCAAAAAGTAGTTTATTCAAGTATACTGTGAGTATACTTTTTTTTTAAATACTAAAATCATGGCAGTATAAGTTTACTTTTAAAATATTATAGGCCTATTTTATAAACTTCACACAAGTATACAGAAAAGTCTGAGATAAAACTTGTACTTATATGGAAGCTTAAAATATACTTGTTAGTTCTTTAAAGTACAGAGAAGTATCTAAGGCTTTAAATAGGTAATACTAAGACTTAAACTTATATAAAACCATAAATTTTACTCGCTACTTCTTTCTGTCACAGGCTAATAGCCTAGTCAATCTTGTCCTAATTACAGAAAAAGGAAATTGATTCATGCTTCCATTCAATTTAGAATGAACAAAAAAATGTTTTTAACCATTATTGACAAGCAGATTTTGCCTTAACTTCAACATCAACATCATAGTGGTGAAGTTTACAGGTTTACAATTGCACAGTGTGCTCAACTGCATCTTTATGTACATTAAAACCACAAAAATAATTCGAAAAAATTGACTTGACTTTATGGCGGCACGGTGTCTGACTAGTTAGCACGTCCGCCTCCCTGTGCTGAGGACTCGGGTTCAAGTCCAGGCTCCGGCCTTCCTGGGTGGAGTTTGCATGTTCTCCCTGTGCCTGCGTGGGTTTTCTCCGGGTACTCCGGTCTCCTCCCACATTCCAAAGACATGCACGGAAGGTTAATTGGGTGCTCTGAATTGCGCCTAGGTGTGCTTGTGTGGATTGTTGTTCGTCTCTGTGTGTCCTGAAATTGGCTGGCAACCAGTTCTAGGTGTACCCCGCCTACTGCCCGAAGCCGGCTGGGATAGGCTCCAGCACCCCCATGGCCCTTGTGAGGAAAAGTGGTTTAGTTAAGGGATGGATGGATGACTTGACTTTCTTGATCCAGGTTTTAGTCCCTTTTATAATATTTGTTTGGTAGTGACTAGTAGGGATGTCACAATAAGGGCAATATCGTGATATCGTGATATTAACACTGCCACAATATCGTCGTCGTCACGTTCACAATATTTAAAAGGAACACATCTGTTAAAAAAGTCAGATTGATTTCCATTTATGCAGTTCTAGCACCCAGCTAGTTTATTAGTGCAATTTAATTTTCATTAGGGATGTTTTTGCCTTCTATGTTTAAAATCTATGCTAATTGTCAGATGAAGGGGAACCTAATTTTCGTGTGAAGCAATCAATGTATGCTTGTATTAGCAAATAAGTGTGTCAATATTGTTATTAGAGATTGTACGTGGTTTATATGCATTGCTGTTAAGTACAAAAGCACAATATTGTTTTTTTGTTGTTTTTGTTGTTGTTGTTTTTTTTTTTAGTATGAGCTCTCTTTTTTTACAATATTGTGATCTTTTTTTTAAATATCGACAACACCCCCACAATATCGTGATAATTATCGTATCGTGACCTTCATATCATGATAATATCGTATCGTGATGTTTGGATATCGTTACATCCCTAGTGACTAGTAAACTAAAATGTGGAGTAGAAGGACTGAATACAAATTGTATACTTGTGGTATATAAATGAGTGTACTTGTAGTACCCTTCAAGTATAAACCAGTAAACTAAACTGTGGTCTAGAAGTATACAAATAGAATACTAGAAGTATATTGAATGAGTATACTTATAGAATGCTTTTATAAACTTAATTTGTTCCAATTTAGTATGAACAAGTATTAAATTAGTGTACTTTCTAGTAAATTAAAGTATAAAGTTCAGAGTATACTTTATATACTTATACTCCAGTATACTTTATAAAGTATACTTAAGATATACTACTTTTTCCTAAGGGATGCCAGGTTACAGACTGTGCATCTGAAAGTAGAAACACAACCACAACACAACTGTCCTTTAAGGAATTCTCCAACTCCTCTACGTAGGACCCTCGTTCTTAAACTAAGCCCAAAGTGCAGTCTAACTATGGGTAAGTTTTTCTTTTTCTTTTGGAATTTAGTCAAATCAAATCAAACTTGACTGATATACTTTTCATACATAAAAATGCAACTCAAAATGATGTGCAATTAAAACATCCAAGTTACAACACACTCTCATCACAGAATTTCCCAAGTTGGGAGTTTGTTCATGCACGCTCACATTTATTAGCACATATGAGCAATTAGTCTTCAATGAACCTGTCACACATATACAGTATGTGGTTTTGGACTGTGGCAGGAAGTACCCACAGAGAAACCCGTGTAAGCAAAGGGAGAACATGCAAAAATGTCCCATCTGTGATTTGAACCCAAAACCTTCTTGCTGGGGGGCTCTTCGACTGTGCACAACAAGTGTTTTTCATTTGTACTTGTTCTATGTTTTACATTTCATTGCAGTTTGGCGGCGGTGTTAGCTTGCAGCTGCTTTGTCAATCGACACTCTATCTCCTCTCTCAGACCAAAACAACAGCGGACACGCTTCCTGCTCCCTGTGACATTCTCCCGAGGTGGCAAGTTTCATCACCGCTGACTTAATGAAAGTGACGAGCCTCGAACCACCCGCCATGTAGTCTGCTGCGAGGGTTGCACTGCACATGAAGGAACTGACACAAAACAGCCTTTTGGGTTAACTGTTTTTTTTTTTTCTTTCAAAGAAAAAAAAACTTCCTCCTTCCAGTCTTTTCCCCCTTGCAGTGAGATGGTCAATACTGTTACATAAATGGGGAATCATCGCAATATTCAAATGTTATAATTATTTAAATAATGGCTCTTTTGTGACTTAATGATGGGTTGTCAAGGATTACATCCCCAAGATAATCTGCATATTTTAGTCTTAAACTGATTCAGTAGAGCAGACACAGTGAGTGGCAAATCCTGAGCTGTGAGCATGTTTCTGGCTTTAGTCTCTGTAATCGGCAGATACACACAAGGAGTCGCACGTGTTAAAATTAAGTACATCCCTCATGGATTACACTGATTTAATGTATACTTCCTGACACTTTATTTCATCAAAATCCGAAAATCACATAATCTCAAGATCCTTAAAGATGCAGCGATGCATCAATGTCAAGACTGCATAACAATTTCTCATCATCCAGCTTCTTAAATCATTGAGTCACCCATTCAGTGCTTGGAGCACAGCGGACGGGAAGTGTCAGGCTGATATATATTTTCGACAGCCCAAATACGCAGATAACAAGAGACTGGTTATCAGTGGGAAGTCCAGGTCAAGACATTCCCACAATCCACCATCAATCAACGTGAAACATACTTACAGGATGTGGTCAAAGTAATAGAAATGGTTCAGGGGTGAAAGGGCTTCAATCATCCTATTGCCATTTACAAGTGTCAAAGTAGCAAGCTAGCTAGACAGCTATCTAGATAGCTATAGATAGCTAGCTAGATAGATAGATAGATAGATAGATAGATAGATAGATAGATAGATAGATAGATAGCTAGCTAGCTAGATAGATAGATAGATAGATAGATAGATAGATAGATAGATAGATAGATAGATAGATAGATAGATAGATAGACAGACAGACAGACAGACAGACAAATTAGCTAGCTAGCTAGCTAGCTAGCTAGATAGATAGATAGATAGATTTTTATTCGTATTTTATTTTTTTTTATTTGAATGTTTGACTTGAAATGATGTTGTCCTTTTATGTTTTTTTTTTTTGTCATGCTATGTGTCGAGGACCACAATGGAAATAAGCCTTCTGGCTGTATTGTGTTTGTATCCTCGGTGATACCTGACTTAGTGATTGGAAGTATGTGCTGTCTGTTATCACAAAATTATCATCAATTAATCAATCGATCGATCGACAATAGATAGATAGATAGATAGATAGATAGATAGATAGATAGATAGATAGATAGATAGATAGATAGATAGATAGATAGATAGATAGATAGATAGATAGATAGATAGATAGCTGCAGAGCTAACTTGCTAGCATAGATAGATAGATAGATAGATAGATAGATAGATAGATAGATAGATAGATAGATAGATAGATAGATAGATAGATAGATAGATAGATAGATAGATAGATAGATAGATAGATAGATATCATGCTCATATTGCCAGAAAACCCAAGCCGCACAAAATGTACACCAGATTCGGCAGAATGTTGACACAATTTGAAAGGTCTCTGAGATGCCAGGTAAATACTGTATACCTGTCCCACTATGGCCCGCCTCCAAGTTTGGATATGCCATATTATGTAGATATTATGTAGTCAGATTTAGTTGCATTCACCTCACATTACTTACTTAGAGCTAACAAGGTTTCTCATGACCTTCTCATGATTGCCGCGCCAAATTTTTTGACAGTTTAAAAATCTTGCTGAGCATCCACAGCAATTATGGTCTGCTCAGTTTGTACATCATGCCCCGAACGTTGTCTCACAGCCTTCCCCTTTTGTCAAAAGTGGGCTGCCAGGGGCTGCCAGGAACATAATGTAAACGCAGTCTACAAATTACAACTGTTGATCATGAAAACACTCCATAAAATGGGGACCTGACTCAGATTGCTTTAGTTTGTTGGCAATCTGGCTCCAGTTGCAGCAATAGCTTGTGTGCCTTTCAAAAAGACACATGGTCAAAGTCAGATTGACCTTGAAATGATTTGTAATTACATTCAAAGACAGGACAGGCAGTTTTATATTGTTTCTCCACTCACTCTGCCTTGTCTAGGACATATCAGGAGGGTTAAAAAAAAAAAAAAAAGCCATTGAGGCATCTCTCCTTTGGTGATGGTTGACGTTTTCATTGAGGGTAACCTTCAGACAAGATGTGTGGACAGACGGAGGAGGACTTGAGAGGGCTTTAAAAAAAAAAAAAAAAAAAAAAATGCTCTTATGCTTGAAACAGACTTTCGATAATTTCAAAAAATCTTAGCTGAAGATTGTAACTATTTCAGCAATGATATTCATATTTTTCCTGCATCTTGAGAAAAAAGGTGCGAAGTTAAAAAGTGTATTCTATCAATCAATTTTATGCACCGCTTATCCTCACTTGGGTTGTGGGGTATACACTGGATTGCCAATCACAAGCAGCAGAAAAAAAAAAATAATAATTGCCTATTATGTACTAAATCACTTTCTTGAAACTTTTTTTGTTCGATTTTACCTCCCCCCTGATACATCCAGATCCCCCAAATTCCATACAGGGCCCTAGTTCCGTAAACTGGCGCACATGCTCAGTGTAAAGATGAGAACATTCATTTCATTTTCGTGACGTGTTAAGTCTAGTTTATCGTGTTTGGATATTTGGTAGACCGCACTATGTCTCTATACGTGTTCTGCCATATTCCATTGCACACAATGTGGACAATTTGGTACCCAACAGCAGACTACATTTTAGACTAGCTAAAAACAGGTCTAAATTGTGGCACAGGTAACATGATTTTGGTGTATTTGATCTTGGAGCAGGCAGGCAGATCTTGATCCGGTCTTTGCATATTCACCTTAGTTTTGTTAGCCTTATTTATCATTCACTTTTGTGCAAAACGGTGCAATTGCTGTTGCTAGGAACAAAATTGTCCCTTTTGTCAAAACTGCATTATTGACCTTTTCTCTGTTACAGAGTACTCCAGAGGGTTATATTTGTTGTGGGTTCTCATTGTCTGTTTTGATTTCATTTTCAATTCAATTGTTTTATTTCACTCTTAAAAAGAAAAAAACGAAAGGGGGACATATAGGAAGCTGTGTGTGTGTTTTTTTTTAAATTAGTTTTAATAAGTTTTCCGAACAGGTTTGTTAATTTTTATTAGTTGTATTTTTTTCAGAAAATGTTTTGTTTTAGTTTAGATTTTTCTTAGTTTTGGTATTAGTTTTTTTATGTTTATATATATATATATATATATATATATATATATATATATATATATATATATATATATATATATATATACATATATATGTTAGAGACTTGCAGAAGCTTACTGTTGTCATGGTAAAAATGTGCTTATTAATTTGAATTTAAAATACAGAAGCCATGCAGTGTGGAACTACAATTCAAAACAAACTTTTGTGGTGAATCTCCTAGAAGTGCTCCACATTCCTGCAACATTAATCGAAGCTGTTCCCCCACTTCTTCTGAACTTATGTCTGTGTGATCAGGCATCACGGCAACCTAGACAAACAGGATCCGAGTGAGCCTCTGTTATTTTCGTCACTCATTATGACAGAAATCACACACCATACTTACAATGACAAAGAAATATTTATTACATCTTTTTTTTCCATGATTGTTTTGATTAGTTATAGCTGCTCCAACACGTGTATTTACAAATAAACGCCCTTTCTGTAGAAAAATCTAATGAGAGACAGAGCAGGGACACGGAAACATTAGAGGAGATGGGGTGGGGTAAAGGGTACAAGCAATACAAGGTTAAAACAAACATGGAGTTTGGGAAAACAAAAATCATTTCCCAGGCAAAACGCACCACGGCTTCAATAGGTGCAAATGATGAGAAAATGATTCTGCAATCTGAGTTGCATTTGTCTGCCGGTTACATGGGAGCAAATTCAGGTGAAACAGAAACAGAACTCTTCGGACCAACACCCCTCGCGACAGCATTTGTTCAGAACATACAAAACATTAGCAATAGAAGTTAAATGCATCTCCTGGAACATCGTCACAGCGAGCTAACATACAGCCAGAGGTGATGATTAACAAAGAACCACCACGATGTACTTTCATCCAACACCTGCATGAGTTGGTGTGACTATGAAAAACAAATAATAGATGATTTTGCAGCTCTTAAGATCCATCTGGTCTTCATTAAGGCCCTTTTCATGATTCATGAGTGTAAGATGACCACTGCATGTTCAATATACTCCACATTTTTCTAAAGGTGTTATGTAGCTATGTTGTATATAAAATACATATAAAATGAAAGAGTTTTCTATAATATCAAACATTATTTTCTTACTGATCACCCATCAAGAGGAGTGTGAACAAAGTATGTTACAATAGATTCATTGTTGGATACACAGTATCCAGGAAACTGGCTGTTTTTCTTATGGTGACATCGCCGGAGGTGAAAAATTTAGGGTGAGTACTGAGTACTCTAATATTGGTTGAAATCTGATGTACAGAGATTTTTGATGTCGGGAAGTCAAATGAAACAAATAAATCCATCTTTTCTTATCTGCACAAATCTGCAGGGATGCGAATAACCCCCCAAAAACATCCACAAAAGACAAAGACTGAAAGCTAGTTTAGTGAATCTGACATCATGCAATACAATAATGCAAATAAGTTAGTGAATGCAGTGTTACAAAACATCAAACTTGAACATGCATGTGACCTATGAATGTGTTTAGCACCCACATTGAGCAGCGTTCTCAGCACTCGGGCAGTAAATATGCGCTTGAGAAAGAAAAAGATTATTCACATGAAACATCAGACAAATGAAAACTTTGTGAGATTGTTCTGACTTGTGTAATATACAGTTACAAGTTCACTCCCATAAAATGTTTTTTGTATGTAAAAAAGCTTTGACTCTGACATTATATGACTATTATTTTTATTATATCATTTGTATTTACCTACAGAATATCTGTCACTAATCTTTAATTTCACTGTACTGACAATTGACTAAATCAAAACGGACTGAGCTATAATAGCTGCTTGCTTGACAAAAAGAAATTAGCTCTTGTTTTCCTTAAGCCAGGGGTGTCCAAGCTTTTTCTGTCGAGGGTCACGTAAAGCAGAATCGAAGGATGCAATTGCCACTTCAACATTGTCCGACTTTACTTCATTTACTATTTCTAGGGTTATTTTAAAGTTGATAAAGCAAACACGTGAAGATTTTTCATGATTATGAGGTGGCCCACAGCACTCTATCGCTAGATAACCACCCATGTCTTGAGCAGATCTGCACATTCAGAACCAAAGCAAGAGTAATGAGTAATAAGATGACAATTTTGAAAACTGATTAAGTGATTAAGTGCAGCAGTAGTGGGAGCAGCAGGACACCAAGAAGGAGAAAGACAAAATGGTGCGGTAATATCATTCGGAGCAGAAAGTGGAGGAAGGAAAATAGTTTTGCTTCAGAAACTATAAAGAGTTGTTAATAGTCAAATTTATTAGTAGCAACATTTTTTACGGACTATAAGTCACACTTTTTTCTCATAGTGATACATTGTTATGGAGTTAAAATCATGCCAAAACCCCGTAAACACAAAAGTGTTCTACGTGCATATAACCTGTTCTACGTACCCAAAATCTGATCTCCATACACAAAATGTGAGCTACGTACACAAAACCTGATCTACATACACAAAACGTGATCTACGTACACAAAGAAGCAGATCTTCAATTACAAAAAAAAAAAAAAAGATAATCTTCTAATAAGCAATTCTTCAACTACAGATGAAAGTCACGTGACTTTTGGCAGTGATACTCTGCCGAGCAGTTCTATGTGCCAAATTGCTAGGAATTGCTTTTTACATAAGCAAAACATTATTTTGCACTTGAAAGTTTTTTTTGTTTTTTTTTTTGTAATTGAAGATATGCTTCTTTGTGTACGTAGATCACGTTTTGTGCACGTACAGCAGGTTTTGTGTACATAGATCACGTTTTGTGTACGTAGATCACGTTTTTTTGTGTTAACGGGGCTTTGGCATGATTCTTACTTCATACATTATGGTCTAAAATAATACCCTGGTTGGTTATTGCTCATTTTGGTGCTGTAAATAGTAAATCCTTGTTGTGGCAGAAGGTGCAGGCTAAAATATCGACATGTCACACATTTTTTGCTACTTTTGTATGATAACTTTCTATTTATATTTCTTTTACTTTAGTTAAGATTCCAGTTAAAGCCATTATAAACTAAAAAGAAAAACTTTTCTGTAGTTAGAAGTAGAAGTATAGAATCCAACCAGAACTTGATAGCTTCCATTAACACAAATAGGAAACATGGATTTTGGGTGAGGGTCCAATCTTCAATGTTTTTTCTCTCGATTTTTATAAATTAAAATTCCCCCCAAAATGCAACTTGTGCGACTTTCATGTTTGTTTTTTTTTCTCCTTCTTCATGATGCATTTTTTCACTGGTGTGTTGCACCCCCACCCCAGACTTTATCAACACAGGATAATAGCAATTTTTTATATACACTGAGCAGCGCTACAAAATGAATAACGGGCCGCAAAAGGCTCCCGGGTTGTAGTTTGGACACCACTGCCGTAGGTGGTTGAATTTCAGCTGACAATACGATCACAATTCTGCTTTTTCTTCTCTTTCGATGTAGTTGACGTTTCATGGCAGCAACCAGCCAGTAGGCACAACAGTGCAGTGTAGTTTGAATAAATGCTTTATACATTGCACCATGTGGACAATGTTTGGGCTCTGTGTAAATTCTTCCACACCAAATCAGCATGATCCTATACTTCCTTACTTTGATCATTGGTGGTGCCAAACAAATTGTTCCCACAAATGCCAACATGCCTTGGTAAGATGAATTATTTTGATTCACAAGAAACAAAAGATTGATTGACGAACTGGATGACATCATGATCATTTGTCCAAATCTGTGCTGCTTAATACGAAAAAGACTCAGCTCACTGTTGCTATCTACATACTTCAATTTCGGCATTGAAACATCCCTGAATTCTTTATCACGTGTGTCGCTATATACAATAATTGTGTAATGTCAGTGATTCACAAAAAGGAATAATGCAAGAGGACACCTATAACTTTGACATTCATTAATAACATTATCCAACACATACGTATTCCACGATTTGTACACCCTGATAGCACATCAAACTTTTCTTTTTTTTTCTTCCTTTCCTGGACTTTGTTAAAACCACTAAAAACATTCCGATTAAAACAAATGCACAAACTATTCAGTATTGTATGATGTTCCCAAATGAAATGTGTGTTATGATATCTAACCTGATGAGCTATTGTGCTAATATGTTTTTATTGCCTTTTTACCAGAGCTACAAGCTAACCAGACCAAAAAATCACAATAAATAAATGGCATGTTGCCAGGACAAAAAACAAAGCAAAACATACCTTGCACAGGTCACTGCAATATTTTACTGTACACCCGTGTTGGCTGCTACACTTGAAGTATGTGATCTATTAAAACGTACAAAAAAAAAACCAAACAAACAAAAAAACGCCACTAAATTGCTTCAATTCAGACACTAAAGACGAGTGCTTCTTTAAATGGTCTCAATATATTTCCAACAAAGGCTACTACTCCACAGTCTCAAGAAATGAATGAACACCTTTCTAACCTGAGGAAGGTTACAAATTGTGAGAGGCTTGCCCTCAACTCCCCATGCAAACAAAAACATCCTTTCTTCTGATCCATGTGTCATCTTCTGGTGCGAGATGTCGTCATGTTACTTGTCGGGAAACTTTTGAGTGATCCTGCAGCGCTTCGGAAAAGAATGTCAACACTGGCGTGTGTTTGTTTCAACACAAATGAACGGTTAATAATCTGGGAGGTGAACAGTAAGAGATTCTGCATCTTTCCCCATGGGCCACTGGTACCTGCCACAATCACACAAGTTGGCAAAATGAAGTTTTTCATGGTCCCTTCCTCTTTCACCGAGAGAGATTGTCAGTGTTTATCTTGTTCCTTTTTTTTATGTAATAAAAAAAGTGCTCAATAAAGGGGTGGAGTTGCAGGATAGGGCAGCCTCTGGTCCAATCAGGACAGTCAATTCCTGTTTTGTCAGAACGAGCGCTATAAAGACAAGATGGCTGCCAGGAGTATGAGGGCGGAGCTAAGCAGGAGCGCAGAACTGCGACAGCGGGCGGCAGAATTCACGTCCGTTTTAGAAGGCTCCGGTGACTCGTGGCTGATGTCATCTGAAGGCAAAAAAGATGACATTAATTGTTATTATTGAATATTGTTATTATTTAATAAGCTTGGAAGTAAGTGACGATTGATTGTTAAACTAAACAGACTGTGAGTGTGTATTTATATTAGAAATAGTAATGAGAGCATGAAAAGGTTAAACACCCATAAACCTCAACCAAAAAAAAAATCAAAAAAATCTGTGGTGCCAATAAAATGATGATTTTGGCTGGTCTGTGGTCTTTAAAGGGAATTCAAAACCACTAAAGCAATTACTTCACATAGTTTACATTAAGGGAAATAGTCAACCATTAAGTCTTTATAAGGCACTTGGTTAAACAGAACTCTAATACAGTACTCGATTGTGATCAGAACTGCATTCTTAAAATTTCTTTTTAACTTTCCACAATGAGGCATGCTGGGTCTGTTCAGGCACCCACTTATAAAGAAGCAATAATTGTTCCGTGTTTTAAAAAAAAGACGACAGAAATGTTGGTATGTGACAAAGTGGCAGCAGCAAATATTGTAAAATCATGTAGTAAGGTTACGAGTCACAGCGTGAAGCCATGTGTCAGTCAGGCTGTCAGAATAAAAGGCAAAAGATTGTCACTGCCACTGGGGAAATAGTGCATCAATAGCGAATCACTACAGTTACAGTTCTTTTCATAATTTGGAGGGATTAAAAAAAAAACAAAAAAACGACAAATCTTGTACAATGAGTGACTCCAGAGAGATTTATAGTTCTTCATTTTATGTCTTAATTTTTATGAGACATGGTTGGAAGAGCATCCACTGTGATGTACACAATAATGTACATTAGAACAAAATATGCACACACAACATTAATTTAGATATTTTTTGTATATTTTGCATACCACAAATTACTGTAAATTACTGCGTTTGCTGTTAGGCTGATTTCATTTTGTTTAATTAATTAATTAATTTATATATTTTTTTATTCATTTTTTTTTAATTTTTTTTTATAGAATTCTTTTTAATTTATTATTTATAGATTTTTATTTATTTATTTAATTTATGTATTTATTTCTTTTTATTTTTCATTCATTCATTTATTTTTTCATTTTTTTTTTAATTTTTTTTTTAATAATTAGTAAATTAAAATTGTATTAATAATGAAATAAGTTTAAATATATTGAGTAAAAGGGGTAGGACTAGATAAGTTTTTAACTTCTTCCTACTCCCTTTTGAACATGTAAGTTATGATTGATTGAATGATTATTTTATTGGGATTTTCTTCTCTTTTGATTGTTGTTGTTTTCTGTTTTATTTCTGCTGTTCATCTGTTTATATGTTCAAAAAAATAATAAAAGGAAAATTTATTTTATTTTTTTTTTATAGAATTGTTTTATTTATTTTTATTTTATTTATTTATTTATTTATTTTATTTTATTTATGTATCTTTTCAAAAAATTTGTATTTATTATGTAAACTTGTATTTATTTCTTATTTTTATAGAATTGTGTAAAATACAAATATAGAATGCATAGTTTGTATTGTACATGTGATCAGGTATTTTTCATAATGATGACTTAATTATTTGTATTAAAAAGCTAAACCATCATAATTATAATTTACTGATGGTGTATTGATATATAATTTGGGTTTAGACTAAACACAAAGGAAAGCAAGTAACGGTAAATCTGGGGTGTTGAAACTGGTTGAACAAAAATAAAAACAAATTAATATGAGTAAATAATTTTGGCGTTGAGCTATGAGCAATTCAAATAAAGAAAATCACAGGAAAAAAAATCTCTATTTTAAATATGTCTATATTTTGTTTATTGCACTGTATGACATATTTTAAATAGTTAACATTTTTAATTGCTAAACAGCGTCAATAAAGTACATACTTCACTAATTCTCAAGAGAGTAGCAAAACCCCTCCCCACACCACACATGCACATTTCTGTCAAACCCCACCAACCTCTGGGTTCTAGACTGTTGTGACTGTTTTCGTCAAAGTCGACCCCTTCCTGTACGCTGCCAGAGTTTCGCACACAATTGTCTTGAAACACAAAGAGGACAGAAGAAGACGTGTGATTACTGAAATCCGACGTCACTCATCTCCAGTTCCAACAATGCGCAACTTACTTTGGGGCCGAACAAAGACCTTGAGTCGAAGGCAGCTCCTTCTTCCTTTGGCGTCAGTGAGGGAAGCTGTTGGGGGGGAAAATAATAATAAACGTCCACTATTAAATAGTACACATAGTAAGCATACATGTTTCCAGTTTTTCGTTATTCTGGTACATTTCCAACCAACCAACAATTTACATTTTAATGGCTGCAGCTATTGAATATTTTAGTATTCAGAAATCCTACTGAAAATTCAATCAATCGCATATTCAGATAAAATGAAATATAGATTTTTGCTTGGTTGATGAACAATTATGAAAAGAACATATTTCCACATCCAAATTTAAATTGTGCATAGCAGCAAACTGTATTTTCCTATCTAGAAACATTAGTGATATTTTGGGCAATGAGGCAAAGTGATGTCAGAACCACAGTTGCGATTTTGCTGCCTAAAACAGCACCTTTGAGTAAGCCAGGTTTGTTAAAAATGGATCAGTAACTGTTATCATCAAAGTGTGCTTTGTGCTTTTTTGTCTAAACTGCCTTTGAAAAAAAGTTCAATGGACCTGCCAGCCTATATGGAGCACTCACTTAGCGGCTATCTGCTAGCCACTAGCCGCTAATGCTTGGAACGAGCGCTACATTTTACAAAGTCAGCATATTCTATTAATTTTTCTGGGGAATTATCCTTAATTAGCGATTGAACATGATTTCAGGATGATGCTGTGTTGATGTTGGGGGCAACAATTTGTGACAACAATTTAAATTTAAACTGGGCTCCAACTATCATCATGCACAGCATTGCTATAGCTAGCTTGACTTGTCTTCCCAACAATGCACATCAAATAAACCCGAGGTACCCGAGACATTGCATTTTTTTTCACCCTTAACTCATTTACTCCCAATAACGTATAAATGTTTTTTTTTTAATGTTCTAAGTGTCCCAAAGACGTATTTATACGTTTAAAAAATAAATAATTTTTTTTTTATTTGTTTTTATGCTAGAGCATACAGAAGGCTTAGATGCATCCTCTCAACTGCAAAGAACGGTTGCAGAAATCGTAGTTATTATAACGGCCAGCAGGTGGAAGCAGAGCAAAGGAGATCAACCAGGGCCATCTAGAAAAAAAGCTAAATTACTTACAATTTTAAAAAGATTTGTGAAAACTGATGAAACTTAGCTCTCTTCTAATGCTAGTTGCTGCAAATCGGATAGCTTTTTTTGGATACTTTTTTTTCCTGATGAAAGAAGGGACTTTAATCTTTCTTTTGGTAGGTTCCATGCTTTTATAGCAATAGAACACAATATTCTGTGGGCCTTTCAAAATCAGTCAAAATCCAGTAAAACAGCCGGGAGCGAACACTTCGCTTCTGTGAAAATGGCTGGGAGTGAATGAGTTAATCACAGCAGTCACTTTTTATTTTTTACCTCATCATCTTCACTGTCTGTCACTATACAAAAAGACATATAACTACCTTACCAAACATAAATTTCCTTGTACATGACTAGAATCTACTAAATTAATGAATGAAAATGAAAATTAGAATACGCAAGTTAAAATATATATATTGTTTGTTTAAGATTATGTTGCCTTGGTGTTAATACAGTAAATACATATATAATTGCCGTGCTTGTGCTTTTTCAAAATGTGCACAATCTTTTCCGTCATTAACTGCCAACTACAGGCTTCTCCAAGTTTAGCTTCAAGAAATGAAGCTGACAAGGTCGATGTTTTTTTTCAGGGGAGGAATTCAACTTTATCTCTTTCAAAATAATCCACCCCAGAGGAGCTTTATCTCTCTTTCTGAACTTCCTTCCCTCATCGTGGTGGAAAAGCATTTAGACTCCATATACATTCCCATAAAGCAACTCAATGTCATCTGCACATTTCCATTCCTCATTTCTGTTAGGCTCACCTTCAAAATCTACAGCAGTAAATGTGTTTCCAGAAACTTTTGCGTTTCTTCGTTAACTGGCCTGACTTTCATTTGTGCTTTCGCTATTGTTTGGAATATTTTGATGTGTCGTCAAGCACGATCTTCATCTGACAGTCTCCCCTCTTTCTGACTTCTCATAAGCATAGAAAGACTGACCTCGGTCATTTCCTGGTGCCTCAACCTGTTTAAAGGGTACATTTACAAAACAAAGATCTACTAAAACCGGCAACGGTTTTCCTTTGTGTTTATTGTAGATTATGTTAGATAGCGACGGTTCACATGAGCCTGCAAAAAACGCTTCAACCGCACACATCTAGTGTGCCAGATTCTGACCCAGCGTTTCAACTCTTACCCATGACTGAGGCTCTTATTTCAAAAAGTGCAATATCAGATGCTGTATGGCCGTGAAAGGAGATAAAACGTCGTCGTAAACCTCACCATGAGTGGAATATTGGATGTCAAGTAGCAGGAGGAGGATATAAACGTGGAAGAAACAAAGTCAATCACGCTGTGTCTGTCCATGTCAACCATATCCAATAACAACTCACAGCCAGACAAAACCTACTACAGTAGTCTCACTTCGTAAGATCACAGATACACACATCAAAGACACAGTGTGGTCTTATTCAGTTGACTTGAATTAATTTTGCATTTCTTGGACTGATATTGTCATGACTCGAGTCATGCAGGAGGTATGTTTGGGTTTCGTCTCGAGTTATGCAGGAGTAGTGTTTGGGTATTGTCTCTTGTCTGGGGTCACGCCTGGGTTAGGTTTGAGTTCATGAGGTCATGACCGAGGTCAAGTGTCGATTTTGTACTGATGTAATCATCATCTAGTTTCAACTAGTTTAGGACTATATGATGTTAAGGATTATTTATGCTATGCGATGTCAGGAACGATCTGTAATTACTGGGTTAACAGCCAATCAGATAATGCCATGTCGGTACTGGTACTCACATGTCTAGTCACAACCAATGGGATCGATTTGCTGTCTATATAAGCTGCCTGCGAAATGTGTGTTCGCCGGATTATTACTCACTGTTCTCTGTGCATCTCCGCAGCCCAAGGGGGCTTGGCGTATCGTGATTCTTGATGCATTCTCCTTGTTTTTCGTTTAGTCAGGTTATGTGAATTAATAGTTAAAATAAATAGTTAAAACCGTATTTGTCTGAGCTTTGGGATCCAAACTTCTCAGCACATAACAGATATACAACAAAAATTGATAGTACTTAATTAATTAATTTGACCACCAACAAAAATAAAAGTAAATAAAAGCCTACAAAAATAAATTTATGCAACACCTGCCCTAAATTAACAGTATTAATTAGGTAATTATGATTATGAAAGTATTTGTTCAAGTTTCTGTAATGGATAATACACAAGTATGTAGAAACCTGTTTAAAAAAAAAATGATATTATAATGTACATTTGTATTTCTTGATTTTGCTAACAAATTATAAGTGCTTAATTGCAGTTCAAAGCATAAAACATAGCGGTTGAATGTTATGTTTATTTAATTTCTGAACTTCACAGAGAAGTCCACTAAACCAGCTTGAATTCGATGAATTTAGTGTCACATGCCTGAAAATGTTAAACTACTAGTAGCCCACTGAAATTAATAGAGTCCACATTCAATCACTTCCTTACTACTATGGCTACTAATACAGTAAATACCAATAGGCAATCAGTCTATGCATGTCCAACACATTCAAATGCCGCAGAGGACATCAACAAAAAAAAATAATCTGCATTGTTGCCGTTAGTTCTGTTAACTTGCATCAACCATAACAGAGGCTGCTGTCAAGTTTTTGAATGCTAAAAAGGCCAAACCACTTTAAAATACAAGAAAATAAACCTCAACAGAAAGAGTGGGAAACACACAGTTGTTCTTGTTTTTTTTTGTGATAAATATGACTGGGGGTGCAATTATGCACTGTGAGGTGTCATATGACAGATTCTGTTTTGTCTGTGATCACATTTACATTTGTCATGTAAGTATCAAGAAAAATGTTCCTGTGTTCTTATCAAGGATTGCTTCAAAAGTTTATTCACATTTACTTTTTTAAGTTAGTCACTCACATTTCATTCCCGTGTACTCTGTTGAGTTACTTTCTCAGCAAATGCAAACATCCCTTCAGAACGCACCAGCAATTACGCGAGTGTCTCCTTTGCTTTGCTCATGTCTGCTGCTGAGGTCACAGTCTGGCTTTTCTATCCTGGAGCGACACGGCTGAGCTCCACCACCACTCACTGAAACAACAGCTCGACCAACCATTCGACCTCCAATTACCACTCAGACCAGTATTACATGGTCTGTCACATGACTTAATCATAGGCATACACAAACAGTTTACTCGGAACTTTTTTCTTTTACTTTCATACTCTGGTAAAAAATACATTAGGAACCACTCTTAGTGTCAAGTGAATGCCGAAGCTACAGTTTACTATAAGCTGTAACGTTAAAGCCATTTTAGCATGCGTAACCTGAAGATGTAAAGCGCAAAAAAATATACAACAATGTTTAAAATATTACACTGACTCACAGATTCACACTTAAATACCGCTTTACTGGATTTTTGTCTGATTTTGCAAGGCCCACAGAATATTGTTTTCTTTTGCTATACCCTACCAAAAGAAAGATCAGAGTCTCGTCTTTCAACAGGAAAAAAAGTATATTTCTGTTTCCATTTTTCAGCAATTAGCATTAGAATATAGATAAGTTTCATCATTATTCCCAAATCTTTTTAAAACAGTGTGGAAAAGAGCGTTTTGCAACATGGCGCTGGTTGATCTCTTATACTCTGCTGCCACCTGCTGGCCGTTTTTGTAATTACTACAATTGCTATAATCATTCTCTTCATCAGTTCAAAGGCTGCATCGAAGCCTTCTGTATGCTCTAGCATAAAAAAAGCGGGAAAAAAAACAAACAAACAAAAAACGTATAAATTCGTCTTTGGGAGCATGGTAATATATAAAATAGAACATATTTCTAAGTTATTAGAGTTAAGCATTACCTTAAAGTTTGAAAAGTTATTGTCCTTCTTTCAATTAGGCAGCGTGTATAAGCATTTATAATGACAATATTATCTGCATCTGATTTCTTGGGGGGAAAAAGCCCATTAAGTATGAAAATAATGAATTACCCTGTGGAACGCCATCTTGGCCATTTTTGAGCAGTTTGTTCAGCCTGGCCAAATCATACTCTCAAAATATTAGAACAAAAGTCACAATATTCTTTATTTCATTGGCATCTTAAGGTTGCCACTTCATATGCCTATAGAAAAAAAAAAATCAATGGACAAACCCCTTGACTGATTCACCAAAATGTATATGAACAGGTATATGCATGCCAAAATCATAATCTAAAAATATTAGAACGGAAGCTACAACCTTTTTGATTCTATTATTACCTTCATATGCCTCTCAGAGAACAAACATTATGTCACTTAATGTACAAAAACTTTGATTGATTGTCACCAGAATTTATGTGCGCGTGTATATGCTTAGCAAAATTATATAGTTTATTTATAGATGTCTTTGATCTGCCTATGAAAAGCACACATTGGGGGTCGGTTCCTGTCCGTAAAATAAAATAAAAAATATGACTTTCATTATTTGGTTCTGCAAATACAGTACAAGTGCACATAAATTTTGAGGATTATCAATCACGCTTTATACGTCGTTGAGCTTTTCATAAACTGCCTTTTGGAAGCTCTCAGGCTGAATGCATTCACCAGTTCATTCCGCTATAAATGTTTTTTTTTTTTTTTTTTTTTTTGGTCTCAAAAGGAGAATATAAATCCTGAGATGGTTAGGAATGTTATCTACATGATGACAATACTTGACAAAATTTTATGGCATTTTTATTGCAAAATAGACCAGGAAACAAGTAAAAAATGAACAGTCCCATCATACAACACACATACTACGTTAACGGTGTCCAAGCTACGGCCCGGGGACCATTTCCGGCCCACCGTCCATTTTTCAGTGGCCGCTAAAAATGGCATTTGACTCAGTTCAAATAAAATAAACAAAAACAACAATGTTTGGAGACGGTCAAAGTACAAGGGCGGGTGTCGAAAAACACAGGTGCTATTAAAAGTTATTTTAAACTAACCCAACCTAAAACTAACCTAAAAAACTACAATTAAAATTCAAAAAACAAATTTGTTAATGAAATAAAATAAAAACGAAAATGCTTTTTAAAAAAAATGAAAACTAAAACTTTTATGTTCACAAAACTAAAACTAATTAGAATTATAGCAAAAATGTATTTCATTTTAGTCTTTGGTAATTCATTTAATGCATGAACCTCTGGGGATGATTTTAAATGTGATTTTTAGTAGATTTATTTTGATGTAAACCGGAATAATGATGTTTGAAAGTGTGTCACACAGAAGTGACGTCATCTAGCAGCAGCCAAAAGAAAAGCACCTTCAGTAGACGTCGCTCCCATGGTGTTTTTTAAAATTGCGCAATACACCTTTTTAAACTAAATCTAATACTGAAACTAAGTAAAACTAAACTAAAACTAAGCATTTATTAGAGAACTAAAACTAATAAAAACTAACTGAACCACCCTGAAAACGAATAAAAACTAACTAAAATGAAAAATTCCCAAACTATAATAACCCTACTGCCATATTAGAAAAAAATTGGTTTATATACTGTAGCATTTTTCTAAATATGCAAAAGCACAAATAAATTATTTGTACAATTTTTAGGACTAAACACAATTTCTCTGCATAACATTATGTGGCCCTTGCATCCTTCTAATTTTCTGTATGTGGCTCTCATAGTGATGACGTGAACTGCTCAGTCAAGATGGTTCTGCACAGGGTATGTCATTATTTACATATTTTTAATTAAACTTGTTTTTCTGGGAATCAGATTCTATTGATGTTTACATCATTAATGCACTGAGCATTTTTACATGCAGTCAAAAATGCCTATAAATGGCAATATTCAAGTTTTGAAAGGCCATGTAAACGTGCAAAAATATGCTCTTAATTTTTTTTTTTTAACCTTTATAATCTTTTCTAACTGGAATTATTTTGTCAAATGTATACATTCAGTATACCTTGACTGAACGGGGTATTGGTTTACCTTCTGTGCATGCTTATTTCGCAAGGAATCCAATTTTTTTGAGCACAAAAATAACTTTTTGCGGGGCCGTCTCGCCATCTTGACGGCATGAAAATGTAGTCGCTGTCTAATCGAATGAAGGACAATGACTTTTAGTTGGCATGCTGCTTTTAGACACCCATTTGCAGATCTAAAAGCAATGTAAAAGTTTACAAATGTGGCAGCAACAAAAAGTAAAAACTTCAGGGGGCAAACATGTTTGTCTGACAGAAGGTAATAATAATACACAAATATATTGTTTGCATGGACGCAGTTGCGGCCTCATAACGACTATTATTTCAGGTTTGGTGCCAACAGAGCATAGCAGTGAGACGTGTAAGGTCTCTTTGTAAGGGGAATTAGGCCGACCCTGATATAAATACTGTGGGATCAGATGTGTAAGGATCGGTTTGTCAGGGCCTTTTGTGCTTGTTTCTGTGTGAGAAGTTAAAGGGAAAGCTGCTGGTGCTGCGTCATTATCGATGTAGATCTGCGCTGAGTATACACAAGCGCTGAGCCTGGCCGTTTGAAGCGTTGGGGGCTTTACGGGGAGTCAGTCATCTCTCTCACACGGCGAGAAGCCAGACTCTCAACTGTCTCCGCTGAAAATTGGATTTCTATCCCCTGAGATTAGGATCAGGCTTCCCCTGCTCTACTACAGCTCTAGAAGAAAAACATGCCGCCCTCCGAGGCCTTGAGAAGCCAGCAGCAATGACTTCATAGTCATCTTAGTAACCTTTGGCCTTGCTGGACCAGCCGGCAATACTGCTTGGCCTTTTATGCCTGTCTGCCAGACGGCCAGTAGCCAACAGCAGGTGTCATCTATTTGACGTGACCCCGCCTCCACTTCCCTCCTGCCTGGGGCCAGTGACAATCACCGTGGAGGAGGATAAAGGAGTATCTGTCTCACTGAGGCAGGCAGACATGACCCCCACCCCCCACCTCCACTTTGTCACTTACACAATCCCAACCCGAAGTTGACGCGTAATGCTTCAATGAGCTATCAGCTATTGTTATGCTTTGTCCCAATACGACACAGTCTGCAGCGGGACCAATAGCAGCAGCTGCTAAAACTTACTT
Organism: Festucalex cinctus; assembly: GCF_051991245.1. NCBI lineage: Eukaryota > Metazoa > Chordata > Actinopteri > Syngnathiformes > Syngnathidae > Festucalex > Festucalex cinctus. The sequence goes on along the minus strand of NC_135425.1, from coordinate 10,818,063 downwards.
TACTGCGTATACAATTAGCATAAGCATAGCATAATACAAACATCCAGTCTGAGTTCACTATCTGATTCTGCATCTCTGAGATATTCAACAGCCGTGTCACATTATTTTCTTGTCCGTTTTGTAAAGCGCAGCACATCTGATGGGCTTCCTGTCAACAACAGTTTAAGCTAAGGCTTATGGGTATTTTCCCTTTCATAACCAACTGTACATGCTTTCAAAACAAATATAGAATGAGAAAAAAAATGGCTGCACCGTATGTTGACCCAGTTTAAAGCAGGAAACAATATAACAATGTCGTTCCATTCATACAAGTACAGTAAAGTTCAGTGCACATGAAATACTGAGAGCCAAAAAAACCCAAACATCTTATAATACATCACAATACCAAAATCTTGCAAAAATATTATAGACTTAAATTTGAGACAGTCAATTTTAACGGATCTGTAAGAAACAAAACATTTCACTTTCCACAGGAATATTCCATGCTTCTTGTTACAATTTAATGTTACATGTCTGTTGTTGATTGCCAAACAAATTATTATTGGTTCATTTTTCTTGTCCTTGACTGGAAGTGTTAACAAAATACCTCAAATCTACCATCGGGAGCCACTGTATCTGGTTTGGTCCCTCTCTTCTACCCCTGCAGGGCAGTGACATCACTTATGAAAACAGAAGTTTCCAGCTGCTTGTTTTCTTGAGTCTTCTCACAAGGACAAAAAAGAAAGCTGAGCTCAGCCAGTCAGCAACAAAAGTCAGTTCAGTCCAAAACCTAAACTGTTGAAGTATTTTTCTCACTATATAAGTGCAGCATGTGCACTGTGTAGTACAATGATGACAATGTTTAAATGTAAAAAACAAAAAATATTAACACAAATAAAAATTCTTTGAAACACTATAATTATGGAAGTTAATTTTGGATGGAACAAAATTTATTCAATTTGTCATTTTAAAATTGAAAAGATACAAATGTATAAATGTAAACAACTCAAAACTTAGCATTAATCTTTTTTTTTTTTTTTTTTTTTTTACGATTATGCTGATTTTGTAATTGTGGCATGTAGTAATGGGCTCTTTGCACAGCTCGACTACTTCCTGAATTAAATACCGCGTTTTAGTTTCCTGTCTTTCATGAGTGGACAAGCTGATTAATCCAGGTGTGCCTGATCTCAGTAACTACAACGACATTGGCCAGACACACCTGGATTAAGTTTGTCCACTCATGAAAGACAGGAAACTAAAACGCGGTATTTAATTCAGGAAGTAGTCGAGCTGTGCAAAGAGCCCATTGAAATTGTAATTGAATTTCGATTAATTGCAAAGCATTAGATGCAGATGAGTACTGTAACTGCCATACTCACAGATGTAGTAATACTCTCTGCCAGGACGGAACTCAAAGCCTAATGAGAAGGGTGTAAAGAGCTGGAACTTTTCGGAAAACTTGAGTGGTCCATTTGAAGACAACGGCCTGTTGCACTCCCAGCGCTTGAAGCCCTTGGCGGTGTGGTCACATGAGCTGTAGCCATCATAGTTCACCATGTAGAGCACATAGCGCTCGGCCCGCTCATCCGACACCGGGCTGATGTAATGCGGACAGTAGACGTCAAGGTAGTCATTTATGCAGACGTCAATGTGGTAATCCCCCCGGTAAAACCTGAAGAAAAGACAGAAAAAACCCCATCAAATATTAGCATATCTAGAAGGGACGGTACAGAACAAGTGTCAAATCACCAAGTTTTCTTTCAGGTGAATTTGCATTTGGAGATGACGTTCTGGGATTGTTGAATTTTATCTAGTCAAACCTTGCAATTGGATTTATCTGAAGTCAGGTCAGGGGGGAGACTCGAGAAAGTGACAGTCTTGAAGGGGAACTAAACCAAATGTGCACATCTTTATCATCTTTTTAGCTACTGTATACATTGGCGAACATCTTTTCATTTACAAAAAATGAGGACACTCGGTCCAGCCTCGAAATACTTTAATGATACTCAAGGTTTTTTAACCATATTACAGTATGACTCCACTGTATGAAATAAAACAGAACATTACTCTCTCTTGCCATAATGTTGTAAGCCTAAAACTTTATTGCTCCCGCGGTTGACCCTCTTTATTTAATGGACCAAGCAGGGATTGATCCCATGCCCTCCACTTTGGCAGTACAAAGCGATGCCAGTGAGCTAAATGTTTTGGGCTGCCAACACATCTCATTTTATTTGCATGCTTAGGAAGTGAGGTACAGTATATAAATAATAAAACACAAACAAAACCCGCCTGTCTTGTTTCCCTCCACCCCTCACGATTGTGGTAACATGGTGCACTCGCTTCCCTTTTGTCAAGCGATGAAAACCGGACATTTTCGTGACTTAAAAAATAAATTAATAAATAAAAATGGATGCCCAGACAGGATATAGAAAGTGGACATGCAAAAGAGGGAGTTTGGTCACCCTAGTTTTCGTTAGTCTACAACTTATTTTTTCTTTAAAAAAAAAAAAAAAAAAAAAAAAAAAAAAAAAAAAAAGCATTTAAAAGATTTTATTGGGACTATTTTTCGACGAGGATAGGCAGGTAAGGGCAGTGACGAGGGATCTAAGGAAGGTAATGTGATTTAAATTGTGTTTAACGCGTACAATAAAAATCAGACATCCTGTGCCAACAAGTCTATAAGTTAATATCCCATGCATTTTAGCTTTTGCTTGACGCATGATGACGGTGTGCCTTTATGTATCCACTACATTCACAGTCATACCTGCAATTTAAATTCTAACAACTGTAAAAAACAAAGACGAGAGGCTATGCTAATGGTGTACTGTAATGTAGAATGACAAGTTTTATAGGTAATTAACAAAAGTAAACATGTACATTAAAAATTGAACGCAATCTGTGAAGATTTCTTACAATAATTTGGAAGATGTTTGTGGTAACCGACAGGGGACATAACACTATAATATAATATTTTATCCCATAAGTGTTTGATTGGTTTTTGGTCAGGTTCTGTGTGTACAAGTTAGGTTTCACCACTCGAAACTTAATCTGTTCATTCCTTTGAAAACCGCTTTGTCTGATGAGATACATGCTGAGCTAGAAAAGTGACATTCACGAAATGTACCAATAAAGTTGAAAACACAAATAAGATAAAAAAATGATGATTTATGCACAAGACTTTATTTGTGATGTTGTTCATGCTAATGCTAATGCTAATGCTTATGCCAGGGGCGTGCGTCGAGGGCTGAAGTCCTGGATGTTTTGGAGGTATTCCTCTTCCAACACAAGCTGATTCCAATCAACATGATCGTTATCAGGCTTGTGCAGAGCTTGCTGATGAGTTGATCATATATCAGCTGTGTTAGAGAAGGAAAACACACGAGTTTGCCCAACACTGGCTTATACAATTATCAGCCTCCAAATGTCAAACCAGATGACAAAAGGATATTCTTGAAAAAAAGTTATTGTGGAGTTCGTGTACATGGTGGTGTCCAGGCTACGTCTCTGTAGTGTTTATAACATCTCAATATATCAGACTCAATCACCCAAACCCTCCCACAAGACTCCACTGAATCCCTCTGCAACAAGCCAGCGCCCTGGCAGAAATCCTCCTGTGATACCCCTTCATCAGTCGAAAGCCATGTATCAGTGTCAGTGCTAAGCAGTGATGACGTGTGCTGATGCAGAAATGAAGGCCCCATGCAGGGTTAATTGTCTGGTTAGCATTCACCTTAAGAGGATCCCATTCTGGAATGTGATTTTCATTAGCAACGAAGAAACCTTGAAGATAGCTTATGCAGAAGTGTTGGAAAATGAGACATGTGTTAAAGCTTAACTATGCCCCCCAACTTTGCCTACTGTAAATTGCGTGGAAAAGAGATAGGGAGGAAAAATTCAGCAGGGATCAGACAGGTATTCATTCGAGACAGGAATGATTGGAATATACGTTATATTCCCAAAGGCGCCATATAAGCTTGCATGTTTGAGGGCGATTAAAGCTATAGCGTCTGGTTGTGTCACTATAGCTGCTAATGGGCCTTGGATCAGTATCACTGACATGCTACAGATGTCTTGAATACTCCTCTGTTCGCTGACACAGAAGTCATGAAGAAGGGGAACAGGCCGGCGACTGTGTCCAAGCATCCAACGGAATGGGCCAATGCTGTTGCCAAACAACACAGCAGGTTTGCTTAGTTGGTAAGACTGCGATTAGCTGTCTCTAGATCAGAAAATTAGGACTGTTCCTATTGGAGAAACAGGAGCTCATCTGTAGACAAGTGAGACTGGAAAGGCTACGTGAGACATGAGTAGCATGATGGGAGGTGTTGAGGGTTTCAGGTTGTCACTACACGGATTGGACACGTGCTACAGGATTAGTGACCACGGATGAAGGGATGTGTGTTTTGTAGCATTGTCATCAACATTCAAATCTTTTTTTCTGTCTCTTTGATTACAGTCTGGTCACATTTTAAACCAAAGACCTTGTTTTTCCCAGAAAACCCCCATCACCTCCGAGAGTGATTTGGCTTCAGGCAAACACAAAATGTCTTCCGTGGTTTCAGTATGGCTTGCTGATGTTATGACTAGCAGGGGTCAAGCGGCTCCACAGCATCATGACCTTAGCCAGAAGCAGTGGATGGTCTTGCTTTGTCCTTCTGTCTTGACTGAACCACATATGTCAGCATTAACACTGCTAGTGTCAGCAGCTGTCTATCAAACCTGACCCAAACTGAAGAACTTAATCAATGATAACATTTGCAACCAGCCTTCGAAAATGATGATCAACCTCTTCGTACTCACACTAAGATTGTGTCTGGAGTGAGGACAGTGTTTATTCCGGGTTTCAACAAGCTCCTACAAAAGTAGTCTCTAGTGAACAATTCAGACTTCCTCTGCATACAAATGCATTTATCATCAGCAAATGAGAAGTCAAACAGTCAGGGGCCATTGTTGAGTCTTGCAGTCAAGTTTAGAAATACTGTAGGTAAGTTGCTTTGTGCCTAAGAATTTGGCCCTTTTTGCCACAGATAATACTTTGGAAACAAAAATATAAATATATGTCACGTCAAATTTGACTTGATTTTTACAGCAAGGCTGGAAGCTCAAAGACAGTATCTCACAACACACCAAAACATAATACAAATGCCTCAAGAGACATGTGAAAGATATGACAAGGAATTGAGGGAACAGTAAAAAGAAAGATCAGGCAAGAAAATGAAAAGAAGTGATTCATCTTCAGTTTTTGAAAAAGCACTCCAAAAATGCTTTCCCAGTGAGGATTGTACAGACTTTTATTTCCATCAGTTGATGACAGCAATAGCAAGATCAACCATAATGGGAGGAAGTCCGGGGCCAACACAACCACTGACCTTAGCTGCGGGGATCACTGAATGATTTGTTTCAAGATGTGGGTCAAAACATGTCTTCAGAGTGCTGATACACTCTTTTGAGGTGCATATAATCTATACATTCAGACAGCCCATTGTCACTCATGGTTGTGTCTTAAACTGTATAATTTCATGCCGTTTTCTAGGGTGTGCATCTCTCCACAAAAGACGATTCGATACGGTTTTCGATACGTGGGGTGTGAAACAATTCAAGGAATGTTTGAGTTAAAGGTGGAACGATTCAATTCGGTTCAACTCTTACGATCAATTCGATATGGTACGGCTCAGTTTGAGGGGGTAGGCTATGATGCAATTACTATTTTGGTGTCATTTTACATATATTTCAATGAGCTTGTCAGTAAGGTTGTGCCATATCTTATCTTGTATGATGTTACTGTATTTAATTTTTGGTGATTAAAAATGTTAAATATGGCAAAAAATTGACACTGTAGGGATGTGATGATGTAATCCGTAACATTAAACATCATTGCATTCATTTGGATGTACATGTTCGATACTGCATAACAACGTCGGAGATGGTGAGCAGCCAGTTCTGACTCAAAAGAGGATTTAGTGCCTCAATTGGGAGCTACCTTTGTCGTGTGAAGGTTGTTTGGTTACAAAAAGTCAGATATGATGCAAACTACCATCGTTTGCAAATTACGCGGGAAAACTGTTACCCCTAAAGTTAAGATGAAACACAAGCTAGATCTTTAATGCAGCATAAAAGTGAACAAAAGTTTCAACTTAGCATTGCTGGAACACTCGTTAGGGGGACATTTTTCAACAACAAATTTGCCTGAAACAAGCATGATGCCACAAAATGGCTGCTGCCATATCATTAGAGAAGTTTTACGCCACTATACGAGGATCAATTACATAGGAGAAAATATTGGACATGACTCATGGAATCTGCATATCGTCAAAAATATCATCGCAAATGGCCTTGAAATATTGTGATATATTTTTTAAGCTATATCATGCCATTTCCTTCTGAAATATATCTTTAACAAAAAAAATTACTCGTCTCTTGACATATTTTAAAGTAGAACAATTTGACTTTCCGATTCAAACCATTCCAATTTTACAAATATCCATTTTAATAAAGATGTTACTGTTAATATTGATATCATAATTAATATCAATTCTATATATATATATATATATATATATATATATATATATATATATATATATAATATATTATAATATATAATATTGATAATATTGTTAATATTTAATAGATGTTAATAAAATGTTACTTTACTGTATTTAATAATTGTTTTGTAGGGCAGTGAGAAAGAGGAAACATTGGGGAAAAAAAAAATCACATTAGGTGGATAATATTGCAATAGACAGTGTGGGGTGGGAAGAATGAGCACAACAGGGTGCCCCAGATGTTGGCCAGATGAACGTATGATGACACTTTTTAGCAACAGAAATAAAATATGGCAAATCTACAAAAGCAGAGCCTGACTCAAGATGTATTTAAATAGAGTTTACGTTTTTATTGTCCTTTGGTTTCGATTAAGGAAGAAGCTGATCAGAGTTTTCTTTCTGCTGACGTCTACTTTGATGTTGACTATCTTTGCCCTAAGAGCATCCGGCATCCCCCACTGTGCCTTCTCGAGACAGTTTTCCTCGCAGGTCATCAAATACAGATGTAAAAGTGAACCGCTGGCGGTAATGTGAGACACACCAAGATGTCAATTAACCAAAAACTAAACGCATTTGAGACAATGTGCGAATGGGAATTCATGGCGAGTGCTTAGGCAATTTTCTGTGAGCACTTTATGACGCAAAGCCACGTCAGAATACGCAGACCGAGAAGGACCGTCTGTACTGATCCTGATTGATGGACGTAAACTTCAGTTGAGGCTCAGTTTGTGTATTTTTTTATTTATTTATTTATTTATTTTTTTAGGTTTTGCATCATAAAGCACTCCTCCAAAATGTGGAAACATTTGCCGAAAGGTGGGCATCCATCAATGACAGACCAATGTATTGACGGTTTTGCCCAATTCTGGGTATTACTTGGTTTACTTGGCTACTTGGTATCTTTGACTACAGATAGAAGTTTATATTTGCCGAAGTTTATTTACACCTCGTACCAATACGATGCGAGAGCTACGTGAGAGACATGTGAGAGCAGATTACTTTGAAAGCATCAACTCCATAGAAACTTTAAAAACAACTTTCATTTACCAGTATTTTTAGATCGCTTAGTTTTTTTTTTTTTTGTGGCAACTTGATGACACATTAAGCATTCACAGGTTATTTCAAGAGGGGATTTTCTTTTTTTTTTTTACAACTGCGGGTGGTAGTGTTTAGTTTAGTTTTTTTGGGGGAGGGAGAGGGTGGTTGGAAAACAAACAAACCTTAACTTTAAAAACAACACAACAGTTCACCACTCATATTATAATGAGCCCTCTGTAAATAAAAGACTCTAGAATCCTAAATCCATTTGTTGTGGGGATTAATGATTTCGGATTGGGTGAATGACTCAACCAGTAAAAGGTGTTTATCAATGAATCTGTAACTGGAGCTCTTAGCAAGGCAACTACAGATAATCCCCCTTTTCAGTCAACTCCCTACCTTGTTTGCTTTCTTTATCCCCATCTGTTGTGTTGGCCTGGCACCTTTAAGGTATGGCAGAGCCAGTATGGGGGGAGACGAACAGTGTTTTTGGAGAATGGAAGTGATAAAAAAAAATAGAGAGAGAAGGAAAACAACTGCAGAGGGAGTGATGAAAAGAAATTACGAGACAGGAAAGTTTTGGAACAGGTAACCAATAAAAAGCAATGGAGGGAAGCATTGGGAGGAAAATATTTCTATTTCATTTATCATGCTCTAAATGTGCTTTTAGATGATCTGCTGGAGAACGTTCTTGTGTAAAGCGCTGATGTGAACCAGAAACAGGGGAAAGAATCGAAAAAAGATGGTGTGAAGGAGAGGAATTAAAACACTCGTGTTGTTTTCCTCATGACTACAGTTAAGGATTCCCACAGACTTACTCTAACCATGAGCTCGCCGGCTTTCCCACTAGGGGGTGGTCTGCGCAAATAGGGGAGGAAGGCAAAGGTTGTGACATGATGTCACTAAATGAGGTCAGGCAATCTGCCCACGGGGTTGGGATAGTCTCCATCGAGCTCGCTCCCTCTCTATGCACGGCCCATCATTCGTAGCATTGCCGCAAGGAAATTAAAGTCATTATTACTGAGTTAGCGAATTACATCCACACATCTGTTTGTGGGTTTTTTGCTCATGTGTGCGCATACGCATGCACACGTACAGTTATTAAACACATAATGTTCCTGTCAAGGGACTCAGTCCGATGTGGAGTTGACAGCAGTAAGATGGGAAAATGGAGCTTGTAAAGTATAGACAGTCTTCTGTTTTTTTTGTTTTTTTTCCTCCGTCTCTCTCTGCTGGGAACAAAGCCAAAGGAGATGAATAATTGGTCTCAGATTGAAAACACATTGCCGCTTGTGGGAAGGCACCTAAGATACCTAAAAAATACAAGTGAGGCCGGGGAGCGACCGAGAGGAAACACAGACAGGAAGAATGTGCAAGTGCTGTCTGTTTATGGAAGCTGGTGGTCCTCTCTGTGCAAATCACTTCTCTTTGAATACAGCTGGCTCCAGCGTGTGTGTGTGTGTGTTATGTGCAATGCAAAGCTGTGTGTACAGTTCTCTATCCGTATGCATCATTCAGTTGTCTGCATCCAAGTCGTATACACAATGTGTGTTTTCACAAGATTATGCAAAAATCACTTGTCAATCATACATTACATATCTTAAGTCAGGGGTGTCCAAACTTTTTCATTTGAGGGCCACATACAGAAAATCAGAAGGACGCAAGGGCCACATAATGTTATGAAGAGAAATTGTGTTTAGTCCTAAAAATTGTGCAAATAATTTATTTGTGCTTTTGCATATTTAGAAAAATGCTACAGTATATAAACCAATTTATTTGTAATACGGCAGTCGGGTTATTATAGTTTTGGAATTTTTCATTTTAGTTTAGTTTTGTTTTTTTAAATTTAGTTAGTTTTCATTATTTTTCAGGGTGGTTCTGTTAGTTGTTTTTTTTTTTATTAGTTTTAGACAGTTCTTTAAAAAATGCTTAGTTTTAGTTTAGTTAGTTTCAGTATTAGTTAGTTTTGTTTTTTTACTCGTATTACTCGTGCGCAACGTTTAAAAAAACACCATGGGCACGACGTCATTATTCCAGTTTATATCAAAATAAATCTAATAAAAGTCACATTTAAAATCATCCTCAAAGGCTCATGCATTCAATTAATTACCAAAGACTAAAACGAAGGACGTTTGCTATAATTATTAGGGGTGTTAAAAAAAATCGATTCGGCAATATATCGCGATATTACATCGCGCAATTCTCGAATCGATTCAATTGGCAGCCGAATTGATTTTTAAATATCCATTTTTGATGGAAAAATATTCACCAAAGCGTCTTAGGGTTCACAACTTAAGCATGGAAGAATGTTATATTAATGGCACATTATGCCTTAACATTTTATTTTAATGCTGTTCAAACATGAAACAGATTACAACCTCTATAAGACTGAAGTTTCAGATAAATAAATGATACATTTTCAAACAAATCTTACACTGTACAAATTTACTGATTAGGATTTTCTAAATTAAAAAAAAAAAAAAAATCGCAACAATCGACTTATAAATTCATATCGGGATTAATCGGTATTGAATCGAATCGTGACCTATGAATCGTGATACGAATCGAATCGTCAGGTACTAGGAAATTCACACCCCTAATAATTATAGTTTTATTTTAGTTATTTTGTAAACCTAAAATGTAGTTTCAGTTAGTTTTCTTTTTTTAAAAAGCATCTTCGTTTTTTGTTTTATTTCGTTAACGAAATTGTTTTTTGAATTTTACTTTTTTCATTAGTTTTAGTTAACTAAAATAACCTTTAATAGCTACTGTTTTTCGATACCCTCCCTTCTTACTTTGACCATCTCCAAACATTTTTGTTTTGTTTATTTTATTTGAACTGAGTCAAATGCCATTTTTAGCATATGTCGCGGGCTACTAAAAAACGGACGGCGGGCCGCAAATGGCCCCCGGGCCGTAGTTTGGACACCACTGTCTTAAGTGATGTTATTTAAGGTTCATGGCTCAAAATAAGTTTGTGGGGCAAATATTGTACTGTGCGGCTTATTTCAACATATTGAATAGAAAAACTGAGAATCAAATGCTGACTGCCGAGACAACCATCAAAAGAAAGTAGAAGAAAAACGAGAAGTAATGTGAGGGGCCTAAAAAGCCTCCCGGGCAAAGGAAGCTCTGCGCTACTTACGCAGAAAGCTCAATAGCAACAGATTTTGATAAACACATTGCAGAGTCGCACCTAAGTCAGTAATCATCTCCTGTGTGGCGGCAATCAAGCTACATTTCTGACGAGTGTCATAGTCACAAAAGGAATGGCAAGAAAAGATGGAGAAGTGATGCTAAATGCTAAGCTAACTTAACATTAGCTAGCGTATTTAACACCTGAATTAAAGTGCTTGGGTGATCGATTAGACTGAGCATATCCAAGTTTTAACAAAAAATATTGAAAGGAAATTAACCGGAAAGGAATTAACTTCCATTATACTGTACGTCAGCCAGGAGTAGCCCATGAGATTAAAGATTATATTACATTAACATTACATCATGCTACATTACATTACAGCAGAGCTTTATAATTTTTTTTATTTGTATTTTTTTAAACCTATTTAGCTTTGTTTCTAGACAAGAAAATGTTTGTGTTATGTTTGCTGTTATATATAATGCGAATTTAAGAAATGAAAACCACTGATTGTATAAAAAAATAAAATAAACCGATTGTTTATTCATTTTATTGTCGTTTTTTTTTTTTTTTTTTTTTTTTTTTTTAATAAACCCTTTGCTTCTGTTCCCTGGAATTAACCTGCAAAAAAAAAAAAAAAAAAAAAAAAAAAAAAAAAAAAAATTGAAGTTGCTGACTCATTGATTCAAAAAAAAAAAAAAAGAAAAAAAAAACGAGCCCTGACGTTACATGCAACTCTCAAACAATGTTAAGTTATACTTTTCTAGGAGAAAAAAAGAAAAGAAAAAAAGGGCAAAATACTTACTTGTGGGACCACTTTTCAGTTTCTTTTTTTATGATCATTAAAGTCCTTTAAGATGCAAATTTACTTTCATGAAATAATCAAAGTTAGTAGCTCACGACTGGGATAATGATGAATGAATTATCTTAAGCTTAAAGATAAATAACATTTCCATGAAATTAAGGGAATTTTCAAATAATAATTCTAAAACTGGTGGAGACCTGTCTGTCCACTTTTAATCACTGACATTATGATGCACTAGCAAGGAGGTCAAAGCCGCAATAGCAGCATGAGGTTGGTGTCAGTCAACACACACGTACACGCACGCACACACAACAGGGTACTCTCATTCAGCTGGTGTAAAACCGCAAGGGTCTACAAGCCAAAGTCATAAACCTTCTTCTGTATCAACGATGCTTGTCGCGGTTGCCATGACACCAGTTTACAGGACAAATGCTCATCAAAGAAAGCTTCCGCTTTTGGCCAGCGAATAGTATTCATACTTGAAGTCCATACATGACATACAAGAACATGCACCCTAATGCCAAAATAACTTCAGGAGGCTCAGAGAAGGTGCCGTTAAAATAACCCCATTAATAATGTCCCATCATCACCTGCGGGTTTCAAGTGTGCTGCGGAATGCTAAAAGCCACGTTTTAGTTCTGAATGTGTTGGTGTGATAGCCGTTCCTTTTGAGCTTGCAGAAAATAACCTCTACGAGTGAGCATCCCACGCTGCTGCTCAGCAAGCTGATATTGATCTGACACCGAAGACTGTGAGCTGAGGTCAAGGGTTAGTGACAGTCCATTATTCAGCTTGAGAGACGGTCTTTGGTCAGTTTCTGAGTCCAGGTGATGGACTGACCTCACCGCCGTCCATCACAGTTGCTGATGAATCAAAGGTGAAGTGCAAAACACATTGGCCTCCATTCACTTCCACATTAATTCCCTGGGAATTTCTCAACCTGGTTCAATGCCATAAAATGCTATTTTTAGTCGCATATACAATTAAGTCTGATCTAAAATAGGGGTGGGAACTTGTGGGTACCTCACGATACGATATGCGATAAAGGCTGACGATAACGATTATCTCACGATATGACGTTACCACGATTATCAATATATTTATTGCTCAGGTAATAAATCCACGATAATCTACGATAAAGCTTATCATAAAATAATAATAATAATATTAATAATAATTATAATAAATAAATAAATCCATATGAATAAATAATAAAAAATAGATAATAATAATAATAAAATAAATAAAAACAATAATTCATTATATTATTATAAAAATATAAAGAAATATTAATATAAAATAAATACATAATACATAAATATATATTTTATATATATAAAAAAAAATTATAATAATAAATACAAATAATAATAATAATAATAATAATAATAATAATAATAATAATTGTCATTATTATTATTATTATTATTTAAAAAAACTAAGCTGATGAATCTTCTTCGCCTGAAGACTTCCATTTCCTCGCCACGCTTATTAGGGGCTCCCCCTAGTGGCCCTCCAAGTAATTGCTCAATAAGTCATGACCAATGTATATATTAACAACAAATATCGCGATACTTGCGTAGGCGTATCGATAATCTATTGGGGGACAAAGTATCACGATAAAATTTCAAAGCAATTTCAACAAAGTTTTGATGGGAAAAAAAATCAAGGTTTTGAATATGTTGAATATTTCAAGGAAGTGTTTGAACATTTTCAAAACTTCAAGGAATTTGTTAACACATTTCATGGAAGTTTCGACCATGTTCAGAATTTCAAAGAGGTTTCAAGAAAGATTTGAACATTCAAAGTTTCAAGACAAGGTTTCAAGATTTCAAAGATGTTTTGAACATGTTCAAATTTTAAATGAATTTTTTTTAACAAAAAAGAAATATCAAGGGAAGTTTGGAACATTTTCAAAATTTCTTCAGAGATTTCAAGAAAGATTTGAACATTCAAAGTTTCAAGACAAGGTTTCAAGATTTCAAAGATGTTTTGAACATGTTCAAATTTTAAATGAATTTTTTTTAACAAAAAAGAAATATCAAGGGAAGTTTGGAACATTTTCAAAATTTCTTGGTGACAAGAAAAACTGTTTGCGACCATTAAAACCGCTGATTAGTTGGATATGAGCTTACGTTTCTAGAGAAAATAAATGTAATGCTACAAGAATAAAGTTGTTTATTACTAAAATGTAGCAGTGTGAGAATTACATACGGATATGTACATTTACCATTATATATGAGGCTTATGATTATAATGTATATTGGGACAAATATATAACTGCATTAAACTAAGAAGTTATCAGGTTACACTACAGTATAAGCTTAACGTTCCAAAAAATTTTATATACTTAAATTCTCGTAAAGACTTATATATATATAAGATATATAAGATATATTTGTAGTTAACAGAGGACAAAAGAGGGGTTAACTTTATTAATTGATTGAGCTATCTCATAGTCCATTAAAATGTCGATTTGGGTATACATGTCATACATCATATACCTTTGTTGTCTCCTGAGTTAATTGAGCTGAACTTCTCGGGCGATGGCATAAAACTGTGAGCTGGGGTAAAAACAAGGACTACATTTAGTCACACAAACGCACACACACAGTGGTTCACACCTGAAGTGTGTTTGACGAGCATGGCCCTGATCACCACAGTGCAGACTCAGACCCCTGACCTTTCTCCCCAGGGGCGATCGCAGCTCCCCGGCCTCCCCTATCACTTTACTGCACCCCAGGGAGCTCCGGCCGCCCCTCATGCTGCCGCTCCCCACACATTCTAAAGCCGCAACCATGGGAGGAGGGGGACGGCGGCAAAAGAGAAGAACCCACAACATCTGGAGTCAATCACCCGCCCATGACAAGCCAGCAAAACTGCCCCCTCCAACACACTCACATGTGCACGCACACATATTATAACACTAGCACTTATCCACGAGTGAGGTCTCACACACTTCAAAGTGTGGTAGAGCTGTCTTGGTTGAGTAATATGTACTCTATGGGGAGAGCCTAAAAAATAAAATAAAAAAAATCACCGAAACTGTTGTGTTGGAAGTAGTGTTGTTCCGATACCGTTTTTTGGCTCCCGATACCGATACCGATACCCAGCTTTGCAGTATCGGCCGATACCGATACCCAGCTTTGCAGTATCGGCCAATACCGATACCGTACCGATACTTTAATTTTTTTTTTTAAACATGAAAAAGCTGTCCTGCCACTGTTTCAGAGCATTCAAGGGGCAATAAGATATCTTAGATCGGCATGCAGTGAACATGTCACATATCAGTGAATGTCCTGCATGAGCAAGACACAACATGCTGCATCCAAAATCCTATATTAGCTTTGGAATTAATGGTATCGGCATGTTACTTGTGAGTAGTCACCGATACCGATACCACTGTTTTTATGCAGTATCGGCACCTCTGCCGATACCAGTATCGGTATCGGAACAACACGAGTTGGAAGTTTAGAGCAGATAGGAGGAACAAGAAGAGAACACGAGAGAGAGCAGTAAAGTGGCAAATCAACCATTGAGGAGTGAGGAATGTGAAAGACAAGAAGCCGGAATGATGTGAGAAAATTTGAGAGCTCAGGAAGGAGTGAGTGGGAAAGTGCGCGTGCGATTTAGGCTTCCTGTAGGTCCTGTCTGTCTGTGCGCAAGGCAGTTCGGCTGTGAATTAAAACCCCGGTGTCGCAAAATACAAAAGTAACAACACGAGGATTTGAATAAATGTTATTCAAAAAAGCCATCTTGTAACTTGCAGCATGGCAGCACAGCTGGGGTGTTCCGCAGGGAGTCTGCTAATTCATGCATACTGAGGGCCACTTGGTTAACTGCGGCAGGTAAGGGCATCAGTAGGTTAATGCGACTGGTAGAAAATAACTATAAGAGCAATATGCTGAAAGGAGGCCACTGTGACTGTCCTTGAGTTTCAAGTAAAACTCACTCATAAGGTTCTGGAAAAAGTTCCACCATAGCCACATGCCTGTTTCCTCTCGATCCCCCTCTTGAGGGTGTTTAAGCAGACCAAGGGTCAAATTGGTGCAGGCATGTTGCTTTGCAGGTTTACAATATATTGAGTGAATGGCAAATGGCAAAAATGAGGGCAAATCTAATAATATGATTATTGTTGTCAGCCGACTCTAAAATATTCAATAACCACTTAGTAGCTACAGTTCCTTCCCTTTCAACTCCCACAGCGGGCTCAGAAAAACAGCACATGTAACATCTTGTAAGGGCTAAACATAGAAGTGCCCCGCATGCCAGTACGGAGCTGTAACGCCACCTGGTCCGCTCAATCTGCCCCTGCCGGGCCTCATAACACCACACCGGGTGTCTGTCAAAGTCTTGTCCATCAGTCAGCAAATCAGAGACCGTCTCTGATCTGTGCATGCCGCTAAAAAGTTGAGACCCGGCTCCGATTTGTAAATGAGATTTTAAAAGTAACATGGTGCGTTTCATATTCACACCCGCTGAGGTATGCCAGTTCAAGGCTGCTGGTGGTTCTTTATTCCCGTTCCCCAATGCGCAAAGCAGTCATAGTAATGTAGCAACTTCGCTGTTTGTGGGCAAATTTCAATGCATACAAAATAATTCAAACTGTTGCCCAACATAAATGGGCCTGAGAGGCATGACATACTATGTGATATTGTACCTACAGATGTGCACACACTCCAACATAAAGGCAAAGGGAGCTACAGGGGTTTACTTGTTGTGAATCTGTACCTAAGTGGGACAATTTGTGACAAATACTGTATAAATAGAAATTATCACACCAAACACTGAACTAATGTACATCAGTAATTTAAAACAGACGTTTCCAGTTTTTATCAGAATGGGTTATACGACAGTTGAGCCAAATAAACAAAATTCAAAAACTTTTTAGTCCAGAAAACTTTAAATGTTTTCAACATACAGTATGAATTGTCAGTGTGCTCCCAGTTGTGTTAGGTTTCGTGTTGATATGGACCCAAACGCAGGGAAATATGGCGGCAAGGTAAGCGTGGACTCAAACAAACAAACAAACAAACAAACAAGTAAAACTAAATAAATAATATTAATAATTTCATGAAAGTATTGTGTCATTCAAAAAATACTAACCCAACCGAAGTCTAAGTTACAAGGTAATTAACTCATTTACTCCCAATAATGTGTAATGTTGTAAGTGTCCCAAAGACGTATTTATACGTTTTTTTTTTTTTTTTTTTTTTTAATGGTAGAGCATACAGAAGGCTTTGATGCATCCTCTCAACTGCAAAGAACGGTTGCAGGAATGGTAGTCATTACACAAACGGCCAGCAGGTGGCAGCAGAGCAAAGGAGATCATCCAGGGCCATGTAGAAAAAAAGCTCAACTACTTACAATTTTAAATAGATTTGTGAAAACTGATGAAACTTAGCTCTCTTCTAATGCTAATTGCTGCAAAACGGAAACAGATAGAATCATACTTTTTTTTCCTGATGAAAGAAGAGACTTTAATCTTTCTTTTGGTAGGTTCCATGATTTTATAGCAATTGAACACAATATTCTGTGGGCAAAAACAGTCAAAATCCAGCCGGGAGCGAATGGGATTGCTTCTGAGAATACGGCTGGGAGTGAATGAGTTAAACAAACACCCTGAATATTTACGTAAGACTAACAAAAAGGCATGAGAATGACAACATGGACAATGAACCAACAAGGACTGAAAGAAAGCAAGGGGAAAATACACATAAACTGACGAGAGAACGAGAATCTCTCTTTACAGTTTTAAAATGTGTTTTTTCAGTTTCAAAACTTTTTTCGCTTTCAGATCTTTTTTTCCCCCCAGCATATCAAGACTCATACTCATAGTTTCAATGTTCTGTTGGCATTTATAGTAAATAGTAAGTCAACAAACGTGTGGACGGTTAGCTACTCGGAGCTATTGTTAGCCTTTTGGCTAAAAACAACAATGGAGAACATTACCTTAGTGCGGACGTAGTAGGTTCTGGTCATTTTGGAGGGATTCGACTGGTCGTGTGGTCTTTCACAAAGTTTGATCCAGTGCAGATATTTTTCATAGTTGTTTGAGGGTTTAGAGAAGGGAATAAACCAGACAGTGTCTCTCTTGTGTCTCTCTTACACTACCGCAGGACGCCGATTAGTTGATCAGGATAACGGCTATCACTCTTATACAAACTAAAGCGTTTAACCATTTTTATTGATTTTTTTGGGGCTTTGGATAACCACGCAATGCACCACGGGGTGCCTGATCGCTTTTGTTTGTCCGTAACAAAACACATGCGCCGTCGCAGACATGACGTCTTGCGTCTTGATTGGTTTACTAGGTCATGTGTTCTTATTCCCTTTAAATGGCGGAAGCAGAAACTGACAAGCTGGAGTCAATGCACGCGATCGACATGCGAACATTTATACGGCATTTATAAGTACGTTTATAAGGAACACCAAAAAGATCTCTACTTGCGGATGATGTAAAGTTAGCCAGGAAGATCACCGCTGTGAAGTATGCACTTGGAAGTGTCTACCCCGATCGTTCATGTCCGCGTGTGATCCCCTCCACAAAACTGTGCCGTAGCTAGTGTGTGATTTTAAAAATATATTACAGATTATGATAATAATAATAATATTGCATTCAGTGAATAGATAAAAGCTGTTATATTTAATGAATGAAATGGGATATCATCCACCACACGTGCCCGGAGCGCAGAATCTTGCCTGCCCCTCGATCAAATTCACCAAAATCACATAACACTACCTGCGCCACAACTTAGACCTGCTTCCAGCAGGCAAAACATCGAGTCTACACTCAACCACCAACTTGGCAGGTACGCCGGGGCGTGTAAACAAAACACCCTCGGTCTGCCGGAATGCCCAGCATGGCTCAGCGCAGTCTGCCAAATTCCTGAACACGCTAAACGAGGCTTGAACTTATATGACCATCAAGATGCGGCAGTTTTTACGCACGACCGAATGAGTGCTGACTGAGAAAATGGAGCACATTATGTCGAGTATTAGTGTGAGCAGGGGGACCACAGAGAGCAACAGAAATCTGGATCTGATAGGGAAGACTGGCCAAAAGTAATATCACCAGGTGCTGGCCACTCACATCCAAGACACACTATGCACACCTCCTGCTCCTCATATCTCATGACCGATATCTCTGAAGTGCACAAATGACCCTGGATCAGCTATCAATCTGTTTCTCACTGTGATGAGTGTCCTCCCTTGGATCAAGATTTTGGCGATGACAAAAAAAAGGAACCATGTCAGCAGATGCACGTTAGTTTGAAGAAGGATTTACAACTGGATGTGCTGATGGAGAAGGTCATAAAGAAGTGATGGAACTAGTGCTGATAGATCACCTCATTTCAGGCCGCTTGCCATCTCTCAGAAAAACACATGCGAGGAGACGTACGACACATGTGCGTCTCTTTTTCATATGTCTTAGTCAGCAAGTGTTCTTTGCTTGCCTGGGTTAAAAAAGGCATTTTCAGGCAGTCGATTCCTTCACTCGGCCTGTTTTAGGGAAACAGACTGCAATGATTAGCCTCAGCCGCTGAACCGTGTGCCGCCTCGTTTAACACAGCGCTTGATATAATTGTTATAGTAGTCCACACCGCAGCACACCCGCTCTCACCCTCCGACCTGTCTCTTGACAGTGAGTGGCGGCACCATCAGTGCTGGAGTAAAAACAAGCGGGTATTTAAAAAAAAAAAAAAAAAAAAAAAAAAAGAGAGAGAGATCAAGTGTAACTTGGGGTTCAATCTGGCCCGTTAGGACAGAACACAAACTGCAGTAACTTTTCACAAACATTAACTGTTATGCGTATTTTGTTCACTGGGCATTGACGACCACTTGAAGGACATTCTGAAATTTGTCTGTTAGTCAATATTTGACGCTAAAATTTTAAAGAAATTTCACATTACTCTGCAATGAGATGATAATAAATGGGAATATTTTCAGAATGTACTTGTAATTATTCACACCAATAAAAAAAAAATAATAATAATTCATTAATAAATGTTTTTTTGTTTTGTTTTTTTTTACTAGAAATTAATAGTTAATTACTTTCTAATTTCACCAAATTTATCTATTTCCTTCATTAGCATTCTGCTATTAGCATTTAGCTTAGCATTCAGCTATTAGCTTTCAGCATTCCCATGCAATTTCTGCAGAAATTGTACTAAGTCGAGTTATTCATAGCTTATTGGACCACGGACATGCTGGTTGGGCCCTCTTTAGATCAAATTTGGGTTTATGAGTTTGACACCCTTTTACTACATAGCCTGGATATCACAATAAAGTTTTTCATTGTTGAATATTGACGTAGAATATCGGAAAATGTATGAAGTAAATTAAAATACAAACAAACTGTTCTGTATAATTGATCTGTGAAGGGAGTGCAGATTTACATTTTTTTTTTTTTTGGTAGAATATCATTAAAAAAATCTCTTTTTTTATTTTATTTTTTTAGCCTATAACCTCTATAATATAAACATTACTGAAAAGATGTTCACACACACCTGTAAAAATGACAAAAGGTCGGTCATTAAATAAGTTAAAGTGACTTGCCTGGTCTGAGGCATAAGGAAATTTGCAGGATACTTCTGATATATAAAACGGCAGCCATTTTTTTTTTTTTAAATGGATACTATTCAGCAGTAAAATGCTGATAATTAATATTAATTTGCTAACTTCATTATTTTTCAAATATAATTAATAGCTTTAAAAACACATTTTCCACTTGCTGTCAACTGAAGATGACATCACTTGTGCTGAGGAAGTAGGTAACGACCAATCACAGCTCACCTGTTTTCTGGGTTTGGTCAGCAAACTGAGCTATGACTGTTCGCTAATATTTCCTCAGCACATGTGATGTCGTCTTCAGTCGACAGCAAGTGAAAAAAAAAGTTTTTAAAGGTATTAATTGTTCATGAAAAACAATGAAGTTATTACATTAATTATAGACAAAATATTATCTTCACAAGTCTCAGCAAATCTCCATGCTTCATGATTTACAGCCAGCCCCAGACTTCAATGATTGGTGCCTCTTTGGTGGCTACGCACAAATTTCCAGGTTAACTCTGGATGGGAGAATGCATGTAGCTAAAAGGTGCACAAATATGGCATATTAAAAAAAAGACTTACACATAGGACTGGGCGATAAATCGAATTAATTCGATTAATTCGTCCATTTAAAGTACCACGGTGTGAAAATGAGCTCAATCGTGAAATCGAGGTGCTTATAAATAAATACACATAATCTACCTTGAGCGGCACGCTTCTGTTTACGCTCGTTGTTTTTTTTTTTTTTACAATTGTTAGAACTACTTACTTGTGGCATTTAAGTTGTGCAAAAGCTATGAGAATTTTTTTTTTTGCTCAAGCTATGCATGTGGCATTTACGTTGAACAAAAGGCTATGAGTAGCTTTTTTTTTTTTTTTTTTTTTTTTTTTTTTTGCACAAGCTTTGTGGCATTTAGGTTATGCAAAAGCCATAAGTAGTATTTTATTTTATTTTTTTGTATAAGCTATGTATGGCATTTAAGTTGAGCAAAATCTGTGAGTAGCTTTTTTTTAACAAGCTATGTTAAATTTACGTTAAAAATGATTAAAAATTATTGTACATTTTTGTCTGAACATTTTGCACAAGATTATTTTTTGAATAAATCAAGCCTTGTTTAAATGTCTTTTTTAACTTTTGATTAAAATCGATTAAAATCGTAATCATCCAGAATGACAGAAAAAAATCGAGATTTTATTTTTTGGCCATATCGCCCAGCCCTACTTACACATAAAGCAAATTCAATTATGAGAGGTGCAAAATGGTTTTGGTGGAAACAAATTCATATATTGTAAAATAGTATAGCCTATACTGTTATATTTATGTAAAGACAAACAAAGTACTTCAATGTTAAAGCATTGAAAGTTCAGGAATAATTACTTGAACAATTCCAACATGTTTTGTTGTAATGAATCTGCAAATCCAGCTGATAAAGTACAATTTTTAATACCGCAACGTCACATATCTGATCATGTTGAGTCATGTATTGATGTTGGCCATTTATAATAAATAAAAAGAAGAGTAAATAAAAATAAATCTGATATAAAATGGTATTCAGTGGGAGTGAGTAGAGGTCAGGTTAAGAAAAATATACAGCCTTACAGTGAATGACTCCCTCGTCTCTCATCTACTGCCCCAAGGGAAGCAAAAAGATAGGAGCAGGGTGGACCTGTCATCTTTATCCTTCATCTCATTTTATACCCACATGACTTTCTTCAACTCTCCACCTGCTCTTTATTTCAATCAAGGGGCAGCCATTTTAACCCTTCATAATGCTGGACACAACCCTTTCCTCTTTCTATGTCCACATTTATACCACCACTTTGGACACTCCTCTCTTCTCAATGGCATTTGACCACCATTATTACCTTTTGGAAAGAGCACCGTCATCTTATGTGCAATATTTTTTCATCCATAATCATTAGAAAGGCTGTAAAAAGAAATGAGCACTCACTGAGTCCTCACATAATGGACCTAAGCACTGGTTGGATTGTGGCTTGCTCACAATCATCAACTATCATTATTTTTTATGACTTTAAGTACTGTGGCCCTTAATGTACATCCTTCCTCTCATTGCATTTGAACCCAAAGAGGTCGGAGTAAGGGGTGGGGCATCCGGTTATCAAAAGAGCCACAAGTTTGATGTGTGCAACAATTAGAACTCATTTGTCAAGCCATTTGACCAAGGAAGTGCAGCAAATACATTATTGGACAGTTGGGAGTTTAATTTTCACGACAACACAAATGTACTGTATGTTTTGTTTTGTTTTGTTTTTTTTCCATACAGGCCAAAGGGATGGAGCAGGCAACACGCAGCCACTCTGCATAAAATATACCAAGGATAGAAAGCTGTAGTTGAAAACACTTGGAACCTGGATCAATCAGCACACACGTACACACTTGCTCACAAACGCACGGTCAAATACACAGTGTGCACACTGCTCTCAGCACTCGGCGTGCTAAAACACACATAAAACACTTCAGAGGATCAACACTTCTCAGATAGCGTTTACCCTGTGAACAACAGCCAATTACGCTGACACAGAGGCTTTCCGCAGCTGACTCCGAGCCATTATAATCACATATGGACGCAAACATTTGGAAATATTCCATTTCCACTTTTTTTTCTGTTTGCTTCAACGTTTAAATTAATTTTACGTCACTGTCAACAAACATCTCATTGTGGAAATAATAAATAGATTGTTAGCGTATTCATATGGTCATATTTATGTGGAAAACAAGTCAATTTGGCCAAGACTGAAGACGTCATGTGACACATTCAACCTCAGGTCCATCTGAGTTGAGGAGAGGTCACAGCGTGCTGCATTTCTATATCATCTGGCACTTGCTGAGCCTAACCCTGAGCGTAACCCGAGTGCGGCGCTACAGGCGGCTAATCCACCCCAACAAAGCTTTTCTGCTATCCTGGCAGTCAAAGCCATCATCAGTCAGGTAAAGCAAACTGCTCAGATCCGACCATACACACAGGTGGTTTTACTGACCACTTAATGTAGGCTATGGGTGTGGACTTGTGTGTGTATTCAAGTGGATGGAGAGAGGAGGAAACACATTTTAAACATTGCGCCTGTTTGCTTTTGTGGCTATACGTGTGTGACATGCCCGGACCTGAGGGTACATACATCGCTCGCCTGCAGATTGATTAGATCGCCTTTTCTCACGGCAGGTAAAAACTCAAATCCCCATAATCCCTCATATGATTACGTTCATGTCAAGTCACACGCCCGCTTACACACACATACACAACATCCTGGTCTCCCCCAAACATGACTTACTCAGTGTTCGCTTCGTGACGCCGCCAACCAATCTACATACCATACTCTTGGATCTAATCCAATACAAATCTGTATTCCAACTTTAAAAACAATTCTCATTTTGAATTGGTTTATTCTTTTGTTTGAGGTGCAAATATGCTCAACTACAGAAGTGTGGAACTGCCATTATAAACATTGTACTGTGTAAACAAATGTATGCGCAAGTCAGTACCCCTTTGCATGTAGGAACATAATGCTGAATGGAAATCATGCATTATGGACATAAAAATAAATCAGAAAAATTACAAATAAACAATATTAACTAACTTACTTTCCAAACATATAAGTACCATGTAGGCTAATGCTAAAATAAAATAATAATAATAAATAAATTAATAATAATAACAATTATTATTATTATTATTATTATTATTATTATTATTATTATTATTATTATGGGAAAAACGAGGGGATTATGGGTAAAAAGCTTTTAGCATTTAGTCCACAACTATGTTTGATCATACTTACAAATATCTTCAAACATATTTTGGGTGTATTATGATTCGTTATTATCACTATAACATATCTCAATGTCACAATACAATATTATCACAATATGAACCTGACAATACAATAATTATCATGATATTTTGTGTGCCTGGGGTGGGTTCAATCGAGCTCACAATACTGTATTAAAAACTCACGGCATTGTAAAAAGAAGGACAATATTGTTTTTGTACATAACAGCAGTGACAAATGAATAGGCTTAGCCAGTCCTGTTGTTTTAAATGTCTCATCTATATAATTAGCTGAAGTCAAATAGTTCAAATAGTACACATAACAATCTCAATGCACATAAACAACTGACAAACACTTAATATTGAGACTCAGTACTTGCAGTACTACATTGTGGGTTCAATTTGTGGAGTAACTCAAATGTGTTACGTTCCACTTCTTCTGGCGATTAGCATAATTCTTAAACATAGGAGGTCAAAACATGCTTAATTACAATTAAACTTCTCTAATAAACTAACTGCCAGAATGGGCTGGAATTGTACAAATGGAAATCACCTGGTTTTTTGTTTTTTAATGGATGTGCTGCTTCTAATAATGTGATATGAAGACAACGATAATCTTCAATGCTACTCATTTTATTTGAACTTGATTGGTTGTTTCTATGTTATTAAATTAAGCTCTTAGTTTCACTCACAGGATGACTAAGATATCAACAGTTCAGTGGTGTTACAAACTTAATTAGATTTTTTTTTTTTTAATCCAGCAAGCTAGTCAAGATTCAGATGCCAGAGGCAAATAATAAAAAATAAAAAAAGACTTGCCCCCAATAAACGAGGAAGACTAATTCAACGACCCGCACACCGGCGGAGTGAAACGACATTCTTGTGTGCCTTCTGGCTCTCGTCCCTCTACACTTGTCACCAGGAAGCGCAGGACAGCGTGTGTGTGCGCGAGCGTGCGTGTGTGTGAATACGCCTGCCGGCCTGAAGAGCCTCTCACAGGCCCCGTTAGCATGCAGCCGGTGTCAGGTGACAAGAGCCCGAGTAGCAGCGTGCAGATGGGAGGCAAGTGGCTGCTGTAGCCAGACTCCAGATTTGTCTTACAAGAGCAAAAGTAGGTTGGTTATGTTTAAAATTCAACATCCTGCATTAGCATGTCTGGAAAAACCTTCAGTGAATTTGTGTGGCTTGTGGCATTACATCTTTTCATGTTTCATCATTCAAAAAAAAAAAAAGTGAAAATAATGCCACCCAAAACAGTAATGGCAAACAGTCATACTGTCAAATTGTTGCAGTGATGTGATACTTCTGCTAACCTCTGACCCATGAGTAAAATACCGATGATTGTATCAGAGGCGTAACACCGCCAGTGTGTAGACTCACTGCCCACTCCTCTTAAAGCTGCTATCATGCTGACATTGCTGCACATCGAATTGTCTGAACGCACGAAGCTGCAATGGTGATATGAATGCATATTTTGGACAAGGCCCGCCCTATGTTACTCCTTCAATTTGCCATGAAGTGGCTTCTTTCTTTCACTTTCTACCAGTTAAGCACATAAGAGTCTCCCTCTGATTGCAATCTATATTTTTTTTAGCCAGTATACTCTTTGAGAGCACTGTAAAACAGAAATTCCTAAACATGGGCACACATTGTCAGATAATTAGGTGTGTCATGGGAAATTATCCATTGTCAATTATTTGGATGAAAAAGAAGTTCTTTTCAATTTAAAAAAAACATACATTTGTTAATTGATCTATGCCAACCACGCAGAGCAAAAGTCAGAACAATCAAATGTTCTTCCACTACATGACAGAAGGTTTTTGCAGACTCTTTTATATGAAAACAATTATGGTTAAATCAAAAAAAGTTTTTCTTTAATAAAAATCATTAAAGGCAGGGTCTGTCGTTTTCACTCCGGAAAATGCACTTTTTAAATACAGGATGTACACACTAACTTTTTCTCAGTCTACACATCTGGGCTTATGTTAATGTTTGGTGGTGATTTTTTTCCTAAACAGTCTGTATATTTGCCATTTTGTGTTTGTTTAGTAAATAGCGGGACGTTTTTCTGGACAGACAGTGTTTTTACCCCTCCGGCCAATCGCAGAGCGGGGGGTATTGTATCGGCGGGGGGCGTTCAAATTTGTGACTTTGTGACGTCACTCCCGCGGCAACGACAGCACGCAAGGATTTTTTTTCCCTTTCCACTCACTCACTCACTCACTCACTCACTCACTCACTCACTCACTCACTCACTCACTCACTCACTCACTCACACATGTAAGCTTGTGTGAGTGAGTGTGTGAGTGAGTGAGTGTGTGAGTGAGTGAGTTACATGTGTGAGTGAGTGAGTTACATGTGTGTGTGAGTGAGTGAGTGAGTGAGTGAGTGAGTGAGTGAGTGAG
This sequence comes from Festucalex cinctus, assembly GCF_051991245.1. Classification (NCBI taxonomy): domain Eukaryota; kingdom Metazoa; phylum Chordata; class Actinopteri; order Syngnathiformes; family Syngnathidae; genus Festucalex; species Festucalex cinctus. Next base: position 10,791,814 of record NC_135425.1, on the reverse strand, counting down.
TGAGTGAGTGAGTGAGTGAGTGAGTGAGTGAGTGAGTGAGTGAGTGAGTGGGAAAAAAAAATCCATGCGTGCTGTCAAGTTGCCGCGGGAGTGACGTCACGCAGCCGACAAATGGGCCCGGCCCCATTTGCGATAAATTGATAACTTTTTAATGAAAATCCTTACAGCTGACACTCTAAATACGTTCAACATAATGGCTCAACGACACTGCAAAATTTCAATTTTCTATAGCACTTCTGTCTTCGCAGTTTCTGTAGCACTTCTGCCCAAGCTTAATATTCATGCAAAAACTTAAGACTATATTGGCAAAAAATGTCCCTTTTCATGTATCTTCATTCTGCGTTCTCTAATTTCACCTTTACAAAATACATCTACATTTAGTCATTTGTATCAAATTTCTGTACGGGCTCCTAAGCCCAGTTGGCCCAAAGAGCAAAGGAAGTGAGCTAATACTTCACTGATGGGTCACACGCCAGCTGTGTTCCGTGTCACTTTGGAGAACACAAAACAGAACATTAAGGAAAATCAGATGTCTGCGTCATCTCACAATAATAGTGCTGTCACTGGAGCACAAAATCCACATTATGACATTTTTGGAGCACTTACATAATTAGTCAGTGTATCAACAAGGTCTTGTTTGTCACATATGTGTTTTACAAACTTTTTTTATTCACAAAGTGCCGTTAGCAGCAGCATACAGACAAATTATTCCCTATTCAGAGTTTCCTGGTGATTAATTGATTTTTGATGAAAATCCCTTCGTTATTCCGCATTTCTGCATTTCATTATCCTAAAAATGTGACTGAGATCAGAAGATCGGCGGCATGGAGAATTATCGAAGCAAGACAAGTACATATTAATGAGTGCAAATGAATCGTTTTATTCAGGCCATCCTTTATATTTCCACTTCATCCCATATTTGTCTTCGTAAAGACACATTATGTCACTGCGGAATAAATATTCACTTCTTTGCTATCGCGTTGCAGCAATGATGTGAAACTGGTGAGAGCGTGCACACCCTGAGACACACACACCTCGGGCTGTTCTGCTTCTCATTAGCACTACACTGAAGTTCACAGACGAATGCATACACAGGCACGCACGTAAGCGTAAAGTTAAAAACGGTCACAAACCAAATGTCTTTCCTCCATCAGAGCTCACATCGTCACATATTTGACATAATTCTTTGGGAGTGCCACACACTTCAAACGAGGCTGCATTCAATCACTCGCTAGCTTGTGCTCTAAAACCTTCTTGGGCATTGCCAGCTCAGCCCCGGGACCTCTCGTCACGAGTGAACCACTCAAAGCCACACCATAAATGGAGCAAAGCATCAGGGTGGTCAAGCACTTAGTGGGCCCGCTACACTAAAATGACAAGTCATAGATTCTGACTCAGCAACGGCTGATAGGCACATCTGTGGCCATGCTAAGTGGGTGGCGCTGACAGCGAACGCAGCGCAATTGGATAATAATCCCACGGATGAGTTTTTAAATGGGCCCAAGTGGTTTCTAAGCACAGAATGGTTGCTCTAACACCAACATGAACCCAAGAGTAAAGAACAAACTGAAAGTGTGACTTGACATCATTATTGATTTGAAGGATTAAGATAGTGGAGAGGTGGCATGGTGCCTGAGTGGTTAGCGCATCCAGCTTCCACTTCTGAGGTTGGAGATTTGTATCTGGACACTGGTCTTCCTGTTTTTAACATCCTTGCGTGGTTTCCTCTACGTGCGTCAACTATCTCCCAAAAAATTTGCATGTTACTGAGGTGTTAATGTGTGAAAAGTTGCATTTGGTGACCAACCAGTCCAGGGTGTATGCCAACCTTTAGCCCAAAGTCAATTGGGATAGGCTCCAGCTCGGCTAATGAGGATAAGATGTCAGTGATCGGATTGGGTTCATAACTTAATACGACATATTTCCGGGGGGGAAAAAAAACATACTTAATGGTAAATAAGCCGCATTGCTGCCGCATTGTTGTAACTACAGAATAGTTATTCTTTTACATTTCAAATGGTTTCAATCGGTAGAATCTTGCACTGCATTGTGGCCAAGGGTATGTGCGTCAGTTATTGCACACTTAGGGGTAGATTCACTAAGAATGTGCTGCGTCCGCTAATAGCGCGAAATATTGCACCACAACTGCACCCGCAGTTACCCAGACATTCACTAAGGATATTGCTCTAATCATATACCGGCGCAAACAAGCCCACAAAACAGCTTGGAGCAAATTTGCACCTGATTTACCACACCCGGCAATGAATTTGTGCCAAGAACATGGTTGTTAACAGTTGCGAGAAAGATGACATTGGACCGAGAGTAAGCGTTAAAAGAGCCATTAAGCTGTACAGAACAGATAGGACCACAACGACATCATTCATTCATAAAGTACAAATTATTGGTGCGAGCGTTTTTAAAAAAATATATATTTTCAGAGGTTGGCGTGGGTAAAGTATGCATCTGGCACGTAAAAATGATCATAAAAAATGCCTCCCCGACATTGCTGATCAGCCCTGGTTACGTTATGTGTCCTACACCAACACAGAAAAACCTATCTCTCTCTCTCCCTCTCCCTCTCCCTCCCTCTCTCTCTCTCTCTCTCTCTCTCTCTCTCTCTCTCTCTCTCTCTCTCTCTCTCTCTCTCTCTCTCTGCCGTGCATGTTGTGCCGCAAATGGCATGCACTGCTGTCATGATCCCGGGATCGAGGTTGTGGCAGGTTTATATATGCTTTCCATAAACGTTATTTGCGTCACGCAAACTCCATGTGGCTATTAGCGCTGGCGTTAGTGAATTAGACGCTGCATATCAAAGAGTCTCATTTGCATTGGGGTGGGCATATTTTGCATCAAATGTATGCAAATTACCTAATTTACATACGCGCAAATAACACCGGCGCACCGGGGCGCAATCTGGTTGGCAGCGCACTTAGTGACGGATTTCCCCATCTGCGCGTGTTTAGTGAATAGGGCGCTCCCGGATTGCTCCATTTTTACCGGTTAGCACCGCGCAAAGGCGACACAAACCTTTAGTGAATCTACCCCTCAGTGTTGTAAAATAGTGGCCCTCCAGGCTCACGCAAACATTGTGAATGCTGTATGGGTTAGCCTGCATGCTACTTGCTACAAGAGTTAGCTGTCGAGACCATAGATACACAAGTTATAGAGCAAGCCATGTGTTTGTATCCAATAAGTTCACAATAACTCGTTGAATTCTTTCGTGATTTTGACATGGATTGGTTTATTACAAATGTCAGACATGCAGCTATGATACAAGCTAGGGGTGTTAAAAAAAATCGATTCGGCAATATATCGCGATACTACATCATGCAATTCTCGAATCGATTCAATAGGCAGCCGATTTTTTAACATCCATTTTTGATGGAAAAATATTCAACAAAACGTCAAACTTTCACACCTTAAGCATGGAAGAATGTTATATTAATGGAACATTAAGCCTTAATATTTTATTTCAATACTGTTCTAATATGAAAAAACAACCTGTTTGTTAAATACAGTGGCTCACAGTTATAACACTGAAGTTTCAGATCAATAAATAATACAATTTCATACAAATCTTACAGTGTACATGTACAAGTTTACTGAATGGTATTTTCTAAATTTGAGTAAAAAAAAAAAAATCGCAACAATCGACTTGCAAATTCATATCAGGATTAATCAGTATCGAATCGAATCGTGACCTATGAATCGTGATACGGATCGAATCGTTAGGTACGAGGCAATTCACACCCCAACAAGCCACTGTGTCATTTAGAATTGTGGCTTTAACACAGACCATCACAGGACTTGTTCAACATGGTAGCCACTCAGAGAGAAGGCTCTATGTATTCATATGTATTCACTTGCCTGAAATGTGTGTTATTTTGCATCGCATAGCATTTCAAAATGTCTTGTGCAGCTTGGCAACTTGTTGCACTGTTGTCATTTCAACTAACAACCAGGAAGAAGAAACACGGGGATCAACACACACTTGTGTTTTCTTTTCGTCAAATCAACGGACATTTGAAGGGTGTTGTGAAATGATTCCAAGCATTGTCAAAAGAACATCAGGTATGGTTTCATGTGTATGGACTCCATGCACATAGTTGAAGTGCGAATAAAATACAGGTTCCAGTGACGTCACACCATCTGACCCGAGTCCGTAAATTATGATTCGATTTTTAATTTGCCACGCCCATTCGAATGAAGGTCCAAATTACCACGCATTTCTGCACAGCGCTAATAAGCGGTATATAATTGGTTTGCTGCATAATGATAGTGGGGAGATGAGAAAATACTAGTTATAGTTTGTGATTCTATCAAAACCTTTTGAAGAATAAAGCTATTAACTTTTAAACTCAAATGTTACGAGTACAGCTTCAGGATACCAAGATAAAATGTGCTGATTTTTCAGAGCAGAGTCAAACATGCTAACCTCACCTTATCTATTTTCTTCATTTGCCAAAATTTATAAAATACTTGCGCACATTTCCTCCCTTGCAAAGAATTACTGTCCCCAAGTAAATATTGCAGAAAGTTTTTTCTTCCTAACAGGACACATATACTAGTATATTTGAGGGACTTCTGGCTTCCTAGAAACTTGCTGAGCCATCCATAATTTAAGCCAAGAAGTGCCAACTTCAGTTTCCATTCAGATGAAAATCACCAAAATGCCAGGGAGTTTTTTTTTGTTTGTTTTTTTTTGCTAGTGTGACAGGTGAGATAAGTTGCACCACACTCCTACGAGCGAAAAATGGAGGCTGGTTCAAGATATTGAAAGGGTTGGTGAGAAATGATGGGCTCCATGGAGGAGGAGCTGTTAGGACCTCAAATTGGGATCTAATCTGCATGGGCTCAAGTGAAGGTGTCGGCTTGGAGTGTCATCCTGTCAGCGCCAACATCCTCCACCGTTTCCCCTTCATTCCCGCATTCCTCAGATAAAATGGCTGGTAGGAGAGGAGAGGAGGAAGAGAGACTGTTGAAGGGGGTTAAGGCCAGTGGAGCTGTGTGGGTAAAGACTGCCACTGAGGTCCGATAAACGTATCTCCCTCACTCGTGTGTGCCAGACAAAACCCATTTGTTTCTCATCTGTTCCTTTGATTTGGGCCTGACAGCTTCGAGTGAGCTTCGGTGTTGCAGTGACAGTGCGATGGAGAAAAAACACCGGGTACCAAAAACAACTAGAGCTGCGAGCAGCTATAAAGGGCCCTCGCAACCCGTGCCACGTTGGGGTATTTGCACGTCGGGGTACTGGCACGTTAGGGTACTGTTTCATAAGAAACCGTCTAAATTGTAAATGTTTTGCCATGCTTTTTGTGTTTGTTCACATTGCTATGGAATGCTTTGTCGAGGTATTCGGCTGATAGGTATGCCTCCCAATATTCACACATCTAGCTGAATCATATAAAAAAAAAAAATTCTTTGCAAACAATGCATCGCTACAGCAAAGGCGTGCCACGTTGGGGTACTTGCACGTCGGGGTACTGGCACGTTGGGGTACTGTCAAATAGGACAAGGACCATCTAAAATGTTTTTGACAAGCCTTGTGTGTGCAAAGTTTAATCAAAACGCAAAATATGGTGCGCAATTCCCAAAATAAATTCAAAATGGCGGACTTCCTTTTAGGTTTAGCATACGGCTACAGAATACTTTTTGTAGGTCTTAAGCTAATAGGTATGCCTCCCAGTTTTCACAAATCTAGGTCAAGTCATCTTTAGTTGTGTATCGCTTGAATCATACAATTGGAAATGCTCCATAAAAATGCATAGAGGGCGCTATTGAGCACAACGTTGGGTTACTTGCACGTCAGGGTACTGGCACGTTGGGGTACTGTTACATGGAACAAGGACCATTTAAAATGTTAGTTTTTTCCATGCCTTGTCTGTGCAAAGTTTAATGAAGAAGGCCAAAAATTATGTATAATTCCCAAAATAAAATCAAAATAGCGGACTTCCTCTTTGGTTTGGCAAATGGCTACATAATACTTTTTTGTAGGTCTAGCATAATCATACAATCGGAAATGCTTCATAAAAAGGTCTAGAGGGCGCTATTTATTGCAAATTGCACAATAAATCTCTGAAAATTCATGTTCATGACAAGTCTGATGTGTTTGCAAAGTTCCATGAGTTTTCATGTGTATAAAAAAAAAAAAGCAGCACTTGACAAACAATGCATTGCTATGGCAACAGCGTGTTACAAAATAAAAAACCTTCGATTACTTTGCATCTTAAACATCTTAAGATGAAACACACCAAGTTTGAAGACAGTCGGATAAATTTTGTAGGAGGGGTTCGTTAAAATATGACCCCTGAAAGTTTTTCCTTGCCCGGTTGGAGGGTTAGATCAGGGGATGTCGCAACTTGTTTGTGGTTAAGTGCTACAGAAGTAAATGTGTCTTAACAACCTCATGATTGAATGTGTTTTCAATTCTCTAGGATGTGATTGGATTGTATCAATTAAATGTTCTTATAACTGATTCAGTGAGTAGTAAAAATAGTGTGTCAAGTATAATGACATGAAATATAAGGAATACAAAAAACAAAACAAGAACCCTCTAAATTACACATTTTGTTCCAGGCTTTATGTGCGTGCATAGTTTGAGTATACACCTAGGTTTAGGCCAGGAGTGTTCAAACCTTTTGCAAAGAGGGCCGGGTATGGTAAGGTGAGAATGTGTGGGGCCTAATCAACCATTTAGTTTAGCCTGACATAATTTTTTTACATGCATATGTAAATATATATATGTGGACAAATGTGTACATATGTCTACAAATTTTTGTAGCTCGAGCTGCTTCGTCCAACTGGGAACGCTGCATTAAGAAGGATTTTTTTTTCCTTTGCCAACAGTGCATGCCACGACAACAGCGTGCGACGAAATAAAAAGCTTTCAAGAACTTTTCATCGTCAACATCTTAGATGAATCACACCAAGTTTGAAGATGATCGGATAAACTCTGTAGGAGGAGTTCGTTAAAATAAGACCCCTATGAAATGGCCAAAAAAATGGCAACATGTTCCAAAGTAAATCAAAATGGCAGACTTCCTGTTAGGTTTAGCATATGGTTCAAAAAGAGTTTTTTGTACCTCGAGGGCTGTTACATATGTCTTCAAATTTTGGTCACTCTAGGTGAAACGTACAGCCGGAAATGCTTCATTAAGTAAAAATTTTGAAATGCAAAATTTGATGCCCTGCCTCTGGCGGACTTCCTGTTAGGTTTAGCATATGGCACCAACAGGCTTTTTTGTAGATCATAGTCTGTTACATATGTGTACCAATTTTCGTAGCTCTAGATTAAACGTATAACCGGCAATACTTCAGATGAAACATGCCAAAGAATGAAGACAATCTGATAAGTTTTGTAGAAAATATGAGGCCTATAAAAGGCCCCCAAAAAATGGCTACAAATAGCAAAGTAAATCAAAATGCCGGACTTCCTGTTTGGCTTAGCATATGGTTCTAAAAGACTTTTTTGTACATCGTGGGCTCTTATGTATGCCTCCAAATTATCATAGCGCTAGGTGAAAGGTACAACCGGGAATGCTTCGTTAAAGAGGAGTTTTTTAGCTCAAAAAGTGATGCCCGGCCCTTGCGGGACTTCCTGTTGGGTTTAGCACAAAGCAGCAAGAGACTTTTTTTGTACATCGTGGGCTGTTACATATGTCTACAAATTTTCGTAGCTCTAGCTGCTTCGTACAACTGAGAATTCTTCATTAAGAAGAATTTTTTTCCTTTGCAAACAAGTGCATGCCACGACAACAGCGTGCAGCGAAATAAAAAGCTTTCAATAACTTTTCATCTTCAACATCTTAAGATGAATCACACCAAGTTTGAAGATGATCGGATAAACTCTGTAAGAGGAGTTCGTTAAAATAGGACCCCTATGAAATGGCCAAAAAAATGGGAACACGTTCCAAAGTAAATCAAAATGGTGGACTTTCTGTTAGGTTTAGCATATGGTTCAAAAAGAGTTTTTTGTACCTTGAGGGCTGTTACATATGTCTTTAAATTTTGGTAACTCTAGGTGAAACGTACAGCCGGGAATGCTTCATTAAGTAAGAATTTTGAAACTCCAAATTTGATGCCCCGCCTCTGGCGGACTTCCTGTTGGGTTTAGCATATGGCACCAACAGACTTTTTTGTAGGTCATAGTCTGTTACATATGTGTACCAATTTTCGTAGCTCTAGGTTAAACATACAACCGGCAATACTACGTTTAGTAAGAGTTTTGAAACTCTAAATTTGATGCCCCACCGCTGTCATATAGTATGTCGAAAACTTTAGATTTTTTACCATGGTGTTGTCCCAGGTCTTGAGATGGTACATCCCAAGTTTGAAGTCAATTGGATTAACCGTGTAGGAGAAGCAGGCAAAAGTATGACCCCTGTAAATGTGCAAAAATTGGCCAAAATTGGCCATTTAAATACTCATATCTCACTTCCTGTCTATTTTAGGGTACACACATCAAAGAGGTTTTTGTTCATCTGGATGTGCTACAGGTGCCACACAATTTTCATAGCCGTCGGACAATCGTAGCGGGCCAGGGATCTGTTTAACCTATGTAGGTGGCGCTATGGAGCAATTTTTCTGTTATCACCTATGGCGACTTTAAAATATCAAATTTTTCGCCAGGCCTGACGTGTGTGTAAAGTTTGGTGAGTTTTCGTTCACGTTTAGTGTCTCAAAAATGTGATTGTTTGCGGAAAAGAATAATAACAAACTAGAGCTGCGAGCAGCTATAAAGGGCCCTCGCAATCTGGGCCACGTTGGGGTACTTGCACGTCGGGGTACTGGCACGTTGAGGTACTGTCAAATCGGACAAGGACCATCTAAAATGTTTTTGACAAGCTTTGTGAGTGCAAAAGGCCAAAGATGGTGTGCAATTCCCAAAATAAATTCAAAATGGCGGACTTCCTTTTAGGTTTAGCATACGGCTACAGAATACTTTTTGTAGGTCTTAAGCTAATAGGTATGCCTCCCAGTTTTCACAAATCTAGGTCAAGTCATCTTTAGTTGTGTATCGCTTGAATCATACAATTGGAAATGCTCCATAAAAATGCATAGAGGGCGCTATTGAGCACAACGTTGGGTTACTTGCACGTCAGGGTACTGGCACGTTGGGGTACTGTTACATGGAACAAGGACCATTTAAAATGTTAGTTTTTTCCATGCCTTGTCTGTGCAAAGTTTAATGAAAGAGGCCAAAAATGATGTATAAATCCCAAAATAAAATCAAAATAGCGGACTTCCTCTTTGGTTTGGCAAATGGCTACATAATACTTTTTTGTAGGTATTGGGCTGATAGGGGTCTGTCCTAATTTTCACAAATCTAGCAGAATCATACAATCGGAAATACTTCATAAAAATGTCTAGAGGGCGCTATTTATTGCAAATTGCACAATAAATCTCTAAAAATTCATGTTCATGACAAGTCTGATGTGTTTGCAAAGTTTCATGAGTTTTCACACATGTATAGATAAAAAAACAAAGCAGCACTTTACTTGGCAAACAATGCATCGCTATAGCAGCAGCGTGCGACAAAATAAAAAACTTTCGATAACTTTGCATCTTAAACATCTTAAGATGAAACACACCAAGTTTGAAGACGGTCGGATGAACTTTGTACGAGGAGTTCGTTAAAATATGACCCCTAAAAAAGGCCACAAAAAATGGCAACAAATCCCATCGTAAATCAAAATGGCAGACTTCCTGTTTGGTTTAGCACATGGTTCCAAGAGACTTTTTTGTACATCGTGGGCTCTTATGTATGCCTGCAAATTATCATCGCGCTAGGTGAAACGTACAACCGGGAATGCTTCGTTAAAGAGGAGTTTTCTAGCTCAAAATGTGATGCCCGGCCCCTGGGGGACTTCCTGTTGGGTTTAGCACATGGCACCAAGAGACTTTTTTGTACATTGTGGGCTGTTACAAATGTCTACAAATTTTTGTAGCTCTAGCTACTTCATACAACTGGGAATGCTTCATTAAGGATATTTTTTTTCCTTTGCAAACAGTGCATGCCATGACAACAGCGTGCGACGAAATACAAAGCTTTCAATAACTTTTCATCTTCAACATCTTAAGATGAATCACACCAAGTTTGAAGATGATCGGATAAACACTGAAGGAGGAGTTCGTTAAAATAAGACCCCAATGAAATGGCCAAAAAAATGGCAACACGTTCCAAAATAAATCAAAATGGCGGACTTTCTGTGAGGTTTAGCATATGGTTCAAAAAGAGTTTTTTGTAGGTCATAGCCTGTTACATATGTGTACCAATTTTCGTAGCTCTAGATTAAACGTACAACCGGCAATGCTTCGTGAAGTAAGAATTTTTAAACTCTAAATTTGATGCGTCGCCGCCGTCATATAGTATATCAAAAACTTTAGATTTTTTACAATGATGTTGTCCCAGGTGTTGAGATGGTCCATCCCAAGTTTGAAGTCAATCAGGTTAACCGTGTAGGAGAAGCGGGCAGAAGTATGACCCCTGTAAATGTGCAAAACTGGGCCAAAATTGGACATTCAGATGATCATACCTCACTTTCTGTCTATTTTAGGGTACACACATCAAAGAGGTTTTTGTTCATCTGGATGTGCTACGGGTGCCACACAATTTTCGTCGCCATAGGACAATCGTAGCGGGACAGGGATCCGTTTAACCTATGTAGGTGGCGCTATGGAGCCATTTTTCTGTTATCATGTATGGCGACTTTAAAATATCAAATTTTTCGCCAGGCCTGATGTGCGTGTAAAGTTTGGTGAGTTTTCGTTCACGTTTAGCGTCTCAAAAATGCGATTGTTTGCGGAGAAGAATAATAATAAGAATAACTAGAGCTGCGAGCAGCTATAAAGGGCCCTCGCAGCCCGGGCCACGTTGGGGTACTTGCACGTTGGGGTACTTGCACGTTGGGGTACTGGCACGTTGGGGTACTGGCAAGTTTAGGTACGGCACATTGGAAGCAGAATTTCTTTGAAAATGGCATGATAAACCTTGACATGTGGATTTTTTTTTTTTTTGTAAAAATACCGTTAAGTTGGTGTATTTTTTTTTATGCCTCTAGGGCTAGGTGGCGCTGTATATATAATGGAATGTTGTCATAGGGATACCTTCAAGCCTTGACTCTAAACATACATGTCAAGTGTGGGATTTTTTTGGAGCATGTACCGTGGAGTTATTAAGCATATCCTTCATTCACGATATTGCTTTTAATGTCCATTAGAGGCTATCAAAAATAAATAAAAAAGTACATGTTTGGATAAGTCTAATGCCAGTGAACATTTTGAGTGGTGGAAAGTAAAAGAATATTCATAAATGACTTAGTTATCACACTTAGAATGAGTTTACATTTTTTGTACAAAATACCGTATGTGGGGTATTTTTTTGTTTTGCCTCAAGGGCGAGGTGGCGCTGCATATATAACTGAATGTTGTCATAGAGATACCTTCAGGCCTTGACGATAAACATACATGTCAAGTTTGGGATTTTTTGGAGCATGTATCGGGGAGTTATTAAGCATATCCTTTTTCAGTGCGAAACACAAATTTTGATGCCCCGCGCTCATCATATAGTATTTCCAAAAGTCAAGATTTTTCCGTCTGTTGTTGGCTCAGGTCTTGACATGGTCCAGGTCAAGTCATAAGTCAGTCGGATAAAACATGTAGGAGAAGTGGGCAAAAGTATGCCCCCTGAAAATGTGCAAAAATCGTCAAAAATGGGACATTCAAAAATTCGTACCTCACTTCCTGTTCATTTTAGCATATGGGTCCAAGAGACTTTTTTGTAGGTCTTTGGCTCCCTCATACACGTAAAAATTTTCGTAGATCTTGCTTAAACGTAGAATCGGGGCTGCTTCGTTAAAAATTTCTAGGGGGCGCTATTGAGTCATTTTTGTAAAAATAGTACAATCAACAATAAAATATTGTTCATTTTACCAGGCCAGATGTGTGTGCCAAGTTTCATGAGTTTCTGCGCATGTTTAGACCCTCAAAACTGGCGTTGTTTTCTTGGCGAACAGTGCTTAGCCACGCCCACAGCGATTCGCGAAAACTCACAAACTTCGTGTTGTGACATCATGAAGGCCGAAACCCTCATCTGAGCAAATATGAGGTTGGTCCAGTTAACGTGTTTGGAGAAAAATGTACAAGAAAATTCGTAAGAAAAAAAATTGCCACTAGGTGGCGCTATCAGTAAGATGAAATATAAGTTCGTAGATGTCTTAAGGGCTGGACTCTCATCAAATGTGTGAAATTTTGAGAAGATAGGATCATCTCGGTCAAGTTCATGCAGCTTTTATTGTCACGAAAAATTTTCGGACTTTGCGTCACCGTAGCGGCCACGCCCTTTGGCGAAAAGTTACAATATTCGGTGTGGGGCATGATCAACATCTTAAGGCTTTTCTGACCAATTTTCAACTGGATCCCTTCAACGAGCTCGGCACAGTAGCTAAAAACGTAAAGTATGACATTTATTGTTACCACTAGGTGGCGCTATATGTATAACTGAATTTTATCATATAGATGCTTTCAGGCCGTGACTATTACGTTGCCTGAGAAGTTTGAGATTTTTTGGAGCTTGAACATGGGAGTTATCACACTTAGAATGAGTTGACATTTTTTGTACAAAATACCGTATGTGGGGTATTTTTTTTTCACGCCTGAAGGGCTAGGTGGCGCTGCATATATAACTGAATTTTGTCATAGAGATACCTTCAGGCTTTGACTATAAACATACATGTCAAGTTTGGGATTTTTTGGAGCATGTACCGGGGAGTTATTAAGCATATCCTTTTTCAGTGCGAAACACAAAATTTGATGCCCCGCCCTCATCATATAGTATTTCCAAAAGTCAAGATTTTTCTGCCTGTAGTTGGCTCAGGTCTTGACATGGTCCAGGTCAAGTCTAAAGTCAGTCGGATGAAATGTGTAGGAGAAGTGGGCAAAAGTATGCCCCCTGAAAATGTGCAAAAATCGTCAAAAATGGGACATTCAAAAATTCATAGCTCACTTCCTGTTCATTTTAGCACATGGGTCCAAGAGACTTTTTTGTAGGTCTTGGACTCCCTCATACACCTAAAAATTTTCGTAGATCTTGCTTAAACGTACAATCGGGGCTGCTTCGTTAAAGATTTCTAGGGGGCGCTATTGAGTCATTTTTGTAAAAATAGGACAATACATGATAAAATATTGCTCATTTTGCCAGGCCAGATGTGTGTGCCAAGTTTCATGAGTTTCTGCGCATGTTTAGACCATCAAAACTAGCGTTGTTTTCTTGGCGAACAGTGCTTAGCCACGCCCACAGCGATTCGCGAAAACTCACAAACTTCGTGTTGTGACATCATGAAGGCCGAAACCCCCATCTGAGCAAATATGAGGTTGGTCCAGTTAACGTGTTTGGAGAAAAATGTACAAGAAAATTCGTAAGAAAAAAAATTGCCACTAGGTGGCGCTATCAGTTAGATGAAATATAAGTTCGTAGATGTATTTAGGGCTGGACTCTCATCAAATGTGTGAAATTTTGAGAAGATAGGATCATCTCGGTCAAGTTCATGCAGCTTTTATTGTCACGAAAAATCTTCAGACTTTGCGTCACCGTAGCGGCCACGCCCTTTGGCGAAAAGTTACAATATTCGGTGTGGGGCATCATCAACATCTTAAGGCTTTTCTGACCAATTTTCAACTGGATCCCTTCAACGAGCTCGGCACAGTAGCTAAAAACGTAAAGTATGACATTTATTGTTACCACTAGGTGGCGCTATATGTATAACTGAATTTTATCATATAGATGCTTTCAGGCCGTGACTATTACGTTGCCTGAGAAGTTTGAGATTTTTTGGAGCTTGAACATGGGAGTTATCACACTTAGAATGAGTTGACATTTTTTGTACAAAATACCGTATGTGGGGTATTTTTTTTTCACGCCTGAAGGGCTAGGTGGCGCTGCATATATAACTGAATTTTGTCATAGAGATACCTTCAGGCTTTGACTATAAACATACATGTCAAGTTTGGGATTTTTTGGAGCATGTACCGGGGAGTTATTAAGCATATCCTTTTTCAGTGCGAAACACAAAATTTGATGCCCCGCCCTCATCATATAGTATTTCCAAAAGTCAAGATTTTTCTGCCTGTAGTTGGCTCAGGTCTTGACATGGTCCAGGTCAAGTCTAAAGTCAGTCGGATGAAATGTGTAGGAGAAGTGGGCAAAAGTATGCCCCCTGAAAATGTGCAAAAATCGTCAAAAATGGGACATTCAAAAATTCATAGCTCACTTCCTGTTCATTTTAGCACATGGGTCCAAGAGACTTTTTTGTAGGTCTTGGACTCCCTCATACACCTAAAAATTTTCGTAGATCTTGCTTAAACGTACAATCGGGGCTGCTTCGTTAAAGATTTCTAGGGGGCGCTATTGAGTCATTTTTGTAAAAATAGGACAATACATGATAAAATATTGCTCATTTTGCCAGGCCAGATGTGTGTGCCAAGTTTCATGAGTTTCTGCGCATGTTTAGACTATCAAAACTAGCGTTGTTTTCTTGGCGAACAGTGCTTAGCCACGCCCACAGCGATTCGCGAAAACTCACAAACTTCGTGTTGTGACATCATGAAGGCCGAAACCCCCATCTGAGCAAATATGAGGTTGGTCCAGTTAACGTGTTTGGAGAAAAATGTACAAGAAAATTCGTAAGAAAAAAAATTGCCACTAGGTGGCGCTATCAGTTAGATGAAATATAAGTTCGTAGATGTATTTAGGGCTGGACTCTCATCAAATGTGTGAAATTTTGAGAAGATAGGATCATCTCGGTCAAGTTCATGCAGCTTTTATTGTCACGAAAAATCTTCAGACTTTGCGTCACCGTAGCGGCCACGCCCTTTGGCGAAAAGTTACAATATTCGGTGTGGGGCATCATCAACATCTTAAGGCTTTTCTGACCAATTTTCAACTGGATCCCTTCAACGAGCTCAGCACAGTAGCTAAAAACGTAAAGTATGACATTTATTGTAACCACTAGGTGGCGCTATATGTATAACTGAATTTTTTCATATAGGTGTTTTCAGGCCGTGACTATTACGTTGCCTGAGAAGTTTGAGATTTTTTGGAGCTTGTACATGGGAGTTATTCAGCATTTGCTCTTTCTGGACAAATGAAATTTTAAAGGCAATATTTGATGCCCCGCCCCCGTCATATAGTATTTCGAAAACGCAAGATTTTTTGCCTAGTTTTTCTCTTAAGTCTTGAGATGATAAATGCCAAGTTTAAAGTCAATGGGATGAAAAATGTTTGCATAGGGGGAAAAAGCATGACCACAGTGAATGTGCCAAAATAGGCCAAAATTGGACATTAAAAAATTCATAGCTCACTTCCTGTACATTTTAGGAAATGGCTTCCACTGACTTTTTTGTGCGTCTCGTAGTGCTACACGTGCCTGCCAATTTTCGTAGCTCTAGCTCAAACGGGCCGGGATTGGTTTTTATTTTTCTACGCTAGGTGGCGCTATAGAGTCGCGTTGTTATGACAACTACATAATATCAAATTTTTCGCCGGGCCCGAAGAGACTGCAAAGTTTGGTGAGTTTTCGTAAATGTTTAGGCCCTCAAAAATGCGATCGTTTACGGAGAAGAAGAAGAAGAAGAATAATAATAATTCTTACAAAAACAAGAGGGACCTCGCAGCGGTCGCTGCTCGGGCCCTAATAATAATAATAATAATAAAAATAAGAATTCCTACAAAAACAATAGGGCCTCGCAGCGGCACCGCCGCCGCCGCTGCTCGGGCCCTAATAAAAAGAAGAATAACTAGAGCTGCGAGCAGCTATAAAGGGCCCTCGCAACCCGGGCCACGTTGGGGTACTTGCACGTCGGGGTACTGGCACGTTGGGGTACTGTCAAATAGGACAAGGACCATCTAAAATGTTTTTGACAAGCCTTGTGTGTGCAAAGTTTAATCAAAACGCAAAATATGGTGCGCAATTCCCAAAATAAATTCAAAATGGCGGACTTCCTTTTAGGTTTAGCATACGGCTACAGAATACTTTTTGTAGGTCATAAGCTAATAGGTATGCCTCCCAGTTTTCACAAATCTAGGTCAAGTCATCTTTAGTTGTGTATCGCTTGAATCATACAATTGGAAATGCTCCATAAAAATGCATAGAGGGCGCTATTGAGCACAACGTTGGGTTACTTGCACGTCGGGGTACTGGCACGTTGGGGTACTGTTACATGGAACAAGGACCATTTAAAATGTTAGTTTTTTCCATGCCGTGTCTGTGCAAAGTTTCATGAAAAAGGCCAAAAATGATGTATAATTCCCAAAATAAAATCAAAATAGCGGTCTTCCTCTTTGGTTTGGCAAATGGCTACATAATACTTTTTTGTAGGTCTAGCATAATCATACAATCGGAAATGCTTTGTAAAAATGTCTAGAGGGCGCTATTTATTGCAAATTGCACAATAAATCTCTGAAAATTCATGTTCATGACAAGTCTGATGTGTTTGCAAAGTTTCATGAGTTTTCATGTGTATAAAAAAAAAAAAAGCAGCACTTGACAAACAATGCATTGCTATGGCAACAGCGTGTTACAAAATAAAAAACTTTCGATTACTTTGCATCTTAAACATCTTAAGATGAAACACACCAAGTTTGAAGACAGTCGGATAAATTTTGTAGGAGGGGTTCGTTAAAATATGACCCCTGAAAAAGGCCACAAAAATGGCAACAAATCCCATCATAAATCAAAATGGCAGACTTCCTGTTTGGTTTAGCACATGGTTCCAAGAGACTTTTTTTTGTACATCATGGGCTCTTATGTATGCCTGCAAATTATCATAGCGCTAGGTGAAACGTACAACCGGGAATGCTTCGTTAAAGAGGAGTTTTTTAGCTCAAAATGTGATGCCCGGCCCCTGGGGGACTTCCTGTTGGGTTTAGCACATGGCACCAAGAGACATTTTTGTACATCCTGGGCTGTTACATATGTCTACAATTTTTCGTCGTTCTAGCTGCTTCGTACAACTGGGAATGCTTCATTAAGAGGGAATTTTTTCCTTTGCAAACTGTGCATGCCACGGCAATAGCGTGCGACGAAATAAAAAGCTTTCAATAACTTTTCATCTTCAACATTTTAAGATGAATCACACCAAGTTTGGAGATGATCGGATAAACTCTGTAGGAGGAGTTCGTTAAAATAAGACCCCTATGAAATGGCCCAAAAAATGGCAACACGTTCCAAAGTAAATCAAAATGGCGGACTTCCTGTTAGGTTTAGCATATGGTTCAAAAAGAGTTTTTTGTACCTTGAGGGCTGTTACATATGTCTTCAAATGTTGGTAACTCTAGGTGAAATGTACAGCCGGGAATGCTTCATTAAATAAGAATTTTGAAACACAAAATTTGATGCCTCGCCTCTGGCGGACTTCCTGTTAGGTTTAGCATATGGTTCAAAAAGAGTTTTTTGTAGATCATAGTCTGTTACATATGTGTACCAATTTTCGTGGCTCTCAATTAAACGTACCACGGCAATGCTTTGTTAAGTAAGAATTTTGAAACTGTAAATTTGATGCCCCGCCACCGTCATATAGTATGTCAAAAACTTTAGATTTTTTACCATGATGTTGTCCCAGGTGTTGAGATAGTACAGCCCAAGTTTGAAGTCAATCGGGTTAACCGTGTAGGAGAAGCGGGCAAAAGTATGACCCCTGTAAATGTGCAAAAATGGGCCAAAATTGGACATTCAAATACTCATACCTCACTTCCTGTCTATTTTAGGGTACACATATCAAAGAGGTTTTTGTTCATCTGGATGTGCTACAGGTGCCACACAATTTTCGTAGCCATAGGACAATCGTAGCGGGACAGGGATCCGTTAAACCTATGTAGGTGGCGCTACAGAGCCATTTTTCATGTATCATGTATGGCGACTTTAAAATATCAAATTTTTCGCCAGGCCCGATCTCCGTGTAAAGTTTGGTGAGTTTTCGTTCATGTTTAGTGCCTCAAAAATGTGGTTGTTTGCGGAAAAGAATAATAACAAAGAAAAAGAAGAAGAAGAATAATAACTAGAGCTGCGAGCAGCTATAAAGGGCCCTCGCAACCCGGGCCACGTTGGGGTACTTGCACGTCGGGGTACTGGCACGTTGGGGTACTGTCAAATAGGACAAGGACCATCTAAAATGTTTTTGACAAGCCTTGTGTGTGCAAAGTTTAATCAAAACGCAAAATATGGTGCGCAATTCCCAAAATAAATTCAAAATGGCGGACTTCCTTTTAGGTTTAGCATACGGCTACAGAATACTTTTTGTAGGTCTTAAGCTAATAGGTATGCCTCCCAGTTTTCACAAATCTAGGTCAAGTCATCTTTAGTTGTGTATCGCTTGAATCATACAATTGGAAATGCTCCATAAAAATGCATAGAGGGCGCTATTGAGCACAACGTTGGGTTACTTGCACGTCAGGGTACTGGCACGTTGGGGTACTGTTACATGGAACAAGGACCATTTAAAATGTTAGTTTTTTCCATGCCTTGTCTGTGCAAAGTTTAATGAAGAAGGCCAAAAATTATGTATAATTCCCAAAATAAAATCAAAATAGCGGACTTCCTCTTTGGTTTGGCAAATGGCTACATAATACTTTTTTGTAGGTCTAGCATAATCATACAATCGGAAATGCTTCATAAAAATGTCTAGAGGGCGCTATTTATTGCAAATTGCACAATAAATCTCTGAAAATTCATGTTCATGACAAGTCTGATGTGTTTGCAAAGTTTCATGAGTTTTCATGTGTATAAAAAAAAAAAAAAGCAGCACTTGACAACTGTTACATGGAACAAGGACCATTTAAAATGTTAGTTTTTTCCATGCCTTGTCTGTGCAAAGTTGAATGAAAAAGGCCAAAAATGATGTATAATTCCCAAAATAAAATCAAAATAGCGGACTTCCTCTTTGGTTTGGCAAATGGCTACATAATACTTTTTTGTAGGTCTAGCATAATCATACAATCGGAAATGCTTCATAAAAAGGTCTAGAGGGCGCTATTTATTGCAAATTGCACAATAAATCTCTGAAAATTCATGTTCATGACAAGTCTGATGTGTTTGCAAAGTTCCATGAGTTTTCATGTGTATAAAAAAAAAAAAGCAGCACTTGACAAACAATGCATTGCTATGGCAACAGCGTGTTACAAAATAAAAAACTTTAGATTACTTTGCATCTTAAACATCTTAAGATGAAACACACCAAGTTTGAAGACAGTCGGATAAATTTTGTAGGAGGGGTTCGTTAAAATATGACCCCTGAAAGATTTTCCTTGCCCGGTTGGAGGGTTAGATCAGGGGATGTCGCAACTTGTTTGTGGTTAAGTGCTACAGAAGTAAATGTGTCTTAACAACCTCATGATTGAATGTGTTTTCAATTCTCTAGGATGTGATTGGATTGTATCAATTAAATGTTCTTATAACTGATTCAGTGAGTAGTAAAAATAGTGTGTCAAGTATAATGACATGAAATATAAGGAATACAAAAAACAAAACAAGAACCCTCTAAATTACACATTTTGTTCCAGGCTTTATGTGCGTGCATAGTTTGAGTATACACCTAGGTTTAGGCCAGGAGTGTTCAAACCTTTTGCAAAGAGGGCCGGGTATGGTAAGGTGAAAATGTGTGGGGCCTAATCAACCATTTAGTTTAGCCTGACATAATTTTTTTACATGCATATGTAAATATATATATGTGGACAAATGTGTACATATGTCTACAAATTTTTGTAGCTCGAGCTGCTTCGTCCAACTGGGAACGCTGCATTAAGAAGGATTTTTTTTTTCCTTTGCCAACAGTGCATGCCACGACAACAGCGTGCGACGAAATAAAAAGCTTTCAATAACTTTTCATCGTCAACATCTTAAGATGAATCACACCAAGTTTGAAGATGATCGGATAAACTCTGTAGGAGGAGTTCGTTAAAATAAGACCCCTATGAAATGGCCAAAAAAATGGCAACATGTTCCAAAGTAAATCAAAATGGCAGACTTCCTGTTAGGTTTAGCATATGGTTCAAAAAGAGTTTTTTGTACCTCGAGGGCTGTTACATATGTCTTCAAATTTTGGTCACTCTAGGTGAAACGTACAGCCGGAAATGCTTCATTAAGTAAAAATTTTGAAATGCAAAATTTGATGCCCTGCCTCTGGCGGACTTCCTGTTAGGTTTAGCATATGGCACCAACAGGCTTTTTTGTAGATCATAGTCTGTTACATATGTGTACCAATTTTCGTAGCTCTAGATTAAACGTATAACCGGCAATACTTCAGATGAAACATGCCAAAGAATGAAGACAATCTGATAAGTTTTGTAGAAAATATGAGGCCTATAAAAGGCCCCCAAAAAATGGCTACAAATAGCAAAGTAAATCAAAATGCCGGACTTCCTGTTTGGCTTAGCATATGGTTCTAAAAGACTTTTTTGTACATCGTGGGCTCTTATGTATGCCTCCAAATTATCATAGCGCTAGGTGAAAGGTACAACCGGGAATGCTTCGTTAAAGAGGAGTTTTTTAGCTCAAAAAGTGATGCCCGGCCCTTGCGGGACTTCCTGTTGGGTTTAGCACAAAGCAGCAAGAGACTTTTTTGTACATCGTGGGCTGTTACATATGTCTACAAATTTTCGTAGCTCTAGCTGCTTCGTACAACTGAGAATTCTTCATTAAGAAGAATTTTTTTCCTTTGCAAACAAGTGCATGCCACGACAACAGCGTGCAGCGAAATAAAAAGCTTTCAATAACTTTTCATCTTCAACATCTTAAGATGAATCACACCAAGTTTGAAGATGATCGGATAAACTCTGTAAGAGGAGTTCGTTAAAATAGGACCCCTATGAAATGGCCAAAAAAATGGGAACACGTTCCAAAGTAAATCAAAATGGTGGACTTTCTGTTAGGTTTAGCATATGGTTCAAAAAGAGTTTTTTGTACCTTGAGGGCTGTTACATATGTCTTTAAATTTTGGTAACTCTAGGTGAAACGTACAGCCGGGAATGCTTCATTAAGTAAGAATTTTGAAACTCAAAATTTGATGCCCCGCCTCTGGCGGACTTCCTGTTGGGTTTAGCATATGGCACCAACAGACTTTTTTGTAGGTCATAGTCTGTTACATATGTGTACCAATTTTCGTAGCTCTAGGTTAAACATACAACCGGCAATACTACGTTTAGTAAGAGTTTTGAAACTCTAAATTTGATGCCCCACCGCCGTCATATAGTATGTCGAAAACTTTAGATTTTTTACCATGGTGTTGTCCCAGGTCTTGAGATGGTACATCCCAAGTTTGAAGTCAATTGGATTAACCGTGTAGGAGAAGCAGGCAAAAGTATGACCCCTGTAAATGTGCAAAAATTGGCCAAAATTGGACATTTAAATACTCATATCTCACTTCCTGTCTATTTTAGGGTACACACATCAAAGAGGTTTTTGTTCATCTGGATGTGCTACAGGTGCCACACAATTTTCATAGCCGTCGGACAATCGTAGCGGGCCAGGGATCTGTTTAACCTATGTAGGTGGCGCTATGGAGCCATTTTTCTGTTATCACCTATGGCGACTTTAAAATATCAAATTTTTCGCCAGGCCTGACGTGTGTGTAAAGTTTGGTGAGTTTTCGTTCACGTTTAGTGTCTCAAAAATGTGATTGTTTGCGGAAAAGAATAATAACAAATAAAAAGAAGAATAACTAGAGCTGCGAGCAGCTATAAAGGGCCCTCGCAACCCGGGCCACGTTGGGGTACTTGCACGTCGGGGTACTGGCACGTTGGGGTACTGTCAAATAGGACAAGACCATCTAAAATGTTTTTGACAAGCCTTGTGTGTGCAAAGTTTAATCAAAACGCAAAATATGGTGTGCAATTCCCAAAATAAATTCAAAATGGTGGACTTCCTTTTAGGTTTAGCATACGGCTACAGAATACCTTTTGTAGGTCTTAAGCTAATAGGTATGCCTCCCAGTTTTCATAAATCTTGGTCAAGTCATCTCTAGTTGTGTATCGCTTGAATCATACAATTGGAAATGCTCCATAAAAATGCATAGAGGGCGCTATTGAGCACAACGTTGGGTTACTTGCACGTCAGGGTACTGGCACGTTGGGGTACTGTTACATGGAACAAGGACCATTTAAAATGTTAGTTTTTTCCATGGCTTGTCTGTGCAAAGTTTAATGAGAAAGGCCAAAAATGATGTATAATTCCCAAAATAAAATCAAAATAGCGGACTTCCTCTTTGGTTTGGCAAATGGCTACATAATACTTTTTTGTAGGTCTAGCATAATCATACAATCGGAAATGCTTCATAAAAATGTCTAGAGGGCGCTATTTATTGCAAATTGCACAATAAATCTCAAAAAATTCATGTTCATGACAAGTCTGATGTGTTTGCAAAGTTTCATGAGTTTTCATGTGTATATAAAAAAAAAAAAAAAAGCAGCACTTGACAACTATTACATGGAACAAGGACCATTTAAAATGTTCGTTTTTTCCATGCCTTGTCTGTGCAAAGTTTAATGAAAAAGGCCAAAAATTATGTATAATTTCCAAAATATAATCAAAATAGCGGACTTCCTCTTTGGTTTGGCAAATGGCTACATAATACTTTTTTGTAGGTCTAGCATAATCATACAATCGGAAAGGCTTCATAAAAATGTCTAGAGGGCGCTATTTATTGCAAATTGCACAATAAATCTCTGAAAATTCATGTTCATGACGAGTCTGATGTGTTTGCAAAGTTTCATGAGTTTTCATGTGTATATAAAAAAAAAAGCAGCACTTGACAAACAATGCATTGCTATGGCAACAGCGTGTTACAAAATAAAAAACTTTCGATTACTTTGCATCTTAAACATCTTAAGATGAAACACACCAAGTTTGAAGACAGTCGGATAAATTTTGTAGGAGGGGTTCGTTAAAATATGACCCCTGAAAAAGGCCACAAAAAATGGCAACAAATCCCATCATAAATCAAAATGGCAGACTTCCTGTTTGGTTTAGCACATGGTTCCAAGAGACTTTTTTGTACATCGTGGGCTCTTATGTATGCCTGCAAATTATCATAGCGCTAGGTGAAACGTACAACCGGGAATGCTTCGTTAAAGAGGAGTTTTTTAGCTCAAAATGTGATGCCCGGCCCCTGGGGGACTTCCTGTTAGGTTAAGCACATGGCACCAAGAGACTTTTTTGTACATCCTGGACTGTTACATATGTCTACAATTTTCCGTCGCTCTAGCTGTTTCGTACAACTGGGAATGTTTCATTAATAAGATTTTTTTTCCTTTGCAAAAAGTGCATGCCACGACAACAGCGTGTGACGAAATAAAAAACTTTCAATCACTTTTCATTTTCAACATCTTAAGATGAATCACACCAAGTTTGAAGATGATCGGATAAACTCTGTAGGAGGAGTTTGTTAAAATATGACCCCTATGAAATGGCCCAAAAAAATGGCAACACATTCCAAAGTAAATCAAAATGGCGGACGTCCTGTTAGGTTTAGCCTATGGTTCAAAAAGAGTTTTTTGTACCTCGAGGGCTGTTATATACCTCTACAAATTTTGGTAACTCTATGTGAAACGTACAGCCGGGTATGCTTTGTTAAAGAGGAGTTTTTTAGCTCAAAATGTGATGCCCGGCCCCTGGGGGACTTCCTGTTGGGTTTAGCACAGGGCACCAAGAGACTTTTTTGTACATCTTGGGCTGTTACATATGTCTACAAATTTTCGTAGCTCTAGCTGCTTCGTACAAATGGGAATGCTTCTTTAAGGATATTTTTTTTCCTTTAAAAACAGTGCATGCCATGACAACAGTGTGCGACGAAATACAAAGCTTTCAATAACTTTTCATCTTCAACATCTTAAGATGAATCACACCAAGTTTGAAGATGATCGGATAAACACTGTAGGAGGAGTTCGTTAAAATAAGACCCCAATGAAATGGCCAAAAAAATGGCAACACGTTCCAAAATAAATCAAAATGGTGGACTTCCTGTTAGGTTTAGCATATGGTTCAAAAAGAGTTTTTTTTAGGTCATAGCCTGTTACATATGTGTACCAATTTTCGTAGCTCTAGATTAAACGTACAACCGGCAATGCTTCGTGAAGTAAGAATTTTTAAACTCTAAATTTGTTGCGCCACCACCGTCATATAGTATATCAAAAACTTTTCATTTTTCACAATGATGTTGTCCCAGGTGTTGAGATGGTAAATCCCAAGTTTGAAGTCAATCGGGTTAACCGTGTAGGAGAAGCGGGCAAAAGTATGACCCCTGTAAATGTGCAAAAATTGGCAAAAATTGGACATTTAAATACTCATACCTCACTTTCTGTCTATTTTAGGGTACACACTTCAAAGAGGTTTTTGTTCATTGGGATGTGCTACAGGTGCCACACAATTTTCATAGCCGTCGGACAATCGTAGCGGGACAGGGATCCGTTTAACCTATGTAGGGGGCGCTAAGGAGCCATTTTTCTGTTATCATGTATGGCGACTTTAAAATATCAAATTTTTCGCCAGGCCTGATGTGCGTGTAAAGTTTGGTGAGTTTTCGTTCACGTTTAGTGTCTCAAAAATGCGATTGTTTGCGGAGAAGAAAAAGAAGAATAACTAGAGCTGCGAGCAGCTATAAAGGGCCCTCGCAACCTGGGCCACGTTGGGGTACTTGCACGTCGGGGTACTGGCACGTTGGGGTACTGTCAAATCGGACAAGGACCATCTAAAATGTTTTTGACAAGCTTTGTGAGTGCAAAAGGCCAAAGATGGTGTGCAATTCCCAAAATAAATTCAAAATGGCGGACTTCCTTTTAGGTTTAGCATACGGCTACAGAATACTTTTTGTAGGTCTTAAGCTAATAGGTATGCCTCCCAGTTTTCACAAATCTAGGTCAAGTCATCTTTAGTTGTGTATCGCTTGAATCATACAATTGGAAATGCTCCATAAAAATGCATAGAGGGCGCTATTGAGCACAACGTTGGGTTACTTGCACGTCAGGGTACTGGCACGTTGGGGTACTGTTACATGGAACAAGGACCATTTAAAATGTTAGTTTTTTCCATGCCTTGTTTGTGCAAAGTTTAATGAAAGAGGCCAAAAATGATGTATAATTCCCAAAATAAAATCAAAATAGCGGACTTCCTCTTTGGTTTGGCAAATGGCTACATAATACTTTTTTGTAGGTATTATGCTGATAGGGGTCTGTCCTAATTTTCACAAATCTAGCAGAATCATACAATCGGAAATACTTCATAAAAATGTCTAGAGGGCGCTATTTATTGCAAATTGCACAATAAATCTCTAAAAATTCATGTTCATGACAAGTCTGATGTGTTTGCAAAGTTTCATGAGTTTTCACACATGTATAGATAAAAAAACAAAGCAGCACTTTACTTGGCAAACAATGCATCGCTATAGCAGCAGCGTGCGACAAAATAAAACTTGCGATAACTTTGCATCTTAAACATCTTACGATGAAAGACACCAAGTTTGAAGACGGTCGGATGAACTTTGTACGAGGAGTTCGTTAAAATATGACCCCTGAAAAAGGCCACAAAAAATGGCAACAAATCCCATCGTAAATCAAAATGGCGGACTTCTGTTTGGTTTAGCACATGGTTCCAAGAGACTTTTTTGTACATCGTAGGCTCTTATGTATGCCTGCAAATTATCATCGCGCTAGGTGAAACGTACAACCGGGAATGCTTCGTTAAAGAGGAGTTTTCTAGCTCAAAATGTGATGCCCGGCCCCTGGGGGACTTCCTGTTGGGTTTAGCACATGGCACCAAGAGACTTTTTTTGTACATTGTGGGCTGTTACATATGTCTACAAATTTTTGTAGCTCTAGCTACTTCGTACAACTGGGAATGCTTCATTAAGAAAGATTTTTTTCCTTTGCAAAAAGTGCATGCCACGACAACAGCGTGCGACGAAATAAAGAGCTTTCAATAACTTTTCATCCTCAACATCTTAAGATGAGTCACACCAAGTTTGAAGATGATCGGATAAACTCTGTAGGAGGAGTTCGTTAAAATAAGACCCCTACGAAATGGCCCAAAAAATGGCAACACATTCCAAAGTAAATCAAAATGGCGGACGTCCTGTTAGGTTTAGTATATGGTTCAAAAAGAGTTTTTTGTACCTCGAGGGCTGTTATATACCTCTACAAATTTTGGTAACTCTAGGTGAAACGTACAGCCGGGTATGCTTTGTTAAAGAGGCGTTTTTTAGCTCAAAATGTGATGCCCGGCCCCTGGGGGACTTCCTGTTGGGTTTAGCACAGGGCACCAAGAGACTTTTTTGTACATCTTGGGCTGTTACATATGTCTACAAATTTTCGTAGCTCTCGCTGCTTCGTACAAATGGGAATGCTTCTTTAAGGATATTTTTTTTCCTTTAAAAACAGTGCATGCCATGACAACAGCGTGCGACGAAATACAAAGGTTTCAATATCTTTTCATCTTCAACATCTTAAGATGAATCACACCAAGTTTGAAGATGATCGGATAAACACTGTAGGAGGAGTTCGTTAAAATAAGACCCCAATGAAATGGCCAAAAAAATGGCAACACGTTCCAAAATAAATCAAAATGGCGGACTTCCTGTGAGGTTTAGCATATGGTTCAAAAAGAGTTTTTTGTAGGTCATAGCCTTTTACATATGTGTACAAATTTTCGTAGCTCTAGATTAAACGTACAACCGGCAATGCTTCGTGAAGTAAGAATTTTTAAACTCTAAATTTGATGCGTCGCCGCCGTCATATAGTATATCAAAAACTTTAGATTTTTTACAATGATGTTGTCCCAGGTGTTGAGATGGTCCATCCCAAGTTTGAAGTCAATCGGGTTAACCGTGTAGGAGAAGCGGGCAAAAGTATGACCCCTGTAAATGTGCAAAACTGGGCCAAAATTGGACATTCAGATGATCATACCTCACTTTCTGTCTATTTTAGGGTACACACATCAAAGAGGTTTTTGTTCATCTGGATGTGCTACGGGTGCCACACAATTTTCGTCGCCATAGGACAATCGTAGCGGGACAGGGATCCGTTTAACCTATGTAGGTGGCGCTATGGAGCCATTTTTCTGTTATCATGTATGGCGACTTTAAAATATCAAATTTTTCGCCAGGCCTGATGTGCGTGTAAAGTTTGGTGAGTTTTCGTTCACGTTTAGCGTCTCAAAAATGCGATTGTTTGCGGAGAAGAATAATAATAATAATAATAATAATAATAATAATAATAATAAGAATTCCTACAAAAACAATAGGGCCTCGCAGCGGCACCGCCGCCGCCGCTGCTCGGGCCCTAATAATAATAATAATAATAATAACTAGAGCTGCGAGCAGCTATAAAGGGCCCTCGCAACCTGGGCCACGTTGGGGTACTTGCACGTCGGGGTACTGGCATGTTGGGGTACTGTCAAATAGGACAAGGACCATCTAAAATGTTTTTGACAAGCCTTGTGTATGCAAAATTTTATCAAAAGGCCAAAGATGGTGAGCAATTCCCAAAATAAATTCAAAATGGCGGACTTCCTTTTAGGTTTAGCATACGGCTGCAGAATACTTTTTGTAGGTCTTAGGCTAATAGGTATGCCTTCCAGTTTTCACAAATCTAGGTCAAGTCATCTTTAGTTATATAGCGCTTGAATCATACAATCGGAAATGCTCCATAAAAATGTCTAGAGGGCGCGATTTATTGCAAATTGCACAAGAAATCTCTAAAAAAATTCACGTTCAATACAAGTCTGATGTGTGTGCAAAGTTTCATGAGTTTTCACACATGAAAAGACAAAAAAAAAAGCAGCACTTTACTTGGCAAACAATGCATCGCTTTGGCAACAGCGTGCGACAAAATAAAAAACATTAGATAACTTTGCATCTGAAACATTTTAAGATGAAACACACCAAGTTTGAAGACGGTCGGATAAATTTTGTAGGAGGAGTTCGTTTAAATATGAACCCTAAAAAAGGCCACACAAAATGGCTACAAATACCAAACTAAATCAAAATGGCGGACTTCCTGTTTGGTTTAGCACATGGTTCCAAGAGACTTTTTTTGTACATCGTGGGCTCTTATGTATGCCTCCAAATTATCATAGCTCTAGGTGAAACGTACAACCGGGAATGCTTCGTTAAAGGGGAGTTGTTTTTTTTAGCACAAAATGTGATGCCCGGCCCCTGGGGGACTTCCTGTTAGGTTTAGCACATGGCACCAAGAGAATTTTTTGTACATCTTGGACTGTTACATATGTCTACAAATTTTCGTAGCTCTAGCTGCTTCGTACAACTGGGAATGCTTCATTAAGAAGGATTTTTTTTCGTTTGCAAAAAGTGCATGCCACGGCAACAGCGTGCGATGAAATAAAAAGGTTTCAATAACTTTTCATCGTCAACATCTTAAGATGAATCACACCAAGTTTGAAGATGATCGGATAAACTCTATAGGAGGAGTTCGTTAAAATAAGACCCCTATGAAATGGCCAAAAAAATGGCAACACGTTTCAAAGTAAATCAAAATGGCGGACTTCCTGTTGGGGTTAGCATATGTTTCAAAAAGAGTTTTTTGTAGGTCATAGCCTGTTACATATGTGTACCAATTTTCGTAGCTCTAGATTAAACGTACAACCGGCAATGCTTCGTGAAGTAAGAATTTTTAAACTCTAAATTTGATGCGCCGCCGCCGTCATATAGTATATCAAAAACTTTTCATTTTTCACAATGATGTTGTCCCAGATGTTGAGATGGTACAGCCCAAGTTTGAAGTCAATCGGGTTAACCGTGTAGGAGAAGCGGGCAAAAGTATGACCCCTGTAAATGTACAAAAATGGGTCAAAATTGGACATTTAAATGATCATACCTCACTTCCTGTCTATTTTAGGGTACACACATGAAAGAGGTTTTTGTTCATCTGGATGTACTACAGGTGCCACAAAATTTCCATAGCCGTAGGACAATCGTAGCGGACCTGGGATCCGTTTAACCTATGTAGCTAAGGAGCCATTTTTCTGTTATCATGTATGGCGACTTTAAAATATCAAATTTTTCGCCAGGCCTGACGTGTGTGTAAAGTTTGGTGAGTTTTCGTTCACGTTTAGTGTCTCAAAAATGCGATCGTTTGCGGAGAATAATAATAATAATAAGAACTAGAGCTGCGAGCAGCTATAAAGGGCCCTCGCAACCCGGGCCACGTTGGGGTACTTGCGCGTCGGGGTACTGGCACGTTGGGGTACTGTCAAATAGGACAAGGACCATCTAAAATGTTTTTGACAAGCCTTGTGTGTGCAAAGTTTAATCAAAATGCAAAATATGGTGCGCAATTCCCAAAATAAATTCAAAATGGCGGACTTCCTTTTAGGTTTAGCATACGGCTACAGAATACTTTTTGTAGGTCTTAAGCTAATAGGTATGCCTCCCAGTTTTCACAAATCTAGGTCAAGTCATCTTTAGTTGTGTATCGCTTGAATCATACAATTGGAAATGCTCCATAAAAATGCATAGAGGGCGCTATTGAGCACAACGTTGGGTTACTTGCACGTCGGGGTACTGGCACGTTGGGGTACTGTTACATGGAACAAGGACCATTTAAAATGTTAGTTTTTTCCATGCCTTGTCTGTGCAAAGTTTCATGAAAAAGGCCAAAAATGATGTAGAATTCCCAAAATAAAATCAAAATAGCGGTCTTCCTCTTTGGTTTGGCAAATGGCTACATAATAC
The DNA here is from genome assembly GCF_051991245.1 of Festucalex cinctus. Lineage (NCBI taxonomy): Eukaryota > Metazoa > Chordata > Actinopteri > Syngnathiformes > Syngnathidae > Festucalex > Festucalex cinctus. The sequence continues at coordinate 10,762,087 of NC_135425.1, read as the reverse complement.
TTTTTTGTAGGTCTAGCATAATCATACAATTGGAAATGCTTCGTAAAAATGTCTAGAGGGCGCTATTTATTGCAAATTGCACAATAAATCTCTGAAAATTCATGTTCATGACAAGTCTGATGTGTTTGCAAAGTTTCATGAGTTTTCATGTGTATAAAAAAAAAAAAAGCAGCACTTGACAAACAATGCATTGCTATGGCAACAGCGTGTTACAAAATAAAAAACTTTCGATTACTTTGCATCTTAAACATCTTAAGATGAAACACACCAAGTTTGAAGACAGTCGGATAAATTTTGTAGGAGGGGTTCGTTAAAATATGACCCCTGAAAAAGGCCACAAAAAATGGCAACAAATCCCATCATAAATCAAAATGGCAGACTTCCTGTTTGGTTTAGCACATGGTTCCAAGAGACTTTTTTTTGTACATCATGGGCTCTTATGTATGCCTGCAAATTATCATAGCGCTAGGTGAAACGTACAACCGGGAATGCTTCGTTAAAGAGGAGTTTTTTAGCTCAAAATGTGATGCCCGGCCCCTGGGGGACTTCCTGTTGGGTTTAGCACATGGCACCAAAAGACTTTTTTGTACATCCTGGGCTGTTACATATGTCTACAATTTTTCGTCGTTCTAGCTGCTTCGTACAACTGGGAATGCTTCATTAAGAAGGATTTTTTTCCTTTGCAAAAAGTGCATGCCACGACAACAGCGTGTGATGAAATAAAAAACTTTCAATAACTTTTCATTTTCAACATCTTAAGATGAATCACACCAAGTTTGAAGATGATCGGATAAACTCTGTAGGAGGAGTTTGTTAAAATATGACCCCTATGAAATGGCCAAAAAAAATGGCAACACATTCCAAAGTAAATCAAAATGGCGGACACCCTGTTAGGTTTAGCATATGGTTCAAAAAGAGTTTTTTGTACCTCGAGGGCTGTTATATACCTCTACAAATGTTGGTAACTCTAGGTGAAACGTACAGCCGGGTATGCTTTGTTAAAGAGGAGTTTTTTAGCTCAAAATGTGATGCCCGGCCCCTGGGGGACTTCCTGTTGGGTTTAGCACAGGGCACCAAGAGACTTTTTTGTACATCTTGGGCTGTTACATATGTCTACAAATTTTCGTAGCTCTAGCTGCTTCGTACAAATGGGAATGCTTCTTTAAGGATATTTTTTTTCCTTTAAAAACAGTGCATGCCATAACAACAGCGTGCGACGAAATACAAAGCTTTCAATAACTTTTCATCTTCAACATCTTAAGATGAATCACACCAAGTTTGAAGATGATCGGATAAACACTGTAGGAGGAGTTCGTTAAAATAAGACCCCAATGAAATGGCCAAAAAAATGGCAACACGTTCCAAAATAAATCAAAATGGTGGACTTCCTGTTAGGTTTAGCATATGGTTCAAAAAGAGTTTTTTGTAGGTCATAGCCTGTTACATATGTGTACCAATTTTCGTAGCTCTAGATTAAACGTACAACCGGCAATGCTTCGTGAAGTAAGAATTTTTAAACTCTAAATTTGATGCGCCGCCGCCGTCATATAGTATATCAAAAACTTTTCATTTTTCACAATGATGTTGTCCCAGGTGTTGAGATGGTACATCCCAAGTTTGAAGTCAATCGGGTTAACCGTGTAGGAGAAGCGGGCAAAAGTATGACCCCTGTAAATGTGCAAAAATTGGCAAAAATTGGACATTTAAATACTCATACCTCACTTTCTGTCTATTTTAGGGTACACACTTCAAAGAGGTTTTTGTTCATTGGGATGTGCTACAGGTGCCACACAATTTTCATAGCCGTCGGACAATCGTAGCGGGACAGGGATCCGTTTAACCTATGTAGGGGGCGCTAAGGAGCCATTTTTCTGTTATCATGTATGGCGACTTTAAAATATCAAATTTTTCGCCAGGCCTGATGTGCGTGTAAAGTTTGGTGAGTTTTCGGTCACGTTTAGTGTCTCAAAAATGCGATTGTTTGCGGAGAAGAATAATAAGAATAAGAATAAGAACTAGAGCTGCGAGCAGCTATAAAGGGCCCTCGCAACCTGGGCCACGTTGGGGTACTTGCACGTCGGGGTACTGGCACGTTGGGGTACTGTCAAATCGGACAAGGACCATCTAAAATGTTTTTGACAAGCTTTGTGAGTGCAAAAGGCCAAAGATGGTGTGCAATTCCCAAAATAAATTCAAAATGGCGGACTTCCTTTTAGGTTTAGCATACGGCTACAGAATACTTTTTGTAGGTCTTAAGCTAATAGGTATGCCTCCCAGTTTTCACAAATCTAGGTCAAGTCATCTTTAGTTGTGTATCGCTTGAATCATACAATTGGAAATGCTCCATAAAAATGCATAGAGGGCGCTATTGAGCACAACGTTGGGTTACTTGCACGTCAGGGTACTGGCACGTTGGGGTACTGTTACATGGAACAAGGACCATTTAAAATGTTAGTTTTTTCCATGCCTTGTCTGTGCAAAGTTTAATGAAAGAGGCCAAAAATGATGTATAATTCCCAAAATAAAATCAAAATAGCGGACTTCCTCTTTGGTTTGGCAAATGGCTACATAATACTTTTTTGTAGGTATTAGGCTGATAGGGGTCTGTCCTAATTTTCACAAATCTAGCAGAATCATACAATCGGAAATACTTCATAAAAATGTCTAGAGGGCGCTATTTATTGCAAATTGCACAATAAATCTCTAAAAATTCATGTTCATGACAAGTCTGATGTGTTTGCAAAGTTTCATAAGTTTTCACACATGTATAGATAAAAAAACAAAGCAGCACTTCACTTGGCAAACTGCATCGCTATAGCAGCAGCGTGCGACAAAATAAAAAACTTTTGATAACTTTGCATCTTAAACATCTTAAGATGAAACACACCAAGTTTGAAGACGGTCGGATGAACTTTGTACGAGGAGTTCGTTAAAATATGACAACTGAAAAAGGCCACAAAAAATGGCAACAAATCCCATCGTAAATCAAAATGGCAGACTTCCTGTTTGGTTTATCACATGGTTCCAAGAGACTTTTTTGTACATCGTGGGCTCTTATGTATGCCTGCAAATTATCATCGCGCTAGGTGAAACGTACAACCGGGAATGCTTCGTTAAAGAGGAGTTTTCTAGCTCAAAATGTGATGCCCGGCCCCTGGGGGACTTCCTGTTGGGTTTAGCACATGGCACCAAGAGACTTTTTTGTACACTGTGGGCTGTTACATATGTCTACAATTTTTTGTAGCTCTAGCTACTTCGTACAACTGGGAATGCTTCATTAAGAGGGATTTTTTTCCTTTGCAAAAAGTGCATGCCACGACAACAGCGTGCGACGAAATAAAGAGCTTTCAATAACTTTTCATCCTCAACATCTTAAGATGAGTCACACCAAGTTTGAAGATGATCGGATAAACTCTGTAGGAGGAGTTCGTTAAAATATGACCCCTATGAAATGGCCCAAAAAATGGCAACACATTCCAAAGTAAATCAAAATGGCGGACGTCCTGTTAGGTTTAGCATATGGTTCAAAAAGAGTTTTTTGTACCTCGAGGGCTGTTATATACCTCTACAAATTTTGGTAACTCTAGGTGAAACGTACAGCCGGGTATGCTTTGTTAAAGAGGAGTTTTTTTAGCTTAAAATGTGATGCCCGGCCCCTGGGGGACTTCCTGTTGGGTTTAGCACAGGGCACCAAGAGACTTTTTTGTACATCTTGGGCTGTTACATATGTCTACAAATTTCCGTAGCTCTAGCTGCTTCGTACAACTGGCAATGCTTCTTTAAGGATTTTTTTTTTCCTTTGCAAACAGTGCATGCCATGACAACAGCGTGCGACGAAATACAAAGCTTTCAATAACTTTTCATCTTCAACATCTTAAGATGAATCACACCAAGTTTGAAGATGATCGGATAAACACTGTAGGAGGAGTTCGTTAAAATAAGACCCCAATGAAATGGCCAAAAAAATGGCAACACGTTCCAAAATAAATCAAAATGGCGGACTTCCTGTGAGGTTTAGCATATGGTTCAAAAAGAGTTTTTTGTAGGTCATAGCCTGTTACATATGTGTACAAATTTTCGTAGCTCTAGATTAAACGTACAACCGGCAATGCTTCATGAAGTAAGAATTTTTAAACTCTAAATTTGATGCGTCGCCGACGTCATATAGTATATCAAAAACTTTAGATTTTTTACAATGATGTTGTCCCAGGTGTTGAGATGGTCCATCCCAAGTTTGAAGTTAATCGGGTTAACCGTGTAGGAGAAGCGGGCAAAAGTATGACCCCTGTAAATGTGCAAAACTGGGCCAAAATTGGACAGTTAGATGATCATACCTCACTTTCTGTCTATTTTAGGGTACACACATCAAAGAGGTTTTTGTTCATCTGGATGTGCTACGGGTGCCACACAATTTTCGTCGCCATAGGACGATCGTAGCGGGACAGGGATCCGTTTAACCTATGTAGGTGGCGCTATGGAGCCATTTTTCTGTTATTATGTATGGCGACTTTAAAATATCAAATTTTTCGCCAGGCCTGATGTGCGTGTAAAGTTTGGTGAGTTTTCGTTCACGTTTAGCGTCTCAAAAATGCGATTGTTTGCGGAGAAGAATAATAATAAGAATAATAATAATAAGAATAATAATAAGAAGAATTCCTACAAAAACAATAGGGCCTCGCAGCGGCACCGCCGCCGCCGCTGCTCGGGCCCTAATAATAATAACTAGAGCTGCGAGCAGCTATAAAGGGCCCTCGCAACCTGGGCCACGTTGGGGTACTTGCACGTCGGGGTACTGGCATGTTGGGGTACTGTTTCATAGGAAACCGTCTAAATTGTAAATGTTTTTGCCATGCTTTGTGCTTGCAAAGTTTCATGGAAAGGCCAAAAATGATGCACAATTAACAAAATAAAATCACAATGGTTTGGCACATGGCTATAGAATAATTTTTGTAGGTATTAGACTGATAGGTGTGCCTCCAAATATTCACACATCTAGCTGAATCATATAATCGGAAATACTTCATAAAAATGTCTAGAGGGCGCTATTGAGCCATTTATTACAAATTGCACAACAAATCTCTACAATATTCATGTTCTTGAGAGGTCTGATCTGTGTGCAAAGTTTTGAGTTTTCGCTCATATTTAGACTTTCAAAAAAAAAAGTATTTTTCTTTGCAAACAATGCATCGCTAGAGCAAAGGCGTGACAAACAATTTCAATAACTTTTCATCTTAAATATCTTCAGATGAAACACGCCAAAGAATGAAGACGATCTGATAAGTTTTGTAGACAATATGAGGCCTATAAAAGGCCCCAAAAAATGGCTACAAATAGCAAAGTAAATCAAAATGGCAGACTTCCTGTTTGGTTTAGCATATGGCTTTAGAAACTTTTTTGTCAGTCTTAGGCTGATAGGTATCCCAATTTTTACAAATCTAGCTGAATCATACATTTCCAAAAGCTTCATAAAAATATCTATAAGGCGCTATTGAGCCATTTATTGCAAATTGCACAAGAAATCTCTAAAATATTCATGTTTATGACAAGTCTGATGTGTGTGTAAAGTTCCATGAGTTTTCGCTCATTTAGACAAAAAAAAAAAAAAAGCAGCATTTTACTTGGCAAATAATGCATCGCTATGGCAACGGCTTGCGACAAAATAAAAAAAACTTTCGATAACTTTGCATCTTAAACATCTTAAGATGAAACACACCAAGTTGGAAGACAGTCGGATAAATTTCGTAGGAGTTCGTTAAAATGTGACCCCTAAAAAAGGCCTAAATCAAAATGCCGGACTTCCTGTTTGGTTTAGCACATGGTTCCAAGAGACTTTTTTGTACATCGTGGGCTCTTATGTATGCCTGCAAATTATCATAGCGCTAGGTGAAACGTACAACCGGGAATGCTTCGTTAAAGAGGAGTTTTTTTAGCTCAAAATGTGATGCCCGGCCCCTGGGGGACTTCCTGTTGCGTTTAGCACATGGCACCAAGAGACATTTTTGTACATCCTGGGCTGTTACATATGTCTACAATTTTTCGTCGCTCTAGCTGCTTCGTACAACTGGGAATGCTTCATTAAGAAGGATTTTTTTCCTTTGCAAAAAGTGCATGCCACGACAACAGCGTGTGACGAAATAAAAAACTTTCAATAACTTTTCATTTTCAACATCTTAAGATGAATCACACCAAGTTTGAAGATGATCGGATAAACTCTGTAGGAGGAGTTTGTTAAAATATGACCCCTATGAAATGGCCAAAAAAAATGGCAACACATTCCAAAGTAAATCAAAATGGCGGACGTCCTGTTAGGTTTAGCATATGGTTCAAAAAGAGTTTTTTGTACCTCGAGGGCTGTTGTATACCTCTACAAATTTTAGTAACTCTAGGTGAAACGTACAGCCGGGTATGCTTTGTTAAAGAGGAGTTTTTTTAGCTCAAAATGTGATGCCCGGCCCCTGGGGGACTTCCTGTTGGGTTTAGCACAGGGCACCAAGAGACTTTTTTGTACATCTTGGGCTGTTACATATGTCTACAAATTTTCGTAGCTCTAGCTGCTTCGTACAACTGGCAATGCTTCTTTAAGGATATTTTTTTTCCTTTGCAAACAGTGCATGCCATGACAACAGCGTGCGACGAAATACAAAGCTTTCAATAACTTTTCATCTTCAACATCTTAAGATGAATCACACCAAGTTTGAAGATGATCGGATAAACACTGTAGGAGGAGTTCGTTAAAATAAGGCCCCAATGAAATGGCCAAAAAAATGGCAACACGTTCCAAAATAAATCAAAATGGTGGACTTCCTGTTAGGTTTAGCATATGGTTCAAAAAGAGTTTTTTGTAGGTCATAGTCTGTTACATATGTGTACCAATTTTCGTAGCTCTAGATTAAACGTACAACCGGCAATGCCTCGTGAAGTAAGAATTTTTAAACTCTAAATTTGATGCGACGCCGCCGTCATATAGTATATCAAAAACTTTTCATTTTTCACAATGATGTTGTCCCAGGTGTTGAGATGGTACATCCCAAGTTTGAAGTCAATCGGGTTAACCGTGTAGGAGAAGCGGGCAAAAGTATGACCCCTGTAAATGTGCAAAAATTGGCAAAAATTGGACATTTAAATACTCATACCTCACTTTCTGTCTATTTTAGGGTACACACTTCAAAGAGGTTTTTGTTCATTGGGATGTGCTACAGGTGCCACACAATTTTCATAGCCGTCGGACAATCGTAGCGGGACAGGGATCCGTTTAACCTATGTAGGGGGCGCTAAGGAGCCATTTTTCTGTTATCATGTATGGCGACTTTAAAATATCAAATTTTTCGCCAGGCCTGATGTGCGTGTAAAGTTTGGTGAGTTTTCGGTCACGTTTAGTGTCTCAAAAATGTGATCGTTTGCGGAGAATAATAATAATAATAATAATAATAATAATAACTAGAGCTGCGAGCAGCTATAAAGGGCCCTCGCAACCCGGGCCACGTTGGGGTATTTGCACGTCGGGGTACTGGCATGTTGGGGTACTGTCAAATAGGAAACCATCTAAATTGTAAACGTTTTTGCCATGCTTTGTGTTTTTAAAGTTTCATGGAAAGGCCAAAAACGATGCACAATTAACAAAATAAAATCAAAATGGATTGGCACATGGCTATATAGAATACTTTTTGAATATATTCGGCATGCCTGCCAATATTCACACATCTAGCTGAATCATATAATCGGAAAGACTTCATAAAAATGTCTAGAGGGCGCTATTGAGCCATTTATTACAAGTAGCACAACAAATCTCTAAATAAAATATTCATGTTCTAGACAGGTCTGGTGCGTGTGCAAAGTTTTGTGAGTTTTCACCCATATTTAGACTCTCAAAAAAGCATTTTTCTTCACAAACAATGCATGGCTACAGCAAAGGCGTGTGACAAAATAAAAAAATTCAATAACTTTTCATCTTAAATATCTTAAGATGAAACACGCCAAAGAATGAAGACGATCTGATAAGTTCTGTTGAAAATATGACCCCTATAAAAGGCCCCAAAAAATGGCTACAAATACCAAAGTAAATCAAAATGGCAGACTTCCTTTTTGATTCAGCATATGGCTTTAGAAACCTTTTTGTAAGTCTTAGGCTGATAGGTATCCCAATTTTTACAAATCTAGCTGAATCATAAAACACAAAACATTTGCAAAAGCTTCATAAAAATGTCTAGAGGGCGCTATTGAACCATTTATTGCAAATTGAATAAGAAATCTCTAAAATATTCATGCTGATGACAAGCCTGATGTGTGTGTAAAGTTTCATGAGTTTTTGCACATGTTTAGACCAAAAAAAAAAAGTAACATTTTACTTGGCAAACAATGCATCGCCATGACAACGGCGTGCGACAAAATAAATAACTTTCGATAACTTTGCATCTTAAACATCTTAAGATGAAGCACACCAAGTTTAAAGACAGTCGGATAAATTTTGTAGGAGGAGTTCGTTAAAATATGACCCCTAAAAAAGGCCACAAAAAATGGCTACAAATCCCAACGTAAATCAAAATGGTGGACTTCCTGATTGGTTTAGCATATTGCTCCAAGAGACTTTTTTTGTACATCCTGAGCTCTTATGTTTGCCTGCAAATTATCATAGCTTTAGGTGTTTAATCAAAACGCAAAATATGGTGTGCAATTCCCATGCATTGCTATGGCAACAGCGTGTGACAAAATAAAAAACTTTCGATTACTTTGCATCTTAAACATCTTAAGATGAAACATACCAAGTTTGAAGACAGTCGGATAAATTTTGTAGGAGGGGTTCGTTAAAATATGACCCCTGAAAAAGGCCACAAAAAATGGCAACAAATCCCATCATAAATCAAAATGGCGGACTTCCTGTTTGGTTTAGCCCATGGTTCCAAGAGACTTTTTTGTACATCGTGGGCTCTTATGTATGCCTGCAAATTATCATAGCGCTAGGTGAAACGTACAACCGGGAATGCTTAGTTAAAGAGGAGTTTTTTAGCTCAAAATGTGATGCCCGGCCCCTGGGGGACTTCCTGTTGCGTTTAGCACATGGCACCAAGAGACATTTTTGTAGATCCTGGGCTGTTACATATGTCTACAATTTTTCGTCACTCTAGCTGCTTCGTACAACTGGGAATGCTTCATTAAGAAGGATTTTTTTCCTTTGCAAAAAGTGCATGCCACGATAACAGCATGTGACGAAATAAAAAACTTTCAATAACTTTTCATTTTCAACATCTTAAGATGAATCACACCAAGTTTGAAGATGATCGGATAAACTCTGTAGGAGGAGTTTGTTAAAATATGACCCCTATGAAATGGCCAAAAAAAATGGCAACACATTCCAAAGTAAATCAAAATGGCGGACGTCCTGTTAGGTTTAGCATATGGTTCAAAAAGAGTTTTTTGTAAATCGAGGGCTATTATATACCTCTACAAATTTTGGTAACTCTAGGTGAAACGTACAGCCGGGTATGCTTTGTTAAAGAGGGTTTTTTTTTAGCTCAAAATGTGATGCCCGGCCCCTGGGGGACTTCCTGTTGGGTTTAGCACAGGGCACCAGGAGACTTTTTTGTACATCTTGGGCTGTTACATATGTCTACAAATTTTCGTAGCTCTAGCTGCTTCGTACAACTGGCAATGCTTCTTTAAGGATATTTTTTTTCCTTTGCAAACAGTGCATGCCATGACAACAGCGTGCGACGAAATACAAAGCTTTCAATAACTTTTCATCTTCAACATCTTAAGATGAATCACACCAAGTTTGAAGATGATCGGATAAACACTGTAGGAGGAGTTCGTTAAAATAAGACTCCAATGAAATGGCCAAAAAAATGGCAACACGTTCCAAAATAAATCAAAATGGTGGACTTCCTGTTAGGTTTAGCATATGGTTCAAAAAGAGTTTTTTGTAGGTCATAGCCTGTTACATATGTGTACCAATTTTCGTAGCTCTAGATTAAACGTACAACCGGCAATGCCTCGTGAAGTAAGAATTTTTAAACTCTAAATTTGATGCGCCGCCGCCGTCATATAGTATATCAAAAACTTTTCATTTTTCACAATGATGTTGTCCCAGGTGTTGAGATGGTACATCCCAAGTTTGAAGTCAATCGGGTTAACCGTGTAGGAGAAGCGGGCAAAAGTATGACCCCTGTAAATGTGCAAAAATTGGCAAAAATTGGACATTTAAATACTCATACCTCACTTTCTGTCTATTTTAGGGTACACACTTCAAAGAGGTTTTTGTTCATTGGGATGTGCTACAGGTGCCACACAATTTTCATAGCCGTCGGACAATCGTAGCGGGACAGGGATCCGTTTAACCTATGTAGGGGGCGCTAAGGAGCCATTTTTCTGTTATCATGTATGGCGACTTTAAAATATCAAATTTTTCGCCAGGCCTGATGTGCGTGTAAAGTTTGGTGAGTTTTCGGTCACGTTTAGTGTCTCAAAAATGCGATTGTTTGCGGAGAAGAATAATAATAAGAATAATAATAAGAAGAATTCCTACAAAAACAATAGGGCCTCGCAGCGGCACCGCCGCCGCCGCTGCTCGGGCCCTAACTAGAGCTGCGAGCAGCTATAAAGGGCCCTCGCAACCCGGACCACGTTGGGGTACTTGCACGTCGGGGTACTGGCACGTTGGGGTACTGTCAAATAGGACAAGGACCATCTAAAATGTTTTTGACAAGCCTTGTATGTGCAAAGTTTAATCAAAACGCAAAATATGGTGTGCAATTCCCAAAATAAATTCAAAATGGCGGACTTCCTTTTAGGTTTAGCATACGGCTACAGAATACTTTTTTAAGCTAATAGGTATGCCTCCCAGTTTTCACAAATCTAGGTCAAGTCATCTTTAGTTGTGTATCGCTTGAATCATACAATTGGAAATGCTCCATAAAAATGCATAGAGGGCGCTATTGAGCACAACGTTGAGTTACTTGCACGTCAGGGTACTGGCACGTTGGGGTACTGTTACATGGAACAAGGACCATTTAAAATGTTAGTTTTTTCCATGCCTTGTCTGTGCAAAGTTTAATGAAAGAGGCCAAAAATGATGTATAATTCCCAAAATAAAATCAAAATAGCGGACTTCCTCTTTGGTTTGGCAAATGGCTACATAATACTTTTTTGTAGGTATTAGGCTGATAGGGGTCTGTCCTAATTTTCACAAATCTAGCAGAATCATACAATCGGAAATACTTCATAAAAATGTCTAGAGGGCGCTATTTATTGCAAATTGCACAATAAATCTCTAAAAATTCATGTTCATGACAAGTCTGATGTGTTTGCAAAGTTTCATAAGTTTTCACACATGTATAGATAAAAAAACAAAGCAGCACTTCACTTGGCAAACTGCATCGCTATAGCAGCAGCGTGCGACAAAATAAAAAACTTTTGATAACTTTGCATCTTAAACATCTTAAGATGAAACACACCAAGTTTGAAGACGGTCGGATGAACTTTGTACGAGGAGTTCGTTAAAATATGACAACTGAAAAAGGCCACAAAAAATGGCAACAAATCCCATCGTAAATCAAAATGGCAGACTTCCTGTTTGGTTTATCACATGGTTCCAAGAGACTTTTTTGTACATCGTGGGCTCTTATGTATGCCTGCAAATTATCATCGCGCTAGGTGAAACGTACAACCGGGAATGCTTCGTTAAAGAGGAGTTTTCTAGCTCAAAATGTGATGCCCGGCCCCCGGGAATGCTTCGTTAAAGAGGAGTTTTTTACCTCAAAATGTGATGACCGGCCCTTACGGGACTTCCTGTTGGGTTTAGCACATGGCACCAAGAGACTTTTTTGTACACTGTGGGCTGTTACATATGTCTACAATTTTTTGTAGCTCTAGCTACTTCGTACAACTGGGAATGCTTCATTAAGAGGGATTTTTTTCCTTTGCAAAAAGTGCATGCCACGACAACAGCGTGCGACGAAATAAAGAGCTTTCAATAACTTTTCATCCTCAACATCTTAAGATGAGTCACACCAAGTTTGAAGATGATCGGATAAACTCTGTAGGAGGAGTTCGTTAAAATATGACCCCTATGAAATGGCCCAAAAAATGGCAACACATTCCAAAGTAAATAAAAATGGCGGACATCCTGTTAGGTTTAGCATATGGTTCAAAAAGAGTTTTTTGTACCTCGAGGGCTGTTATATACCTCTACAAATTTTGGTAACTCTAGGTGAAACGTACAGCCGGGTATGCTTTGTTAAAGAGGAGTTTTTTAGCTTAAAATGTGATGCCCGGCCCCTGGGGGACTTCCTGTTGGGTTTAGCACAGGGCACCAAGAGACTTTTTTGTACATCTTGGGCTGTTACATATGTCTACAAATTTTCGTAGCTCTAGCTGCTTCGTACAACTGGCAATGCTTCTTTAAGGATATTTTTTTTCCTTTGCAAACAGTGCATGCCATGACAACAGCGTGCGACGAAATACAAAGCTTTCAATAACTTTTCATCTTCAACATCTTAAGATGAATCACACCAAGTTTGAAGATGATCGGATAAACACTGTAGGAGGAGTTCGTTAAAATAAGACCCCAATGAAATGGCCAAAAAAATGGCAACACGTTCCAAAATAAATCAAAATGGCGGACTTCCTGTGAGGTTTAGCATATGGTTCAAAAAGAGTTTTTTGTAGGTCATAGCCTGTTACATATGTGTACAAATTTTCGTAGCTCTAGATTAAACGTACAACCGGCAATGCTTCATGAAGTAAGAATTTTTAAACTCTAAATTTGATGCGTCGCCGACGTCATATAGTATATCAAAAACTTTAGATTTTTTACAATGATGTTGTCCCAGGTGTTGAGATGGTCCATCCCAAGTTTGAAGTTAATCGGGTTAACCGTGTAGGAGAAGCGGGCAAAAGTATGACCCCTGTAAATGTGCAAAACTGGGCCAAAATTGGACAGTCAGATGATCATACCTCACTTTCTGTCTATTTTAGGGTACACACATCAAAGAGGTTTTTGTTCATCTGGATGTGCTACGGGTGCCACACAATTTTCGTCGCCATAGGACAATCGTAGCGGGACAGGGATCCGTTTAACCTATGTAGGTGGCGCTATGGAGCCATTTTTCTGTTATCATGTATGGCGACTTTAAAATATCAAATTTTTCGCCAGGCCTGATGTGCGTGTAAAGTTTGGTGAGTTTTCGTTCACGTTTAGCGTCTCAAAAATGCGATTGTTTGCGGAGAAGAATAATAATAAGAATAATAATAATAAGAAGAATTCCTACAAAAACAATAGGGCCTCGCAGCGGCACCGCCGCCGCCGCTGCTCGGGCCCTAATAAGAAGAATTCCTACAAAAACAATAGGGCCTCGCAGCGGCACCGCCGCCGCCGCTGCTCGGGCCCTAATAAGAATTCCTTGAAAAACAATAGGGACCTCGCAGCGGTCGCTGCTCGGGCCCTAACTAGAGCTGCGAGCAGCTATAAAGGGCCCTCGCAACCCGTGCCACGTTGGGGTATTTGCACGTCGGGGTACTGGCACGTTAGGGTACTGTTTCATAAGAAACCGTCTAAATTGTAAATGTTTTGCCATGCTTTTTGTGTTTGTTCACATTGCTATGGAATGCTTTGTCGAGGTATTCGGCTGATAGGTATGCCTCCCAATATTCACACATCTAGCTGAATCATATAAAAAAAAAAATTCTTTGCAAACAATGCATCGCTACAGCAAAGGCGTGCCACGTTGGGGTACTTGCACGTCGGGGTACTGGCACGTTGGGGTACTGTCAAATAGGACAAGGACCATCTAAAATGTTTTTGACAAGCCTTGTGTGTGCAAAGTTTAATCAAAACGCAAAATATGGTGCGCAATTCCCAAAATAAATTCAAAATGGCGGACTTCCTTTTAGGTTTAGCATACGGCTACAGAATACTTTTTGTAGGTCTTAAGCTAATAGGTATGCCTCCCAGTTTTCACAAATCTAGGTCAAGTCATCTTTAGTTGTGTATCGCTTGAATCATACAATTGGAAATGCTCCATAAAAATGCATAGAGGGCGCTATTGAGCACAACGTTGGGTTGCTTGCACGTCAGGGTACTGGCACGTTGGGGTACTGTTACATGGAACAAGGACCATTTAAAATGTTAGTTTTTTCCATGCCTTGTCTGTGCAAAGTTTAATGAAGAAGGCCAAAAATGATGTATAATTCCCAAAATAAAATCAAAATAGCGGACTTCCTCTTTGGTTTGGCAAATGGCTACATAATACTTTTTTGTAGGTCTAGCATAATCATACAATCGGAAATGCTTCATAAAAATGTCTAGAGGGCGCTATTTAATGCAAATTGCACAATAAATCTCTGAAAATTCATGTTCATGACAAGTCTGATGTGTTTGCAAAGTTTCATGAGTTTTCATGTGTATAAAAAAAAAAAAAAGCAGCACTTGACAACTGTTACATGGAACAAGGACCATTTAAAATGTTAGTTTTTTCCATGCCTTGTCTGTGCAAAGTTGAATGAAAAAGGCCAAAAATGATGTATAATTCCCAAAATAAAATCAAAATAGCGGACTTCCTCTTTGGTTTGGCAAATGGCTACATAATACTTTTTTGTAGGTCTAGCATAATCATACAATCGGAAATGCTTCATAAAAAGGTCTAGAGGGCGCTATTTATTGCAAATTGCACAATAAATCTCTGAAAATTCATGTTCATGACAAGTCTGATGTGTTTGCAAAGTTCCATGAGTTTTCATGTGTATAAAAAAAAAAAAGCAGCACTTGACAAACAATGCATTGCTATGGCAACAGCGTGTTACAAAATAAAAAACTTTCGATTACTTTGCATCTTAAACATCTTAAGATGAAACACACCAAGTTTGAAGACAGTCGGATAAATTTTTGTAGGAGGGGTTCGTTAAAATATGACCCCTGAAAGTTTTTCCTTGCCCGGTTGGAGGGTTAGATCAGGGGATGTCGCAACTTGTTTGTGGTTAAGTGCTACAGAAGTAAATGTGTCTTAACAACCTCATGATTGAATGTGTTTTCAATTCTCTAGGATGTGATTGGATTGTATCAATTAAATGTTCTTATAACTGATTCAGTGAGTAGTAAAAATAGTGTGTGAAGTATAATGACATGAAATATAAGGAATACAAAAAACAAAACAAGAACCCTCTAAATTACACATTTTGTTCCAGGCTTTATGTGCGTGCATAGTTTGAGTATACACCTAGGTTTAGGCCAGGAGTGTTCAAACCTTTTGCAAAGAGGGCCGGGTATGGTAAGGTGAAAATGTGTGGGGCCTAATCAACCATTTAGTTTAGCCTGACATAATTTTTTTACATGCATATGTAAATATATATATGTGGACAAATGTGTACATATGTCTACAAATTTTTGTAGCTCGAGCTGCTTCGTCCAACTGGGAACGCTGCATTAAGAAGGATTTTTTTTTCCTTTGCCAACAGTGCATGCCACGACAACAGCGTGCGACGAAATAAAAAGCTTTCAATAACTTTTCATCGTCAACATCTTAAGATGAATCACACCAAGTTTGAAGATGATCGGATAAACTCTGTAGGAGGAGTTCGTTAAAATAAGACCCCTATGAAATGGCCAAAAAAATGGCAACATGTTCCAAAGTAAATCAAAATGGCAGACTTCCTGTTAGGTTTAGCATATGGTTCAAAAAGAGTTTTTTGTACCTCGAGGGCTGTTACATATGTCTTCAAATTTTGGTCACTCTAGGTGAAACGTACAGCCGGAAATGCTTCATTAAGTAAAAATTTTGAAATGCAAAATTTGATGCCCTGCCTCTGGCGGACTTCCTGTTAGGTTTAGCATATGGCACCAACAGGCTTTTTTGTAGATCATAGTCTGTTACATATGTGGACCAATTTTCGTAGCTCTAGATTAAACGTATAACCGGCAATACTTCAGATGAAACATGCCAAAGAATGAAGACAATCTGATAAGTTTTGTAGAAAAATATGAGGCCTATAAAAGGCCCCCAAAAAATGGCTACAAATAGCAAAGTAAATCAAAATGCCGGACTTCCTGTTTGGCTTAGCATATGGTTCTAAAAGACTTTTTTGTACATCGTGGGCTCTTATGTATGCCTCCAAATTATCATAGCGCTAGGTGAAAGGTACAACCGGGAATGCTTCGTTAAAGAGGAGTTTTTTAGCTCAAAAAGTGATGCCCGGCCCTTGCGGGACTTCCTGTTGGGTTTAGCACAAAGCAGCAAGAGACTTTTTTGTACATCGTGGGCTGTTACATATGTCTACAAAGTTTCGTAGCTCTAGCTGCTTCGTACAACTGAGAATTCTTCATTAAGAAGATTTTTTTTCCTTTGCAAACAAGTGCATGCCACGACAACAGCGTGCAGCGAAATAAAAAGCTTTCAATAACTTTTCATCTTCAACATCTTAAGATGAATCACACCAAGTTTGAAGATGATCGGATAAACTCTGTAAGAGGAGTTCGTTAAAATAGGACCCCTATGAAATGCCCAAAAAAATGGGAACACGTTCCAAAGTAAATCAAAATGGTGGACTTTCTGTTAGGTTTAGCATATGGTTCAAAAAGAGTTTTTTGTACCTTGAGGGCTGTTACATATGTCTTTAAATTTTGGTAACTCTAGGTGAAACGTACAGCCGGGAATGCTTCATTAAGTAAGAATTTTGAAACTCAAAATTTGATGCCCCGCCTCTGGCGGACTTCCTGTTGGGTTTAGCATATGGCACCAACAGACTTTTTGTAGGTCATAGTCTGTTACATATGTGTACCAATTTTCGTAGCTCTAGGTTAAACATACAACCGCCAATACTACGTTTAGTAAGAGTTTTGAAACTCTAAATTTGATGCCCCACCGCCGTCATATAGTATGTCGAAAACTTTAGATTTTTTACCATGGTGTTGTCCCAGGTCTTGAGATGGTACATCCCAAGTTTGAAGTCAATTGGATTAACCGTGTAGGAGAAGCAGGCAAAAGTATGACCCCTGTAAATGTGCAAAAATTGGCCAAAATTGGACATTTAAATACTCATATCTCACTTCCTGTCTATTTTAGGGTACACACATCAAAGAGGTTTTTGTTCATCTGGATGTGCTACAGGTGCCACACAATTTTCATAGCCGTCGGACAATCGTAGCGGGCCAGGGATCTGTTTAACCTATGTAGGTGGCGCTATGGAGCCATTTTTCTGTTATCACCTATGGCGACTTTAAAATATCAAATTTTTCGCCAGGCCTGACGTGTGTGTAAAGTTTGGTGAGTTTTCGTTCACGTTTAGTGTCTCAAAAATGTGATTGTTTGCGGAAAAGAATAATAACAAATAACTAGAGCTGCGAGCAGCTATAAAGGGCCCTCGCAACCCGGGCCACGTTGGGGTATTTGCACGTCGGGGTACTGGCATGTTGGGGTACTGTCAAATAGGAAACCATCTAAATTTTAAACGTTTTAGCCATGCTTTGTGTTTGTAAAGTTTCATGGAAAGGCCAAAAATGATGCACAATTAACAAAATAAAATCAAAATGGATTGGCACATGGCTATATAGAATACTTTTTGAATATATTAGGCATGCCTGCCAATATTCACACATCTAGCTGAATCATATAATCGGAAAGACTTCATAAAAATGTCTAGAGGGCGCTATTGAAGCATTTATTGCAAATTTAATAAGAAATCTCTAAAATATTCATGCTTATGACAAGCCTGATGTGTGTGTAAAGTTTCATGAGTTTTTGCACATGTTTAGACCCAAAAAAAAAAAGCAGCATTTTACTTGGCAAACAATGCATCGCCATGAAACGGCGTGGGACAAAATAAATAACTTTCGATAACTTTGTATCTTAAACATCTTAAGATGAAGCACACCAAGTTTGAAGACAGTCGGATAAATTTTGTAGGAGGAGTTCGTTAAAATATGACCCCTAAAAAAGGCCACAAAAAATGGCTACAAATCCCAACGTAAATCAAAATGGCGGACTTCCTGTTTGTTTTGGAAGATGGTTCCAAGAGACTATTTTGTACATCGTGGGCTCTTATGTATGCCTTTAAATTATCATAGCGCTAGGTGAAACGTACAACCGGGAATGCTTCGTTAAAGAGGAGTTTTTTACCTCAAAATGTGATGACCGGCCCCTACGGGACTTCCTGTTGGGTTTAGCACATGGCACCAAGAGACTTTTTTGTACATTGTGGGCTGTTAAATTTGTCTCCAAATTTTCGTAGCTCTCGCTGCTTCGTACAACTTTGAATGCTTCATTAAGAGGGAATTTTTTCCTTTGCAAACTGTGCATGCCACGGCAACAGCGTGCGACGAAATAAAAAGCTTTCAATAACTTTTCATCTTCAACATTTTAAGATGAATCACACCAAGTTTGGAGATGATCGGATAAACTCTGTAGGAGGAGTTCGTTAAAATAAGACCCCTATGAAATGGCCCAAAAAATGGCAACACGTTCCAAAGTAAATCAAACTGGCGGACTTCCTGTTCGGTTTAGCATATGGTTCAAAAAGAGTTTTTTGTACCTTGAGGGCTGTTACATATGTCTTCAAATGTTGGTAACTCTAGGTGAAATGTACAGCCGGGAATGCTTCATTAAATAAGAATTTTGAAACACAAAATTTGATGCCTCGCCTCTGGCGGACTTCCTGTTAGGTTTAGCATATGGTTCAAAAAGAGTTTTTTGTAGATCATAGTCTGTTACATATGTGTACCAATTTTCGTGGCTCTCAATTAAACGTACCACGGCAATGCTTTGTTAAGTAAGAATTTTGAAACTGTAAATTTGATGCCCCGCCACCGTCATATAGTATGTCAAAAACTTTAGATTTTTTACCATGATGTTGTCCCAGGTCTTGAGATGGTACAGCCCAAGTTTGAAGTCAATCGGGTTAACCGTGTAGGAGAAGCGGGCAAAAGTATGACCCCTGTAAATGTGCAAAAATGGGCCAAAATTGGACATTCAAATACTCATACCTCACTTCCTGTCTATTTTAGGGTACACATATCAAAGAGGTTTTTGTTCATCTGGATGTGCTACAGGTGCCACACAATTTTCGTAGCCATAGGACAATCGTAGCGGGACAGGGATCCGTTAAACCTATGTAGGTGGCGCTACAGAGCCATTTTTCTGTTATCACGTATGGCGACTTTAAAATATCAAATTTTTCGCCAGGCCCGATCTCCGTGTAAAGTTTGGTGAGTTTTCGTTCATGTTTAGTGCCTCAAAAATGTGGTTGTTTGCGGATAAGAATAATAACAAAGAAAAAGAAGAAGAAGAATAATAACTAGAGCTGCGAGCAGCTATAAAGGGCCCTCGCAACCTGGGCCACGTTGGGGTACTTGCACGTCGGGGTACTGGCACGTTGGGGTACTGTCAAATCGGACAAGGACCATCTAAAATGTTTTTGACAAGCTTTGTGAGTGCAAAAGGCCAAAGATGGTGTGCAATTCCCAAAATAAATTCAAAATGGCGGACTTCCTTTTAGGTTTAGCATACGGCTACAGAATACTTTTTGTAGGTCTTAAGCTAATAGGTATGCCTCCCAGTTTTCACAAATCTAGGTCAAGTCATCTTTAGTTGTGTATCGCTTGAATCATACAATTGGAAATGCTCCATAAAAATGCATGGAGGGCGCTATTGAGCACAACGTTGGGTTACTTGCACGTCAAGGTACTGGCACGTTGGGGTACTGTTACATGGAACAAGGACCATTTAAAATGTTAGTTTTTTCCATGCCTTGTCTGTGCAAAGTTTAATGAAAGAGGCCAAAAATGATGTATAATTCCCAAAATAAAATCAAAATAGCGGACTTCCTCTTTGGTTTGGCAAATGGCTACATCATACTTTTTTGTAGGTATTAGGCTGATAGGGGTCTGTCCTAATTTTCACAAATCTAGCAGAATCATACAATCGGAAATACTTCATAAAAATGTCTAGAGGGCGCTATTTATTGCAAATTGCACAATAAATCTCTAAAAATTCATGTTCATGACAAGTCTGATGTGTTTGCAAAGTTTCATGAGTTTTCACACATGTATAGATAAAAAAACAAAGCAGCACTTTACTTGGCAAACAATGCATCGCTATAGCAGCAGCGTGCGACAAAATAAAAAACATTCGATAACTTTGCATCTTAAACATCTTAAGATGAAACACACCAAGTTTGAAGACGGTCGGATGAACTTTGTACGAGGTGTTCGTTAAAATATGACCCCTGAAAAAGGCCACAAAAAATGGCAACAAATCCCATCGTAAATCAAAATGGCAGACTTCCTGTTTGGATTAGCACATGGTTCCAAGAGACTTTTTTGTACATCGTGGGCTCTTATGTATGCCTGCAAATTATCATCGCGCTAGGTGAAACGTACAACCGGGAATGCTTCGTTAAAGAGGAGTTTTTTTAGCTCAAAATGTGATGCCCGGCCCCTGGGGGACTTCCTGTTGGGTTTAGCACATGGCACCAAGAGACTTTTTTGTACATTGTGGGCTGTTACAAATGTCTACAAATTTTTGTAGCTCTAGCTACTTCGTACAACTGGGAATGCTTCATTAAGAAGGATTTTTTTCCTTTGCAAAAAGTGCATGCCACGACAACAGCGTGCGAAGAAATAAAGAGCTTTCAATAAGTTTTCATCCTCAACATCTTAAGATGAGTCACACCAAGTTTGAAGATGATCGGATAAACTCTGTAGGAGGAGTTCGTTAAAATATGACCCCTATGAAATGGCCCAAAAAATGGCAACACATTCCAAAGTAAATCAAAATGGCGGACGTCCTGTTAGGTTTAGCATATGGTTCAAAAAGAGTTTTTTGTACCTCGAGGGCTGTTATATACCTCTACAAATTTTGGTAACTCTAGGTGAAACGTACAGCCGGGTATGCTTTGTTAAAGAGGAGTTTTTTAGCTCAAAATGTGATGCCCGGCCCCTGGGGGACTTCCTGTTGGGTTTAGCACAGGGCACCAAGAGACTTTTTTGTACATCTTGGGCTGTTACATATGTCTACAAATTTTCGTAGCTCTAGCTGCTTCGTACAACTGGCAATGCTTCTTTAAGGATATTTTTTTTCCTTTGCAAACAGTGCATGCCATGACAACAGCGTGCGACGAAATACAAAGCTTTCAATAACTTTTCATCTTCAACATCTTAAGATGAATCACACCAAGTTTGAAGATGATCGGATAAACACTGTAGGAGGAGTTCGTTAAAATAAGACCCCAATGAAATGGCCAAAAAAATGGCAACACGTTCCAAAATAAATCAAAATGGTGGACTTCCTGTTAGGTTTAGCATATGGTTCAAAAAGAGTTTTTTGTAGGTCATAGTCTGTTACATATGTGTACCAATTTTCGTAGCTCTAGATTAAACGTACAACCGGCAATGCTTCGTGAAGTAAGAATTTTTAAACTCTAAATTTGATGCGTCGCCGCCGTCATATAGTATATCAAAAACTTTAGATTTTTTACAATGATGTTGTCCCAGGTGTTGAGATGGTCCATCCCAAGTTTGAAGTCAATCAGGTTAACCGTGTAGGAGAAGCGGGCAAAAGTATGACCCCTGTCAATGTGCAAAACTGGGCCAAAATTGGACATTCAGATGATCATACCTCACTTTCTGTCTATTTTAGGGTACACACATCAAAGAGGTTTTTGTTCATCTGGATGTGCTACGGGTGCCACACAATTTTCGTCGCCATACGACAATCGTAGCGGGACAGGGATCCGTTTAACCCATGTAGGTGGCGCTATGGAGCCATTTTTCTGTTATCATGTATGGCGACTTTAAAATATCAAATTTTTCGCCAGGCCTGATGTGCGTGTAAAGTTTGGTGAGTTTTCGTTCACGTTTAGCGTCTCAAAAATGCGATTGTTTGCGGATAATAATAATAATAATAATAACTAGAGCTGCGAGCAGCTATAAAGGGCCCTCGCAACCTGGGCCACGTTGGGGTACTTGCACGTCGGGGTACTGGCATGTTGGGGTACTGTTTCATAGGAAACCGTCTAAATTGTAAATGTTTTTGCCATGCTTTGTGCTTGCAAAGTTTCATGGAAAGGCCAAAAATGATGCACAATTAACAAAATAAAATCAAAATGGTTTGGCACATGGCTATAGAATAATTTTTGTAGGTATTAGACTGATAGTTATCCCAATTTTTACAAATCTAGCTGAATCATACAATCGCAAAAGCTTCATAAAAAATGTCTAGAGAGCACTATTGATCCATTTATTGCAAATTGCACAAGAAATCTCTAAAATATTAATGTTCATGACAAGTCTGATGTGTGTGCAAAGTTTCATGAGATTTCGCACATCTTTAAACCAACACACACAAAAAAGCAACATTTTACTTGGCAAACAATGCATCGCTATGCCAACGGCGTGCGACAAAATAAAAAACTTTCGATAAGTGTGCATCTTAAACATCTTAAGATGAAACACACCAAGTTGGAAGACAGTCGGATAAATTTCGTAGGAGTTCGTTAAAATGTGACCCCTAAAAAAGGCGTAAATCAAAATGCCGGACTTCCTGTTTGGTTTAGCATATGGTTCTAAGAGACTTTTTTGTACATTGTGGGCTCTTATGTATGCCTCCAAATATTCACACATCTAGCTGAATCATATAATCGGAAATACTTCATCAAAAATGTCTAGAGGGCGCTATTGAGCCATTTATTACAAATTGCACAACAAATCTCTAAAATATTCATGTTCTTGAGAGGTCTGATCTGTGTGCAAAGTTTTGAGTTTTCGCTCATGTTTAGACTTTCAAAAAAAAAAAGCATTTTTCTTTGCAAACAATGCATCGCTAGAGCAAAGGCGTGACAAAAAATTTCAATAACTTTTCATCTTAAATATCTTCAGATGAAACACGCCAAAGAATGAAGACAATCTGATAGGTTTTGTAGAAAATATGAGGCCTATAAAAGGCCCCAAAAAATGGCTACAAATAGCAAAGTAAATCAAAATGGCAGACTTCCTGTTTGGTTTAGCATATGGCTTTAGAAACTTTTTTGTCAGTCTTAGGCTGATAGGTATCCCAATTTTTACAAATCTAGCTGAATCATACATTTCCAAAAGCTTCATAAAAATGTCTATAGGGCGCTATTGAGCCATTTATTGCAAATTGCACAAGAAATCTCTAAAATATTCATGTTTATGACAAGTCTGATGTGTGTGTAAAGTTTCATGAGTTTTCGCTCGTTTAGACAAAAAAAAAAAAAAGCAGCATTTTACTTGGCAAATAATGCATCGCTATGGCAACGGCTTGCGACAAAATAAAAAAAACTTTCGATAACTTTGCATCTTAAACATCTTAAGATGAAACACACCAAGTTGGAAGACAGTCGGATAAATTTCGTAGGAGTTCGTTAAAATGTGACCCCTAAAAAAGGCTTAAATCAAAATGCCGGACTTCCTGTTTGGTTTAGCATATGGGTCTAAGAGACTTTTTTGTACATCGTGGGCTCTTATGTATGCCTCCAAATTATCATAGCGCTAGGTGAAACGTACAACCGGGAATGCTTCATTAAGAAGGATTTTTTTCCTTTGCAAAATGTGCATGCCACGACAACAGCGTGTGACGAAATAAAAAACTTTCAATAACTTTTCATTTTCAACATCTTAAGATGAATCACACCAAGTTTGAAGATGATCGGATAAACTCTGTAGGAGGAGTTTGTTAAAATATGACCCCTATGAAATGGCCAAAAAAAATGGCAACACATTCCAAAGTAAATCAAAATGGCGGACGTCCTGTTAGGTTTAGCATATGGTTCAAAAAGAGTTTTTTGTACCTCGAGGGCTGTTATATACCTCTACAAATGTTGGTAACTCTATGTGAAACGTACAGCCGGGTATGCTTTGTTAAAGAGGAGTTTTTTAGCTCAAAATGTGATGCCCGGCCCCTGGGGGACTTCCTGTTGGGTTTAGCACAGGGCACCAAGAGACTTTTTTGTACATCTTGGGCTGTTACATATGTCTACAAATTTTCGTAGCTCTAGCTGCTTCGTACAAATGGGAATGCTTCTTTAAGGATATATTTTTTCCTTTAAAAACAGTGCATGCCATGACAACAGCGTGCGACGAAATACAAAGCTTTCAATAACTTTTCATCTTCAACATCTTAAGATGAATCACACCAAGTTTGAAGATGATCGGATAAACACTGTAGGAGGAGTTCGTTAAAATAAGACCCCAATGAAATGGCCAAAAAAATGGCAACACGTTCCAAAATAAATCAAAATGGTGGACTTCCTGTTAGGTTTAGCATATGGTTCAAAAAGAGTTTTTTGTAGGTCATAGCCTGTTACATATGTGTACCAATTTTCGTAGCTCTAGATTAAACGTACAACCGGCAATGCTTCGTGAAGTAAGAATTTTTAAACTCTAAATTTGATGCGCCGCCGCCGTCATATAGTATATCAAAAACTTTTCATTTTTCACAATGATGTTGTCCCAGGTGTTGAGATGGTACATCCCAAGTTTGAAGTCAATCGGGTTAACCGTGTAGGAGAAGCGGGCAAAAGTATGACCCCTGTAAATGTGCAAAAATTGGCAAAAATTGGACATTTAAATACTCATACCTCACTTTCTGTCTATTTTAGGGTACACACTTCAAAGAGGTTTTTGTTCATTGGGATGTGCTACAGGTGCCACACAATTTTCATAGCCGTCGGACAATCGTAGCGGGACAGGGATCCGTTTAACCTATGTAGGGGGCGCTAAGGAGCCATTTTTCTGTTATCATGTATGGCGACTTTAAAATATCAAATTTTTCGCCAGGCCTGATGTGCGTGTAAAGTTTGGTGAGTTTTCGGTCACGTTTAGTGTCTCAAAAATGCGATTGTTTGCGGAGAAGAATAATAAGAATAAGAATAATAATAATAAGAAGAATTCCTACAAAAACAATAGGGCCTCGCAGCGGCACCGCCGCCGCCGCTGCTCGGGCCCTAATAAGAATTCCTTCAGGAACAATAGGGACCTCGCAGCGGTCGCTGCTCGGGCCCTAACTAGAGCTGCGAGCAGCTATAAAGGGCCCTCGCAACCCGGGCCACGTTGGGGTACTTGCACGTCGGGGTACTGGCACGTTGGGGTACTGTCAAATAGGACAAGGACCATCTAAAATGTTTTTGACAAGCCTTGTGTGTGCAAAGTTTAATCAAAACGCAAAATATGGTGCGCAATTCCCAAAATAAATTCAAAATGGCGGACTTCCTTTTAGGTTTAGCATACGGCTACAGAATACTTTTTGTAGGTCTTAAGCTAATAGGTATGCCTCCCAGTTTTCACAAATCTAGGTCAAGTCATCTTTAGTTGTGTATCGCTTGAATCATACAATTGGAAATGCTCCATAAAAATGCATAGAGGGCGCTATTGAGCACAACGTTGGGTTACTTGCACGTCGGGGTACTGGCACGTTGGGGTACTGTTACATGGAACAAGGACCATTTAAAATGTTAGTTTTTTCCATGCCTTGTCTGTGCAAAGTTTCATGAAAAAGGCCAAAAATGATGTGTAATTCCCAAAATAAAATCAAAATAGCGGTCTTCCTCTTTGGTTTGGCAAATGGCTACATAATACTTTTTTGTAGGTCTAGCATAATCATACAATCGGAAATGCTTCGTAAAAATGTCTAGAGGGCGCTATTTATTGCAAATTGCACAATAAATCTCTGAAAATTCATGTTCATGACAAGTCTGATGTGTTTGCAAAGTTTCATGAGTTTTCATGTGTATAAAAAAAAAAAAGCAGCACTTGACAAACAATGCATTGCTATGGCAACAGCGTGTTACAAAATAAAAAACTTTCGATTACTTTGCATCTTAAACATCTTAAGATGAAACACACCAAGTTTGAAGACAGTCGGATAAATTTTGTAGGAGGGGTTCGTTAAAATATGACCCCTGAAAAAGGCCACAAAAAATGGCAACAAATCCCATCATAAATCAAAATGGTAGACTTCCTGTTTGGTTTAGCACATGGTTCCAAGAGACTTTTTTTTGTACATCATGGGCTCTTATGTATGCCTGCAAATTATCATAGCGCTAGGTGAAACGTACAACCGGGAATGCTTCGTTAAAGAGGCGTTTTTTAGCTCAAAATGTGATGCCCGGCCCCTGGGGGACTTCCTGTTGGGTTTAGCACATGGCACCAAGAGACTTTTTTGTACATCCTGGGCTGTTACATATGTCTACAATTTTTCGTCGCTCTAGCTGCTTCGTACAACTGGGAATGCTTCATTAAGAAGGATTTTTTTCCTTTGCAAAAAGTGCATGCCACGACAACAGCGTGTGATGAAATAAAAAACTTTCAATAACTTTTCATTTTCAACATCTTAAGATGAATCACACCAAGTTTGAAGATGATCGGATAAACTCTGTAGGAGGAGTTTGTTAAAATATGACCCCTATGAAATGGCCAAAAAAAATGGCAACACATTCCAAAGTAAATCAAAATGGCGGACGCCCTGTTAGGTTTAGTATATGGTTCAAAAAGAGTTTTTTGTACCTCGAGGGCCGTTATATACCTCTACAAATGTTGGTAACTCTAGGTGAAACGTACAGCCGGGTATGCTTTGTTAAAGAGGAGTTTTTTAGCTCAAAATGTGATGCCCGGCCCCTGGGGGACTTCCTGTTGGGTTTAGCACAGGGCACCAAGAGACTTTTTTGTACATCTTGGGCTGTTACATATGTCTACAAATTTTCGTAGCTCTAGCTGCTTCGTACAAATGGGAATGCTTCTTTAAGGATATTTTTTTTCCTTTAAAAACAGTGCATGCCATGACAACAGTGTGCGACGAAATACAAAGCTTTCAATAACTTTTCATCTTCAACATCTTAAGATGAATCACACCAAGTTTGAAGATGATCGGATAAACACTGTAGGAGGAGTTCGTTAAAATAAGACCCCAATGAAATGGCCAAAAAAATGGCAACACGTTCCAAAATAAATCAAAATGGTGGACTTCCTGTTAGGTTTAGCATATGGTTCAAAAAGAGTTTTTTGTAGGTCATAGCCTGTTACATATGTGTACCAATTTTCGTAGCTCTAGATTAAACGTACAACCGGCAATGCTTCGTGAAGTAAGAATTTTTAAACTCTAAATTTGATGCGCCGCCGCCGTCATATAGTATATCAAAAACTTTTCATTTTTCACAATGATGTTGTCCCAGGTGTTGAGATGGTACATCCCAAGTTTGAAGTCAATCGGGTTAACCATGTAGGAGAAGCGGGCAAAAGTATGACCCCTGTAAATGTGCAAAAATTGGCAAAAATTGGACATTTAAATACTCATACCTCACTTTCTGTCTATTTTAGGGTACACACTTCAAAGAGGTTTTTGTTCATTGGGATGTGCTACAGGTGCCACACAATTTTCATAGCCGTCGGACAATCGTAGTGGGACAGGGATCCGTTTAACCTATGTAGGGGGCGCTAAGGAGCCATTTTTCTGTTATCATGTATGGCGACTTTAAAATATCAAATTTTTCGCCAGGCCTGATGTGCGTGTAAAGTTTGGTGAGTTTTCGTTCACGTTTAGTGTCTCAAAAATGCGATTGTTTGCGGAGAAGAAAAAGAAGAATAACTAGAGCTGCGAGCAGCTATAAAGGGCCCTCGCAACCCGGGCCACGTTGGGGTACTTGCACGTCGGGGTACTGGCACGTTGGGGTACTGTCAAATAGGACAAGGACCATCTAAAATGTTTTTGACAAGCCTTGTGTGTGCAAAGTTGAATCAAAACGCAAAATATGGTGCGCAATTCCCAAAATAAATTCAAAATGGCGGACTTCCTTTTAGGTTTAGCATACGGCTACAGAATACTTTTTGTAGGTCTTAAGCTAATAGGTATGCCTCCCAGTTTTCACAAATCTAGGTCAAGTCATCTTTAGTTGTGTATCGCTTGAATCATACAATTGGAAATGCTCCATAAAAATGCATAGAGGGCGCTATTGAGCACAACGTTGGGTTACTTGCACGTCGGGGTACTGGCACGTTGGGGTACTGTTACATGGAACAAGGACCATTTAAAATGTTATTTTTTTCCATGCCTTGTCTGTGCAAAGTTTCATGAAAAAGGCCAAAAATGATGTATAATTCCCAAAATAAAATCAAAATAGCGGTCTTCCTCTTTGGTTTGGCAAATGGCTACATAATACTTTTTTGTAGGTCTAGCAAAATCATACAATCGGAAATGCTTCGTAAAAATGTCTAGAGGGCGCTATTTATTGCAAATTGCACAATAAATCTCTGAAAATTCATGTTCATGACAAGTCTGATGTGTTTGCAAAGTTTCATGAGTTTTCATGTGTATAAAAAAAAAAAAAAAAGCAGCACTTGACAAACAATGCATTGCTATGGCAACAGCGTGTTACAAAATAAAAAACTTTCGATTACTTTGCATCTTAAACATCTTAAGATGAAACACACCAAGTTTGAAGACAGTCGGATAAATTTTGTAGGAGGGGTTCGTTAAAATATGACCCCTGAAAAAGGCCACAAAAAATGGCAACAAATCCCATCATAAATCAAAATGGCAGACTTCCTGTTTGGTTTAGCACATGGTTCCAAGAGACTTTTTTTTGTACATCATGGGCTCTTATGTATGCCTGCAAATTATCATAGCGCTAGGTGAAACGTACAACCGGGAATGCTTCGTTAAAGAGGAGTTTTTTAGCTCAAAATGTGATGCCCGGCCCCTGGGGGACTTCCTGTTGGGTTTAGCACATGGCACCAAGAGACTTTTTTGTACATCCTGGGCTGTTACATATGTCTACAATTTTTCGTCGCTCTAGCTGCTTCGTACAACTGGGAATGCTTCATTAAGAAGGATTTTTTTCCTTTGCAAAAAGTGCATGCCACGACAACAGCGTGTGATGAAATAAAAAACTTTCAATAACTTTTCATTTTCAACATCTTAAGATGAATCACACCAAGTTTGAAGATGATCGGATAAACTCTGTAGGAGGAGTTTGTTAAAATATGACCCCTATGAAATGGCCAAAAAAAATGGCAACACATTCCAAAGTAAATCAAAATGGCGGACGCCCTGTTAGGTTTAGCATATGGTTCAAAAAGAGTTTTTTGTACCTCGAGGGCTGTTATATACCTCTACAAATGTTGGTAACTCTAGGTGAAACGTACAGCCGGGTATGCTTTGTTAAAGAGGAGTTTTTTAGCTCAAAATGTGATGCCCGGCCCCTGGGGGACTTCCTGTTGGGTTTAGCACAGGGCACCAAGAGACTTTTTTGTACATCTTGGGCTGTTACATATGTCTACAAATTTTCGTAGCTCTAGCTGCTTCGTACAAATGGGAATGCTTCTTTAAGGATATTTTTTTTCCTTTAAAAACAGTGCATGCCATGACAACAGCGTGCGACGAAATACAAAGCTTTCAATAACTTTTCATCTTCAACATCTTAAGATGAATCACACCAAGTTTGAAGATGATCGGATAAACACTGTAGGAGGAGTTCGTTAAAATAAGACCCCAATGAAATGGCCAAAAAAATGGCAACACGTTCCAAAATAAATCAAAATGGTGGACTTCCTGTTAGGTTTAGCATATGGTTCAAAAAGAGTTTTTTGTAGGTCATAGCCTGTTACATATGTGTACCAATTTTCGTAGCTCTAGATTAAACGTACAACCGGCAATGCTTCGTGAAGTAAGAATTTTTAAACTCTAAATTTGATGCGCCGCCGCCGTCATATAGTATATCAAAAACTTTTCATTTTTCACAATGATGTTGTCCCAGGTGTTGAGATGGTACATCCCAAGTTTGAAGTCAATCGGGTTAACCGTGTAGGAGAAGCGGGCAAAAGTATGACCCCTGTAAATGTGCAAAAATTGGCAAAAATTGGACATTTAAATACTCATACCTCACTTTCTGTCTATTTTAGGGTACACACTTCAAAGAGGTTTTTGTTCATTGGGATGTGCTACAGGTGCCACACAATTTTCATAGCCGTCGGACAATCGTAGCGGGACAGGGATCCGTTTAACCTATGTAGGGGGCGCTAAGGAGCCATTTTTCTGTTATCATGTATGGCGACTTTAAAATATCAAATTTTTCGCCAGGCCTGATGTGCGTGTAAAGTTTGGTGAGTTTTCGGTCACGTTTAGTGTCTCAAAAATGCGATTGTTTGCGGAGAAGAATAATAAGAACTAGAGCTGCGAGCAGCTATAAAGGGCCCTCGCAACCCGGACCACGTTGGGGTACTTGCACGTCGGGGTACTGGCACGTTGGGGTACTGTCAAATAGGACAAGGACCATCTAAAATGTTTTTGACAAGCCTTGTATGTGCAAAGTTTAATCAAAACGCAAAATATGGTGTGCAATTCCCAAAATAAATTCAAAATGGCGGACTTCCTTTTAGGTTTAGCATACGGCTACAGAATACTTTTTGTAGGTCTTAAGCTAATAGGTATGCCTCCCAGTTTTCACAAATCTAGGTCAAGTCATCTTTAGTTGTGTATCGCTTGAATCATACAATTGGAAATGCTCCATAAAAATGCATAGAGGGCGCTATTGAGCACAACGTTGGGTTACTTGCACGTCAGGGTACTGGCACGTTGGGGTACTGTTACATGGAACAAGGACCATTTAAAATGTTATTTTTTTCCATGCCTTGTCTGTGCAAAGTTTAATGAAAGAGGCCAAAAATGATGTATAATTCCCAAAATAAAATCAAAATAGCGGACTTCCTCTTTGGTTTGGCAAATGGCTACATAATACTTTTTTGTAGGTATTAGGCTGATAGGGGTCTGTCCTAATTTTCACAAATCTAGCAGAATCATACAATCGGAAATACTTCATAAAAATGTCTAGAGGGCGCTATTTATTGCAAATTGCACAATAAATCTCTAAAAATTCATGTTCATGACAAGTCTGATGTGTTTGCAAAGTTTCATAAGTTTTCACACATGTATAGATAAAAAAACAAAGCAGCACTTCACTTGGCAAACTGCATCGCTATAGCAGCAGCGTGCGACAAAATAAAAAACTTTTGATAACTTTGCATCTTAAACATCTTAAGATGAAACACACCAAGTTTGAAGACGGTCGGATGAACTTTGTACGAGGAGTTCGTTAAAATATGACAACTGAAAAAGGCCACAAAAAATGGCAACAAATCCCATCGTAAATCAAAATGGCAGACTTCCTGTTTGGTTTATCACATGGTTCCAAGAGACTTTTTTGTACATCGTGGGCTCTTATGTATGCCTGCAAATTATCATCGCGCTAGGTGAAACGTACAACCGGGAATGCTTCGTTAAAGAGGAGTTTTCTAGCTCAAAATGTGATGCCCGGCCCCTGGGGGACTTCCTGTTGGGTTTAGCACATGGCACCAAGAGACTTTTTTGTACACTGTGGGCTGTTACATATGTCTACAATTTTTTGTAGCTCTAGCTACTTCGTACAACTGGGAATGCTTCATTAAGAGGGATTTTTTTCCTTTGCAAAAAGTACATGCCACGACAACAGCGTGCGACGAAATAAAGAGCTTTCAATAACTTTTCATCCTCAACATCTTAAGATGAGTCACACCAAGTTTGAAGATGATCGGATAAACTCTGTAGGAGGAGTTCGTTAAAATATGACCCCTATGAAATGGCCCAAAACATGGCAACACATTCCAAAGTAAATAAAAATGGCGGACATCCTGTTAGGTTTAGCATATGGTTCAAAAAGAGTTTTTTGTACCTCGAGGGGTGTTATATACCTCTACAAATTTTGGTAACTCTAGGTGAAACGTACAGCCGGGTATGCTTTGTTAAAGAGGAGTTTTTTAGCTTAAAATGTGATGCCCGGCCCCTGGGGGACTTCCTGTTGGGTTTAGCACAGGGCACCAAGAGACTTTTTTGTACATCTTGGGCTGTTACATATGTCTACAAATTTTCGTAGCTCTAGCTGCTTCGTACAACTGGCAATGCTTCTTTAAGGATATTTTTTTTCCTTTGCAAACAGTGCATGCCATGACAACAGCGTGCGACGAAATACAAAGCTTTCAATAACTTTTCATCTTCAACATCTTAAGATGAATCACACCAAGTTTGAAGATGATCGGATAAACACTGTAGGAGGAGTTCGTTAAAATAAGACCCCAATGAAATGGCCAAAAAAATGGCAACACGTTCCAAAATAAATCAAAATGGCGGACTTCCTGTGAGGTTTAGCATATGGTTCAAAAAGAGTTTTTTGTAGGTCATAGCCTGTTACATATGTGTACAAATTTTCGTAGCTCTAGATTAAACGTACAACCGGCAATGCTTCATGAAGTAAGAATTTTTAAACTCTAAATTTGATGCGTCGCCGACGTCATATAGTATATCAAAAACTTTAGATTTTTTACAATGATGTTGTCCCAGGTGTTGAGATGGTCCATCCCAAGTTTGAAGTTAATCGGGTTAACCGTGTAGGAGAAGCGGGCAAAAGTATGACCCCTGTAAATGTGCAAAACTGGGCCAAAATTGGACAGTCAGATGATCATACCTCACTTTCTGTCTATTTTAGGGTACACACATCAAAGAGGTTTTTGTTCATCTGGATGTGCTACGGGTGCCACACAATTTTCGTCGCCATAGGACAATCGTAGCGGGAGAGGGATCCGTTTAACCTATGTAGGTGGCGCTATGGAGCCATTTTTCTGTTATCATGTATGGCGACTTAAAAATATCAAATTTTTCGCCAGGCCTGATGTGCGTGTAAAGTTTGGTGAGTTTTCGTTCACGTTTAGCGTCTCAAAAATGCGATTGTTTGCGGAGAAGAATAATAATAAGAATAATAATAAGAAGAATTCCTACAAAAACAATAGGGCCTCGCAGCGGCACCGCCGCCGCCGCTGCTCGGGCCCTAATAAGAATAATAATAATAAGAAGAATTCCTACAAAAACAATAGGGCCTCGCAGCGGCACCGCCGCCGCCGCTGCTCGGGCCCTAATAAGAAGAATTCCTACAAAAACAATAGGGCCTCGCAGCGGCACCGCCGCCGCCGCTGCTCGGGCCCTAACTAGAGCTGCGAGCAGCTATAAAGGGCCCTCGCAACCCGTGCCACGTTGGGGTATTTGCACGTCGGGGTACTGGCACGTTAGGGTACTGTATCATAAGAAACCGTCTAAATTGTAAATGTTTTGCCATGCTTTTTGTGTTTGTTCACATTGCTATGGAATGCTTTATCGAGGTATTCGGCTGATAGGTATGCCTCCCAATATTCACACATCTAGCTGAATCATATAAAAAAAAAAATTCTTTGCAAACAATGCATCGCTACAGCAAAGGCGTGCCACGTTGGGGTACTTGCACGTCGGGGTACTGGCACGTTGGGGTACTGTCAAATAGGACAAGGACCATCTAAAATGTTTTTGACAAGCCTTGTGTGTGCAAAGTTTAATCAAAACGCAAAATATGGTGCGCAATTCCCAAAATAAATTCAAAATGGCGGACTTCCTTTTAGGTTTAGCATACGGCTACAGAATACTTTTTGTAGGTCTTAAGCTAATAGGTATGCCTCCCAGTTTTCACAAATCTAGGTCAAGTCATCTTTAGTTGTGTATCGCTTGAATCATACAATTGGAAATGCTCCATAAAAATGCATAGAGGGCGCTATTGAGCACAACGTTGGGTTACTTGCACGTCAGGGTACTGGCACGTTGGGGTACTGTTACATGGAACAAGGACCATTTTAAATGTTAGTTTTTTCCATGCCTTGTCTGTGCAAAGTTTAATGAAGAAGGCCAAAAATTATGTATAATTCCCAAAATAAAATCAAAATAGCGGACTTCCTCTTTGGTTTGGCAAATGGCTACATAATACTTTTTTGTAGGTCTAGCATAATCATACAATCGGAAATGCTTCATAAAAATGTCTAGAGGGCGCTATTTATTGCAAATTGCACAATAAATCTCTGAAAATTCATGTTCATGACAAGTCTGATGTGTTTGCAAAGTTTCATGAGTTTTCATGTGTATAAAAAAAAAAAAAAAGCAGCACTTGACAACTGTTACATGGAACAAGGACCATTTAAAATGTTAGTTTTTTCCATGCCTTTTCTGTGCAAAGTTGAATGAAAAAGGCCAAAAATGATGTATAATTCCCAAAATAAAATCAAAATATCGGACTTCCTCTTTGGTTTGGCAAATGGCTACATAATACTTTTTTGTAGGTCTAGCATAATCATACAATCGGAAATGCTTCATAAAAAGGTCTAGAGGGCGCTATTTATTGCAAATTGCACAATAAATCTCTGAAAATTCATGTTCATGACAAGTCTGATGTGTTTGCAAAGTTCCATGAGTTTTCATGTGTATAAAAAAAAAAAAAGCAGCACTTGACAAACAATGCATTGCTATGGCAACAGCGTGTTACAAAATAAAAAACTTTCGATTACTTTGCATCTTAAACATCTTAAGATGAAACACACCAAGTTTGAAGACAGTCGGATAAATTTTGTAGGAGGGGTTCGTTAAAATATGACCCCTGAAAGTTTTTCCTTGCCCGGTTGGAGGGTTAGATCAGGGGATGTCGCAACTTGTTTGTGGTTAAGTGCTACAGAAGTAAATGTGTCTTAACAACCTCATGATTGAATGTGTTTTCAATTCTCTAGGATGTGATTGGATTGTATCAATTAAATGTTCTTATAACTGATTCAGTGAGTAGTAAAAATAGTGTGTCAAGTATAATGACATGAAATATAAGGAATACAAAAAACAAAACAAGAACCCTCTAAATTACACATTTTGTTCCAGGCTTTATGTGCGTGCATAGTTTGAGTATACACCTAGGTTTAGGCCAGGAGTGTTCAAACCTTTTGCAAAGAGGGCCGGGTATGGTAAGGTGAAAATGTGTGGGGCCTAATCAACCATTTAGTTTAGCCTGACATAATTTTTTTACATGCATATGTAAATATATATATGTGGACAAATGTGTACATATGTCTACAAATTTTTGTAGCTCGAGCTGCTTCGTCCAACTGGGAACGCTGCATTAAGAAGGATTTTTTTTTCCTTTGCCAACAGTGCATGCCACGACAACAGCGTGCGACGAAATAAAAAGCTTTCAATAACTTTTCATCGTCAACATCTTAAGATGAATCACACCAAGTTTGAAGATGATCGGATAAACTCTGTAGGAGGAGTTCGTTAAAATAAGACCCCTATGAAATGGCCAAAAAAATGGCAACATGTTCCAAAGTAAATCAAAATGGCAGACTTCCTGTTAGGTTTAGCATATGGTTCAAAAAGAGTTTTTTGTACCTCGAGGGCTGTTACATATGTCTTCAAATTTTGGTCACTCTAGGTGAAACGTACAGCCGGAAATGCTTCATTAAGTAAAAATTTTGAAATGCAAAATTTGATGCCCTGCCTCTGGCGGACTTCCTGTTAGGTTTAGCATATGGCACCAACAGGCTTTTTTGTAGATCATAGTCTGTTACATATGTGTACCAATTTTCGTAGCTCTAGATTAAACGTATAACCGGCAATACTTCAGATGAAACATGCCAAAGAATGAAGACAATCTGATAAGTTTTGTAGAAAATATGAGGCCTATAAAAGGCCCCCAAAAAATGGCTACAAATAGCAAAGTAAATCAAAATGCCGGACTTCCTGTTTGGCTTAGCATATGGTTCTAAAAGACTTTTTTGTACATCGTGGGCTCTTATGTATGCCTCCAAATTATCATTGCGCTAGGTGAAAGGTACAACCGGGAATGCTTCGTTAAAGAGGAGTTTTTTAGCTCAAAAAGTGATGCCCGGCCCTTGCGGGACTTCCTGTTGGGTTTAGCACAAAGCAGCAAGAGACTTTTTTGTACATCGTGGGCTGTTACATATGTCTACAAATTTTCGTAGCTCTAGCTGCTTCGTACAACTGAGAATTCTTCATTAAGAAGAATTTTTTTCCTTTGCAAACAAGTGCATGCCACGACAACAGCGTGCAGCGAAATAAAAAGCTTTCAATAACTTTTCATCTTCAACATCTTAAGATGAATCACACCAAGTTTGAAGATGATCGGATAAACTCTGTAAGAGGAGTTCGTTAAAATAGGACCCCTATGAAATGGCCAAAAAAATGGGAACACGTTCCAAAGTAAATCAAAATGGTGGACTTTCTGTTAGGTTTAGCATATGGTTCAAAAAGAGTTTTTTGTACCTTGAGGGCTGTTACATATGTCTTTAAATTTTGGTAACTCTAGGTGAAACGTACAGCCGGGAATGCTTCATTAAGTAAGAATTTTGAAACTCAAAATTTGATGCCCCGCCTCTGGCAGACTTCCTGTTGGGTTTAGCATATGGCACCAACAGACTTTTTTGTAGGTCATAGTCTGTTACATATGTGTACCAATTTTCGTAGCTCTAGGTTAAACATACAACCGGCAATACTACGTTTAGTAAGAGTTTTGAAACTCTAAATTTGATGCCCCACCGCCGTCATATAGTATGTCGAAAACTTTAGATTTTTTACCATGGTGTTGTCCCACGTCTTGAGATGGTACATCCCAAGTTTGAAGTCAATTGGATTACCCGTGTAGGAGAAGCAGGCAAAAGTATGACCCCTGTAAATGTGCAAAAATTGGCCAAAATTGGACATTTAAATACTCATATCTCACTTCCTGTCTATTTTAGGGTACACACATCAAAGAGGTTTTTGTTCATCTGGATGTGCTACAGGTGCCACACAATTTTCATAGCCGTCGGACAATCGTAGCGGGCCAGGGATCTGTTTAACCTATGTAGGTGGCGCTATGGAGCCATTTTTCTGTTATCACCTATGGCGACTTTAAAATATCAAATTTTTCGCCAGGCCTGACGTGTGTGTAAAGTTTGGTGAGTTTTCGTTCACGTTTAGTGTCTCAAAAATGTGATTGTTTGCGGAAAAGAATAATAACAAATAAAAAGAAGAAGAATAACTAGAGCTGCGAGCAGCTATAAAGGGCCCTCGCAACCCGGGCCACGTTGGGGTACTTGCACGTCGGGGTACTGGCACGTTGGGGTACTGTCAAATAGGACAAGGACCATCTAAAATGTTTTTGACAAGCCTTGTGTGTGCAAAGTTTTATCAAAAGGCTAAAGATGGTGTGCAATTCCCAAAATAAATTTAAAATGGCGGACTTCCTTTTAGGTTTAGCATACGGCTACAGAATACTTTTTGTAGGTCTTAGACTAATAGGTATGCCTCCCAGTTTTCACAAATCTAGGTCAAGTCAAGTCATCTTTAGTTATATTGCGCTTGAATCATACAATCGGAAATGCTCCAGAAAAATGTCTAGAGGGCGCGATTTATTGCAAATTGCACAAGAAATCTCTAAATATTCATGTTCATGACAAGTCTGATGTGTGTGCAAATTTTCATGAATTTTCACACATGTATAGACCAAAAAAAAAAAAAAGCAGCACTTTACTTGGCAAACAATGCATCACTATGGCAACGGCGTGCGACAAAATAAAAAACTTTCGCTCCCTTTGCATCTTAAACATCTTAAGATGAAACACACCAAGTTTGAAGACAGTCAGATGAATTTTGTAGGAGGAGTTCGTTAATATATGACCCCTGAGAAAGGCCACAAAAAATGGCTACAAATGCCGACGTAAATCAAAATGGCGGACTTCCTGTTTGGTTTAGCAGATGGTTCCATGAGACTTTTTTGTACATCGTGGGCTCTTATGTATGCCTCCAAATTATCATTGCGCTAGGTGAAACGTACAACCGGGAATGCTTCGTTAAAGAGGAGTTTTTTTTAGCTCAAAATGTGATGCCCGGCCCCTGCGGGACTTCCTGTTGGGTTTAGCACGTGGCACCAAGAGACTTTTTTGTACATCCTGGGCTGTTACATATGTCTACAATTTTTCGTCGCTCTTGCTGCTTCGTACAACTGGGAATGCTTCATTAAGAAAGATTTTTTTTCCTTTGCAAAAAGTGCATGCCACGGCAACACCGTGCGACGAAATAAAAAGCTTTCAATAACTTTTCATCTTCAACATCTTAAGATGAATCACACCAAGTTTGAAGATGATGGGATAAACTCTGTAGGAGGAGTTTGTTAAAATATGACCCCTATGAAATGGCCAAAAAAAATTGCAACACATTCCAAAGTAAATCAAAATGGCGGACGTCCTGTTAGGTTTAGCTTATGGTTCAAAAAGAGTTTTTTGTACCTCGAGGGCTGTTATATACCTCTACAAATTTTGGTAACTCTAGGTGAAACTTACAACCGGGAATGCTTCGTTAAAGAGGAGTTTTTTAGCTCAAAATGTGATGCCCGGCCGGGGGGGACTTCCTGTTGGGTTTAGCACATGGCACCAAGAGACTTTTTTTGTACATCCTGGGCTGTTACATATGTCTACAATTTTTCGTAGCTCTAGCTGCTTCGTACAAATGGGAATGCTTCTTTAAGGATATTTTTTTTCCTTTAAAAACAGTGCATGCCATGACAACAGTGTGCGACGAAATACAAAGCTTTCAATAACTTTTCATCTTCAACATCTTAAGATGAATCACACCAAGTTTGAAGATGATCGGATAAACTCTGTAAGAGGAGTTCGTTAAAATAGGACCCCTATGAAATGGCCAAAAAAATGGGAACACGTTCCAAAGTAAATCAAAATGGTGGACTTTCTGTTAGGTTTAGCATATGGTTCAAAAAGAGTTTTTTGTACCTTGAGGGCTGTTACATATGTCTTTAAATTTTGGTAACTCTAGGTGAAACGTACAGCCGGGAGTGCTTCATTAAGTAAGAATTTTGAAACTCAAAATTTGATGCCCCGCCTCTGGCGGACTTCCTGTTGGGTTTAGCATATGGCACCAACAGACTTTTTTGTAGGTCATAGTCTGTTACATATGTGTACCAATTTTCGTAGCTCTAGGTTAAACATACAACCGGCAATACTACGTTTAGTAAGAGTTTTGAAACTCTAAATTTGATGCCCCACCTCCGTCATATAGTATGTCGAAAACTTTAGATTTTTTACCATGGTGTTGTCCCAGGTCTTGAGATGGTACATCCCAAGTTTGAAGTCAATTGGATTAACCGTGTAGGAGAAGCAGGCAAAAGTATGACCCCTGTAAATGTGCAAAAATTGGCCAAAATTGGACATTTAAATACTCATATCTCACTTCCTTTCTATTTTAGGGTACACACATCAAAGAGGTTTTTGTTCATCTGGATGTGCTACAGGTGCCACACAATTTTCATAGCCGTCGGACAATCGTAGCGGGCCAGGGATCTGTTTAACCTATGTAGGTGGCGCTATGGAGCCATTTTTCTGTTATCACCTATTGCGACTTTAAAATATCAAATTTTTCGCCAGGCCTGACGTGTGTGTAAAGTTTGGTGAGTTTTCGTTCACGTTTAGTGTCTCAAAAATGTGATTGTTTGCGGAAAAGAATAATAACAAATAAAAAGAAGAATAATAACTAGAGCTGCGAGCAGCTATAAAGGGCCCTCGCAACCCGGGCCACGTTGGGGTATTTGCACGTCGGGGTACTGGCATGTTGGGGTACTGTCAAATAGGAAACCATCTAAATTGTAAACGTTTTTGCCATGCTTTGTGTTTTTAAAGTTTCATGGAAAGGCCAAAAACGATGCACAATTAACAAAATAAAATCAAAATGGATTGGCACATGGCTATATAGAATACTTTTTGAATATATTCGGCATGCCTGCCAATATTCACACATCTAGCTGAATCATATAATCGGAAAGACTTCATAAAAATGTCTAGAGGGCGCTATTGAGCCATTTATTACAAATAGCACAACAAATCTCTAAATAAAATATTCATGTTCTAGACAGGTCTGGTGCGTGTGCAAAGTTTTGTGAGTTTTCACCCATATTTAGACTCTCAAAAAAGCATTTTTCTTCACAAACAATGCATGGCTACAGCAAAGGCGTGTGACAAAATAAAAAAATTCAATAACTTTTCATCTTAAATATCTTAAGATGAAACACGCCAAAGAATGAAGACGATCTGATAAGTTCTGTTGAAAATATGACCCCTATAAAAGGCCCCAAAAAATGGCTACAAATACCAAAGTAAATCAAAATGGCAGACTTCCTTTTTGATTCAGCATATGGCTTTAGAAACCTTTTTGTAAGTCTTAGGCTGATAGGTATCCCAATTTTTACAAATCTAGCTGAATCATAAAACACAAAACATTTGCAAAAGCTTCATAAAAATGTCTAGAGGGCGCTATTGAACCATTTATTGCAAATTGAATAAGAAATCTCTAAAATATTCATGCTGATGACAAGCCTGATGTGTGTGTAAAGTTTCATGAGTTTTTGCACATGTTTAGACCAAAAAAAAAAAAGTAACATTTTACTTGGCAAACAATGCATCGCCATGACAACGGCGTGCGACAAAATAAATAACTTTCGATAACTTTGCATCTTAAACATCTTAAGATGAAGCACACCAAGTTTAAAGACAGTCGGATAAATTTTGTAGGAGGAGTTCGTTAAAATATGACCCCTAAAAAAGGCCACAAAAAATGGCTACAAATCCCAACGTAAATCAAAATGGTGGACTTCCTGATTGGTTTAGCATATTGCTCCAAGAGACTTTTTTTGTACATCCTGAGCTCTTATGTTTGCCTGCAAATTATCATAGCTTTAGGTGTTTAATCAAAACGCAAAATATGGTGTGCAATTCCCATGCATTGCTATGGCAACAGCGTGTGACAAAATAAAAAACTTTCGATTACTTTGCATCTTAAACATCTTAAGATGAAACATACCAAGTTTGAAGACAGTCGGATAAATTTTGTAGGAGGGGTTCGTTAAAATATGACCCCTGAAAAAGGCCACAAAAAATGGCAACAAATCCCATCATAAATCAAAATGGCGGACTTCCTGTTTGGTTTAGCCCATGGTTCCAAGAGACTTTTTTGTACATCGTGGGCTCTTATGTATGCCTGCAAATTATCATAGCGCTAGGTGAAACGTACAACCGGGAATGCTTAGTTAAAGAGGAGTTTTTTAGCTCAAAATGTGATGCCCGGCCCCTGGGGGACTTCCTGTTGCGTTTAGCACATGGCACCAAGAGACATTTTTGTAGATCCTGGGCTGTTACATATGTCTACAATTTTTCGTCACTCTAGCTGCTTCGTACAACTGGGAATGCTTCATTAAGAAGGATTTTTTTCCTTTGCAAAAAGTGCATGCCACGATAACAGCATGTGACGAAATAAAAAACTTTCAATAACTTTTCATTTTCAACATCTTAAGATGAATCACACCAAGTTTGAAGATGATCGGATAAACTCTGTAGGAGGAGTTTGTTAAAATATGACCCCTATGAAATGGCCAAAAAAAATGGCAACACATTCCAAAGTAAATCAAAATGGCGGACGTCCTGTTAGGTTTAGCATATGGTTCAAAAAGAGTTTTTTGTAAATCGAGGGCTGTTATATACCTCTACAAATTTTGGTAACTCTAGGTGAAACGTACAGCCGGGTATGCTTTGTTAAAGAGGAGTTTTTTTTAGCTCAAAATGTGATGCCCGGCCCCTGGGGGACTTCCTGTTGGGTTTAGCACAGGGCACCAGGAGACTTTTTTGTACATCTTGGGCTGTTACATATGTCTACAATTTTTCGTAGCTCTAGCTGCTTCGTACAACTGGCAATGCTTCTTTAAGGATATTTTTTTTCCTTTGCAAACAGTGCATGCCATGACAACAGCGTGCGACGAAATACAAAGCTTTCAATAACTTTTCATCTTCAACATCTTAAGATGAATCACACCAAGTTTGAAGATGATCGGATAAACACTGTAGGAGGAGTTCGTTAAAATAAGACTCCAATGAAATGGCCAAAAAAATGGCAACACGTTCCAAAATAAATCAAAATGGTGGACTTCCTGTTAGGTTTAGCATATGGTTCAAAAAGAGTTTTTTGTAGGTCATAGCCTGTTACATATGTGTACCAATTTTCGTAGCTCTAGATTAAACGTACAACCGGCAATGCCTCGTGAAGTAAGAATTTTTAAACTCTAAATTTGATGCGCCGCCGCCGTCATATAGTATATCAAAAACTTTTCATTTTTCACAATGATGTTGTCCCAGGTGTTGAGATGGTACATCCCAAGTTTGAAGTCAATCGGGTTAACCGTGTAGGAGAAGCGGGCAAAAGTATGACCCCTGTAAATGTGCAAAAATTGGCAAAAATTGGACATTTAAATACTCATACCTCACTTTCTGTCTATTTTAGGGTACACACTTCAAAGAGGTTTTTGTTCATTGGGATGTGCTACAGGTGCCACACAATTTTCATAGCCGTCGGACAATCGTAGCGGGACAGGGATCCGTTTAACCTATGTAGGGGGCGCTAAGGAGCCATTTTTCTGTTATCATGTATGGCGACTTTAAAATATCAAATTTTTCGCCAGGCCTGATGTGCGTGTAAAGTTTGGTGAGTTTTCGGTCACGTTTAGTGTCTCAAAAATGCGATTGTTTGCGGAGAAGAATAATAATAAGAATAATAACTAGAGCTGCGAGCAGCTATAAAGGGCCCTCGCAACCCGGGCCACGTTGGGGTACTTGCACGTCGGGGTACTGGCACGTTGGGGTACTGTCAGATAGGACAAGACCATCTAAAATGTTTTTGACAAGCCTTGTGTGTGCAAAGTTTAATCAAAACGCAAAATATGGTGTGCAATTCCCACAATAAATTCAAAATGGTGGACTTCCTTTTAGGTTTAGCATACGGCTACAGAATACCTTTTGTAGGTCTTAAGCTAATAGGTATGCCTCCCAGTTTTCATAAATATTGGTCAAGTCATCTTTAGTTGTGTATCGCTTGAATCATACAATTGGAAATGCTCCATAAAAATGCATAGAGGGCGCTATTGAGCACAACGTTGGGTTACTTGCACGTCAGGGTACTGGCACGTTGGGGTACTGTTACATGGAACAAGGACCATTTAAAATGTTAGTTTTTTCCATGGCTTGTCTGTGCAAAGTTTAATGAGAAAGGCCAAAAGTGATGTATAATTCCCAAAATAAAATCAAAATAGCGGACTTCCTCTTTGGTTTGGCAAATGGCTACATAATACTTTTTTGTAGGTCTAGCATAATCATACAATCGGAAATGCTTCATAAAAATGTCTAGAGGGCGCTATTTATTGCAAATTGCACAATAAATCTCTAAAAATTCATGTTCATGACAAGTCTGATGTTTTTGCAAAGTTTCATGAGTTTTCATGTGTATAAAAAAAAAAAAAAGCAGCACTTGACAACTGTTACATGGAACAAGGACCATTTAAAATGTTAGTTTTTTCCATGCCTTGTCTGTGCAAAGTTTAATGAAAAAGGCCAAAAATGATGTATAATTC
This sequence comes from Festucalex cinctus, assembly GCF_051991245.1. Taxonomy (NCBI): domain Eukaryota; kingdom Metazoa; phylum Chordata; class Actinopteri; order Syngnathiformes; family Syngnathidae; genus Festucalex; species Festucalex cinctus. Next base: position 10,718,773 of record NC_135425.1, on the reverse strand, counting down.
ACAAAATAAAATCAAAATAGCGGACTTCCTCTTTGGTTTGGCAAATGGCTACATAATACTTTTTTGTAGGTCTAGCATAATCATACAATCGGAAAGGCTTCATAAAAATGTCTAGAGGGCGCTATTTATTGCAAATTGCACAATAAATCTCTAAAAATTCATGTTCATGACAAGTCTGATGTGTTTGCAAAGTTTCATGAGTTTTCATGTGTATAAAAAAAAAAAAAAAAGCAGCACTTGACAACTGTTACATGGAACAAGGACCATTTAAAATGTTAGTTTTTTCCATGCCTTGTCAGTGCAAAGTTTAATGAAAAAGGCCAAAAATGATGTATAATTCCCAAAATAAAATCAAAATAGCGGACTTCCTCTTTGGTTTGGCAAATGGCTACATAATACTTTTTTGTAGGTCTAGCATAATCATACAATCGGAAAGGCTTCATAAAAATGTCTAGAGGGCGCTATTTATTGCAAATTGCACAATAAATCTCTGAAAATTCATGTTCATGACGAGTCTGATGTGTTTGCAAAGTTTCATGAGTTTTCATGTGTATAAAAAAAAAAAGCAGCACTTGACAAACAATGCATTGCTATGGCAACAGCGTGTTACAAAATAAAAAACTTTCGATTACTTTGCATCTTAAACATCTTAAGATGAAACACACCAAGTTTGAAGACAGTCGGATAAATTTTGTAGGAGGGGTTCGTTAAAATATGACCCCTGAAAAAGGCCACAAAAAATGGCAACAAATCCCATCATAAATCAAAATGGCAGACTTCCTGTTTGGTTTAGCACATGGTTCCAAGAGACTTTTTTGTACATCGTGGGCTCTTATGTATGCCTGCAAATTATCATAGTGCTAGGTGAAACGTACAACCGGGAATGCTTCGTTAAAGAGGAGTTTTTTAGCTCAAAATGTGATGCCCAGCCCCTGGGGGACTTCCTGTTAGGTTAAGCACATGGCACCAAGAGACTTTTTTGTACATCCTGGACTGTTACATATGTCTACAATTTTTCGTCGCTCTAGCTGCTTCGTACAACTGGGAATGCTTCATTAATAAGATTTTTTTTCCTTTGCAAAAAGTGCATGCCACGACAACAGCGTGTGACGAAATAAAAAACTTTCAATCACTTTTCATTTTCAACATCTTAAGATGAATCACACCAAGTTTGAAGATGATCGGATAAACTCTGTAGGAGGAGTTTGTTAAAATATGACCCCTATGAAATGGCCCAAAAAAATGGCAACACATTCCAAAGTAAATCAAAATGGCGGACGTCCTGTTAGGTTTAGCATATGGTTCAAAAAGAGTTTTTTGTACCTCGAGGGCTGTTATATACCTCTACAAATTTTGGTAACTCTATGTGAAACGTACAGCCGGGTATGCTTTGTTAAAGAGGAGTTTTTTAGCTCAAAATGTGATGCCCGGCCCCTGGGGGACTTCCTGTTGGGTTTAGCACAGGGCACCAAGAGACTTTTTTGTACATCTTGGGCTGTTACATATGTCTACAAATTTTCGTAGCTCTAGCTGCTTCGTACAAATGGGAATGCTTCTTTAAGGATATTTTTTTTCCTTTAAAAACAGTGCATGCCATGACAACAGTGTGCGACGAAATACAAAGCTTTCAATAACTTTTCATCTTCAACATCTTAAGATGAATCACACCAAGTTTGAAGATGATCGGATAAACACTGTAGGAGGAGTTCGTTAAAATAAGACCCCAATGAAATGGCCAAAAAAATGGCAACACGTTCCAAAATAAATCAAAATGGTGGACTTCCTGTTAGGTTTAGCATATGGTTCAAAAAGAGTTTTTTGTAGGTCATAGCCTGTTACATATGTGTACCAATTTTCGTAGCTCTAGATTAAACGTACAACCGGCAATGCTTCGTGAAGTAAGAATTTTTAAACTCTAAATTTGATGCGCCGCCACCGTCATATAGTATATCAAAAACTTTTCATTTTTCACAATGATGTTGTCCCAGGTGTTGAGATGGTACATCCCAAGTTTGAAGTCAATCGGGTTAACCGTGTAGGAGAAGCGGGCAAAAGTATGACCCCTGTAAATGTGCAAAAATTGGCAAAAATTGGACATTTAAATACTCATACCTCACTTTCTGTCTATTTTAGGGTACACACTTCAAAGAGGTTTTTGTTCATTGGGATGTGCTACAGGTGCCACACAATTTTCATAGCCGTCGGACAATCGTAGCGGGACAGGGATCCGTTTAACCTATGTAGGGGGCGCTAAGGAGCCATTTTTCTGTTATCATGTATGGCGACTTTAAAATATCAAATTTTTCGCCAGGCCTGATGTGCGTGTAAAGTTTGGTGAGTTTTCGTTCACGTTTAGTGTCTCAAAAATGCGATTGTTTGCGGAGAAGAAAAAGAAGAATAACTAGAGCTGCGAGCAGCTATAAAGGGCCCTCGCAACCCGGGCCACGTTGGGGTATTTGCACGTCGGGGTACTGGCATGTTGGGGTACTGTCAAATAGGAAACCATCTAAATTGTAAACGTTTTTGCCATGCTTTGTGTTTTTAAAGTTTCATGGAAAGGCCAAAAACGATGCACAATTAACAAAATAAAATCAAAATGGATTGGCACATGGCTATATAGAATACTTTTTGAATATATTCGGCATGCCTGCCAATATTCACACATCTAGCTGAATCATATAATCGGAAATACTTCATAAAAATGTCTAGAGGGCGCTATTGAGCCATTTATTACAAATTGCACAACAAATCTCTAAATAAAATATTCATGTTCCAGACAGGTCTGGTGTGTGTGCAAAGTTTTGTTGAGTTTTCACCCATATTTAGACTCTCAAAAAAGCATTTTTCTTCACAAACAATGCATGGCTACAGCAAAGGAGTGTGACAAAATAAAAAAATTCAATAACTTTTCATCTTAAATATCTTAAGATGAAACACGCCAAAGAATGAAGACGATCTGATAAGTTCTGTTGAAAATATGACCCCTATAAAAGGCCCCAAAAAATGGCTACAAATACCAAAGTAAATCAAAATGGCAGACTTCCTTTTTGATTCAGCATATGGCTTTAGAAACCTTTTTGTAAGTCTTAGGCTGATAGGTATCCCAATTTTTACAAATCTAGCTGAATCATAAAACACAAAACATTTGCAAAAGCTTCATAAAAATGTCTAGAGGGCGCTATTGAACCATTTATTGCAAATTGAATAAGAAATCTATAAAATATTCATGCTGATGACAAGCCTGATGTGTGTGTAAAGTTTCATGAGTTTTTGCACATGTTTAGACCAAAACAAAAAAGCAGCATTTTACTTGGCAAACAATGCATCGCCATGACAACGGTGTGCGACAAAATAAATAACTTTCGATAACTTTGCATCTTAAACATCTTAAGATGAAGCACACCAAGTTTAAAGACAGTCGGATAAATTTTGTAGGAGGAGTTCGTTAAAATATGACCCCTAAAAAAGGCCACAAAAAATGGCTACAAATCCCAACGTAAATCAAAATGGTGGACTTCCTGATTGGTTTAGCATATGGCTCCAAGAGACTTTTTTTGTACATCCTGAGCTCTTATGTTTGCCTGCAAATTATCATAGCTTTAGGTGAAACGTACAACCGGGAATGCTTTGTCTGTTTAATCAAAACGCAAAATATGGTGTGCAATTCGATGCATTGCTATGTCAACAGCGTGTGACAAAATAAAAAACTTTCGATTACTTTGCATCTTAAACATCTTAAGATGAAACATACCAAGTTTGAAGACAGTCGGATAAATTTTGTAGGAGGGGTTCGTTAAAATATGACCCCTGAAAAAGGCCACAAAAAATGGCAACAAATCCCATCATAAATCAAAATGGCGGACTTCCTGTTTGGTTTAGCACATGGTTCCAAGAGACTTTTTTGTACATCGTGGGCTCTTATGTATGCCTCTAAATTATCATAGCGCTAGGTGAAACGTACAACCGAGAATGCTTCGTTAAAGAGGAGTTTTTTAGCTCAAAATGTGATGACCGGCCCCTACGGGACTTCCTGTTGGGTTTAGCACATGGCACCAAGAGACTTTTTTTGTACATCCTGGGCTGTTACATATGTCTACAATTTTTCGTCGCTCTAGCTGCTTCGTACAACTGGGAATGCTTCATTAAGAAGGATTTTTTTCCTTTGCAAAAAGTGCATGCCACGACAACAGCGTGTGACGAAATAAAAAACTTTCAATAACTTTTCATTTTCAACATCTTAAGATGAATCACACCAAGTTTGAAGATGATCGGATAAACTCTGTAGGAGGAGTTTGTTAAAATATGACCCCTATGAAATGGGCAAAAAAAATGGCAACACATTCCAAAGTAAATCAAAATGGCGGACGTCCTGTTAGGTTTAGCATATGGTTCAAAAAGAGTTTTTTGTACCTCGAGGGCTGTTATATACCTCTACAAATTTTGGTAACTCTAGGTGAAACGTACAGCCGGGTATGCTTTGTTAAAGAGGAGTTTTTTTAGCTCAAAATGTGATGCCCGGCCCCTGGGGGACTTCCTGTTGTGTTTAGCACAGGGCACCAAGAGACTTTTTTGTACATCTTGGGCTGTTACATATGTCTACAAATTTTCGTAGCTCTAGCTGCTTCGTACAACTGGCAATGCTTCTTTAAGGATATTTTTTTTCCTTTGCAAACAGTGTATGCCATGACAACAGCGTCCGACGAAATACAAAGCTTTCAATAACTTTTCATCTTCAACATCTTAAGATGAATCACACCAAGTTTGAAGATGATCGGATAAACACTGTAGGAGGAGTTCGTTAAAATAAGGCCCCAATGAAATGGCCAAAAAAATGGCAACACGTTCCAAAATAAATCAAAATGGTGGACTTCCTGTTAGGTTTAGCATATGGTTCAAAAAGAGTTTTTTGTAGGTCATAGTCTGTTACATATGTGTACCAATTTTCGTAGCTCTAGATTAAACGTACAACCGGCAATGCCTCGTGAAGTAAGAATTTTTAAACTCTAAATTTGATGCGCCGCCGCCGTCATATATTATATCAAAAACTTTTCATTTTTCACAATGATGTTGTCCCAGGTGTTGAGATGGTCCATCCTAAGTTTGAAGTCAATCGGGTTAACCGTGTAGGAGAAGCGGGCAAAAGTATGACCCCTGTAAATGTGCAAAAATTGGCAAAAATTGGACATTTAAATACTCATACCTCACTTTCTGTCTATTTTAGGGTACACACTTCAAAGAGGTTTTTGTTCATTGGGATGTGCTACAGGTGCCACACAATTTTCATAGCCGTCGGACAATCGTAGCGGGACAGGGATCCGTTTAACCTATGTAGGGGGCGCTAAGGAGCCATTTTTCTGTTATCATGTATGGCGACTTTAAAATATCAAATTTTTCGCCAGGCCTGATGTGCGTGTAAAGTTTGGTGAGTTTTCGGTCACGTTTAGTGTCTCAAAAATGTGATCGTTTGCGGAGAAGAATAATAATAAGAATAATAATAATAAGAAGAATTCCTACAAAAACAATAGGGCCTCGCAGCGGCACCGCCGCCGCCGCTGCTCGGGCCCTAATAAGAAGAATTCCTACAAAAACAATAGGGCCTCGCAGCGGCACCGCCGCCGCCGCTGCTCGGGCCCTAATAAGAAGAATTCCTACAAAAACAATAGGGCCTCGCAGCGGCACCGCCGCCGCCGCTGCTCGGGCCCTAATAAGAATTCCTTGAAAAACAATAGGGACCTCGCAGCGGTCGCTGCTCGGGCCCTAAAAAGAAGAAGAATAATAAGAATTCCTTGAAAAACAATAGGGACCTCGCAGCGGTCGCTGCTCGGGCCCTAATAAGAATTCCTTCAGGAACAATAGGGACCTCGCAGCGGTCGCTGCTCGGGCCCTAATAATAAGAATTCCTTGAAAAACAATAGGGACCTCGCAGCGATCGCTGCTCGGGCCCTAATTATGATTTGGTGTGACTATAAAAAGTAGGCATCAACAATAGACTTTTTGTCTCTTACAACTAACTACGGCCAAATTCATAGAATCACCCACAAAAAGGACAATAATAATGAAATCAGTGCTGTCAAGCGATTGTTTTTTTTTAACTAATTAATTGCACAATTTTCCATAATTAATCATGATTAATCGCAATTAATCACATTGTTATACTTCTGCTGCTACTTTTTTCAATAAATCTTGTAGCGGATATTTCTTGAGTAAAATCTCGAAATGAATGCAAACTCATCAAATAGAAAGTATATATATAGAATCAAAGACTATAGCTTTCTTTGATCCTTGTGTAGAATTCCATCCATTCATCTGCTGTAAGATATAGTTTAAAAAAAAGATCAAAATGGAGTCAGCTTTAACAGGCTTTTTTCTTTTTTCTCCTAGAAATGATTCTCAAAACTTCTCACTTCCAGGTTTAGTTGTGCCCACCAGCAGCACACTTCAGAAGGGTTGATTTGCGAGGGGCTGTGGGGGGAACTTGAGAAGGGTATTTTGTGCAGAGATGATGCGCCAAAGATGCACGATAACATAGTCTAAAATGCTATTTCAATTTGGCTGTGAAAAGTGTACAAATTCTGACTTGGAAACTGTCCATCTGCTCGCCACTGGCTAAGTTTGGATGCAGGATATTGGTCGTAACAGGAATTAAATAAAACAGTTAAATTTTTTTTAACCCTTGAAATAATTTAAATTAACCTCCAGAGTTTTGATTTTTAGGCTCTGCTTTACGAATCTGGGTATTAAAAACATACATAAGTGGGGTTTCCATCCACCTATTTTTATTCCAATTTTCAAGAATTGCGAAAAAGAGGCTGAATGAAAAAAAGGCCAGAATTCGAAAAAAAAGGACCAACATTTGCAAAAACGTTTTTACTCTTGGAGGGGTTGGATTTTGAAGCATATCGAAAAAAGGAAAATGTGCATTTTGGCTATGGAAACAGTTTTGGTGAATAAGTAACTACTTATTAACACATTCACTGCCATAGACGGCTTTAGACGTCAAAGATTCATTTTTTTCCTGCACACGCAATAAAACAATGTGCAAAAAGCTTTTTCGTTATGCATCAACTTGGTATTAAAGCAACAACAGTAAATTGCAGCGTTTACTACACAGTTAAAAAAAAAAAATCAACTTTTGTGTAGTCTCCAAGAATATTCAAAACTTGCGGACATCCAACTTTAACACATTCACTGCCATAGACGGTTTTAGACGTCAAAGATTTATTTATTTTTGTCCTGGACTGGCAGTGAATGAGTTAAAGACTGGATAGGCCTAAATGTTGCATGTTTTGATCGGATACTACCGTATTTTCCGCACTATAAGGCGCACCTTCAATGTATGACATATTTTCAAACTTTTTCCTTATATAAGGCGCTACAGTAGAGGCTGGGTTTACGTTATGCATCCATTAGATGGTGCTGCGCTAAAGGGAATGTCAACAAAACAGTCAGATAGGTCAGTCAAACTTTATTAATAGATTACAAACCAGCTTTCTGACAACTTCATTCACTCCCAAAATGAATAAACAGCTGTTTTATTATTTTCTCTGAGGTAAAGTATTAGTATTAGCTAGCGATCCAAGATGACGGGATCTTCTGCACATGCGCGTCACCGATCGTGCAGGGTCACCGATAGCGTCTTGACAGCGAGAGACTTGTTGCGGCTCAATATTGATCCATATATAAGGTGCACTGGATTATAAGGCGCAGGGTCACCTTTTGAAACAATTGAAGGTTTTTAGGTGTGCCTTATAGTGCGGAAAATATGGTACATCACACATATCTTTTTTGAATTAATTAAAGAAAAAACATTAAATGGACAGCAACATGAAAAATCAACTTTTTGGAGCTTTTAGCCGTGTTAAAATGCAAATAGCTCACCCAAAACATGAAGGAAATGGTGTTTTCCCCCATTCGCCCCTCTCTGAGAAATTCTAGGTTCTTGGTGACTGTCATTTACAAATACAACTCAGCTGAAAATCGAAAATTGATGAGTTTTTTGGCAAATAACAAAAATACCTGGCGCAAGCGCTTAAGCCCATGAGCCACCGGACCTGTTTTTTTTTTTTGTTTTTTTTTTTTTCAGTAGGCGGGGCAACCCTGGACTGGTTGCCAACCAATCGCAGGGCACACAGAGACGAACAACCATCCACACTCACACGCACACCTAGGGACAATTCGGAGCACCCAATTAACCTGCCATGCATGTCTTTGGAATGTGGGAGGAGACCGGAGTACCCGGAGAAGACCCACGCGGGCACGGGGAGAACATGGAGGTCCGAGCCTGGACTCGAACCGGAGACCTCAGAACTGGGAAGCGGACGTGCTAACCACTCGACTACCGTGCCACCCTGGAAATCTTTATGGTCAAACCATTTCAGTGGGATTAGATGAGATGGAGGAATTTTCTGAAAACAGTGGAACTACCTTCGATTGGCCCTTCACAAAATAGAAAATTAACAACCAAAATAACAGAAGAGGAGGTGAAAATTGCAATTACGAAATTGAAGAACAACAAGAGTCCGGGGAGTGATGGGTACAGCGCAGAATGGTATAAAGCATTCAGGGAAGAACTAACACCTTTACTTGTGTCAGCATTCAACTGGACACTTGAAGAGAATAAAATACCACCCTCATGGAATGAGGCAATAATTTCTGTACTGCCAAAACCTGGGAAAGATAAAGAACAATGCGGAAATTATAGACCTATCTCACTATTAAATGTAGACTACAAAATATATACATCTATTATTTCAGACAGGTTGAACAAATTTGTGACGGAACTAATAGATGAGGACCAGACAGGATTTATGAAAAACCGACAAGCTCAAGATAACATCAGGAAAACGCTACATGTATTAGATCAGGCTCATCATGATAAACAGAACACCTTATTAATTAGTGTAGATGCCGAAAAGGCTTTTGATTCAGTAAATTGGAACTTCCTATATAAAGTAATGAGAAAATTTGGCTTTGACGATAAGTCGGTGCAATGTATTAGAACGCTCTATCATCGACCTAATGCCAGAATTAAAATAAATGGTAACTTGACAGGCAGAATATACCTACAAAGATCAACTAGACAGGGATGCTGTCTCTCTCCCACTTTGTTTGCTCTCTTCATTGAACCACTAGCACAAGCAGTTCGACAAAGTGAGGAAATTACTGGCGTAACAATACATAATAAAGAAAATAAGATTGGGCTTTTTGCAGATGACATTATAGCATATCTCAGACATCCAGAGCAATCCTTACCTGCACTAATGAGGCTATTTGAGATATATGGTCACCTATCTGGATATAAAATTAATATATCAAAAACTCAAGTACTTACATTGAATTACACTCCATCAAAGCCTATTCAAGACATATATAAGTTTAACTGGAATCAAGAGAAGATTAAATATTTGGGGGTCTATATCACCAAAAACTGGAACAATTTATATAAGGTAAATTATGATATTATTAATAAGGATATTCAAGAGGATATAAAGAGGTGGTCTACTTTAACAATGGACTTTAGTGCACGGATTGAAGCAATCAGAATGAACATGCTGCCTAGTAGGGGTGTTAAAAAAAATCGATTTGGCAATATATCGCGATACTACAGCACGCAATTCTCGAATCGATTCAATAGGCAGCTGAATCGATTTTTTTTAACATCTATTTTTGATAGCAAAATATTCAATAAAACGTCTAACTTTCACACTTTAAGCATGGAAGAATATTATATTAATGGAACATTTAGCCTTAATATTTTATTTCAATGCTGTTCAAACATGAAAAATGTTGTTAAACCCGTTTGTTACATACAGTGGCTCAAAGTTATAAGATAATAATACATTTTCATACAAATCTTACCGTGTATATGTACTGTATAAGTTAACTGAATGGTATTTTATAAATTTGAGTAAAAATATCGCAACCATTGACTTGTAAATTCGTATCGGGATTAATCGGTATCGAATCGAATCGTGACCTATGAATCGTGATACGGATCGAATCGTCAGGTACTAGGCAATTCACACCCCTACTGCCTAGGCTTTTTTATTTATTCCAATCCTTGCCAATAGAGATCCCACAAACACAGTTTGTGAATTGGGATAGGACAATATCAAGGTTTATATGGGGAGGTAAACATCCCAGAGTGAAATATGTAACCCTTCAACTACCTAAAGAACAAGGAGGTATGGGTCTCCCAAATTTAAGAGAGTATTACCATGCATCTCAATTCAGATATATAGTTTGTTGGTGTAATACAGACTATGTAGCCAAATGGAAAGGAATGGAAAGAGAGTTTGGTGGCCTCCCCATTCAAAGCCTAGTTGGGGATAAAATATTATATGAGAAGGTGCAGGAAAAGCTAGACCCCATCACTTTATTTACTCTGAAGTTGTGGTTCACAGTCATTCGAAAACAAAAAATTGAAGATATTGATCAATTAAAGTGGGTGGCATATGACACAAACTTCAAACCAAATGAATATGACAGGAGATTTAAAGAGTGGACATATATGGGACTGACGGCATGGTGCACCTTGTTAGATAAAGGGAAAGTGAAAAGTTTTCAAGATATGAAAATAGTATATAATATGGAGAAATGTGATTTTTATAGATATTTACAAGCAAGGGACTATTACAAGAAAAGGGTCCAAATGGATCTCTCGAGAAACACAAGCGGGGTAACTCCACTTTTGATCAGGACGTATAAGGGCGGATCGTGTAGGATTATCTCCACATTGTATAAGGCTTTGTTAGTAAACAAAAACTCAACCAATTATATTAAGACAAAATGGGAATCTGAACTTGACATACAAATCACAGAGCAACAGTGGCTGGGGATGTGGAAGGCTCACCAAATGACTACCATGTCCCAAAAGTGGAGGGAATTTTCATGGAAAAACTTGGTACGTTTTTTTGTCACACCCAAGATTAAGAATAGATACCCGAAAACAAATGTTATGTGTTGGAGAGAGTGTGGAGAATTGAATGCAGATCATACACATGTTTTTTGGAAATGTAAAAAAATACGACATTTTGGGGAAAAAATACACTATTTGGTACAGGAGATTCTGGGGTACGGAATCCCCTTCAACTGTATGACTCTCTATTTGAATGACTTTAATGAAGGAGTGATACAACATGAAGACAAATACTTGGTAAATATATTGCTTGTGGCAAGCAAAAAAGCTATAACAAGAACATGGTATAAAGTGGACCCACCGAATGAAGAGCAATGGAAGGCAATCGTGGAAGAAATCCATACGATGGAGATACTAACTTTCCATATGAGATTGCAGGCTACTCAAGGAGATCAAAAGTGGAGGAAATGGAAAACATACAAGGACTTAAATGGCGATGGACATGATCAATATGAGAAGTAGTCAGTGAATTGTTTAGCAAAGTGGCTTCCCCTGTTAATGTTGAAGGTTTGTTTGTATTTTATATACAACAATGTTGTTAGTGTGTGTTCAAAAAGGAAATAAAATTGAAGTGAAAAAAAAAATAACAAAAATACCCAAATAAGTGGATGTGCACCGTATATGTAGATATGTACAAAATGTCAAGGTCTGTATTTTCGCTCTGGGCGTCAAAATTAGGATGAAAATTGGACAAAACAGTGTGCATCCCTCTGTTACGCATACGTGCCAGACAAGCAGCGTGTTCGGGCAGGTGAGGATGATCTTGGGGCTTCCCCCTCATGAAAATGTATGCACGTACCGTATGGAGAAGCACTTAGCATAAAAGCTGGCTCAATGTAGCAGGAAAAGAAAGGACGAAAAGGGACAGGCGGAGAGCACGTCTGCTGATAGCAAATGAACTCTCTCTCTTTCCGGGTTCTCCCCTTCTTCATGTTCTGCACAGATGTAGGTCTCTCATCCCTCATAATCCCTTCCTCAAACACAGATGAGTAAGTACCGACACATCGCCACATTGTACAACGCGGCCCTGCCTGCTGGGGATTTACTTTCTAAATAAATTCTCTACGCACAAACAAATCAAAGCAATGCACACGGATCTGTAACCAGTCCTCTTAATTTGATACGTTTCACTGTACTACAGACTGATTGTCAGAAGCAAATAGCACAATTCAATATTCCATTGAGTGAGACAGTCAAGTAATGTCTTTCTGTTTAATTTATAGCTATCAGAATAGTTTTGGATCAGGCAACATAAATGTGTCATGTTGCTGGGCTCTCAGTGTGTTTCCTTGTGTCACAGTGCCTGATTAATGAGAGGGGCGTGTCCCCTGCACCACACCTGCAGTGCATCACCTATTAGGCCTTCATAAGGACTGGGACTCCTTGCAGCCACTGTCGGGTCGTTGCTCCGTCTGCTCACAGCCATCGTCTAGTGTTTCTACTGTTTTTCGCCTTCGCTAATTTTTATAGTCCAAGATTCTCGATTTTCATCTACGTAAGTTTTGCTACGTCTCTGTTTGTTCCCACTTTTATGTGGCGTGTTTTATAGCTATAGTAAGTTGTTGCTTTCTTGTGTTTGCGGTTTGTAGCCTTCGGGTCTTTTTGTGTTGTGTTAATTTCCCTCCTTGCAATTTGCAAGCACTTTCTGTTAACCTTTTTCCTGGCTGTGTCCAGCGCTTTATGTTCATATTCACGTGTTTTGGTGAATAAAACCTCTCGCTTACTCCTCTGTGTTCTGTGATTCTGGGATCCACTTTCCGGTCGCACCTTAACAAAATGGTTGCCTAAGAGATGCATACATGTGAAACGTATTTTTTCCCATTCTTGCTTCTTTTTTAAGACCAAGTGAAGTGAAATCTCTGTTCCCACAAATGCAACATACCATGTGCAATGATCGCAAGCTGAAGCTGCTACCATGTTGGCTTTTAAGAGTCTCCCTTTACATTTTGCTGGCGTCTACTATTATTAAATTATTGACCAATCTAAATATGAAAATGGCTTGCTCTCATTGATGATGCAATGTTAATGGTTGAACAAACATGGTATTTTGGGGGTCTCCTGAAAAATGATGATTTTAGAAGTATGAAGTACCGTATTTTCCGCACTATAAGGCGCAACGCATTATAAGGCGCACTTTCAATGAATGGCATATTTCAAAACTTTTTCCATATATAAGGCACTACAGTAGAGGCTGGGGTTACGTTATGCATCCATTAGATGGTGCTGCGCTAAAGGAAATGTCAAAAGTCAGATAGGTCAGTCAAACTTTAATAGATTACAAACCAGCTTTCTGACAACTCAATTCATGCCAAAAATGAATAACAAGCTGTTTTATTATTTTCTCTGAGGTAAAGTATTAGTATTAGCTAGCGATCCAAGATGGCGTAATCTTCTGCGTATGCGCGTCACCGATCGTGCAGGGTCACTGATAGCGTCTTGACAGCGAGACCTGTTGCGGCTCAATATTGATCCATATATAAGGCGCACTGGATTATAAGGCGCATGGTCAACTTTTGAAAAAATTGAAGGCTTTTAGGTGCGCCTTATAGTGCGGAAAATACGGTAAATCAGTGCTTTCTTTTTTTGTGAACCTGCACATTTGAAGTACTTTATACATCTGTTTTAGCTATGTGAACGTACAATGTCACTCTACCTGAGGAATTAATTGGTGTCACTTTCTGTAAAGACCTGAAGTTCAGCTGATCTATTTTAGACAAACCGCTGGTTAATTCCAGGCCAGAATTCAAAGTTGAAATCCTTATCCTAGTCAAAGTTTTATGTTTGTCTTAATGTCAAACACAGCTAGAGACAGGAAATGCCTCCCATGAGGATTAGGTTTCCCTCTTTCTTCCATCTTTTTTCACTGTCTGCTTCCTACTAATGACCATGCAGTCTGCTGGCACATGGCCCGTCTCCATCAATAAGCACCTATTTGGCTTTGTAGTGCCTGTGTGGCAATTTGATGAGCCCATGATGAATGTGTACTCTAATTAATCAATAAATAGTGTGTTACACCACATACAAGCTAACAGAGATCCCAGCACTGCGAATGCAAAGTGCTGGGGGTAAGCTGGCTTCTCCAGACACGTATGAACGAGAGTGGAATGTGGCACAGATGTCTCTTGACTCTTGGACCACATGCACTAATGGCTCAGACAGCAGAGGGGACTTCTGTGGATTTGATATGAAACATATCAAAGAAAAGCTTCATTAAATCATGAGGGAAAGTGGTACAGTCCACCTGCCTGCCTGTTTATAAAACAATTTATTTCATTTTATTCAAATTTTATGACCAACATATTTTTGTATGTACAATGAGAAACAAAGTTGTTGTTTTTTTCCCCAAAAAAATTAAGCTCTAAAAACATAATATTTAGCCTTATTGTGTATAGCTGCTTTTCCACCAACAAGCCCAGGAACTTTGAGTTCTGTGTAAAGGGAGTTCTTGGTTGTAAAAGTTCAGCAGGGAATTTAGAATTGTGTTTCCACAGCGTCTTACAGTTCTCGGTAATTAATTCAAATGAGTTTGAGTCCAGCCGATGTAAAAACAACTCCACCAATTTTGACCAATCAGCTGTGGTCATTGCAGCCCGCCCCTTCCAGCCTGGCTCAGCAAGACCCTGCTGCCGAGGTAGTACTTGGACGGCCCCTGGGGAATTTAATTACCCTGGGAATTGTTGTTGGTGGAAAGACACGCAAACTGAATTTTACCAAGGTAAACCGAAAAGTTTACCAAAAGCTTCTGCGGTGGAAAAGCGCCTTATGTCTTTTTTTAATTAACATACTGAATTTAGAACAGTGCAAAACTGCAAATCTACACCACTACCGAGTACCGCCAAAATCATCCAAAAATAATAATAAAGTATGTTGATTGTTGAATATTTAAGTCTATAGTATCATTTGTTTTATTCTTTGTTCCTTTTGGTGGAAAATAACTTATTTTCCAGTGATTTCTGGAAAACTACAAAAAGAAAATAAGCTGAGGGGCGAATGTTTGTGAGTGTTGGCCAAGGTAAGTGAATGTGTGCTCCCGACAGGGTTCGTTCAAGTTTCGCAAATGTTTGCTTAACGTTCACCTAGCGTTTGAATGTTTCTATTTTTTTTTCTTGTCGCGAGGAAATTTTGAACATGCATTTCGCTAGTTTCACAAACGTTCGCCCCGCAGTGGGAGTAGTGCTACTAAGATTTGAGTGAACCCTCATTTTTACCAATGCTAAAATTATGTTTTTTATGTGCTATGCTTGGCAATAAGAACAATAATGTGGGAAAAAAAACAATAACTACATCAAAGGGTATTGGGTAAGTAAATAAATAAATAAAACAGACATGTCCAAAGTCCGGCTCGTGGGCCAAATGTGGCCCGTGGTCGAAATGTATCCAGCCCACAGCCTCTATCATAAAATTAATAATGTGGCCCTATAGAACTGTTGAAGACAAGACAAGAAGACAAGCAGCACTCTACCTAGTTCCAAGACCCAGTGTGACCGTCTTCGATTTTGCACATTCATGCGCTTCTTTATCGTGCATGGGACGATGGGGTACTGACAGCTAACCTTTGCAATGTAAATATCCAGGTAAACAGCATCTTAAATAACACGATATTTTAATCAAGTCGATTGTCGACTAAGAAAAACGTATTTGTTTCCCCCGGCCTTGGGCTTCTTGTTTTCGTCACAGCCGCATATCCCGCCCCCAAGCACACTGTTGCTTTGTGATTGGTCAACAACCCTAGTGGTGCAAAACAGCGGATTCACGATGAGATTGATTCTCGGGGGTTTGTGAACTCACAAATCAGCTTGCAGGCAAGGCAAACTCACAGCGAAAATGAATTTAAATAAAAAGAATGTCAGGCTAAACTAAATGGTTGGCCTCCCACTTTTTCACCTCACCAAATCTGGTCCTCTTTGCAAAAAGTTTGGACACCCCTGATCTAAACTGTGAATCATCCGCCATATCTCAGCAACGCTGCAGCTCCCACTGCATTCCAAGACAAAAACACACAAACAACTTCAGCAAGGAGACAATGGGGCAATAACTCTTCCTCCCTAAAAGGACTGTTATGGCAGCACACCCATTAGCTAAATGGAGAATATGTACAGCATTTGGCGCTAGCTATTACAAACTGCATCCCTCACACTGACCTACAGCAATCAGTACCACGAAAAGTCAAATAGGTATAATTCTAGACACTTCATTACGACCTTCTCTAGTTAGGTTGAATTGTAAATCTTACGCTGATCAAGAGTCAGTGACAAAGGGGGACATCTCTTTTTGAAAGCAGACAATTATAGTCATGAGCACAAAATGCTCAGCTCCGCAATTATTGGTCCGGAATACAATCACATACGCTAGTTTTTTTTTCTTCTTCTTTTTTTTTTTAATTATTTTTATTTTATTTTATTTTTTTTTTAACACAGCATATTTGTTTCCTTTGACTCAGCGTAGTCTGTGTACTTCCAAACAGAGCACTGTGAGTGTATAACAGACACATACACTATAAAAACAAAACCTAAAGATTTAGAAGAAATTTGGAAAGATCTTGAACAAACTCTGGGAACCCAAAAAGCTCAGCTAGGAGTTAATCCTGACAGATGAGAACAAGCCAACCTCGGATCCATTTCTCATATAAGCATAAGCATGACACCAAGTCATGGAAATGACTTCAACTTTCATGTACTCTGGCAACAACCCACTTTGCCCTTCTACAATATATATCAGAGATGAAGTTGGACCCAAAAACATATCAAATAAATCTATGTGTATAAGGATACAGCAATGTTTTATTTACATTCTCATCAATCACATCTCATTTCCGGGATAATCATCCAGCTATCTTGGTCGGTTACTGCGGTTAAACAGCAATTTGTGAGCTTCCATGTAAAAAGGAAGGCAGGCTAAAATCGACATGAATCACCATTCTTATGAGCCACGTTGAGTCTGACAGCATGTATAAATTACATTACCAAATTATAGTGTAGAGCTGAAATCAGCATGTTTGGGGTGCATTTAAGTTGAAATGAAATACACAACACAAATGCCATATTTCATAACAAGTGCAACTGTCATAACATGTAAAACTCCTCTAACTCATTCACTGCCATTGACGGCAGTAGATGTCAAAAATTCATTTTTACTGGGCGGGCAGTGAATGAATGAATAAATCTATGAATACTCTTGAACATTACCTACCTCACTGTATTAGATAATAAAGTGATATAAACACGAATTTAACCTTATTTACAGTGTTGCAATGAGAGTAAAACTCTGACAACAGATGGTCGTTCTGTCTGGCTGACCACGTTGCACCAACCCAAACAAATATCTGACATTGACCAGTGTTCCGGCCAGTCAATACCACTTGTCTGGATGGCTCTCTGGATGGATCACCACACACCGTATTGCTATCCTTTTAATGGGAGTGTCACAGGCAGCTGTATTGAGCTGTTTTGGAGCATCTCCTCTCATCTGCTGCATGTGCCGAAGAATGCCTGTGTGTGTTGGGGGGGATGGAAAGCAGAGACACCCTGATAAAGTCCGTCCCCCATTACATCTATGTGCTGATAAAGCAGGCAGCACACATGCTGACACCTACAGCAAATCATCAAAAAGGCAGATAACACACTTGAGTTTATCTGTACCTTTGTATTTATCGTACTCATTTTTCCATGGGACCAGTGTAAATCAAAGTGATCAAACACAATGACAATGACTGTTACCATTTATTGCAATGGCTGGTGTGTTTTTTGTTTTTTTTGTTTTTTGAATGCTACATTATTTGCAATGAGATACTGTGTACCAATAACTCATTAAAATCCTTTTGGATTGTCACAAGAATGATTTAATTTTTCATCATTGTGTTTGCAAATGACTCCTGAGTGTACAGCCTGATTAATTCTGATGATATATTAACTAGACATTCGTTACAATCCTACAGAATCTCAGACTTTTTTTTTTGGTGGAATTTCAGCCTCTCAACAAAAGTCGTATTTCTCATTCAGTGCAAAGCCCATTCAATCAACGCTTTCATCTGTGCAAACAGGGCTGGCGGTGGTGAAAACATTTGGTGTAGCCAAAGTTAATCTTTGAACAGTTTTCACTCGCCGTGCTTTGTTGAAACAGCACCTGTTGAAGGATCTTCGCAACACTTTTTTTTTTTTTTTATGTTTGTGTTTAAAGGCATCAATTGTCTTTGAGATTGATTATCTTCACATCATGAACATTAAAGGCCCTGTAAGTGGATTTAGAGATTTGTTTCTAGATAGATGTTTGAAAATGACAAAATAATGAATTGTGAAGTTGTGACTTTCAGTTGTCCCATGTGAAGTGAATTGCCACTGCAAAGCACAAGCGTGATTTGCATATAACGTTAAACAGTTTTTCACCATTTTAATTGTCCTGATTTTTCTGATTTTGCATAAGTTGCCCTTCCCCCACTAACAATATGTAAGAATTTGAGCAGCCCAGTGACATAGCGCCAGGCCCTCACAATATAATTTCTTCCACTGCAGCGTGAGTTTAGCTAGCTAGCAATGCCTACACCTGAATGTGCATCATCCCTAAACGCCACAGAACAGCTCAGTGTTCGTATATAAATACATATAGGCCTTCATAACATACATAACACATTACAAATTACAATTACAATACCGTGGACGAGCCTGACACACATTCGCCGACTAAGAAGAGCCCTGGAAACCTGTTTGCTAACAAGCTAGCTGGTGGCTAGTGCCTGTTTTCACAGCATGGAAAGCCCCAAGATGAGCCTCTGGAGGCTTTAAGGAAATATATTTGGCAAAGGGAAGTTGCTAGAAGACGTTTTTCAGCGAGTATAGCTTCACATATTCAATGGACATGCTAACAACAGTGACAAAAATAGCTTGATTTTTCAGTTTTGAAGCCTTGCTTTATATACAGTATGTGTCAATATTAACAATACTCTGTGGTGTGTTTTGAAGAAATTCACTTTGCAGGGACTTTAATTGTGCTTTGGATTGGGACAAAGAGTTTACATGTATGCTAGAAATAGAACAAAGTGGTCTGTAATATATTCTAATATGGGGAAAAAGCAATATGGTGACATAAGAGCATTAAACAGCTGGACCGGACAGGATTGTGTTGTGTAAGCACTAATGTATAATTTCAGTTCAGAATGGTAAAAGTGCTTGGACAAACTTTGCAGGCTAAAATGATCTGACAATATTTTTGTGGGTTTATTTATTTATTTTTTTTATCTGAATGGGTGATCTTCTAAATGCAACCTGCAGTTGTCTGATGGCCAGTTCAGTTTGTGCCCAAGTCATCTAGGATAGGCTAGGATTGGATGGAAGATAATATTAATGGGTTTACAGCAGCTAACATTTTCATTCTTTAGCAACATGTCTATCTTTTTTTTTTTTTTTTTTTTTTTTATAACAATGGATTGTTAACTGTGGTGTAACACAGCGGCTTAAACAGTATCGTATGTTACACAACTAGGGAGAGCACTGGATCAAATAAATGAAATATGAAAATATGAAAATATTTTTGAGTCACTTGTTATGTGTATTTGTATTTGATTTGTGGAAGTGACCAGTATGCACACTATGATAAAAAAAAAAAAAAAAAAAGATGCCAAAAATATGACAAGAAACCCAAAATGAATGACGATGTGGGAAATTAAGGACCAATGACTTCAATGACTGAACTCATGCCATCACTTTAACCATATTAAAATTGCTATCCCAGAAACAGATGCGCAAGTTTTGACCAAGGTGAGACTCTCCTGTATCTTTGTAAAACCAGACAACTGAGCTGCATGATAAAATCTGTCCCGACAAACTGTTGATAAGGGCATACATGTAAGTTATTAAAGGGCAGGAAGTAAACAGCCAAACAGAACTCGACTCCTGCAGCACACCAAGCATCTATGTCACCCGATCCTGGTGCTGTGGGAAGTCACTGCTGTAAATCAAGAGCATCCGAGATCAGTTTGTGAGACCAGACCACAACAGCACAAACTGGAACCGATATGTGTGTCTCTAATAACACGCACGTTCATAAAGGTCTTGCTCATAGCGCACATATTTGACGCGGCATTCATACTCGCATTACAATAGAGCCCCACGTACAATAGGACAAGGAGAGATCACAGGACAACTGTCATAGCTGTATACGCACTAATTAGCCACACTGGCCAGGCCACAATGGACCTTTTCATGGCCTCCATTCGCAAATCACTCGGCACAACACATACTCATAGGACGGCTATCATGTTCGGGATCGCTGCCACGTTTGCTATGATACCCTTTTTGATCCCGGGTGAGAAGGTCTAGCCCCCCGATGCTAAAAAAGAAATGAGACAAGCTGGTTTTCTTCTCTTTTTTTTTTTAGAGAAATTTGGACTGTTTATTCAAGTGTTTGACAGTCGCAGTGTGAATGGAGGATTCTGTGTTTTGTTCCGGCTCTGTATGAACGAGTGTTTTGTTTGCAGGGTGACATTTAGACAATGACGATGGGGCGGTTGCAGGGAAGGGGAGGTGGTACGGGGGTTGTTGGTGACGATCATATGAGCAACGTCTGAAGCTTTTGTGGAAGGCTGAAGAATAGAGGGTCAGGAGGTGAAAAACGGTCAACATCAAGGCTCAAAACATAATGAGCAGGAAACAGTATTTCCTAGATGCTGATGTTCCCATTATTGTCAGAATGCAGTGAGAGTCCTGCTTTCATGTTAATGCTTATCTTCTACATAAAATGCCAAATGTTTACACTTAGTGAAAGGAATGGCATTTCTAAAATGATTAAAAATCTAATAAACAACACGAATGTGCAGTTCATTCCGTAGAGAAAAGTCATTATTGTTCTCTGTTCAAATTATTATTGGACTCTATGGATAAACAATGAAAAGCAGTGAAGAGGTAATGGCATTAAATCATTTCTTTAGTCCAAAACAAGATATGTGCAAAGTACCTGGGTATGGATATTGTGTGATCAGTACTGTGGAATGCATTAGTGAGTATAGAAATTAGCTAAACTTAAATAACACGTACTTCACAGGCTAGTGCCTTTGCCACACATGTCATGTATTGTATTGTAAATCTAATAGTTAATGAATAATGAAGTACAGGAGGAAATTTGATTCCTAACATTATAGTACTAACTCATTAAAGTCTCTAAGCAAATAACTATACAATATGGCACACCTAAGAAAGGGAAACGCTGGTATTGAACATAGTGAAATGCATTGTGGGAATACCTTAGCATTGATGACTCACGTCTCTATAAACAGCAAGAGGAAGAAGATCGATTCTCATTTTCAAGATGGTAGTACAGTCACTATTTTGAGTTTGTTAGCTAAAAACACAAATATTAAAGACGCAGTGTGTAAGCTTTAGCGCTAGCTAGTGGTGAGCTAATAATTCCTTCAATTCGCTGGGTTTCACACAGGCTGCCAGGTCGCAGTTGCTCGCCGAGATGCTGGTTTTGATGCAAAATAACAATTGTAGGTTTGCGAAGTGAGCCACCGTACGGTACCTTCTAAATGCATGTATTTCAGCTGCATTCTATGCTATACCGACATCTAGTGGTCACATATTACATGCTGTACCTTTAAGATTTGTTCTTCACTCTGTACTGTTGACAAAGTGGTATACCTGGATACTACTACTAATATCCAAACACTACATAAAAGAAAAAAAAAAAAATCAAAGAGTTTGAGACAGGGTTTTTTCAGACCGATACCAGTATGAGTACGCAACTCTTAAGTTACAACATTAATATGGCAAATAAAAAATATATTTTTTTAATTTAAGTGAAATCTAAAAAAAACTTTTTGTTTTATTTTTTTTATTAAAACAAATGGCAAATTTATTTTTAAGTCTACTGAAAAGACTCGTTATTTCTTAAATCAAAAATAATTATACGTGTCAAAAGGTTGTCATTATTTTATTTTTAACACATTTAAGAATCGAGTTCATTTTGTCACTATCTGCTGAATGTAACTATTAAAGTAATGTGTAATCCAACTTAATTACTTTTTAAAGCAACTAATTAATAATCAGTAAAGTAACTAAGTTACTTTTTCAAGGTAATTGTGGCAACATTGGCTATGATGTATTAAACTGTAATGCAATTTCTAAGAAACTGCAATTTGTATACAGTAAATTTTGTAGAGTACATTTTACTCTAAAAAGAGTCTATTTGGAACCCACTCTAAACAGAATAAATTTTACACTTGGAAGAGAGTAAAATATTCAGATTAAATTTTACTCAAAGTATTTATACTGTGTACAAGAGAATTGGCCTATACCATGGGAAAAAAAAATAGTAAATTGTTACAGTTTTTTTCACTCAGAAATTCCAATTACATTTTAGATGGAATTTTGAGTACATTTTATTAGTTTATTTATTTAAAAAAATAAATAAAAAGTTACACAAGGGTTGAAGAATGAACTGACGACCTTCAGCTCGGGAGACACCCACTCTACTACTACTACTACTGTTTTGCTACTATCCAAAAGGAGATTAAAAAAAATCTCTCATACACACAAAATACTTTGAATAAAACTTACTCTGAATATTTTACTCTGTTTAGAGTGGGACGAAATACTCTTTTTAGCGTAAAATGTACCAAATTTACTGTGCATTATTATGTTTTTTAATCGCCATTTGAAGTGTTTGACATTTTGAAATTATAATACTAGTACTATGCACTTGCAATGCACTTCTGCTCTTTCAATTGATGTTTTTTGTAGATATGTTTTACTTTTTGCTTCATCTAGTTTCATCTGTAATGTTTATCACAGAATTTTATAATATAATGGAGTTACATTGTTATATAACACTACTCTTAGTACTGCAGTCTACTGATGTTGCTGAAAATCAGCTGATTAAACGGTCTTACACATTTCATGGTGAAGTAATATTATTCGCAGGCTGTCAAATTGTTTGTTGCAAAAGTGTCAAGTGGTTTACAGTTTTGCCACTGACAAACCAGCTTACAAAGTCAAACAATCAGGGGCAGATCATGAAGATAACAGCACATGTATAAATGCAAGAATTCATGTAACTCCTCAGACTGATGTGCCGTGTTACAGATGGTCACCAAACTCGCACGTGCGCGCACACACAGCGGCAGCGTGGGTCCACGAACGATGATAGACGCAAGATTAGAGCAGCGTGCATGGCGAGACATACAAGCTTGACTCAGCATGACTCAACAGATCATCGCTGAGGTGTAGATCTTCATATTATTAAGTCATCGGGTTTAATTGCAGGAAAACAAAAGAAGATAAGGCCATCGGGGAGTACAGCAATCCCCGTATACTCACAATTCACTCAAATTCGGTCATGTTTTTATGGAATCTATTTGCTTTTCTAAAAGATACTAAGAACTTTATACAGTATGTGTGGGAAGTTTAGCCTGCGTTCTCAACGCAATATGCACTTACTTTTTTTTTTCTTTTTTTTTTTAATCAATTCATCTGTAAGTCATTTACCTAAAGTTTGAAATGATATTAAACTGTTTTGGAATCACAATTTGTGGTTTCAACTATTAATACAGGCAATTATTACTTTTATTTTGGGGGCTCAATTAGCTAATGATTTTTCGCGATTAGTGCCAGACCTCAGTCTCTACTCTCCGCAATTACTGTATTAATAATCTCCCATGAAGTTCATCCCTGAGCACACGTTCCAACTTTAGCTACAAATCGTTTGGTATGAGAAATGCGCTATGGCTAGCTAGCAAAGGCGTCTCGTACATTAGCTGTGTTCCAAACATGAGATTGATGATGATGGTTTTGGACTGTGGATTTTTGTACCCCTTCGTTTCCCAGAGAAAATTAGATCGGACTCCAAATTGTTTGATCGGCAAACCATGCGACTTTACTGTATATTCTACACATCATTCCTTTCTATAAGCTCTTAGTGATAAGAACACCACAAAATAGACACTTTGCATAGATAGTCAATAAAATAAGCAGATGTTTCTCTCTCTGCTGGTTTAGAGGAGACCGACTCTTTGAGACGCTACAAGGCAGCGGTTAAAGGGAATCACATGTTTGGCTTTACTTGAGGAAACTGTCAGAAGAGCACAAAGTGTGTGAGAGAAAGAAGAAACTGTTTTCAGTTGTTGCCGCCTTTATGGCCCAATTCTGACCTCCAGTACTGTGGCCGTTGTTCAGCAAGATGATTTAAAAAGAACCACATTTTCTCGGGAAGTTTTACTGTGTGTAAAATATGAGGTGTTGATAAGGCGCTGTGTGGTTGTTGGGAACAGAATAGAGAAACCACAAAAGCATTTTTTTTATATCGTATTTTTTTTAAATTCCATATTTTGCATCAGTTTTTCTCAAGTCTCTTTCAAAAGGTCCAACAAGGCAAGTGTGGTAGAACAGAGACAGAAGGCAATGTGACATCCATCCCCTCTGCATCCGCACAGCCCAAAGAAAAGTAATGAAAGAAGGTTGGTCAAGTTGTATGTGCTGGCGCCCACAAGAAAAACACCATCTTTTGAGCAAAATCCTATCAATGTCACGAAGGTTACGCTCCCTCAAGATAACCCGCAGCGTTGCTGTGAGCTCGGACAGATTTTTTTTCACTCCTCTCTCTTTTTTTATGTGATTAGGTGTCAGCAGAATTTTCTTTGGTGTGCAGACGACGCCTTTCATGTCGGAGGTTTCTCATGGTCTCATGCACTATCGAGTTGCCCATTTCAAGTCCACACCAAGTGTGAACAAAGTACACAATGTCTATTTGGAGTGTAGTCTGGTCAAGTGTGAATCCGTATGTATGGCAGCAAAATAATTTTGTACTTATGTCTGTCTGTGTAGGGGAAGGTTCGTTTCACAGAAAAGCCACACAGAGATGATTTGAAAGCTTAAGGAACCGAGAGGTCAGGTCATTTGTAAAACCAGTGGATTAATTGTCTGGGACTGAGCTGGGGATTCTCATGTCATCTTGACACTTCGCTTGGACAGTGGTATGGTATGACCTCGACTTTTAATACACTTTTCTACTCAGCTGTACAGTATGATCACAGTAAAGACCCTCACATGGTTAGGATTAGTATCCATCAAGTCTGCACTCACTGATGCTATATTAAGGGCTTTTCACAAAATAAACGTGTCCACGGAATGAATATATCTATGCCAAGACTTACAAGACGGGATATTTTAGTGCTCTGAAACATTCCTATGTTAAGTATACTGTACACTACATCCTCACGTACTTACTCAACTGCTCAGTGTCAGTCATCTTAAAGGAGGTGAGTTTGTTACAATAAAAACACGGACAAAAAAAAAATCAAATACAAAAAACAAAACAACTATGAATGCATTCTGAAGGCAGTTTTATGGTTATAATTTGTTTTTGATTTTTTTCCCTGAAACAATTCTGCCTTTAAAATCAGAGGGAGGCAAGCAGCCTGAAGAAAGGTCCGCACTAAAAATTACTTTGTGATATTTACTGCCTACTAGAGCCTGAACATGTTAACCATATGTATGTTTGCATATTCGTTTACCATTTAACCCTCGAATTGACAATTTAGAACATCCGAGCATTATTCATATTGCCGCAATCCAACACTTCATTTCCATGGTGAATTATATTACTTATTTTTTTTTATTTCCTGTAAATGGCATACAAACCAGGTAGGGCTGCACAATATATCGAAAAAATATCGATATCGCGATATTGGCCCTTGCAATATGCATATCGCAAAGGCACGCAATAAGTTTTATATGGAATTTTATGCTTCTTGTATGAATTTGACCAGTCAGATGCTAACTAAAATGTGCATCGCCATTCAATAGTTGAAAATGGTCAAGACATAATTACAAATAATTAACTAAGATTACATGAAGGTTGCTTATTTTGCCCCATGAAAAATGTTTTTCTTTCATTAGGTAATAAAAATGTAATTTCTTTAGGTAAATGTTAAATATTGCAATAATATCGGTATCGCTATGTTCAGCAAGTATATCGCATATCGCATGTTTTTCCAATATCGTGCAGCCCTAAAACCAGGCATATTGTTATAGTAGTCAAACAACAGTTTATCATATTTTCAAACCTAATTAAAACTCACAAATCAAATTACAACAATCCAAAGTCTAATGCTCTTCAATGAGTGGAGAGCATCCTTTCACAGAAGAAAAAAATGATGCATTCAATGAAAGTGGGAAATCGGATTTAGCCCACTCGGACCGGGTCAGTTCCGACCTTAAAGCGGTTGAGGCAAATGTAAATACAAGACATATAAACTGAAAGATACAGCTCACGTTTGGTTAGCTAGCGGTTAGCATTCGCGCATGTAGCATCTGAACACGGACTTTTTGTAAGTCCATGCATGTAAAAATTATCCCACAAATAATGACTTACTCAAGTAATTTCAATCACAACTAAGTCTAGCCCACATCATTGTCCAGGCTGAAGCTGATAGTTTAAATCTTACTTGATATGAAGTGTGCAATGATGTTGATGATAGTCTCAGAAAGTCCAGTCCTTTCGCCTAATCGCGTTTAACCACAGCCGTCTGCGATTACTCTGACTGGCAGAGGCTGGGATGCGATAGAATTTCAAATTTTTGTTGGTGCTTTTACGGTTCTGGCAACCAAAAACACAACAAAACGACATTTTCTACAGACAACCAGCGGTGTTTACTTCTACTGCACTTCTGTTGCCTTCAACTGCAGTTGTTTTTGTCTCCAGTTAACGCCGTGACGTCATCGTGACGTAGGCCATGAAGGGGGTCCGTATGTTCTCTCCAAAGAACTCTTTGAGGACATTTCGGAGCGTACATATGCGGTTGATGCGCTAACACAGCCACGTCACCCTACAGAATGGTTTTCCTTATTAATTTAAAATAACTTGCATTGACCTCAAGGATCCCTTACACTGGCCAACGACAGAATTGAGGATGTTTTTGTTTTTTCCACTTTTCGTAAAGGTTTATATCCTACCGTGTCGTGCCTATCATAACAGCCTGCTTGCACTACTCTTGCCATCTCTTCAGTCCAGCGTCTGAATTTGGAAGCTCCCTCGGAAGTAATCAGAGGCCAACAGCTAAGTTAAAGAAAAGGGCGCTGATAAACTGCCTAGATGGGCTTTATTGACTGATTACTTAGCAGTTTAGTATAATACTCATTACCCGGTTAACTCATTCACTGCCATTGACGGAAAAAGACGTCAAATGATGCTTTTTTTTTTTTCTGGTCTGGCAACGAATGTGTTAAGCGTTGTCGTACATGGGGAAGACTTGTCAGGTCTCGAAATGTGTGCGTCACAAGACACTGCGCTTCCCACATATGTATTACATCACACGCGCTGCTCAATCATTGCCGTGATACTTTTTATTGTATTTATTTTTTTACCTGGCAACCAGTGGTTGAGCAAGGGTGAGCGGCTAAAGACCGTAAAACATCCAATTGTCTTTTTACTCCACTTTATCATCATGTGGAGTCATTTGTTAACCTTTACGTGGTTACTTTGTGTCAAATACAACAGGCACAAAAACCCCGTCAAATACCCGCCAAACAGCTCACATGCGATTTGTATACATGCAATTAAAAAGTCACTTTTCCATAAAATGTCCCACTTAAGTGTTTGAATTTTATTTCTTTCATTTGTTTCTGCCAAACCTCTGAACTGATTGATATGCAACCAGACTTTTCTTTGGCATTTGCAGTTGTACATATGATGACATCGCAGGCGGTCTTAAATAGTTTTTTAATGCAGTGCTGCTGTAAGTTAGCATTCAAAGGGATGCTTGAAATGTTAATGGGAATGTGATTTACCATGGGAACTTCATTGCATTCTTCTGGTTTTAGACAACACTGAAAAGAACCCGACTCTGGCCAGATGAAAAGAACAGTGAGGTCTCACAGCCAAGAAGCGGTAGCAGCGAAGCTAAATCGAGAGCGCCGTATAAATCTTGGCTTTAAAGGGTGCGGCAGCAATGCGCAATTGCACACACACACACACACGCAGACGCATGCACACATTGCAGCTCTGCGGCAACAACTGCTCACAGCTGATATGTTAATGGTTCATGTGAGGCCAGTTTTGGTGCCAGGGTTCCACACCAGGCCCAGTTCTGTTGAAGAAGCATTCATAAAATGTATTCGGAGGACGGGGGAAAACACGAGAGGTGGTTGTGTAATTAAACAAGTCTTACAGCATGTGCACATGTAAGATTAGGTTCGATGGCAGGGAAACGGAGAGAGGGTGCAGTGTAAGCGTCAAATCCAAACCGCCATCTTCGTACTAATGTGCACCTCGGGCAGAAATGTCATTGGCAAGCGGGGAGGGAAGAGTGAGTTGGGGAGTAGTCGGAACGGTCAGTGTGTGATCCCGAACAGACTCAGGTGAGTGGAACGAGCAATGAAGGGGATAGCAGAAAGGGAACAGGTCACCTCACATGCTGGAGAAACAGCATGTGACAAAGAGCAAGTCGTTAATGCGAGCAAGGGTGAGAAATGTGTCATGATGGGGGAGGCCTTTCACCAAAGCTAACCTCTGACTGCCTCAGCCTGCCTGATGCCTTTCAAGTAGTGGTGCAACATCGGGCTGGGCGATCAATCGAAATGTTATCGGTATTTAGATTTTGGCTTCTTTCTATCTTGAAAAAGGTAATATAGAAGAAAAACAATTAAACGGATACTTTACTTATTTAGCCAATTTTGTAGGGCTGGGACTCTTTGACTGTCTCACGATTCGATTCGATTAGGATTTTTGGGTCTACGATTCGATTCAGAATCGATTTTCGATTCTTGATTCAAACGGTTTTCGATTCAAAATGATTTCTGCTTCAATTTACATATATGCACAACATTGTCATGATTTACTCCAGTCTGCTTTGCAAGACAAAATGACAAAGAGAGACATTAAAGTGTCTTTTTTTTGTTTAAACATTTATTAATTTTGTATTGTTAGTGCCTTTTTCCACAAAAACATTTTTCCCCTTCTTCTTCATTTCTAATTTAAATAAAATCGATTTTTGGATATTAAATATCAATTCGATTCATAAATGAGAATCTCAATTCTTTTCTGATTCGATTTTTTTGGCACACCCCTACATTTTTGGCAGTCAAACATGAATATTTTGCCTATAATAAATGTGATATTTTCATTATTTTTCATGTACAATTAGTACACCTTTAAAAACACATTTTGCAACTTGCTGTCAACTGAAAATGACATCACAAGGGCTCAGGTAACCAATCACAGCTCAGCTTGTGAATGTCACATGACCAAATGTAGAAAACAGGAGAGCTGTGATTGGTTACCTGAGCCCTTGTGATGTCATTTTCAGTCGACAGCAAATTGCAAAATGTGTTTTGAAAGGTATTAATTGTATGTGAAAAATAATGAAAGTATCAAATTAATTAGAGACAAAATATAATTTTTTTTATTGCTATAATGGGCTAAATAAATGAAGTATCTCTTTAATGTGCAAAACACTGCGGCACATTTACTAGTTCCCTATGTTGTTAAAGTACCCTGAATGCACCATGTTGCTTGTAGCAAGCCCGGAGCGAATCAATGTGATTCTGCCGTCCTTAAGCGTCATTTAATAAGGGGTTTACTTTTGGTGAAATCTCAAAAATGACATTTTTGTCCAAACGTAATGTTTTATTTATTTACTCAAAACTAATTTCCTTAACATATGCCTGATTTTGTGAAAACACGTCACATATGCAAAGGGAAAATCAATTTTGAAATGTGCTGTAATATAGTCAACCTAATTCAATATGATAGTAGACTATGTATAAAGTTAAAAAATAAATAAATGTTTAACAATGTTGAGTAATTAATTACCATGCTTTTTTATGATAGTTTTTAGTATTATTAATTCAAGTTTAAAAGCTGTTCGTTAGATCAGTCTCAAATGGGGGTACGTGAACGCACTCCAGGGGGATGTGAGATTTTAAAATATATTTAAAAAGTATAGTATATGCAAATA
Source organism: Festucalex cinctus (assembly GCF_051991245.1). NCBI lineage: Eukaryota > Metazoa > Chordata > Actinopteri > Syngnathiformes > Syngnathidae > Festucalex > Festucalex cinctus. The sequence continues at coordinate 10,688,915 of NC_135425.1, read as the reverse complement.
TTTCAGAGTAAAATGTAAGTTCATAATGTGAATTTTATATTCAGTAGGCTATTCTTTTTCAGTGTCCTAAAATCCTACTATCTCCCCCATACCAGAATGGTTAAACCCAACTTGTCATATGCGAATATGAGAATAGTATTTGCCAACTTTCAAAATTCAGTTAATTATTTATTATTTAAGGAGAACACTTTGTGTTGAAAAAATAAATTAATTATTTCTTTTTTTTTTTAGTTATATCTTTTTATTTCCAAACAGTTTGGGAGAGCACATAAATACAGAGTTCCATTTATTTATTTTTTTTCTCAACCAGAAATGCTTTGCGCTGGTTTGTGTGTACTTGGCTGGGAATAAATAAATAAATAAATAAATAAATCACAGGGGGTTTGTCACTGAAAAAAGGTTAAGAACCACTGCATTAGATAAGAAGATTTTTTTTTTCCATTTTTATACGTTCCCCTATGGTTTTCCCCTCATTCCCCAGCTCAGTCAGCACGTGCTCACACGCTATCTGCAGGCCAAGGCCAAACACCCGCAGGGAGCGACGCCATCCTTCTTTACACATTGTGCAGCTTCTTACCACCTCCCACTTAACCCTCACCACAATCACAAATATGCTTCCTGCTGCCCGGAGACCAAACAAATACGCCGATGTAGTTCGGAAACGCGAATAAATGTTGAGATTCAAAGCAAAAATTGGACGGACGCGAAAGCCGACAGCTGAAGGGATGCTGGCGAATCCCCGACACAATTTCACACGCGCGCGCGCACGCACTTAGGTCTGCAGCACAGCGAAGTGTCAGAGCCCGTTAGAGGCCTTTGGCTGGACGCAACCAAAGAACAAGCTGGACAAAAGCGTTGCCTGTCTCCCCTCATTAAGTGATTTAGGATCCCATGTTCCCCCTACTCCTTTCATCGCCATCCAAAGTGAACACACTTAAAAAGCTCAAGAAGAATGCCAGGGCCCGCTGACACGAATGGGGTGAAGAGGGGCAGGAAAGCCAAGTTCATGGCAGAGGACCAGGGTATAAATTTGAGCTACGCTGGCCATGCCTATAAGCCAGCATTCAGATTAAGGGGGGTGGGTGGGTGCGCTTTAACCTGAATAAACTGGGCTACGCTCGAGGCCTGGCCCTCGGGTGCGAAACTTAATCCATTAACGGTTCTTCCTCTACAGAAGAAGCCACCATTTCCCATGGAAAGTTGAGCTGAGCTGAAATGTGCCGTTTCACATCAAGTGGGACAACGAGAATATCAGCGAGAGATCCATAATCAGCCTTGTTAAAGGATGGACTTGGTCAAGCCGTTCGAGGCTCAAGGGGTTTTAAAGTAGGGATGTGACGATAAGCGCAATATCGCGATATTGTGATATTAAAACTAAAATATTTAAATGCAACACATCTGTTATAAATGCCCTGCGATTGGCTGGCAACCAGTCCAGGGTGTCCCCCACCTACTGCCCAGAGCCAGCTGGGATAGGTGCCAGCACCCCCCGCGACCCTTGTGAGGAATAAGCGGTCAAGAAAATGGATGGATGGATCTGTTATAAAATTCAGGTTGATTTGCATTTGTGAATTTCTAGCACCCTCTAGTGGCTAGTTCATTAGTGCAATTTAATTTTCATTAGGGATGTTTTGGCCCTTCTATGTTTAAAATCGACACTAATTGTCAGATGAAGGGGAACGTAATATGCCTGTGAAGCAAGTTATTACGTGGAGGAACTCAGTGTATGCGTACTTCGAAGGGTTAGTTCGGATTTTTTGACATGAATCTCTATTTCACCCTCACCTCCAGTGTGTGCGATCAGCACTGACTTACCCCTGACAGCGTTCTGTCACACGAGTTCTGGTCCGGTGTTGGACGAGAGGAAAATAGACCAGCAAGCTGGCTGGGGTCACGGAAATAAAGTGTTTTTTTTCTAAAAACAATTTGCGTTGAGAAGAGTGATACATTTGCACACTAAACTCCATTAAAACGCCATTACCGCTGGGCACTACTTTTCTGTTCGTTCGTATCTCTGCGCCTCGCACTGTAGACAGCTAATCGACGCGCTACAGACATCTGATCCTTCCGCCTTCGAAAAGACAGCTTGTAGATAGCTTGACAACTTGTAGATTAGTGCGCGTCTATCAGCTGTATGCAGTGATGCAAACGAACAGAAAAATAGTGCCCGGTGGTAATGGCGTCTGACTTTTTTTCCGAAGGGAGTTTTGAATGGAAATGTATCACTCTTTTGAACACAAATTGTTTTTAGAAGAAAAACACTTTATTTCTTTGACCCCAGACAACTTGCTGGACTATTTTCCTCTCGTCCAACACCGGACCAGAACTCGTGTCACAGAACGCTGTCAGGGGTAAGTCAGTGATGATCGCACACACGGGAGGTGAGGATCAAATTGAGATTCATGTCAAAAAATCAGAATTATCCCTTTAACAACATAACAATAATAATAACATAATATTGCTTTTGTACATAACATTGCTGTTATGTACAAAAGCACAATATTTTACTTTTTTTTTTTTTTTTTAGTATGAGCCCATTTTTTTTACAATATTGTGACCATTTTTAAATATCGCCAAACTGCTCACAATATCGTGATAATTATCGTATCATGAGCTTCATATCGTGATAATATCATATCGTGACGTTTGGATATCGTTACATCCCTATTTTAAAGTGGCTTATTGTATACCAGACAGTTTGGAGGATTTGCCATCCAAACTCCATTATGTGATCGAGTCAGGCTTATCATACATCTCAATCTAATTGTGCTACACTATTGAGCCTCATTATATTTAATTCAAACAAGCTACTATAAATGTTCCCTTTTCAAAATGCATCTGTATGATTGATGAGGCAACAGACAAAATAATTGATAGATCAAAACAAAAACTTTCTAGAAATGGAAGACAAAATCCTCAAATCTGTGCTGCTACATTTTGTGATTTTTATTTCAAGTGCCTCATGAAAGTTTCTGTTTGATTGTTTAGCGACGGCGGTCTCAGTAGGAGACCCAACAGTCCCAATCTAAACAGCCACTTTAATACGTGCACCGCACTACTTTCTACAATGAAATAAAATAGCTCATGACTTAATAATAGCAACGTCCCCTTTGATAAGAGAGACGGTAGAACTACATTTTTGGCTACACGACGCAAAAGGTTCGTCTGGGTGATTATGTCATGGGTTAGCCTTTGGACGCTAAGGAGCAGCTATCTGTAGATGAATTTTAACACGCGTTTGAAGACAGATGTGAGGTGTGATGTCGGGAAACGACTTGTCGATACAGCCCTGTGACGCACCCGAGCCATCACTCTATGCAAGGAATCTTTAAAGTGCCATTAAAAGGAGGCCTAATTGGAGAGAATGCGTGTTTGGAAGTGTATGGAACATGCATAATGTGGACATGGAGAAAAAAGAAAAGATCCTCTTAGGAGCCAGTGTCCAATTAGCGCTGTATAAAAAGGTGGAAGCCGGAAATTTGTTTACAACAAGGCTGCTTCTTTCCCCCCTTGCGCTCTGTGAGACGAAGGGAACCCGGTTGTAGACAACAGTGGGTGTGGCTACGCCCTGCAAACCTTTGACATTAAAGGAGTGATTTTTCACTCGCCTCCGTGAGAACAGCGGCAAATAATGAACTGCCGAGCGCACCGCGTTCGGATTCGCGCGCGTCAACTCCATTCCGGAGCGGAACAAAAGGGCGGTAGACGAAACATTGGTGGGGAGGGCGCGGCATGCGCTGGACATGCCGTGCCGGGTGAGTCGACCTCATTTTAAAGCGTTTGTGCTAGCGTTGTATGCTGTTTCATAATATTTCTCGCTCAAATAAGACATAACAAAAAAAAAATCATCTGAGGTGATGTGATGGGTTACTGTGTAACTTGTAGCGATATAATTAAAAGCAGACGTTCATAAGTGCACAACCGTTTCCACCCAATATCTTCATATTGACTCAGTTGATATGACTGTGACGATGATTCTTGACCAGTAGGGAGTCATTGAGTTGCTCATCAAATACAAGATGGAGGAAGACAGCTCATCTTGTGAGTACATGTAGCACAAAACTAGCCACGTTTAAACCTAAGACTGAGCATTTTTTGCACAAGCCAAAGTTTACAAATTTTCTTCGCTTACACGTTAATAAAAAAAAAAAAATCACTTTTTTTTTTTATATGTGAGCTGATTTTCCTCATTTGTATCTGTTATATTATTTATTTAGTTTTTAAAACTCAGCATCAAAGCAATAGAAGAAATGTACCATAAAATCCTGTACTAATACACTCCCCTGTAACATTAATAAATACTGTACCTGTGATGATTAAGGTCTTTCAAAGTATTTTTAAAATCGTGTTTTCAGAAATCTTGCACTGTACGCACTTTTAGTAAGTTTGGTAAGCTATTTTTTAACTGCTTGTAAATGTGTTTTTAATTACAATATGCAAAGAGTATTGAGTTAAGTTTATTTTTATTTTATTTTTTTATTTTTTATTTTTTTTTATCCCTATAGGTACTATGTACTGGTAAATGTCCTATGTGAAACATTTCAGGTTCATATTTAGCCCCGTGGATAATCAACCCTCTCAGTTTGCTATTTTTTTTTCTTATGCAAAATCTCTATCACGCTTTACAGTTCAACCCCATAATGAGGTTTTCAATTGTTTGCGTTACAATTTAGTGTATTCCAGTGTCATAAAGTGAATATGTCAATGGTACCTAAATAAAAAGTAAGTATCAGACCAGTTTTGGCAAATGCAAATGTCCCAGAAAGCGATATGGTGCATAAATTATTAATCGCTGTATGTATGTTTGTTAGGGCTGCACAATATATCGAAAAAATATCAATATCGCGATATTGGCCTCTGCCATATGCATATCGCAAAGACATGCAATAAGTTTGATATGGAATTTAGGGCCCGACCGATTAATCGGCCGCCGATTATAATAGGCCGATTATTGGCCTTCAAACATCGACCAAAACAATCGGCGAATTGGGCCAAATGGCCGATTATTTCCCCCTTAAAACATTATCGAAGAAAATCGAAGTTTCCGACACTGTGAAAGTGCCCTGAATGCACCATTTTGCTTTCGTAGCATTAGCAACTAGCAAGTGTGTAGCGTATGTTATTCTGGTTATTCTGTTATCCTTAAGTGTCCTTTTTAATGACAGCGCAGTTGGAGTTAACTGTAAAACTAACCACACAACGTAAAGAATTACATCTGCTGTATATTTAAATACAAGACATGCTTCGTTTCTAAAACATCCCTAGCCTAGCACGAACAGGAAGTTAGCAAATGCTAAAAGGAAGACAAGAAGTTAGCATTGACTTCCAAAAAAAACAGTGTTTTTCCTTCAAATAGCACAAATCTTGTGGGAACACATACAGATGAGATAACAAGACGCAAAGGCACAAATTCTTCCCAATGTGTGAAAAACGAGTTATTTTAATAGAATTCAATCGCAACCTTCTTCTGTACTCACTTTTAAGTGTGAACGCCATGGATGCATGGCACCACACTGCCCTCAAGAGGCCAAAACGCACAGGAGCAGTCAAGTTATCTTGATTTATATTGCACTTTCAAACAGCCTTAGCTGGCATTATTTGTATTATATATATTTTTAATAACTAATCGCCAGATTAATCAGTAATCGGTATTTTTTTCTGCCACAAATCGGTATCCGCATCGGCCTCAAAAATTGCATATCGGTCGGGCTAATGGAATTTTATGCTTTTATCTGAATTTGACCAGTCAGACTATCAGGTTTACCCGTTTGACATTTATTAAACATAACAAAAAAGGAGAGAAGACACTCAGTTCAAAGCTCGTGAGGAGAGGAAACGACTGATACAATTCACTACTGCACTCTCTGAAAAAAAATCCATCTTCACCCTCTTTTTATTTGGTTTCCACGCCCCTAGTTCCAGCCCTAATAATGCAAAAAATAGTTGGAACACAGTGTAATTAACTAAAATGTGCACTGCCATCCAATAGTTGAACATTATCGAGAGGTAATTACAATTAAGAATACATTAAATTAGATTATTTTGCCGTATGAAAAAATGTAATTCTTTCATTCGATAATAAAAATGTTATTTCTTTAGATGCATGTTAAATATCGCAATAATATCGATATTGCTATATTCAGCAACTATATCGCATATCGCATGTTTTTCCAATATCGTCCAGCCCTAATGTATGTATATATCAAGTTCTTAATTGATTCCAAGTTTGCATTGTCTTGTGCTGCAATGATGTCACACAGCTTTGACGATCCAGTTGAATGTTTGTGTACCAGTTGAGGAATGTGACTTCCAGTTTGCTTAAAGCCTTGATTTCCATTGCTCATCTGGGAGTATTTCAGCGGAAAAAGCCTGTGGTCTGGCAAATGGCTACACTTGAACGAACAGCTGCAAGTCTGATTCCCCAAGCAGATGCTGCATCCAAGGCAAACATGACGATAACCATGTTGGTGAACATTTAAATGGAGATAAAATGTTTTGAAAATGATTTTTAAACTGAATAATGAGTACAAAATGTAATAATATTATAATCACAATTTTAACACAAGCAACTCAAAAATTGGGTAATGGTACAGATTTTGTTTTCGGATAATGTTAAAAAATTGTACAAAGAAGTTCCATCAAAGGAATAACTCATATATCAATAGATATTCTTTTTTTTCACCCTCAGTCTGCTGCACATATCAAAGGGGCAAAAATGGATTGTTCTCAAGAAACGGCAGACTAAACCCTGCCACATTCCAGGTACGGGCCGCCACCGTGCAGCCTCCTCTTGTCACCGTCTGCTCGGCTAAACTAGAAAGCATTTTGGGCCGGCCAGACGGCTCAAGCTGCACTTACTCCTGACATGAAAAGCCGCGCTTAATTCCGACTGTCTCATGGCTGATTAATCACAATTTATGATCAAACAGCTGACTTACAGGATCAACAAATGACACCCTGCTCACGAGTCCATGCGGGTTTTCCTCTTGTGAGCAGGCACGAGTGACATGTTTGGGTCACACTGTCTCCCCAAAGTTTGTGTCGACACCAAAATATGCAAATGAGTGTCTTGTGTTCCATTAAACACTCTTGTTCCTTATAGCGGCAGACATAATTAAAAAGACCTAGAATAAGATCAAACATTCCACTGACCCAAACAGTTAATTTAAAAGATGAAACCCATCTTATTGTCACACAGAGGTCCAAATTCTGTGGTGGAACTGATCCCTTTGTGTCATCAGGCAGCGGTTAATACTTATAATAAAGGTTTAGTCAAGTGAGAATTGGCAGAGAGTCCTCTGAACAGTCAGGGGTGAAGGATTTTGTTTTGTTTTTTCTTCAGAGCTATGCGAATTCTCAGACGGAGCAGCCTTAATCAGTCTGTCCTATCTGATGGCAGAGCAGCAGCAGTCAGCATCTGGATGGCGGGCAATGCGACATGCACGCCACATTAGACATTTAAAATGTCTTTTTTTTTTTTTTTTTTTTTTGGCTTTATTTCAGACTACAACTGTGCTCATTTTCTGGATTCATGTTGGTTTCATAACATCGACTTTTGACCATAAATTATTTTTCATATAGAGTATTGTGTGCCTTTCAATGTGTTGTTTGTTGTCATATTTGCTACTGCCCAAATAGTACATATTCACCTGTCCTTTTTAATTATGTTATAGTGTAAGCAATACAGTAAGTATGACTGCAAGATGCAGAATTACCCTGATTAGATTTGAGAATTGTACTGTTTTATAATATAATGTAATATAATATAATATAATATAATATAATATAATATAATATAATATAATATAATATAATATAATATAATATAATATAATATAATGGGGGTGTTAAAAAAAATCGATTCGGCAATATATCGCGATGTTACAGATCGCAATTCTCAAATTGATTCAATAGGCAGCTGAATCGATTTTTAAACATCCATTTTTGATGGAAAAATATTCAACAACACGTCCTACTTAGGGTTAGGATTCACACCTTAAGCAAGGAAGAATGTTATATTCATGGAACATTAAGCCATAATATTTTATTTCAATGCTGTTCAAACATGAAACAGATTGCAACCTGTTTATTAAATACAGTAGCTCACAATTAGGACACAAGTTTCAGATAAATAAATAATACAATTCATACAAATGTACAGTGTACATGTACAAGTTTACTGAATAGTATTTTCTAAAATTGAGTTTAAAAAAAAAATTGCAATAAGTGACTTATAAATTCATCGAATCGAATCGTGACCTATGAATAATGATACGGATCGAATCGCCAGGTACTAGGCAATTCACACTCCTATAATATAATATAATATAATATAATATAATATAATATAATATAATATAATAATGTATGCACGACGTTTGTGGCTGACATATTGACAACCAAGTTGTGAGAGGCTCAAAAGGATTAATGATAAAAGTATGTAAACATTGTGTGACTTGAAATAAAAGAGTTGAAGAAGCAGCACTTTTATTAGCTGCATAGTTGGGTAGAGGTCCCCATGGTGATGCTATCAGCAGTGTGACAATAATCAAGCAGAGGAATTTGAACCTAAATAGATTAACCAAAAGCATTTTACACTTAAATGCTTCATTTGTTTCATTAACCAAAAACTTAGATAATTACAATAAAAATGCCAAACAGTGTCAGCCTCACAAAATGACAAAAAAATAGATAAATAAATCAAAATATTGGTATTTAATGGGATGAGAACAACTTGTCAAACTATATTCTGTACAATAATATCGACACATATTTATTTATTTATTTATGTATTTATTTATTTATTTATTTATGTGTTTAGATTTGTAAAAAAAAAAAAAAAAGTATATTACTATGAATATAAATAAAACTGTCTCCAGATTATTTTTCTTCTTTCTTTTTTTTTTTTTTTACCTTCCTCTGTCTGTGTGTGTGTGTGTAAGAGACAGAGATCAGGACTAGATAGGTGGGAATCGGGAGGACTAGGGAATACCACGACACATTTAAATGAAAAGTAAGAAACCGCGGCTCTTTGTAACCTTGTAAAGTCCTTGGCAGGATGCACACACAGATGATACAAATAACAAATTACTGAAAAAGTTTATTGCCTTTTTACTTTCCATCTCCAAGAAAAGCGGCAAGGATGAATCTATCTGCCTGCTCCCGGAGGGCAAAAGGAATTGTGGGTTATTTCTGCCCTGGTGTATCTGGCATAGTTTTGGTGATCCGGCCTGAGCGGGCCAATGACAGTGCAGCTGCTTCATGGCTCATTGGTTCTTTTAGGGGTGCAAGCTAAATCCTGATTGGTGACTTTCGGAGAAGACGCGGCACTCCTTCGCCCCCCTTAAGTGAAGGGTAATCATTTGCATATCGATCCCTTTTTACAGCAGAGTTGAGGGGCAGGAACTTTTTTTTTTTTTTTTTTTGGTACATTTTGAGAGCCAGATAGTAAAGTCTTTACACGATGTAAATATAAGTAACTGCTACTGTTTGTAGTTCATACTGTACAGCAATTAAAAAACAGATTGAAAATATTTTGCTACTTGACAAAATATAGTGCTGTCTAAAAAGGCAATTATACTATTTTTTGTAATTCTAAATAGAGTTTCTTGCGGTCTGACCGCATAACTGTGTCAAACAATCGTAGCGCCGCCGCATCTCCCGCTACACACGGTTGGGTTGCTGGGCAAACTTTCCAGTGGCTCTGCCTCCATACAGGAATGGCTTGGCGTATGGTAAACGTGTGTGACGTCTTAGCTGCCGTGTTTCTTGAAGCACCCCCACAGCCACAGCGTATCGTGTGTCAAGACCTCACTTGCACTACTTCTTCAAGGACCACGCGAACCCGACGATCGGCCAAACGACCGCGAGTATCTTTACAGTCGATCAATTTGTCCCCTTTAGTCAAGCCCATAACCAAACAGACTGAAATCATGAAACTGAGGGCGAGTGACAGAATTGGAACCTCGGGCCAGTGACACATGGTGCTATCAAAGCAAGGTCCACACATGCAAATGGCATTTTTGCCTACAAGATTTTTTTTGCTGTTAAATTCAATATCATTCTTTGTAAGACAAAAAAAAAAAAGAGGATTCATTTGCCTGAAGAGTCCGTGTATTTAAAAAAATAAAATAAAATAAATAATAATGATTAAAAAAAAAACGTTTGGCCAAATGATGAATGAAAATCAAATCAGAAAAAAAAATGTTATGTACAGAATTATTCATAGTAAAATAATGAATACACTAAATAAACGTTTTTCAAACATTTTAACATTATGAGTATAAATATTGGTTACTCACAAAAATTTTTAAAAGATTGTCGTTGATCCCTGAAATTAAATACAATACAATTTGCTAATTACTTTTTTTTTTTTTCAAGTGGAACATACAGCTAATATGTTTTCAAACCAAAATTATATAAGCATGCTAACAATTGTATTAACTAAAATAATAATAAAATAAATAATATCACACATTTGGTATTTTTCAATGAATAATACACACACTTTCTCTTTTTAAAAAAACTCAAGATTCATGCCAAAGTGGCACAGAAAATCACTTGTCAAAATTATTGACCATGTTTTTGCAACTTACAAAAGTCCACTGAAACCTTTTCGTCCTCCCTCCCGAGACAGAAATATGAGCAGCAAAGCCATAAAGACTACTGATGGAAACCTAAGCAGCCAGCATACTCAGGAAACAAATAAAACATCTTTATGAGTTTGCTTTTATGACCTTAATAGGCTGAGTCAAGGTCCAGTGACCTCTAAGTGCTCGGCTGGACAAGTCGCTTTTTCTCAAAAGACTTTAGACACCAGCTACTGTCGACACAAATTCTTCTGCAAGTCTGCACAGCGTCACTTTTTTTTTTTTTTTTTTTTTTTTTTTTTTTTTTTACTCTTCTCATTAGACTGCCAACAAAATGACAATAAATTCTCATTAGCAGTATTTAATGTGTACTTTACTCTTAAGGGCATCAAATAAAAAACAAACAATACATGAACTGTTACATATCTTAACAGTAGCAAATCATTAAACCATTATTGGGAAGACACTCAATAAGTTAGAAATTTAAAATCTTGTACAAGAATTATAGAAGTATACAATAGTTTAGTGTTGTTGTTTTTTTACTATTTAAATGTTTTTTTTTAAATTATGATAATTATGACTCATTATAACAGCAAAATTTTAGATATACTTGATTTTTTTTTTTTTTATATGATCATTACTTTTCCCGCATTGATCTGCTCGGAGAAATTATGTGAGGGGATCTTATTTTTCTAATATACTAAACAGTAATTTCCTGAATTAAAAAATATATTAAATCTGAAATCTCTACAACTATTTGATATATAATATATAATATTAATTTCACAGATATATACACAACTAATTTATTATAATGATATATAGAGTAAATTTTGCTTTTAGTTTTGAACTTTTTCATGCATTTATTGTTTCATTACAGATAAGAATAAATATGAATAATGATTATGCCCTAAAAAAAAAATAAAAAAAAATAAGAATTATTTTTATTTTATTCCAAATAACGTAATACTTTACTACTAAAAATATTTTCAGCACTTTATGTATGTAAGCTTTTGTTTTTTTGTCTGACATTTTTTGGAATCAAATTCATGTGTCTAAAATGAGTTACCGTAGCTGTTTTTGTTAATGATATAGTGAGTATATGCCTGCTTGCAAGTCCATTTCATTCAAATTCAAATTAGCAAATGAGGAATTCAGTATCATTCCTTGTTACGTTGCTATGTCACATTCTCTGAAAGATAAGCGCGACACAGAACAAGAGTTTTCTGTAAAATGAGCAGAAAGTGAAACCTGTCTCCCCTGCTGCTATCAGGTTGGCTCTCTGTGACATTGTCTCTTTTGTTAAACAGACAATGCAGGCTTGTTGAACTATTAGCTTCTCTTTGTGGAAGCTGTGATGTCCGCCCTGTCACCACTCACACAAAAAAGAAGCCTCCTAAGAATTCTTTATGAGCAACAAAACTTCAATTCTGACGTTTCAGCTTTCTGTTCAAAATCTTTAGTCAAATGTGAATGAGCTTCTGAATCTACCGCGAAGCCTTGCTGGCACAACTAAGTGGCAATGGAAGCCAACATTATACTATCAGAGAATGAACGGGTCTCTTGTCCGAGGCCGTAGTACTCCGCTGGAGTAGAAGCCTCTCATTGGTGGAGAACGGAGCGCTGTGGTTGGCTAGCGCGATGACATATTCTGTGTCGACTCAGCGCTGGGACCTGTTCCGCCAGATGCCCTCCTCTCGTCCCCTGCAATGTTTGCAGCCCCACGCACGCGATCCCTCGCTCCGCTTGGCTGCACCCTCTCATCGCATTACTTCTGCTATTCTAACTCCTCCATCAATTATGCACAAGAATAACTCTGGGCCCTGATGGAGCCAAGACATAAAAGGGGATCATGGATGTGAGCGCTCGTAGCGTTGGCCCACGTGCTGCCGTTGCGCTGCTGCCCTGACCACTGATATGAGCACCAAGGTACCAACTCAAATAGGTGCACCAGGTACCCGCACAGCAGCTTGTGCAAAAACAGCATGTACAATGTCATTGAGATAATGGAACGTAAATTAAGACAGCATTCTTTTAGTCATTACAAAAGATTATTTTTCAGCTAACTAGTATTGATTTTCTGTTATTATTATATAAATACAATAACGTAAGTTCAAAACACCAACCAACTTTCAGTAGATTTTGTCACTGAGTCACTCCAGATTATTCCAATTTTATAACATTTATTTATAACTATTTTTATAGCATTTACAACTATTTTTTTAGCTCCACCGTTTGTTGTTTTTAAACTGTACCGTACAAAACATCACATACAGTTCTGACTTTTGAAGTTTTTGAACAGTGTATATACAACTTGCATGTGTGCTAACGTGTATGAGCTTGTATCATTAAAAAAAAATCAATAACATGCATAACAACTCTCACATAATACTTCCGATTTACACTGTTCCAATTTCAACGAGCTTCAAAAATTGATGTCTCCCGGTGTATATATTGTCTGATTACACATTACTTACAGTATTTGCACAATTTAACATTTAATATAAACTTTTCCCTATTCATTTTCAATGGGACATTGAACTTTTTCTAAGTATCACTTTCCACGCCCACTTCCATACATATAACTTATCATCATTACCAGGTGTCTTACACTGCTCGGTGGCACAGTTGGTAAAGTGCATTGTTCAGTGACCAGCAGGTCATAAGTTCATAATATATCTCTCAATTTACTTCATAAGTATTTCACATGCATTCAAATCTTAGCATTCAGCTATTAGCATTCAGCTTTCAGCATTTCCACGCAATTTCTCCAGAAATTGCACTTATTCTAGTTAATCAAACAATTGTTATTGTATAAGTGAAGTCACTTAGGTTTGTATGATGGGCATTAGAATCTTAATGAAAACAATAAAATATATATATATATTTCTGGGGAAAAAAAGTGTGCTGAAAGTTTACTTCAGGAATTCAAAAGAAAATCAATGATAAAATGCCTCACCAAAATCCATGGCAATTTGAATACAACAAACTATAAAGATTAAAAACTACACGGCTAGTTTAAGAAATTGTATCACTATTTTAGAAAACTAGAGGAGTCCTACATAACTAACTTAAAGATGCATTAGGTTGAGTGTCAGATCTTAAAATGCTCACATGATTCGTAACCTACTTTTTATTCTTAGAGACAAAATGGAGTCCATGTCGGAAAATGGCGGCCTCAGCTGGGGGCTCTGCCGCACCGTGTGGAGAAAAAGGCAAAGCAGAGACGTCAGACGTCATGGAAAAAGCTCTTGACAGTCTGAAAGTTTAGCAAATGAACCTGCGCTTAAATTGGTTAGCGATAAAATAACTATTTAATCCCCTGAATCAAAGTAACAGTTCCGGAAAAGTATTTGTGTTAGGAAAAAAAAAAAGAAAAGGCGACATAACGGCAAAGCCTCGATTAACGTAATGGTGGTCCTGACCTGGATTTCTCCTGGTTGCGTGTGAAGGTTTGTCCAAGCTCTATCGTGAGATCACAAACAGCCTATTTAATATTTCACAAGTCCCAAAGCACCAAGTGAGCAGAAATCCTCCAGGAGGAAACATTCAATGGGGTCTCGGAGTCACACGAAAGGTCCAACAAAGTCACACCGAGTTCATCACCTGACACTGACGAATCACGTTCCGGTCGAAAATTAATCAGACAGCTAAATTACGGTGGTCCATTAAACCAAATGATATATTCGGCGAAAAGATTGTCTATTGTATTGAAACTCACCAGCTATAAAATTAGCTGGCCCTGTGCTTTTAATGAAGGTCAAGAGATTGTATTTTAAAGAAATTTCACATTCCAGAGGCAATCTCTCTTTTTACAAATCAACATATAGGCGCAATCATTACACTTTAATGCTACAGTAAAAGCTACGAAAACCAAACCGCAGAACATAATGACATTGTAGTTGTAGTTTCAGCAACAATCTAAACTAATGTTTTGCAATTTTAGAACATAAGGTGAGGGCGAGAGAGGGCAAAGCAGCCACCTCGCTACCCGCCCTGCAAAGTGCAGCAGGATCGTGCAAACTGTTAGCAGCTTAGTGGCTCTTTAGGAGTGTCTTGGAAGCAGTTTTTAGGAGCTTTACTGCAGTCATTAGGAGGTAAGACTGATTAATGTGAATGGTCAGGCAGGACCTGGCTTTCTGAAGGAGGAACACAGAGGGGTGAAGGGTCCCACAGGAAGTGTTTTGTGTCTCCGCACAAAAGGAGGGCTGACCTCTTAAGCCCCTTAGAGCCTCTTTGCTAATACCCTCACCGGTGCCTACAAAGACACAGGGGATGCCATTTCAACACTCACATTTAAACAGCATTCACAAAAAGCCTCACCGAGAGATTCGAACAGCAGAAAAGCGAATCTCTGTGCAGCGGAGTGAAACCGAGATTAGGCCCGAAGAGTCTCCCGCTAATCCATTGACTGGGGCGCATATCAAACAGAAGAAAGCTGGAGTCACACAATCTCTTATCACAACACATGGGGGGACTTAGGAGACCTTTTTGGTAGCATAAATAATCTTCCAGGAAAAGAACAAACAAACAATAACCTTTTTTTTTTCTTTCTCAACACAACCTTGTGCATGGATGTATCAGAGTCAAAAGAATAAACGATAAAAATATTTGTGTTGCGACACTAATGAGGGCAAGACGTTTGTTTGTTTTTTTTAGTCAGCTTAAAGCCCCAGTGTGTAGCTCACGACCGCCATCTATCGGTCAAACAAGATAATGCAATGATTTTAAGCACACGAACTACGGCGTCCCAGAGAGACCCTACTTCAACAGCCTACCACCAATTTCACCGGAACAGAACGCAAACAACTTCTGGTATTCCCTCGAGTGATGACGTAAGTGAATTGCATTTGTTAGACATACTGTACAGATCCCTAATAATTGTGATTTAGTCATTTAATTTCAGAATTAATATTTTTGTCGGCATTGTTTGGAAATACTGTACGTCAGCTAATGATAATGGCTATCTATGTTCATATTTGTTAGTGCAACTAAACCATGCAACAGAGAATACACAGTTATGTTATACGTTTTATAGACATGTGGACCATCTCAAAGGGGGCGAGAGAAACGACGAGGAAGAGAACGCGGTGCCTCGTAACGTACAATTATGTCATCATGGAAAAATAATTCCATTCGAGCATGCATGTGAATGGCTCAAAACATACCTTTGCTTGGAATATGTGGTATTTAGATTACATCGTTTGCTGATATGTTTAGTATATCGTACAAAAATAATGGTGTTAACTGAACTACACACCTGCAACTCAGACTCGTAATTCCCCCCGTGTCTTGTTGCTACTAACCACTCAGAAAAGTGCTGCTTACAAAAACATTTGAAACCCTTTACTCAGATATCGATTTGTCACCATGTTGAACAATTTTACCTAATAAATATCACTAAGCAACTTAATTAGTTTTGATTGAAGATACAACAGCTTCCTTGTACTTCGATGTGCAGGAATTTACATGGCTTTCACAAATAGTCTTGCTCATGTAATAATGTACTTCATTGGCTCAGTGACTTTCAGTTAATTGTTTGGTACCTCATCTGACATACAATTGTTACCTTCTTGCAGAGACTCGTACAGGAAATGACCATGGAGGAACATGAAGATATCCAAGTCCAGCTGATAGACTGACACCAAGAAATACTTTTTGACACATCAGCACCACCATGATTTCCTGTACCTGGATCCCACATCAGCACCACCATGATTTCCTGTACCTGGATCCCACATCAGCACCACCATGATTTCCTGTACCTGTATCCCAGACTGCAGCACCTTGGTGGACTTGTAGCAAATAAGTGACACTTTCCCAGATCCTTGAGGACAATACAAAGGTTTTTTACCTGACATATAATTAGTCCATGTCTGACACTTGTTGTTGTAGTTTGTATAACTTGTATATTGTTGTTGTGTGTTAATTTGTACATTTTGAATAACTAAAAAAATACTATTTCCTTTGGCGTCAACATGCAGTGTTCATTCGACACCTAACCTAACACTATTTTACATGACCAGAAATGTAAAACATCAAAAGCCTGGAGAATTATTATAAATGCTTGCAATGACAAGGAATTCTTCATTGGCCAATGAATGTAAGGTACAGTACATGAAAATGAATGAATAAAATAAAGTAAAATAAAAGTCTACATGAAATGAACATATTAACTAAAAAAAAAAAAAATGCTGTTAGAATATAATGAGCTACATGAATTGCAGTTGTTCCAGAATTTTACCAATACGCTGTGCATTTTAAAATATGGAAAAGAGACATACAGGTTTGGGCCAAAAGTAGTGTTACAGAGCAGGTATGTGTTGTACACAGCTAAAATATCTGATTAACTCAATACCATGATGTTTTTTGTTTTTTTTGTGTGTGTGTGTGTGCTGACATTGCCCCCCATTAACATTGCAACATTCCTCAAACTCTCCCGAACACAGTATGATCTGTAACACTACTTTTCGCCCACTCTATGATGTTATTGGGGCAAAATTAAGGAAGGCTTGTCCATTGATTGCGTGAACAGACTGCAGTAAAAATGAAGTCACTTCAATGTTTGCTGGTTTTATTAAGTTTGACATGCTCCTTGACTGCACAAGTACATGTTATGGAGTGAGGGCATGTTCCCACCAACGATGATATCATATTCTTCAAAGGCTTGCTGAGGAAAGTGAGGGAGGAGTCACTCCATGGCTTCAGACACCTGGTCAGCAGGTCCTGTGTAAAACAAGTGGTGCTTGTACATGTGACCATTCCGTATTGCTTCACACAAAAAGTTCATGTAGTGTGCAATGCCGTCCATATGTAAATGACATACCAAGACGTCGGCTGACTTCAGTTTGTTGCAGCTCAGATATGGTAGGTGGAGATACTGGTGGTACAACACCGAAGCCTTCTGGGGTCCTCCATTCAAGTGTCCTCATTCGGGGCATTCCAATATGGCTGCTGACTCTCCCCTTGATATTTTTTTTTCTTGCAGGTCGGTGATGTATTTAAACGGTGCATGAATGCTTGTATACATCAGAATATGGTTCTGGAACCCCTCAAGTTTGGCTGTTGATCTAGTGTGACACAAACAAAAACACAATTATAAAATAAAATAGAATAATTGATGATACTACTATATGTCACCAACTTTCCAACAAAGCCCCCAAAATAGAGGTAAGATCTTTAGTTTTTGGGCCCAAAACATTGTATTAGCTAGATAAAAGTAACTTGACTGCATACTGCATAGAATATGCAAAGGCTGCTTGCTTGTCGAATTTCCGTGGAAAACGTGGCAGCCTGTAAATTCTTGTGCACCCAATTACACAATGGACCAGTACACACTTGAGTGAGAGAGTTCAGACTCTAGCAGTGCTTACGGTACAGCCAGCATTTAAGTCCAGAAAGTTATTCCCTGCCGAAAATTAATTTCGAGAACACTATTTTCACCAACCACAACGAAAATAATTTTCAACTCCTCCACTAATACAGTATGCTTTAGATTCTCCATTGAAGTTATGGGCAAATATACCTCCGAAATCACAGTTACATTACATTACACAATAACTTGCGCATTTACTCTAAATATAACGTGCCAGCGGGAATCTTTTTTTTTTTTCAAAGCAAGTAGCTACATAACGAACTCGTTCGAGTGGTACGGAGTTGCTAATCAACAGATACAGTGATCGTAAAACAAAGGTACGAACATCGTATTAATTAGTACAGTGTATACTTTTTCTCTCGCTCTCAAAACGTAAACACAAATGTACTCTTACTTACCGGTCAAGTAGAAAGCAGTCGAAGGCACCGGCACGTCCCAAACCTAGTCTGTTCCTCATTTCTCTCCATCTGGCAAATGCGGCTACAATATAAACTCTTGTTTTGTCGCGCTGAAATAAAATAAATTCCCAAAGTAAGTGTGATGCTTGATAATGCTCTCTTCGGGGACCGGAAACTCTTCTTCTTCGTGGACATGCGGTCGCCATACAAACCGGAAGTGCGTTCCAAAAACGCGTTAAGAAATGGAGCGCTGAAATTTGTCTTTGACGGCACCCGTAGCAGAAAGATGGCGGCGAAACATGGCAGACACTAGCAGGCGAGGCGCGGACATGTAAGATAATTTGCGATTTCTAGACTAACCGTTATATTTTAAAAAAGTACGTTTATGCGATACAACATATCTTTTTACATACTACTAAAACAAACAATTGTTTTTTTTTTTCGAATGATTTATTGTTTCACCACTAGATGCCACTGTATAATACTGAGTGTACCTTTAAGTTAACGTTTCTTTTTTTTTTTTTTCTGAATGTCCCATCAAATTGAATCATATGCGAAACTTGATGATTCCAGGTATGAATACAAATGGTTGACTGCATACAACTGTAGCTGTTTTTCCAAAATTAAGTGTGAGTAGTAGATTTTGTCCGCAATATTGTTTAAATGGGAATTAGTCAAACCATTTTTTTTTCTTCACAATAATGTTTTATGTGTCCATAGCTTACCTATCATGGCATTCTGAATAACATTGCGTTTGTGGAATATGAATAACTTAAGCAGCAACATTTTTTCCATCTCTGGCGGCAGCCATTTTGCCACTTCTTGACGATTGACAATGACATCACAGTTGCTCAGGGCTCAGTTAAAGACAAATCACGGCTCTGCTATAGAAAACAGGTGCGCTGTGCTTGGTTGTTCCCTGAGCCCTGAGAAACGGTAATGTGGCAAAATGGCCGCCCCTGAGATGTTGAATTTTCCTGCTTAAGTCATATTTCACAAATACAATATTAAGCACAATGACATTATTAGACTATGGGACCACATAGAACATACTTTAGTAAAGAATTTACATTTTGGGATTGAGTTTTCCTTTAAGAGAAAATACAGAGATACTTATTTTCACTTTCTAGATTCAGTACACTAACACTTCAGATCGGCCCAGTCGCAATAAAATGATAATATTTACATTATGTTACTACAAATATACCAAAAATAGGTTTCATTCCCTACATTCCTAAGAAAAGTGAATACAGGACCAGTGTACAAATGCAAGTCCAAAAGGTCCAATGAGACAATCAGATTTTGCAGCAGGACGACGCTCGACTTCTGTCTAAGTAAGAATTTGCCTTTTCCAAGTGCACTGAAAGTTCAGCAGACCTTAACTGGAGCATTCACACATCAGAAAAGGTCAAGCAATTTCACACATTTGCAGCTACCTACTGTGATGTCACTTTTCATTTATAGATAAATATAACTGTTGATACAACCTGTATTTTTGTTTAAGAAAGTTTGTAGAGTTTGCATGACTGGAAATTTACAATCGATGGTTCTTGCAAATAATTAGTGGGCATTATTTAAAAGTCTTGACTAGATGAGATAATTATTTGAAGCTTAATGTTTTATCAGGTGACAGGTGATAATGACAAGCATTTCTGGAGTTTGCTGAAAAAAATATGAAAAATTATAATTGTATAAATCCTGTTGCATATATTTTTGCTCTCGATGTATGTAACAGATAATTAAAAAAAATATTTTTTTTTTTCCAAGTTACAATGTAGTTCTATCTGTAAAATGTGCTGAAAAAGAGACCAGAAAGTGCTGTTATGGTAAACCTGCACTCTTGCCACACATGATAGTAACCTCTCATCACTAGTGGCTGTCAATCAAAGCTTTGCTGCCTGAGGGCCTCGCCTTATTAGTCAGAGCGTAAAAAAAGAGGGCTGGGGTCACTCCTCTCTGCAGGCAGGGTCATCGAGAGCATGAGGAATGACGGGCGTCTCCACAGGACCATTGATATCCGCTCTGCAAGGAGTTACAAATCAGACACTGCCAATAGAATGGAAATTCACTGTTTAACTCATATGGTGTTTAATTCTGTCGAAATAAATATAGATACTATTGTGCTCGCTGCACCAAGTTGTAGGAAGATGATACAAATATGTAATTGTGCTAGAAAGCAGCATTAACGATAAATTACAAGGTTCGAAATGCAGTTTGAAGTCAAAATTTGGAATTTACACCTCATCAAAACACATTGAATAGCAAAACTGAAAATCACGTTTTTCCGAAATGCAGAAACTTCCCCAAAAGCTTCACTGGGCTAGACACACGTTAAAGTTTCCACAACGTCAAGGCCACCTACGCACGACCGTCAAGGCAAGCTCGGTGCTACTAGCTAGCAACAAGCTTTGCTGGCTACTAGTGTGGCTAAACGCATTCTGGAATCACTCCTGAGTCAGTAATCGAATCACCAACCTCCATGACGGCAAATAAACTGCACATCTAACAAATATTGTTCTCAAGAAGGGATGATGAGAAAAGATGGCGAAGCCATGCTAACTGCTAAGCTAACCCAAGGCTGGGACGGCTAGCGTGTTGAACACTGAGATTTAGTATTTGGGGTGATTGACTCCCTTTTTCGCACACATCCAGCTGGAACCGTGTTAAAGTGGAGAACATTCAACAAAATAGCAGGCAAAAAAGTGTTTGGACTCCGCAGAGAAAGTCTACTTGCTAAACATGAACCGGAAACAAATTACGCTACGCTACGCTGTATGTAAGCAAAGAGCTGCGCCCTATAAGGTTAAAAATATGTTAATAAGTGGTTCAGAAAATGAATGAATGAAAGTATAATATACAAGAAGTATAAAGTATTTACAATATCACTAATAGTATTTGTTTGTTTTGACAATAGAGTCCCGAGTTTTGCATTGGTCCTTTGAGGTCTGCACAATAAATGTTCTCAAATTACATTACAGTAGGTTCTTCTTTTTTTTTCTATTAATTTAGCTTTGCTTTGAAACAAGAATATGCAGTTTGCTGTTAGACACAATTGTATAAACTGCATGTTTGTTCAACCATTAACATGACGTCATCAAAGACACCAAGAAATTTGCATTCACTTTCATTGGTTGGTCAATAAATCACCCACACAGTGTGGACTGATTAATAGTGAGGATTTTTTTTTTGTTTAAATCTGAATTTTACCAAATAGTGACTCATGAAGTTTTGGCTCCAGCAATATATAATCATACCTGTATATTAAAAAAGAAAAATATATTGTTCATTTGCTATATTATCATATTGTTATTGTAAATCCTTGCTTTGGGTCCCCAGGTTGCAAAAAAAATTAAAAATAAATAAATAAATTCACAAGATTAGAATGTTGCTCTTCAAATGAAGTCATCATATTTGCAAAACTGCTTTGCCAAGAAAAATAATCATTTAGAGGATGGTGATTATTTGAGGTGGGGATACTATGGACTACGTACTTGGTCTATGTTCTGTCTGGACTATGATTCTATAAGAAATGTATTTCAATACATGATAGAAACAGAGTTTCTTTTTAATTCATAGACGGGTTTTTGCAGTCTATTCAAATGAAGCTCATGCGTGTAAATCTTTCCCTGTGTAAGTATGCGATAGCCTTTAATTTGGGGGCCTAAAAGACTGGAGCCCAGCGAGGGGTATTAATGGCGCTTCACTAAGTTAATAAAACGGAAGATAAACCCCAGATAAAAATCCTTTATCCTTTTGACCTGCACTTATTGATACTTTCTAAACCTCCTGGGCAGGAAATCACATTCATTCAGATCTCTTTGATCCTCCTTGTCAGATTGACACTTCCTCTCGGTGGACACGCTGGTTCTGACCACACCCTGTGACTCTCAGCCCCGTCGCGTAGCCTCTGGCCTCTTCCAAGGAAGCTCCTCTCACCCCCATGACTGTGTTGTCCTGTTGTTATAATTCCCCTTCTCTACCTCGGATAACACATTCACACTCTGCGCTGTCTCCTTCTCCCGGTCCGTCTCCCTGCGCAGTGAAATGCCGGCTATGGGCTGCCGAGACAACAATAGAGGTCTTTCAAGCAGACTGTGCTGGCCCTGGGAGCGAGATTCGGTCCTGAGACCCAGTCAATATTTGGACGTGGTTGCCTTTTTGTGTCCGTTTTTAATCCAAGCGGAACCAAGCGGCGGGGAGCCGGGGAAAGGCTGAGAGGGGGAACGCGAGGGTAAACACTTGACACAATGCAAACGGGCCAACTCACAATACCACTGGGAAACTATCACAATATCACTCTGTCACCCAGTGAAAAGTGGAGTATTGTTCTTTTAAGTGAAGATTAAAAAGAGAAAACAAATAGCGGAGGTCATTGCGCGATGGAGAGGAAAAGTGAACGAGTGTCATATTGAGGGACTCACATTGTGGGGGTATTAGCTCCAACACAAACAAACACAAACCTCAAGTCCGCACTGAGAGTGACAGCGGGAATAAACAGTGCATGATCAGAGGTCATTTCGGTCAATAAGCGCCCTAATCAAACATGAAAACGAGCCACTGAAAAGATTCTTTGATTACAGGATCGAGATCTGGCTTGCATCTGCTGCAGAAAGCTTTGGATGACTATTGTCACGGATTAAGGGAAAACCCCTGGGGTGACGGTGCTCCCACAGAATGCTGGGATACCTTCTCTCCACAGCTGTCATCTTGTTAGTCCCACCCAATGAGCTTCTTTGATGAGTACCGGTATCAGTTTCTATGGCGTCCGAGACACAAACAGCTTGAGAGATTAGGAACGGAACCCGGCCCCGAATTCTCCTGGTGATCCCACCTATCAGCAACAAATAAACACCTTAGGTCACATCGGTGCCTACGTGCGGACCATATGGACCCAGGTGGGTTTTAATGAAGCAGCTAAATAGCGGCTGAGAGGGGAATTCACTAATAGCTCCTTGTCAGAGCAGCAGTAAATACCCGACTCACACAATTTCTTCCATCGTTTGGTTACTGAAACAGACGGCGAAACTGACTGGGAACATCTGCGGCTCATTTTTCTCGCATGAGCGTTCCCGCCACAAAATGTAACACTTTTTATTTCCATTGCTTTGATTGAGATGTTTATGTCTTTGTTCCAATTTCTAGCGGTGGGCCATTAATATGACGTTTGGAACTTGTACCGAATGAAACGGGGATAAATGCAAGCAAAACCTGCTTTGTAGGTCAGACATCAAAGACGGCGTTTGATTCTTCTGCTCGGTCGGATCTATAAGGACGCGCTTACAAAAACGTTTGAGATGTGAGCAACTAATGACTTATTTTTGTCTGTCATTTATGTAAAAATGTTTCAAAGATTTTAACGAAGATCTTAGCCCATTTTTAGCTTGTGTTTTGTAAAGGGTGTTTAAAATGAGGACAATTGAGCTGGCAAGCTATGTCATGTTTTCGAGTTCAAACACAAACATAAAGACAAATTGACTTGAAATTATGTAAAAACAAATAAAAACTTCTTTGATTATACGATTTACATTTTTCTACTAATATGTGTGTGTGAGTAAAAGCAAATTTTTGACGGAAAATACATCTTTAAAGAGAGCTTTTCTTGACATTCGGCATTTGTAACATTTCCGCACGAGCACCATCTCCATCTTTTCGAAATCTGCATAGCAACTAGAGTAGAAGCGAAGCATACGGTTGCGTGCGGCATCCCTCGAGTGGCAGATCAACTCTGAGGGGAGCAAACAATGTTAAACAGTTCCAAATCATGTTATCTTGCTGCCTGTGGACAGAACAAACTGTTCAGCAAAGTCTAATAAGTCTATATTTGGGCCATTTGGTATCAAAAAACATGAAGAGTCGCATCACTCAAGTCTCATGAGTTTGTTCCCAACAACATTCCCAGATATTGAGAGTTCTGCACAGTATAACTCCATTCAGTTATGAGCTCCGCCATCATTGCGGTAGCTTTTCAAACACTGGGCAAAGCGGAATCATCCCCGGGTTGTAAATCCCTCCTCTAGCACGCTGAGTCTTGCTGTCTGAGACTTATCAGCAGCATGCATCAGCACAGGGAAAGATGTTTCCCACATATCAAAACATCACAAACAAAGATGGATTTTTATCAAAATTACAATAAGGCTTCTTTGTTGCCCCCTTTGAAACAATGTAAACACCAAAAAAAAAAAAATTGTATTTTCATATTTCACGAATCACTTCCCATTTCAATTCCGGAGCTCCTGTTGGGAATTTCATGAATGGCTGAGTGTGGACTGCTGTTCTGGATGCCATTCCTCCTCACTTTGGACAAATGCGCGGCAGAGATAGCGGAAGAAGGGGGTAAGAAAGCTAATCTAGAAGTTGGGACTCAAACGCAGCAGGTTCTCAGAGCTCCAGCAGCGGCTGTGGTTACATTAAGTAGCAAGGTTACGGGCAACGCAAGCATGCTTGGAATACTGAAGGTCAGAAGGGAATCGGGCTTTTTAGAATGGCATTTGCTTACATTATGCAGCTCGGGTCAGATTTAGATTAAAGTCATGAATGAGAAAGGGACACAGTCATTTAGAGTTACTCATTTATTTAGCTGCCTTTCTATCGGGACAAAGCCCAGGCGGGGTGCCGTGAAGAAACCGTCACTGGGCCCCCCCATAGTTG
Source organism: Festucalex cinctus (assembly GCF_051991245.1). Classification (NCBI taxonomy): domain Eukaryota; kingdom Metazoa; phylum Chordata; class Actinopteri; order Syngnathiformes; family Syngnathidae; genus Festucalex; species Festucalex cinctus. The sequence continues at coordinate 10,663,905 of NC_135425.1, read as the reverse complement.
GCGGCACTGCCCCGGTTTTGACCCTGACAACGGGTCCCCTTCGCGCTGCTTAACCTGGAGCTCGCCTAGTTACTACCAAGTGTGTGACCTCAGCATGTGTGAATCTCTCACAAGACCCAAAATCATGCTGTGTCTTGGCCGCTACTAAAATACCCCTATATGCCCCCTTATTGTCTGCCCCAGCTTGAGCCGGGTGGAGGGGGTAAAGGCGGTATGGGAGCAGGGGGGTGTAAACCAGACTTGGGAAACAGTTTGAAGGCCAAGAGATGGGACGAAAGCCAGTGAGAGGAACCGAGAGCTGTTATCAGCCACAGATATCTGCCTTTTAGCAGCCCACCGGCTACCTTTGATCTCACTCTCGTTTGCATTTGTATCTCAAACATCCTGTCAATGTATGGGCTGAGAATCAAGCTCTCCTGTCTTAGTTAAAAACACACAGCAGATGCCTTGTTGGATAGTTTTTTAACTTAGAAAAATACATTTATTATTCTGAAGAAAATGTGGAAATTAAATTTAAATACAATAGAAATAATGCCCTACTAAGTTAGGCTAGACTAGATTTATATAGCACCTTTTTATGGAAAAAAAATTGAAGATAGATAGATAGATAGATAGATAGATAGATAGATAGATAGATAGATAGATAGATTAGATCGAAGTGATCGATACAAAGCATAATATTAAGTGTGTAATGGTGCGTAATGGCGCACAGTGTGAGAGAAGTATTGCGGGTCAGCTGTTAACAATATGCACACTTTTCAAAAAGAACAGTGGTTGGGAAATACGATTCATGAGTCTTTTTTTTTTTTTTTCAGCAGTAACGCGTTTTCAAAGTATTGGCTTCATCATTATGTTAATTTAAATTAGACGCATCTTCAATTAACAAAATGTACCATTGTTTTGTGTTGTTGCAAGTTAGTTTTGTTTGCAATGAAGTCTGAAGTCAGAAGTCACAGTTCTGTAAGCCGGTGTTGCCCGTGCGAGGGAAGCCGACGGACAAGCACTTACTTGGGGTTAGTGCGGTTCCAGAAGACGGCGTAGCGGTCGGACACCACCTTGGAAGCCGGGTCCTGAGCGTGCACACACACCCCGACGATGAGGACGAGCAAGAACATCATTTCCACCTGCGGCATGCTTGTAATGAAGCCAAACCGACGACAGTCCTGATTTGATTGAAATGTTCTGATGGATGCTGCTGGAAGTCAAGTCCGGTTTCCTCTCAAGTTAGTTCATAAATCTCTCTCTCGCTGGTAAAGCAATACTTTGCTGTATTTTCTTCAGGAAAAGTGAAACAAAGTAAATTTCGCGGAGAAGTCCAGTTTATAAAGTCAACTCAGTTTGGCCAACTTGCGCAGCGAAATTCCCTGAGAGGACGCACACTTGTGAGCGAAAAACAGAATATCACAATTAATCATCCACTGGGTAGTAATCTAGACTGGAAATAGTCCTTATGCTGCCATTGTAGCTGGAATCTTCTCAGCTGTGGATCTCGAGCCGATGTTACTCACCAAGAAGCCGACGAGAGCAACACGAAAAGCGGCAAAACGCGCGGATGCCAACTGAAACGAGTCCCCCGAGATGGTTCACAAGCACGCAGGCTCCCCGCTGGAACGTCCACGGTCCGTGTCACACGGTCGAAAGCGGCCGAGAAGCAGTGTTAGCAACCAGAAGGAAGCAGACCAAGTGTGCGCTTTGGATCTTGCAGCCATGCTCCCCCGGACCAACCCCCCCCCCCCCCACCTTCACAATCCCTCTCCCTCCTCACGGTTGTACCACCATAGCCCGCTGCAAAAAGTGTCCACATTCTAGTGGTTGTTACCGTCTCACTCCTCAATTAGGATCCTCGAATTAAAACGGAAAGTTTGCCAATGAAAATACAGCAATGCGAATTTAAAGGATTGAAAATCCACACGTACAATCAATGCATTCTCCACAAGTTGCACATATATGTTTTGAAGCATCCCCGGTGATTTATTTTTTATTTTTTGCAGCGTATACAGTCTAGTTTAGATTTTGAATTACGGCGGTTTCAATTACTAGAACATCCTTCGTTGCAGGGTGCGTCTCAGATTCCCGAACTGATCATATCCTAAACATGGAAGCACAACGAGACTCTTCTGACAGCCTCATATAGCACAACAAATGAGGTAAGCTCTATTTTTCGTTTTCAAAGCTCTCCATTCTATTTGTTTGCTTTTACTTTTATTTACAGGTTCCACGCTGGCATATTTTTAAATGTTCACTTATTGTTGTAAAGCTGAATGAAAGTCAAGAATCTGACGAACAACTTGTTTTATTTATTTACTATATTTACGTATGTTTGTTTCCATCCTGCAATTACCATTTCCAACACACACACACAAACATAATCAATTACATTTATTTATTTATTTATTAATTGCTCTTTCCCTTGTGATTTTTTTCTTTTCCTTGCAGCATGCAATATAATATATTCCCATAGGTTTCATATCTGTGGAACTGGAACGTCACTGCAACGCAGCTATTTTGCTTGGTGACTCACTGCGCCGCGCAGTGGTGACCATCGGAACAGCATCGTGTGTGTGACAATCCACAAGTTGCCTTTTGCATGAATTCAGTCTCCTCACTAAAATGGATAATTCAAGATTTGATGAATGGGGTAATGAATTGTGTTTTGTAGAATATATTAAATTGTAAAACAGCCTACAACAAATTCATTTGTGAGGTTCGGAAAAATAAAATAAAATAAAATAAAATAAAATAAAATAAAATAAAATAAAATAAAATAAAATAAAATAAAATAAAATAAAATAAAATAAAATAAACGCAGCACAGTGGGAGGTGGTTTGCACGTCCGCTTCACAGTTCCGAGGTTTGCATGTTATCGATATTTTTTTCTGGGCAGTCCGCCATCTTGCCATATTCCAAAAGCATGCTGATTAATTGAAGACTCTAACCTGCTAATAGGTGTGAATATGATGTCTAATCACCTTACTGGTGACCAAACCAAGGTGTGCCCAAATAAAGCTTGTCTTTAGCGCACCAATGATGCTAATCAACCACAAGCAGTATAAAATGGACAGATTGATAAACCACTCAGTTTATTGGTTAATCCTCAACAACAAGCAACCAATTTCTCCCCCAAATATCTTCCAAGTAATGTTGGTGACCCTTAATAAAGCACTTGATGACCTCCAGTGGCATCGTTTTAGCAGTCAGAAGTGGGCTGACTGAACGCATGAACCAAAATAGATTATGAAAATGAGATTTCATATTTAAGGGCAAGTTCCAGCAATGTGAAATGAAACTGAAAGGGATTTGGTAGATCTGTGACACTCAGTTGCCACTTTCTTTGCCGCACACAGACACATACAATAAATGATATCCGGTCCAAGAGCTGTACATCAAGTTGGCCTTTAAAAGTCATTTTCACTTGACAGTCTTAGTGAGTTTTTGTGATTTTGCAGTGATGCATCATGCGTAGAGGTGTTACAGTAGATTACAATATGTTGGTTTAGAGCAGTGTTTCTCAATTCCGGTCCTCAGGCCCCCCGAGCCAGCTTGTTTTCCATGTCTCCCAATTGCAACGCAGGTGAGGATCGTTATCAGGCTTCTCCAGAGCTGGCTGATTAGCTGTCATTGGAATCAGCTGCAATGGGAATTGGAACTCATTTTGTCCCTTGGTGTCGACTGAAAATGACATCATGTAACGACCAATCATGGCTCATCTTGTGAACATCACATGACCAAACTCAGACAACAAGTGAGATGTGATTAGTTGTTACCTGTGCAACTGTGATTTCATTTTCATTTTCTGAGATGGATGGAAACAGGTGGATTTTCATGCTTAAGTCAAACTACACATACTAAATATTAATCAGAATACCGTCTTTAGACTAATTGGACTGCATAGAACATTTTATTGTGGAAAAAAATGGATTGACTTCTTCTTTCACAAAATAAATCGAAAATAAAAATGCTTAAAAAAAATAAATAAATAACCCAAACTGCATTTTATGTTCATAAAACTAACTAAAATTACTTATAGTTATAATTTTCATTTTGGTCAATTAGTATTACATTATAATATTACATTTCAGTTTTTTTTTAAATGTTTGTTTTTTTAAATGCATCTGTATCTACAAATGAAGGAACATCTGTTGTTTAAGAATTGTAGTTTGCTATTATTACACAACAGGGACTTTTTTTTTTAAATCTCTTGCACTCAACAAATATGCCACAAAAAATAAAACTAATACTAAAACTAACAAAAACTGAACTTATACAAAACATTAAAAAAAAAAAACTTGCTCTAAAAACTAAAAAAAAAAATAACTGAAGAAAGATCTGTTGTTTAAGAATTGTAGTTTGCTATTATTACACAACAGAGACATTTTTTTAATCTCTTGCACTAAACAAATATGCCACAAAAAATAAAACTAATACAAAAACTAACAAAAACTGAACTTATACAAGACCATAAAAAAACTTGCTCTAAAAACTAAATAATAATAATAATAATGATTTTTAAAAAGTCTATGAAAAATGAATGAAAATGAAAACTAATAAATATCCACAAATAGAACTCTGACAGCCAAGTGATTGTAAGGTTTGAGCTTGCTCAGTTATCACTAGTTGCAAAGTGATGAATCAGCTTTCTACTTTTAAAATATTGGGAATTTTATTTCCATTATTATTATTTTTACCCCATCTATAAAGATATAGATGATACATCTTTTCTTTATTAACACTCAGAGGTTGTCAGCCAAGTCTTCTTATCCCACATCAGTTACCATTGAAGTCTCAAACTCCCACAAATGTCTCCCAGAAAAAACTTTTATAAAGCTAGATTTTTTTTTAGTTCTACTTGTGGCTGACAGTCCTAATGAACCAATTACCATAAAAACTATTGTTTTGGATTGTTTGATAACAGTAGTGACAAGTACTGGCTAGTTTGTAAATATTTTCAAGTGTAATAGACATCCATCTTTTTTAGGGTGAGTATTTTTGTGAATGTTTGTGAATCCACACGTGTCTCAGATCACCTCACATATGAACACCTGACCCCTAATACGCTTACATAATTTCAATCACAGAGCCAAAAAAGTGTGCCGCTGACCCGAAAGCTGGCATGAACTCCGTGTGCTTTGTTTACAGTAAATTACACTCCACATCGTGTTTGTTTGGGTGTCGGCCAGTTTGCAGATGAGCGCGTGTCACGTAAATGCATAAATGGAGTCCGGCCCCGCCACTTGATGAGCTTGCATGCGTGATTCTTTTGTGTGGGAGTGCGTGTTGTGTGCGAAGGTGGGGCTGATCACCCGGCTGGATATGGCAGACTGTTGCATGAGCAATAATCACCTCATCTCCTCTCCAAACTGGCTGTCCTACTTCATTTATGCCTGATACACGTCTGTGTTCCCCAAGACAATGGAGTCGTTAGAAATTAGGGTCAGTGGGTCCGCCAGCACAAACCGCAGCAGTGCATGCCAATGTTTCTCATGATCGGGGCGTCACACTCACAAGAGCAATTAGATCTCCAGATGAAGTACATATGAAATTATGTTGAGGAGTGAGGGAAGCCATGTGGCAGGAGAGATTGATCTTTTTACTGTCCCTTTGTTTTTATTTTCAAATGCAATCTGTTATCAGACATTTATATTGTCACACTATCATCTAACTGCCATTATTTACTTGTAGGCCAAATGTCATCACATTCAGTGTTGAAAAGCACAATGTGTACTTTTAATGAATCAGTTTTGAACTGAGAGTGATATATTATTTGTGACGACAGGACTGTCTCAGAAAATTTGAATATTGTGATAAAGTCCATTATTTTCTGTAATGCAATTAATAAAGCAAAAATGCCATACATTCTGTATTCATTATAAATCAACTGAAATATTGTATGCCTTTTATTATTTTAATATTGCTGATTATGGCTTAAGAAAACTCAAATATCCTATCTCAAAATATTAGAATATTTCTTCAGACCAAGTAAAAAAAAAAAAAGCCATAATTATCAATATTAAAACAATAAAAGGCTTGCATTTCAGTTGATTTGTAATGAAAAAAAGAATGTATGGCATTTTTGGTTATATAATTGCATTACAGAAAATAATGGACTTTAGCACAATATTCTAATTTTCTGAGACAGTCCTGTATATCTAAACACAAGTGCATCCACTGCATGATTACAAGTTACATATAATGTAAGTTCACACAATTGTTTAAAAACTCTAGGAAAACAGGACACTGTAAAAACTGTCAAGCAGCATCTCTCTGGTCATATGATGCCTCGTATTGATTTTGGTGAACCACTTGGTTGCTTAAATAGTACTTTTCAATATATGGCAAAGGTTTTGGAATTTGAATAATTGTAAACAAAATTCCCAATCTAATTAATACACAAAAGCTTCAGAAAAGTAAACAAGTTGTCATGTTTTACTAATGAATTGCAGTTTGTAATAACATTGTAATAACAATGTTACAACGAGATTATATAGTTTAACTCATTCACTCCGAGGACATTTTCGCTGTTTTACTGGATTTGGACTGATTTTGCAAGGCCCATAGAATATTGTGTCCTATTGCTATAAAAACATGGAATCTACCAAAAGAAGGATTAGAGCGTTTTCTTTCATCAGGAAAAAAAGCATGTTTCTATCTGTTTCCATTTTGCATCAATTAGCATTAGAATATGGCTAAGTTTCATCATTATTCACAAATTTGTTTAAAATAATGGGGAAAAGAGCTTTTTGATCTCTTATACTTTGCTGCCACCTACTGGCCGTTTTTGTAATAACTACCATTACGTCAAGCATTCTCTTCAGTTCAGAGGCTGAATCAAAGCCAAAACGTATAAATACATCTTTGGGAGCATGGTAATATTTAAAATAGAACGTATTTATAAGTTTTTGGGAGGAAATGAGTTAATATATTAGATGTGGTTGAATGTGAAGTTGCTATACTCGCACTGCATATTGTTTCAAAACAATTGCAATTTTTGAGACATTCACCCCACATTATTAGTAGTAATTTAAAACAATGATATACCAGTGTAATAACATTGTTGTTAACAAGTTTTTATTATATTACTTTTTTGTTGTTGCTGATTGCTTAGGAAATTTTACATGGCTCTACTACCTTGTTGTAAGTATAGTATCAGTCTTAAGTTGAAATACATTCACAATACGGTGTTCAGCCCACTTGACACCTACAATAAAGTCCAGTATGTTTGGCTTGTGTGAATGTTTTGATGTGAGCTCTGACACTGGAGGCGGACCATGGCCTGGCTTCATTACCATGCACACTCACAACATGGCCGTGACGTACAATAACTGGAATGCCATTGTTCCTTCCAATTTATGTATGATGTATTTAAATTATGCTTTTATATGCATGATGGTGGGGTTGGTTGTTTTGGTGGACTGGCCATTCAGGAAACTTGTAAAATTACACATGGCCATACCATCCTCACATTTATGTTTCTATTATTTCCTTTGATTTATTTTTTTCAACAGTAATACGATTAGGCTTCTTAACATGATTTCAATTTCTTGAAGTCATACTAAAGGCTAATTTAGAGTAAACAAAGATACCTGCGATATGTGACATGGACTGCATGATGCTCACTTAAATGTCAGTGGTAACGCCCATAATGAGCTATAGAAAATAAACACATCAACTACAAAAATAATCTGGAAAGGGATGCTTTTTAAAATTATTTCATTAAAAATATATTATTCATTTTGTGATAGCTCAGCAGTTCAGCAGCTAAGATGCAGAAATCAGTCAAGTCTAGGGGTGTCACGATTCGCCAACTCCACGATTCGATTTAAATTTCGATTTTGGGGTCACGATTCGATTTTTTTTTCGATTTTTTTTTTTTTTTTTTCTCCGCTCCCCCACTTTATAACACAGAGGCATATGCTTCTGTAGGCTAAGGCTAGTCTATGATCATTGGTTCTATTCATTGTACAGTAAATCTTATTTCAAAAGATCGGCTACATATAGGTGATGCAATTTCCATATTATTTTTGTGTAAATTTATGTAATATATGATAATTGACATTAGGCAGGAATGATCAAATTCAAAGAATTTATTTACAATATAAAGTTAACCGTCTTGTTCTTACTGAAGTGTAAAATAAAAAATAAAAAAACAAAAACAAAAAGTCACAGTGGGTGCCTGCCATCTATTGACTGTTTTTGGTTACAACAGTGTGCTGTGCGTTCCTCTTAAAATAATGTGCAATGTGCAACAACAACAAAAAATATATTGTATCCAAAGTCATGGAACAAATACAGCCTGAACAAACTATATCCCAACATTTACAGTTGCTGGGCATACTGTAGCGTGGTTCAAGTACACTAATTAAATGTTTGAATCCAGCGTTTTCCAAGGCTGCAGGTCTGCTGCTATAAATAGACCTATGGATCTGGCGTTTCGCGCGAGCTGAAGTGTGTGGAAGTTTCACTGTAAATGAGGATGAAATAGTTGGTTGGACCGTTGTTTTCCCACTTCTAGTTGAATTTGATAAATCTAAATCTTTGTGATGCCTGCGTAAATGTCCCGTCATGTTTGTCGTGTTTCCCGTGGCCGAGTACAGTACGCGCACATAGCATATCTTGCAAACTGTGGTCTTTTTATCGACAACGTGAACGTTGTCGACATAACTCACCGGGAACGCAAAATGTTTCCAAACTGGTGACGAGAGAAGCGGGAGCGGCTTGAAGCACCATTGCTGTGTCTGTCCGCGCTTGCCATCATGACTGCAGGAGAAGTCAGCTAACCCCGGGTTTTCACTGCCTGCGGTTGCGCTGCGGTGCGTCTTGACTGCGTGCTCCGGACGGGTCAATTTTTTTGTCAATCCACACCGGCTCCGCACAGCTGCGGTCCGGCAGCTCCGTCGCCGCCCACTTCCCAACGTATCTCGCGGGACCGCGCGCGCGCGATCATGTGGCATTTCACAACGACAAACATACAGAAAGTCTGTGCTTCTTCTGCGATGAGATTCCATGCAGCATCTTTTTTTTGGTTGTCCTTGTAAAGTATATTAATAACGAGAGTCGGGTCAGTGCGTGCTCAAGGCGAGCGCCACTCTTTATTTCTGTCTTCCGCGTCCGGCTGCCGCTCAGTACGGCAAGCGAGACGGGCACAACAAGCAATCGCGAACATCAAACTCACAATACATTACAGTCTTTATAAAAGGAAGTGCCGTGTCATATATTATTTTGTGGTTTTCCACCTCCAATTTATTAAACCTCTCCGCGTCCATGTTCGCTGGTGTCTAAACCGTGAATGAGCACATGGCCCGGCGACGCCCACGTCACGTTCTGCTGATAAGCTTGCGAAATAGGAGCTGGCGAGTGTTTTTTTCTGAAAGGTAACCGGAAATTTATTTTGAAACTGCCTCTGTCTTCCTGTCCCGCTCGATGTGTTTTGTGCTAGCTTGCCATTTGCCGGAGGCCTACCGCTGCGGCGTCCGGCAAAAATAGAAAATAGGTCTATCCTTGCGGAAGGCTTGCGGCACGCCGGCGGGGGGGGGGGGGCATCGAATCGAGTGTCCTCTCTTCTATTTCGATGCTCGAAATCGTGACGTAATTTCGATCGATTTCGATAAAAAATCGAAATCGTGACACCCTTAGTCAAGTCAGGTACAAAACAGAACACTGAATACCAAGAAAAAGTCAAAAAAGTATCATTTAAGTTTTCTTTTAACAAGAATAAACACAAAATCTACGCTAGTCTCATTGAGGCTAACGGGCACAAACATTTGAGTCAGTATATTAACTGGGGATGTGACCCTGGGAGGATACGGTAATGCAGTGACAACTAATAAGAAAATATTGCTGCCTTTATGCCTTCCATAGAGACATCTGTGTTGGTAAGCAGCCTGAACTGAAGATCAGTTGACTTTTTGTTGACTGGATGGTTTGAAAAGGTTTCCAGGGAGAAACAAATCAAAGTTTTCTAATGGGCTGCATGTCTGCTACAGTCTGATGAGTCGTGTGTTTCCCTTTATGTCCGTTTTACTTCCAATCCTTTTTCACTTCCTTATATTTACTTCTCTGTATTGAGTTCCCCATTTTCCAACTGCTTGAGACACTATTGCCAAATCCTCATGGAAAAGTAAATGTGCATCGCGCTCACATGGGATTAGTTTATCCCTCAATCTCATGTTGAAAACTGCAGCGTGAAACTTCCCAGCTGGTCTCAAATGACGCACTGTTCAGAAGACGGCAATATAAATAAAAGACCAAAAAAAAAGTCAAAGTGATAGAAAGATACAGATTAATGAGGAATAGTGATTTGGGGTCAGGATGAAGGACGGCAGGATGATTGAGACCAGAAAGACGTGGGAGGTCCGAGATATTCTTGTCCAATCTGCACTTGTGGGTTTGTGTGCGGCACCTGGTTGAACTCTTTTTGTATATATGACCTCCTGCAAACACAAACACACAAACCCACGCATCCACACAAAAGCTATCGACAGGCAAATTCACATGCGCGCACACCTCACGTGACCCTTTCTTAGCTTCATCTATGTTTTTTATCGCAATGTGGGCCTGTTTGTAGCCGAGTAATGACCCACGGGGCTTGCCATGACATTACCGCTAAGGGCTGCGGACAGCGGAATGTTAGCTATGCAGTTTTTCCGGGGGTGGTGTTTCACCACCAGATTTGTACATTTTGATCATTGGCATGTAGAATATGTCTTGTGTCCAATTGGAGCAACGTTTGGCTCTGCTGATCCTTTTGCCGCCACGTCAACTTGGTCAACCAGGGTGGCCCGATTCCAATTCTGCTGTGTCAAAACGTCTCATTACATGTTGGAAAATGATTGCCTGATAGCTGAGTTAGGCATTCAGACAAATTACAGATGAAAACAATCGATGCCAGTAAAAGCAGCACAATTACACATTTCAAACTCAACCAGAGACCAAAACATCCAACTCATTTTGAATGGATGAGTTCTTACCTCTCATCACAAGCACTATGAAAATGAGACTTACTCATTTGTATGAAAATGTGGACAGCAAGAGGTATTGTTAGGATGATTTGATAGGTTGCAGCAATGGCGTTGGTATGCCTATTATAGGGTAACTGAAGTCCCACTAAAATGTCCTGAATAATTTGGCTGCGTTTTTTTTTGTTTTTTTTTACCAATATAAAGTTCCCACAAAATCATTTTTAATAAATATTCTTGTAACTTATTATTAGGGATGTTTGATACTGTCATGACTCGGGTCATGGAGGAGTAATGTTAGGGACTTGTCTCATGTCTGGGGTCACGCCTGGGTTAAGTTTGAGTTGAGTTCAGACCTGTTGGGTATGAGGTTAAGTGTCTGTGTTGTACTGGTGTAACTATCATCTAGTTTCAACTAGTTTTAGGCTATGTGATGGCAAGAATATTTAATGCTATGTGATGTTAAGTGATGTCAAGAATCTTTAATCGCGTGACTGGGTCAACAGGTCAACAGCCAATCAGATAATTCCATGTTAGTACTGGTACCCACATGTCGAGCCATAACCAATGAGATCGATTCACTGTCTATATGAGCTGTTTGAGAAATGTGTGTGTTGCCGGATTATTGCTCTCTGTTCCTCTGTGCTTCTCCGCAGCCCAAGGGGGCATCTCGTGATTCTCGAAGCATTCTCGTTGTTTATCATTTAGTCAAGTTATGTGAATAAATAGTTAAAACCTTATTTGTGTCTGCGCTTTGGGATCCAACCCTTCAGCACACAACAGATACCACTTTTTTCAGACCAAATACCAGTACCAGTACTCAAATCATGCATAGTCACCGATACCAGTACCGATGCCACAAATTAATAATTAAAAATAACAAATAAATAAAATTTCCCCCAAAAAGACAATGACAGATAATTTTAAAGAAAGACAATAGAACAATGTTTTCCTTAAAAATGCATAATATTAATGGCAATTTCTATTCTTCTAATTTCAAGTTCCAGATTGTAAAACGGCCACAAGAGAGCGTTCGATGCTGGTATCAGACCTGTCGTCAGTACCGATACCTTGGAATAAATCTGGCCGATACTGATACCTGTTTTTGGTACTCTCCCATCCTTACTTATCATTATGGTTGTAGCACTAAAAAAAAAAAAAGACTAAAAACACTACACAACAATTCAAATGTTGACTTTTACACACTGCTACCTGTCTTCGTTGGGTGCTTGTGAATATTTATGCTCGCACGCTGCATTCGTTTGCACCTTGTGGATATCCTGGGGCTAATCACCCCTGTCCATAAAATCTAGTGACACCTGTGGGTTGCAGTATTATGGAACTACTTTCAACAAAACATTTCAAAAAGCTGGCACATGACATTTGGGCGAGACTTTCATTAAACTACTGGCTACACAAATTCCCTTTACTATATTTGATATTTTAAACCACTATAATAATAATAATAATAATAATAATAATAATAATAATAACGATGATGATGATGATGATGACCACAGATCAGCTGCCCCTTGTGGCAATTTTACGATCATGAACTCGAAGTTAGAAATTAGAAAAATAGAAAATTGTCTTCAATGACAGTAGTCAAACTGTATGATAACTATTTTGAGTATTTGTGATTGTTATTAACAGAACTCTGGAAAAAAAAAGTGCTGCACATAGCAAAATAATATTGCACAAGAATCCACAAATCAAGATGAAGAACGGTTGAATTCAAAATTGATGATTGACAAAATTCTCATTTCAAGTCGTACTCGTATCTGCAGCAGTCAAAAGTTGGCCTCAATTTGTTTTGCTTGGTAACACCACCAATCATTCAATCAATAAATCTGTCCTCAGGTATGAGGCCGTCGCCCTATCGTTGACCAGCATTTTCCCCGAACCCTTCACTGTTTGCTTTAAGTGACCCTGACATCATCCAGGAAGTGTCTGTAAATGTCTTGTGATCAGCCCAAGTGCCCCCTTGGTTGACAAAACTATCTCACACTTGGTATTTCTCTTAGCTGAAAATAAACTCCAAATTTGCCCAAGGATTCTATGACCTTTCTCAACCCCCCCAGAGAGGATCTGTGTGGCCCAGAATTCCTGCAGAACTGAACCAGGCTGACCCAAAGTCACAGCTGCGGGTGACTTCTCCAGAGACAGAATGAGAGGTTGTCAGTCGAACAAACCAAATCAGCCTTGACGAGTCAACCACTTTGGCTCAAAATAGTATTTAGCATTCTGAAAGCTATTACCTTTTAAAAGAGTTTTTTTTTTTTTTTCCATAATAATTCTGATGAGAGGGGTACAGTTCCAAAATAGGTCACTTCCGTGAATCGTGCAGATCTGTTGATAAAATATTTCGTCTGGGCTGGGTCGGTGACTGGAGAGTCAGTGAACTCTTGTTGGGATGGCTACCAAAGACTGCATCGATTCACATGAAATCAGACGGTAACATGTTCCAAATTACGTCATCAGTTGTGCGGGAAGTAGATGTGTTGGTAATTTTCTATGACGTACTTAAACGCAGCAACGTACGCGCAACCAGCGTGCTGACGTCACCCACTCGCGCTGGCTTTCATTCCACCGACCTGTATATATAACTGGATAGGCGATAACCCATACACGCCAGTGCAAGCCGTTGACGTCACAGGGCGGCCATCTTGTTACTCCCACCTCACGAGCAGACTACTGCATAAACTATACGGTATATGTACAAATGAGACGCTATACAGCTTGTAGGCAGTTAGTATAAGGCCGGAGGTGGGGTGGGGGGGTTGTACCGAGGTGGTCACTATTTTTTAACAAGTTAAAAAAACAAAACAAAACAAGTGAACGGTATGTGCTGCTTTGAAGAACCCCTTTTTCTTTTATCGCTCAGTTCCGTATGCTGCATTCAAGGATGGTCGGAAGTCGGATATATCCGAGTTGGTTTTTCCCAGTTCCAACCTGAAAGCGGTCGAGGTGAAAGTAAACAACCAAAATGGCGGATCGTGGTAAATGTTTTTTATTTTGGTTCTTAAAACTCATTTTGAACTCCAGCAAACTTACTTTCTTGTCATTTTGCTTCATTTATTATTTTTATCTTATTTCATAAGCATTCCATGCAGTTCAGTAGTTCACTGTATAACTGTACACGGCATACTGTCACGTACATTGTGTTACGTGAAATTATGTAGAATATTTATGAATGAAGAAGGCTATCTAGTTTTACACTTGAGTAAATTGTGTTTTACCTTTTTCGGCCTGTTTTTCCGAAGGAGTCGCGATTGTAGAGTAACGTTACTTGTAGTCCGTCGGTGTAGTCGGGGTCCTTCTTTTTTCCTGACTTTGCAAGTAGAATTTCCGAGTTCAACATACACACTTCCTGGTTTGAACTTGGAAAAGTCCGACTTCTGACCATCCTCGAATACAGAGCAGTGTTTCATTCACACTACATATCCGGTTTTGGGTGGACGGTGGAAGCAAGCGAGGTTTGATGTTGGTGTTGAGGCCGAGCAGCAACTGGGATGTCGGCGACATCGACTGCCACATGCGGGGAGCATAGCCGCGTCGCCCGCCTCTCCCCGGCGCAGACACGGCAGATGTCCGTCTTCAACCACCGATTTGAAACATGTTGCAAGGCAGTGGTGTCAAAGTCCAGTCCTCGAGGGCCTCATTCCTGCACGTTTTCAAAGGAATTCCCACATTCAACACAGCTGATTCATATTTAAGCTCATCAGCAAGCTCTGCAGGAGCCTGATAATGATCCTGATCATTGAATCAGGTGTGCTGAAGTAGAGAAACGTCGAAATGTCTTGACACGTGTTGTAAGGTGTGTGGCTTTACTATCTTTACATTATAGAATTTTAGAATACTTACCACATACTTATCCCATATTTACAATTTCACCATGGGTATCTTGTGGCCAACGTAGCACTAGCAAGCATTACGATCCACGTCGGAATGGAAGTGTCATTTTTCGCGAGATCTTACTCCAAGTTGGGTTCGAATTCATCACGCGATGTGCGGCAGCCACGTTCTTGAAAATGTGTTTAAACAATTGCACAAGGAACCTAAATAATTACACTAATACAATTGTTTATCTTCTGTTCTTGTATTCAAACTTTGCTTCTCACTTTGTACTAATTTATTTTTGGTATTATTTATACTTTATTAATGTTAAACCTTGATTTTTAATTTTTTAATTTTTTTTACTCGACAAACATGTTTTATTATTTGTCGAATTTTATTTAATGAAAAAATAACTGTTAAAGTCAATGTTCTTTTATAAAATTATTTAAAAAAAAATTATGATTAAATAAATGGACATTTATTACCACAAACAATAGAACAAAAGTACCGAAAATCGGTACTGTTCAATACTGTATCGATACCCCAATACTGACAATTGGAACTGAACCGGTTCAAATACAAAAGGTACTTGAACACAACATATGCTGTTTTTTCCAACATCCATCCGTTGTCCAAAGATTTCTTAACGGCGTAAAATTTTAAACATTTAAATTCACCATTCCCTTTGTCCATTGCATGCCCTCAACCTGTTTGACGAGTGCCCGACGAATATTAACTCTTTTACTGCCACACGTTATCAAAGAAAAACTTTGATATGACAGAGGCTTTGATCATTGACAAAAAGAGATACAGTGCTTCCATCTGCTGGCCAAAGTTTAGAGTGGTTTAGATTCCACAACCCATTGACCAGGCAGTGCTGCACTTGGACGTTGCACAGAGAAAAACTAATAATAAAAAAAAATTGTTGACGTTATTTAACGTTTATGGCAATATACGCGTGATTTTACTGATTCTTATTAAACGTTTTTGGCGGTCAAAGAGTTAATGAGCAAAATTTTGGTCCAAGTGCTTCTCACCTTTTTCACCCCTGGCCAATTTTCATGCCTGAGCTCAAGTGGTATAGAAAATAGATGGATAATTTTAACAGTACGTAGACGTTTCAAAGTACTTCTTATGGGCTCATACATGATATCCTCTATAAAGTAAACACAAGTCTGAACGTTTATCAAGTCAACTTTCATCTGAGGAATTTCAAGCTAGACTTTTGGTCATTTAGAGCAAAGTAATATACGATAGATTGAAACCTAAAGATGGATAGAGTCATCAGCTCATATGTCTCTGGAAGGTCAAGATTTTGACCTGACATGCTCTAAGCTTTGGGGCGGCGGGGCAGTGTCAGGTCAGTCATGCTGTGTTTGCAACAGATACCTGATCCACCTCTGGGAAGATCGGAGTGAAAATATAATAAAATTGGTGGGTTTTAAATGTTGGTTTTGAAAATGAATTACTTGTGTAACAGCCACTTTGAGTAAAATGTAACATCAAACTAAAACACACAATAATCAAACAATGACAGCTATGCAAATGATGTGGCGAGTGGAGGGCAAAATGAAGTGGCCTGCAGTGCAGTAATTATGATACAAAGACAATTATGCAGATGATGCAGTGTTGTCACACAATTTAAAGTGACCAGTAGTGTAGTAATTATGATACAGCGACAATTTTGCAAATGATGCAGAGAATCCTTCAGCTGTTTGAAGTGTGTAGTGGCATAGAATATACAGAGGGCTGAAGCTCCATTAATGAATACAATAACAGACTGTAACACAGGGATATGCAGAATTGGCAAAGTTTGGAAAAAAAAAACACAAAGCCAGCTGATTGTTGACCTCCCCCTTGTTGAACTTGCTGATAACTGATAACAATAATTTCCAAGAACAATTTGATATGTGGACTCGTCAGACCACAGCACACGTTTCCACTTTACATGAAAACTGGTAAACAACTGAGGTTTTCGGGAATGCACTTTCTATTAGAGCTGTGAAAATGTATTGATTAATCAACAAGTAATTGATTATTAAATTAATCTGATCCATTTTAATAAGTAAGTAATCGTTTCGTCATCATTTCGTTATTTAAAATTGTTAAAATGCTGTGATTTCAGCATATCAACAGTAGTACTGTGCGCTACTGCAAATTTTGGTATCGATCCGATACCAAATAAATACAGGGCAAGTATCGCCGATACCGATATCTTTTTGACAAGTATAGTTTTGTTTTTTTAATTATGGTAGCTGTATCTTTGAATTGCTTATTCTCAATCAAATTTCACCCTAAGTGCTTTTGTGTTAATTGTTAATTAATAAAAAAAAAAAGTTAATTGATAAAAATAAAAATAAAATTGATAAAAATAAAATACCTTATCGTTTCCCTCCAGAAACATTCCAACCATGACAAAATATTTTGTAATGTTCTTAAACAAATTGCACAAAGTGATCATATGAAAATAAATGTAAACAAATACTTTATCATATACTGTTCAGAAACTACAAATACAAAAATTTACTAAAAAAGCTGCCGTCAACACTTCTTTTTCAACCTAAATAAACAAGATGTTAAAGATTATCATGCGACGACAAATATAAACCATAAAAGAACATACCAAATAATATAATAATATTTTTCAAGTACAATAATTTATATGTTCATGCAATCTACTACAAAGATAAGATACTAAGTCACGTGTTGTCACATGATCGAAACACACTACTGTGACGTGCCCGTTATGTTTGACCAAACTGCAAGCAGGGCATAAAAGAGCCAAACAGTAACTAAACTACTAGAACGCTATTTTAGTGCCAGTATCGATCCGATATCGATACCGACTCAGTATCGATAATATCGATATTTGGATCGTTCCGTCCACCTCTCATCAACAGTAATTTTTCCTCGATTTCTGTAGTTCTTGATGTGTTTAATCCAAATCTGTTTTTAATGTTTGTAAAACACTTAAGACAAAATTCAAATGAATCTGATTAGTCGATTAATCGATTCTAAAAAAAAATATTCAATAGTGAAACCCAATCATAACACCTGTTTCCAGTTAAGCCTGTGGAATTTTCCAAATAGACTCAAATGGAAATCAGTTTTTTTTTTTTTTTTAATTTAATGGATGGACAAAGATAAATTTGTATTTAAAATATATTAATTCCAGCCAAATTAAATAAAACTGGATAATTTCCCGTGGCAGCTTTGATGATTTCTCACAGCACACCGTGCTTGGGAATCATTGCCTTAGTAAACCACCAAAACAGCATAACGGTGCTTCTCCTAATTAGCAGACAGCCTGCAGTGAAGTGTGAGATTTAACTGATGGGCATTAGCTGTGGTTAGTAATGATGGATCACAAGTTGTCTGTGCCAGCCCAGCAGTGCTGCACAGTTGGCCACATTCTCTTCGGAAATGAGTCAAAGAAAAGATTTTTAATACATATCGTATCGTCATAAATATACATGTTTTATGCTAAGATAAAGATCAAGAACTGATGCATGAGACTGGTTTGCTTCTTTGATTAATGGTGCATAGTGTTATGACAAATTTATATATTTATTTATTTAAATTGTTATGGTCATTGGCGTCTCTCAAAGAAGAAATTGGTGGTACATGTGGAAAAAGGTTTGTTTGCCAATTTGGCAGATGGTTTTGTGCCATGCTGGGCATTCTGGCATAGCGAAAATGTGTCCTTGAAGATACACCTGGCAGATTGACAGTTTGATAGCAGAAAGTCGATCTAAAGTTATCCATGCTTGGACCATGTCTAAATAGTGGTGCAGCTGATCGAATGCGGTTTTGGTGAATCCGGGTTTCAGTCGGTTGTGTGTTTTTGGAATGTGGACGGAAACTGAAGAAAGAATGGAAACCTCACACAGGAAGGCCAGTGCCCAGATTTGAAACAAACTAACTAGTCAAGATCTTATTAATTCATTCCTAGTATACAATTAATTTCATCACCCAGTCAGCTGGGACGGATTCAGCAACGCTAATGGTGGACAACTAATACAGACAATTGATGGATAGCTTGTATAAATTAAAGGTAAACAATGTTGAAATGACTTTTTTTTTTAATGCACAGTATTTGTTTTTTGTTTTTTTCAAACTCTTCCATTTATTGTGTGTCTCCATATTTGTAACATGCCAGTCTAGTTTTCACTCCTTTTTAGCTATGTGTTGGCTTTCTATTGACCCACAGGGGATAGATAGCTTTCAAGCTGTTAAATGTTCTGCTTAGCTCACCAGCCATGACACCATATGTCTGTATGTGCCTTGCAGCCAAACCAGATTGGTGTCTTATTCTATGGGTCATGTCAAGAGACACTTCAGAAAAACACAGCGGTCTTAGAACCCCTAGCAAAAAGTATGGAATCACCAGTCTTGGACGAGCACTCACTCAGACATTTTATTCTGTAGATCAAACTCAGATAAAAAGCATGAGACAGTCGTAAGGTCATTCCAAAGTGCAACATCTTGGCTTTCAGAAACACTAAAAGAAATGAAGAAAAATCATTGTGCTGGTCAGTCAATGTTACTTTTATAGAGCAAGTGCAGGGAAATAAATATGGAGCCACCTCATTCTGAGGAGAAAAACAAAACAAGGAGTCATGAAAAACAGACAAAGAAAAAAAATCAAAACATCACATTTCTTTCATTTCATTCTTTCATTCACATTTCTTCATTTCGTTTAGTGTTTCTGAAAGCCAAGATGTTGCACTTCGGAATGACCTTACAACTGTTTCATGCTTTTTATCTGAGTTTGATCTACAGAATAAAACGTCTGAGTGAGTGCTCATCCAAGACTGGTGATTCCATACTTTTTGCTAGGGGTTGTATGATTGAATACATGTCAATGTAGTTGCTGCATTTTAGTATGATCAATAAACAGTTAGATATCGCATGTGTTTGTTCTTGTTTTGGTTTGTTCATTTTGTGTAATCGAGGAGCAGTTCGTGCAAACGGATTAATTAATTCTTGGATGTACCTTTCACCAGGTCTGTAAAAACAATGTGAAGTTTCTAGTTGTGGTGGATCCAAATGGAGGGACGCAAGGAAGGCGTGAAGTCAAAAAGACAATTTAATTAAAAACAAAACAAAAGGCAAACTAGGTGCTAGAGTATTCAACAAACACAAAAATCTCTAAAAGTCCAAAACGAGATATTAAGTAACAAAATTAACACAGAAAGAGGGAGATATGGCAAGGACGTGACATAGACAAGACTGGACAATTAACCAAAACGGATTGAACAGAAAGAGAGAACTAAAAAAACACATACTAACGAGACAACGGTAGACACCTGGATATGACACATGTGGCTGAGGGAGCTGATTGGATGACATGAGGGACCAGGATGACAAGCACAGGTGGACATGACAAAACTTGACAAGACACAAAAAATAAATAAATTAAAAAACAAAAAAAACAAAAAAAACAGACCTTAACAACAAAAAAGCTTTTTGGATACGGAGGCAAACTTTAACAGGAAGTTCGCCAGTTTTACTTTACTTTGTATTTTTCACGCCAATTCTGGCCATTTATAGAGGTCAAATTATCAGATTGTCTTCAAACTTTTGGTGTTTCATCTACACATGTTTAAGATGAAAAATTATTGAAAGTTTTTTATTTTGCATGCTGTTGACATGGCGATATTCCTTTTGCAAAGAAAGATTATACTGTTTTTGAGGGATTAAAACCTGGGATAAACTTTTTGCCGTTTATCTTCTAAAGATGTTTCAAATGAAGTGTTTGAAAGCTTTCTATTTCTTTGCCGCGGCGATGCACCGTTTGCAATGAAAAATGATGTGAAAAATGTTTTTGAGGGCCTAAAGCTGGGCAAATACTCATCAGAGTTTGTATACACATAAGGCCTGGCAAAAACATTCATATTTTAGAATCTTCTTGTCCTATGTCAGTAACCCAACAAGCCAGTACACCAATGTGTAAGAACCCCAGGGTTGCGACATATCAAACAGATAAGATTAAGTTGATTAATACAATAAGCTTCTTGATATGACACAATCTCCCTCTCTGTGCCCACTTCAAAGTGTTTCAAGCACTCCATATTGCCTCGGTGTTAGAAATGAAAAGTATTGATCTTTTTTTTTACCTCAAGCTGCTCAACTGATTGAGCCCGTGAAAATATACTTTCAGCCACGCAATTTCACAAAATGATGGAAGAGCCCAGTTCACCTAAGGTTAGCAACAGTTCATGTCCTTCTAACGTCGATGAACGGAAGTCAAGGAGTCATTTTCATTATCCATTCCTATTATGCCACACTGATAACAGCTTTATCTCTGAGACATTTCTGTCCTCCATCCTATTTGGACACCTTCCAGGTGTCAAATCGACTTTTTTTTTTAGTGAGTGACTGGGCAGACAACAACAACAGCACTCCAACAGGTGCTGGCAAGGTGTCTAAAATGAAACGAAGACCTCTCCTTCCTTTGCAGTCAGTCTGGGATGCGACTGCGGGCTATCAGAATCAGGCCAGACACAGCTTGTCATTGAGCAAACGGTAAGATGGTGACAGCCTGAGATCCGTGTTCACCTCGGCTACAGTCCATTTCATAAATGCCTTCTCACTGAGCTCACAGCTGGGTGATTAGATTGGTGTGACCTGTAATCCAATGATATGGTCTGCTGACACACAAACATACAAACACAGAGTTTGGAGGTGGCTTGTGCCCTTGGCTTTACATCACAACCACGCGTGTACCTACTCCTGACATGCTCAAATCTACCAGATAAATATCAAGCATGAGACACAAATCGATTGGATATCTTCTATGACTTATCTTGCCTTGCATTATTTCTATAAGTTTGCATCTGTAATATTTGACATTAAGAATGAATAGTAAGGCTATTTAATTTAAAAATAATAAGTGCTGTCAAAGATAAAGTGATAAAGTGTGTAAACTAATTAAAGTGTGTAAACTAATTAATTAATCACAAAAAAATTAGCGCATTAATCATGTATTAGCACAGATTAACCACACTATCAATTTTGACCGCAGATGATCCTTTAGTTGACAGCGGATGGTTATGTTAAAGGTAGCACGGGTTGTGTTTGAGCAATAAACATATACTGCATGCATTAAAGTGCATTTAATATGTTTGCATATGACATTCAGAATATTTGTTGGGTCTTTTTTTTTTCCATTTTGAATTATGCAAGTAATTAATTGATAAGAAAAAGAGGAGGATGTACGGAGACCCTAAGGTGACATGATAGAAAAAAACTTTGCGTTCCCTCGCAAAACATTTTGCGTTCCCTCGCAATCTTTGCGTTCGAACGCATGTGAACAAAAGCGACGTGTAAACAAAGCAGTGGAAAAATATATGCTCCATCCTAGTCGCTTTGGGAAAGCTTTCACACTGTTTTGTTTCATGTTTACAAACGTTCCATCCTCGTCGCTTTTGTTCACATGGAAGATGACCCGGAAGTGTTTACAGCGCAGCTAAGGTGACATGGTAAGCGAAAAAAACAACTTTGCGTTCCCTCGCAAAACAACTTTGCGTTCGAACGCAAAGATTGCCTTCCCTCGCAAACGCAATCTTTGCCGTCGAACGCAAAGTTGTTTTGCGAGGGAACGCACAGTTTTTTGCGAGGGCACGCAATCTTTGCGTTCACGCAAAATGTTTTGCGAGGGAACGCAAAGTTTTTGTTTTGTTTTTTTCTACCATGTCACCTTAGGGACTCCGTAAGGATGAGCGTGTGCAGTGGATGAAAAAATGTTGAAGACGTTCTCATAACATTAAATTTAAAAAGAATTAAAACACAAAAGGTGCTCTTTGAAGTTGCCCTCGTATGAAATGTTCACAGCAGGAGGACAGCATGGCAGCAAAACAACCCCATAGGAACTGCTCTGAACCAGATTGTACAGAGGACAACAAAAACATTTTTCTTCTGCCACAGAAAGGCTTGTGGTTGGACTTTATTTATGCATTAAATATGCCCAAGCAACTCCCAAGCAACTGTTAGTTAGTTCCCGCAAGTGGGGTGGCCGATTTCGCGGTCCTGTATCTCCAGCCCGGAGGGTCATGGAGGGCCGGCACCAACGCCGATGGAAAGCCGAGGTCAACCCGGTTCCGGGCATGTATTCATTTACCCCGTAGAACTTATTGTTCGACCGGTACGGTGGCGTCAATCTATCTCCCGAGAGTCAGGTGGCCGATTTCGCAGGCCCGTATCTCCTGCCCGGAGGGTCGTGGAGGGCCGGCAGTGGCCCGACACCAACACCGATGGAAAGCCGAGGTCGACTCGGTTCTGAGGATGTATTCATTTTCCCCGTAGGACTTATGGTTCGACCGGTACGGGGGCGTCACTCCCCATACCTGTACCCGGAGGGTTAGCAGCCCTGACAGTTTGTGGCAAACATTTCACTGACGACTGCTTCAGGAATTTGGGACAATAAAAACATGGATTATCAGAACATCTTGCCCTTAACCCGGATCGGTACAAACTATTGAAACTAAAGCATTGCCAATATTCCTTCAGGTGCAGACGTGAAGATTCCGTTTGTAAACGGAAAAGACGAGACTTGGCCACACCCAACTCATTTTGTAGTCAAAAACACACGGAAGTCTGGCAAGCCTTCGCCACGCCCACCAAAATCCGCTGTTTTAATGCTAGGCTAACAGTAGACCTTCCTAGTGGAGACTGCAACTCTACAACAAGGTACAATTTCGTGAACATTTCTTTTGATACAGTATTAGGGCGTTCAGAGGATGGTTTGGTGTCATTGCTGCAAAGCTCATTTCAGGTGATCTTTAAATTTGGCCGGCAAAATATGTTGATAAAAAGCTTTTTTAATTAAGCAATTAATCAGAATTCTACAATGTGATTAATCTGATTACACAAAAAAACAAAAAAAAACAAAAAAAAAATACAACTACAGTGTTTCCTCGTTACTTTGCGGTTCGGTGATTGTGGCTTCACTCCATCACTGGTTTTCATTTGTGCACATAACTTCATCTATTGCAGTTTTACCTCGCTATTTCGAGGAATTATTGCTATTTTTTGTGACCAGTCCAAAAATGTTAATTTTAGGGGGGGTTTGAATGTTTTAAGGTTGTATAATTGATACAGAAAACCTCCTCACACCTATGTGTCATTTTAAGGAGTTTTTTTTTTTCTTGTTTTTTGGGTGATATCTGTTGTGCAAATTGCTACGTTACAAAAATATTCCACAAAAAATAATTAAGATTATTATTATTGTTTTTTTTGCTCGTGTTTAAGCAAATACAGTTGTGTAAAAACTAATACACATACAGTAGTTATTTACAAGATAAACTTGTCATAAAATATCCAGTACTGTGAGCAAGGTGTATGCTGGGTGCACCTGCTAAGTGGCCGCAGCAACTGCCTGCAGACCAAATATGTGTTGTTTGTGGTGCAACAAAAAAGGAATGGCAGTAATTGGCCAACAGACTCCCCTTCAACAGATGGGTGTAATTACATTTGCTTTAACGTAAACAACGTGATGAGTATCTACGGCATAAAACAGCTAAAAACACAATTTTTACACATTTATTGACATCCAATTTGAACTACATGAAGGACTTTAGCATCTTATAATGTCAGCCAGAATGATGGAAAAGACGTGAGAGGTGAAGAGAAAGATGAGGAGAGGGTGGAGGGAACACGAATAATTGGAAAAAGAATGGCCAGTGAGATAAGATGAAGCGCTGTAAGAAGATATGGAACAGAATACCAGCAGAAAAAAAAAAGTTTTGCTGAAATTAGAGAGAGAAAGAGGGAAATGTGAGAGAACGACAACTTAAGGAACATGAGAAATATCGGCAACAGATAGATGGCAAAGAAGGATAGGTAGGAGATGAATGACAAGTGGGAGGAAGAGGATTCAACAGGCAGCCCTGCCTGCAGGTCAGGGAGGCCACAGCTGAATCCACAGATGTTCCTCACACTGGAGGATCCAATGGTGGCCTCCTCCCAGAAATAGGAGGTGATTTATCACAGAGGCCATAAATCAGCATGTGTGACCTCCCCTGCACTCAACTCGCACCCTCAACTGGTTATTCTAATGCCCGACTATCCATTACGAGACAATTGCGACAAACAGTGTACACCAAATATTCCCTTTTAGTTGTAATTTCCTATATTGTTTTTCATATATTCTATAAGCTTTTTTTATTATTATTTTAACAGATGAGTAGTTTTCTTATTTTTGCAGGCAAAAATCAAATTATGTTTTAATTTGTTGTTCTAACATATCCCTTGAAAGAAGGGCATTCAGAGGTCGGATCTGCTTTGACCCCAGAATAGTTAAAACAATAACTAAAGCAATTTTGACCTCTCAGAACTGGACAAAACTAAAAAAAAAAAAAAAAAAAAGGGCAGTGTAAATATTGTCTTATTGAGTGGTTGAAGGATAGAGACTTTATGCCTTACTGCCATTATTGAACAGACCTGAAGCGACAAAAAACACAAATCACAGCTTTCTGTTTGCTTTGAATAGGGACAACATGTTAACTTTATCCAACGGGCCATAAACTATTCCAAGGTTGAACCCAACCCATTCCGGCATGTTGCTGACTTTCATTTTCTTGGGACTTGTCAAATATTTGTCCATAGAAAACAATGAAAATGTACTATTTCAAGAGAAGGGTTTCCATGCTATTCCTAACAACTCCAT
Organism: Festucalex cinctus; assembly: GCF_051991245.1. Lineage (NCBI taxonomy): Eukaryota > Metazoa > Chordata > Actinopteri > Syngnathiformes > Syngnathidae > Festucalex > Festucalex cinctus. Next base: position 10,638,447 of record NC_135425.1, on the reverse strand, counting down.
TGTCTAGCTACCTTTTTTGAATACTGATTTGATGAATACTTTGAACAGCAGGTCTACATAAATACATTTTTTACTTTAATAATCCAAATCGATTCACCAAATTTGGGAAAAGATCACTTCTATTAAATGCAATGTTTAAAGAAAGAGTAATATTTACTTGGGAAAAAAAAACAGTAAAGTTTTTTTTTCCCCTTACAATTTCTCAGTAAATATTACAAGGGGAGTTTTGAGTACATTTTACCAGTATATTTAAACACAACAACAAAAAGCTACTCAAGGTTTGAGGAATGAACACACAATATGTTTGTATATTGCTGGTGTTTGAGAAATTTTTAGTACCGCCAAGGGGCCAGGTTTTTAATTCTCATTTTGGACACACTAGCAATGTGGTATACCTGTAGTGTCAAACAGCAAGAGTGGCATGGCTTAGGTGGTAGAGTGGCTGTCTCCCAAGCTGAAAGTCATGAGTTTGTTCCTCAAAGCTTTAGGAACTTTTTTTTTCTTTAATAAACTGGTAAAATGAACTCAAAACTTTCCTTGTAATATTTACTTAGAATTTCTGAGTGAAAAAAACATGCTAGTTTATTTCAAGTAACAAACACATCCAGTTTAAAGTGTACAAGTGTTTTTAATTTACAGGTCATTTTAAAGTAATATTTAACATTTTGGAATAATTTTTTGTCTATGACATTTGTCATACGCTGAGACTTTGGGCTTGATTTTTGTGACCGGTGTAAATACTGCATGGCGTATGGCATGTGCCTGTGCAGAGGTGGGTTAAACCTGGTGTTGATCATTTTGAAGATGAATGCCGGTTGACAAATCTGTGAGGAGGTCTGCACCGCTGTAGGAGATGACACAGCCAATCTCAATCATATCCAGTCAAAGTGGCTACTTTCATTTCTTTTAAATGTGGAGCTCTTGTCACACGCTAGCATCTTAACATTGTGAAAGACCAGCTGTACCATTAAGTGGCCATTTGGAGACCATCCAACCACACCGGATTGTTTTTTTTGTTTGTTTTTTTGTTTTTTGCCTTGCTCCACCATAGCTGTGCCACCCGGTGGCATGATTTAAAGTATATAATACATATAAAATAAGAGTTTTATTTTGAGTGACAGAATATATCATCAGAAAATGTATCAGAACATATGCTCCCTGAGCCAGCACCCATGTGCTGTTCTAACCTACTAAGAAGAGACAGGGTGCAAGGCAAGCAGTCTATCACAGTCACTTTACCACCAGCCTTCTCTATGTGTAAGGTGGGTTTGCAAATAATCAAACTTGAATGTCAATATCACTTGCTATCTGCACCTAACTAATGTGACATATTCTGTACATAGGCCTGTGAAAACACAGGATAACAAATTTAAGTACTCATGGTGAAACACGTGGAATGTTGTTAGTTCAGATCAGCAAGGCAAACAAGTGGCCACCCTCAGATGGAGAGAATTAGATCAGAACCGCACATGCTTGGAAACATCACTCCGCACTTTTACATTGACAACATACACACGAAAATATATAACACAGACAGATAAAAGAACCACGCAGTATGCCAGTTTTTTTTATGGTATGTAGTTTGGTCTGAACATATGGTTTCCTTGCACATGTGAATTTGATGAGAAGGCAACTAAAATATAAAATATGACAGTATGATGCAGTGTAGTTCACCAGCATTGAAGACCATCCAAAAGCACTAAACAGAAAAAAAATGAACATGAATGATACCCAAGTAGGTGCTTTACAAATGGTCATCTTATGACCTTTTTCTTTTTCTGAATGTAGAGATGGGATTCGGGTGCTGTTCTGGTGGATTACAGGGTCTCAACCACTCCAAAATATTGTAAAATCTTGATCTATATGCCTTAAAGTCAAATAAATCTGTTCAGATAACAGTTTTATTTTTAACCCCTTCAGACCCATGGATGATTGCAGTGGTCATGACATATTTTGCATGTCTAAACCAATAAAACATAATTTGGATGATGTCAACACTTCTGGTTCATGATTGGATCCTAGCTAACCAATCACAATCACAAGTTGCTTGATGTTCATGTTAAAAATGTTACATAAAAGCTTGGTAAGTTTAGAACACGTTACAGCCATCCACTATCACAAACTCAGAAAATTACAGTGTTCCCTCGTTTTCCGCTGGGGTTAGGTTCCAAAAAATACCCGCAATAAATGAAATCCGCGAAGTAGTTAGCTTTATGTTTTACAACTCTTATAAATGTTTTAAGGCTCAAAAATCCCCGACCGCACAATTTATACACTTTTCTCATTGAGGCATTTACATGTTCTCCCATTTCTCTCTTGTTCAAACATTGATAATGTTCAAAACTTCATAAATTTTGATAAAATGGGTATATTACTGTAAAAAAATATGCAAAATTGCACTTAAAAAAAAAATCCGCGATACAGCGAGACCGCGAAAAGTGAACCGCGTTATAGCGAGGGAAGACTGTACTCAGAAAAACAGGGGGAAAACATTATTTAAAAATAAATAAATAAATAAATAAATAAATAAATAAATAAATAAAAATATTCAGAAAAACAGATCACCGACTTCTGTTTTTCGGAGTAATTTTTTTGGACCTCTGAACTCCAAGTGACTTGTTTCAGACCACTGACCTGTATATGACTGGAAAGCCGATAGCGTTTTTTTTTTTTTTTCCTCTTTAAAAAAAATAGTGACCACCCCAGCACAAACCCCCCACTCCGCCTCTGGCCTTATACTAAGTGCCTACGAGCTGTATATCTCTCATCTTTTATACCGTATAGTTTATACAGTAGTCTGCTTGTGAGGTGGGAGTAACAAGATGGCCGCCCTGTGACTTCAACGGCTTCAACTCGACTGGCGTGTATAGGCTATTGGCTATCCTGTCATATATACAGATCAGTGGTCTGCAACAAGTCATTTGGAGTTCAGAGGTCCAAAAAAAATACTCTGAAAAACAGAAGTCGGTGCTCTGTTTTTTAGAATTTTTTTTTTTTTTCTGTTTTTGGAATAATTCCCCACACGCAAACAAACGCACACAAACGCACGCACACCAACGCACACCAACGCACACATACACGTAAAAAATAAAAAAAAATAAAAGAATTTTTTTTTTTTTTTTTATGACAGAAAAAAAATATTCAGAAGAACAGAAAAATATTAATTTTTCAAATGAATGCAATACGCTTCTATAGTTGGCAAATTAGAATAAAAAATAAAAAAATCCAAGTGGCCCTTAAAACCTTTTTTTTTCCTGTATGTGGTCCTCGAAAGAAAATTTGCACACCGCTTATCTAGAGTCTTAAAATATTTGAAGGCTCACAAAAAAAAATAAAAAATTGAAAATTCAAAAGTAAGTTTTTCTTACCACACGGCCAACTGCTGCTGTTTGTCAAATTATACCACGTCAGCTCCCTTCCCCTCCACACCTGTGAAATCGTACCGATGTAATGTCACCTTATCTCGCGTTACGAGAGCAAAGCTGTGCTAACTTCCCCCCCGGCTCACACGAGGAGTCCGCATTCCACTGGCCGGGCTCGCCACAGACCTCCAAACAGGGGTCCTCATTAGCAGGAACTTTTCTCTTAATAGCTCTTAATTTCACATGAGCGTGGTGACCTTTTGAATATGGGGGTCAAGGGTCGTGGCCTGTCTCTCGTTAGCTCCATGAGAGGACATTGGTTACATTTTATATCCTGGTGATTGAACCTAAAGCCGGGGCTCAACCTCATTTCAAAAGAGTCTATTAGTTTACTCAACCTTAACACTCAGCTCTGTTTAGAGCGGAGGAGAGGGACACGACCTTACGCATAAGCCGAAGGCTTTAAAGAGGATGACTCACCCCCCACTTTTTTTTTTCTTTTTCAGCAGATACATCAGTTGTAACCATACTGATTGTGCATCCTGAGAAATGGCCGAGTAGGAAATAAGGCAGCTGTAATTTTATTACTTACATATTCTATCAAGTGTGTCGGTCAATGGGATAAAAATACAATTATCTTATTACTATAATTGTAAAACTGCAGATGCAGCAACCAATATCAAGTCATTTTTATGTATAAGAGCTCATCATAACAGAAAAAAAATGTATAGATATTTGAAGGACAACTAGCAGAGTGAGTATATATACTTTGAGAAAAACACACCATGTATTTAACACACTATGAAAAAAACTAGGACGGGTTATTTTGGAAGTTATCAGTAAATGTTTAGGAGAAAAGTCAGGGTTTTCTACAAGACGTCATCACTTGGTTTATGAGTCTAAGTGTGGAAGCTTCAGTAGTAGAATCAAGACCAAGTAGAAATTCACACGTGAAAAGAACAGAGAATGTAAATACAAGGATGAAGTTACCTAATATAAGCAAGCAACAGGACGGAGAGTTCTCTCAAATAAAGCTTGGAATTTGTTAATGTGTCTACTGTTACTTGATAGAATAACTGCAGATTAAGTTCGGTGGGAAAGAACGTCAGATTGAATTAAAGTGAATAAAATTCTCCTTTTAAGAAGTAAACATGAAGCACATGCTTACGGTCAAAAGTGAAACAAGAAGGTGGTTAAAGGGACAGTGGGTAATACTTAGTGCCACCTAGTGGTGAACTAATAATTCATTCATGTTAAGAAAACACTGTTTATTTCAGTAATATGCAAAAAACATGTTATATCACATTAATGTACCCTTTTAAAAAAATATATATAATCGTAGGTCTCGTAATCGCTAGTTATATCACTTATTTGTGAACGTAGTTAGCCACTGGTGGTGCTTGCAGCTAGTCTCTGACATAATATATGAACCATCGCTTACCTTTTACAGCTGGAGCCTTCAGTTGGTCATCGCTGAGTCCTGTGATTCGGGCTCCTGCCGCTCAAAATGATAGCATTATATTATTTCACCACTAGATGGCACTAAATAATACACACTTAACACTAGTGGTTCTCAACCCTGGTCCTCTGGGACCCCTATCCAGCCATTTCTCCTTCAGCCAACACAGAAGAGGATCCTTATCAAGCTTCATGCAGAGCTCGCTCATTAGCTGATCATTTGAATCACCTGTGTTGGCTGAGTTCTTATAGTGTTGTTGGACCAAAACAAACACAGGAAGCACAACAAGCCAGACAGGAGAGCAGATGTATTCACCAGTGGAAACCATGCAGCGGCCGCTCATCAACAGAGAGTGCTAAGATGCCAACACTCCCACCCAGCTGAGTCACATTGAAAGGGACAAAAATTAAATTAATGGAACTGAAAAAAATTGTTGTCCACCAGGCAATGCCAGCGATAGATATGGTATGTAAAGTATGACACTTTAACCCTCTGATCAAAGTTAATTTGGAAATGGGCAATGAATATTTTTGTTTAATGGAAAACATAGTTGATTGACAAGTGCGTTAAATAAGTACATAAATGTAATCATTGGCAAAATATTCCACATAATGTGGCATTGAGCTGTTCATAAGTTACAGGATGAATGTTCTGCTTATTATTTATTGTTTTGTATTAACTTATACAGTTAAGATAAGCAGGAAAGTTTTTTGTTTGCGAGATATTTATTTTGATGAAAGCCAGCTGAAATAGGCTCCAGCACCCCTGGTTCAGAAAGCGGTTCAGAAAATGGATATATGGAAAGTTAATATTGTTAGTTTGTATTAGGGGTGTTCGGCAATATATCGCGATACTACAGCACGCAATTTTCAAATCGAATCAATAGGCAGCCGAATCGATTTTTTAACATCAATTTTTGATGAAAAAATATTCAACAAAACGTCTAACTTTCACACCTTAAGCATGGAAGAATGTTATATTAATGGAACATTAAGCCTTAATATTTTATTTCAATGCTGTTCTAACATGAAAAAGGTCACAACCTGTTTGTTAAATACAGTGATTCATAGTTATACCACTGAAGTTTGAGATCAATAAATAATAATTTTTCATACAAATCTTACAGTGTACATGTACAAGTTTACTGAATGGTGTTTCCTAAATTGAGTAAAAAAAAATCACAACAATCGACTTGTAAATTCATATCGGGATTAATCGGTATCGAATCGAATCGTGACCTATGAATCGTGATACGGATCGAATCGTCAGGTACGAGGCAATTCACACCCCTAAATTGTATTAAAGTAAATTTCTGGATAATAACTTTTCCACGCGTTTATATCGTTCAAAAATATGCATCCACTTTAACTCAGGTTTAAATTAGTCCAAAAAATAAATAAATAAATAAAAAATCACACCAACAAGGTTGAAGGCCATCCTTGTCGATTATTTATTTTGCAGGTAGTTGGCAACTCTAAAAATGATTGTTGTGACTTGTTGATGAATGTTGATTAGCAGCATTAGCTTGTCATAAATCACACTTAATCACATTGACAAAGTGAGGGGGCTGTATGAGGGAGCATTTGTGTTTGGTGAAATGTCAATGCGCTACAGGCACAGAATGAATGACCGCCTTCGTGATTTTTTTTAAAATTTATTTATTTTTATTTTTTTTTTATTTTTTTTTTAGCTAAGGGCACTCATTTGTTTTTCACACTCTGGTCTGTCAGTCAGCATGCCACCGCAAACACTTGTCACCGAGCGAAACAGAAGAGGAGATGGGCCAAACGATCCAGCCCACTGGTTGTCAAGCTAATGAAAGTTTGACTCGCCAACAGCCCAGCAGGATGAGGGGCAAATGAGGGCTGGCACACTTGCATGAGATGGATACACGTGTAAAAACTGCTTGGTTTTTACGCCAAGTTTAATAGTGTGTAAAAAAAAAAATATATATAAAAGTACTTTTAACAAAAGCATGCCACATAATTTTGACGCATTGGACCTGTTTTAAATTGTGAATGAAAGCATAATATACTGTATGTCCTTTATCATCAAAAAGAAACGTAAGAGAAGGCACTATTAAGTAAAAGTATGATCATTTCAATCTTCAATTACACACAAACACATCATGCAAACCCCTCTGGGCCCAACAACAAAAAGATGTCAACTGGAACGAAGAACTCCTAATGATAAACAAAGGCACCCACAAACACCACACACTCACATAAATACTGAGAGTCTAATAAAAGTGGGAATTAATCCTGGCAGCGGATGTGCGTCTCAGCTGGTGGCGTGACGGGAGACAACAGAGTGTTCAAGGACTGATAGAGAACATGCTTATGCATACTCGCTACTAATATCCAATAGCGCCTACTAACTCCTCAGCACTGCAAGCAAATAATACCACTAATGATTTTTGCAAATGCAACTGGCGGAATCATTAAACACTGTGACACGTAATGTACGCATCAGATATTTTTTGATTATATTTTGTGAGGATTTTGGTCTTTTTTTAATTTTTTTTAATGAAAAAGATAATAGGATCATAGAGTTCTGATGATAGAGCTGACAACAATACCCCAGATCTTGTTGACATTTTCTGCACTGAGATATCCTTGAACATCTAATTGTTCCATCATATGTGCCTGTTATTATAATTATTCTAATTATTATAATTGTTATTGTAATTGTTGTATGTTATTATTATTATTATTATTATTATTATTATTATTATTATTTTCTATTGTTGTGGGGTTGACTGTATTAGGTGACAGCACTGTGATACCTACTGCAGTGACTGCAGAAAATGTGAAACAACAGAAGCTACTTATGTTGCTAGGTAAACTAAGTACTATAATTATCATTCATCTGGTGACACATGAAACAAAAAGCTCATTTCTGAACAAAATTGTACTAAATTATGGGCCTTTAAATCGGTGATCTCTGTAGAGAAAGTGCAGGGGATCACAACATGCTAAGGAAATGCTAATGGTTGGAATATATATATATATATATATATATATATATATATATATATATATATATATATATATATATATATATATATATATACATCATATGGAAAGCCAGTCGTGGAGGTTTTCTGGCAAACCTCGAGTAGGCTACGTAATTTTGTTTCTTACATTATTGTGCTTCCTTGGCTTAATACATTCTATAATTGTATCTTTATTTAGGCTTTGTGGCACAAGCTTTTCTGAAATTGCTCCAGATTTGAATTAACTTCAATGTCAACTTTTGAGTCTTGCCTTCTCCTGAGACCAAAATTTTATTTTATTATAGTGTGTGTGTGTTGTTGTTGTTGTTGTTGTTTTTTAATGCAACATAATCAAAACCCTGGCAATAGTAAGATAAGCAACAAACGTTCTGAACATGTAAACGGTTTTCTTTTGTGCACATTCATTTACCGGTACTGACTATTCCATTCCAATGATTACAATTACCTGGCAGGAAAATAAAAATATCGTTCTCGCCTTTTTTTTTTTTTCAAAAGTTATGCAAGCTAATTTTAACTGTGGTGATTAAATGAAATAAAGACATCATAACTGATCACAGTTTGACTGCAGAGGAAAACCCAAGCCAAAAAAAAAAAGCCAAATGAAGAATAAATTCTATAGGAGGAAAATGAACGCCTAGAGGTCCCAGAATCAAGATGGCAGACGCCTCCAAAGGTGGTTGAGAACAACCAGACCAAGATTGTGTGGGACTGACATAGTGGTGGTGGATAAACATCAGAAGACAGCAGTTGAGATAGATGAAGCAGTCCCGAATGATCGCAAAATCCGGAAAATGGAACACGAAAAGCTGGAGAATGTTATATGCGGAGTGTGGATGTGGTGGATGGACCCAAAGGCTGAGAAACAATGCAGGGAGACAGACAAGAAGGGTTACGTGAGGAACTTTAACAAAGATGGTGAAGGGCATAATGGGACAGAACGTGAGCAGACTGGTTGCCATGAGTGGATTGAACTTGGACAGACTGGGCATGACGTCGACAAACTTGGCAGGATGTGGACAGACTTGTCAGGACATGGACAGACTTGGCAGGACATGGACAGACTTGGCAGGACGTGGCTTGGACGAGAGAGAGAAAGACACTTGGCATGGACGAGAGAACACTTGAGAGAACACTTGGCCAGACGTAGAGAAACTTGACCAGACGTAGCGACTAGCAACACAGCTTAGCACACCTCAACTGGACAAGACAAGACAACGCTATCACCACGCGTGACCAAACACTACCGACTAAATACAACACTCTCTCGAACAAGACACACCTGGGAAACACAGCAGGCAGAGGGCACTAATTAGCAACACATACAGGGAGGGGAGATACACACAGGTGGACGAGGTTAACTATGACGAGACTAGGGGAGACAAAACCGGACAACAGACAACATAAACACCCAAAACTAAACCAAAACCCAACCCCCCAAAACCGAAATATGACAGAGAAACACCAAGGACTGAAAAAAGAACTGAATGTGGAATGTGAAGGCATCATTGGTGTCAGTAGTGATCGGGCACTGGGGGAAGTAACCCCCAAGCTGGGTTTTTGGCTCCAGCAGATACCAGGCACAACATCTGACATCTCCGCCCAGAAGAGCAGAATATTAGGAACAGCTTGGATCTTGCTCAGAACCCTCTGACTCCCAGACTTCTGGTCGAGGACACAAGTTTGAGGGTGATATGACCTGATATAATCCACCACCCGCCAGTGATCAGGATTTCTATATGCATACTGGATTATGCGTTGCTGATGCTTGAGCACACATACACTTTCACAAATGAACAATCTACCTCATAATAGTCTATGTGCAAATCTACACCCATATCAAATATGCATCCCTAATGTGTAGGAATCCACCAGTACATCACACTTGCCTACAGCTGCATAAACGACGCCACTAACATACATGTATCAGTGTGAAGTCATGTAATAAATGAACCTGATCTAAATGCAGTCAGCATATTTATATTATTGATTGATAATCTTGTTGTCTCAGGGCTGCTGTGGGCTGGTGCACAGGGATTTGCCACAGATTGTGTTAAATCCATTTTAATGTTGCTCACGTGCTTTGTCCCTGAGAGTACCCCCAGTCCAGCGTCCAAGCTGGAAGTGGGATATATTATTTTATATGTATTAAACTACCAAGGAATATTGGTTTTGAAAAGATTAAAGTTCCAGTAGACCACCATGTTTGGATTTGCAAGTCTCTTTAGGGGTCTTTTGTCCTTTACTTGCTGCAGCAGTACTTCAACTATTAGTCACTATGTTTTAGAGAAATGTCCAGGTGGCTTTAAAATATGAAGTTGATTGATTTATTTACAGAGCTTTGAGCAATTCTTTAGGAACTATTGATTGACGCTCATACATAGGTGAATGAAAGACATTATTATAAAATCATAGTTTTAATTAACATCCAGGAATGATATACTGTACCGTCTCAAAGTATTTCAGATCAACCATACAATGCAAAATCCTTAGAGCTAACTATATAAAGTACTGATATATCACTGGAATCGGACAGAATGCTCACATCTCCAAAACCATCACTTTTATTTCATACATTTATACACTGCATATAGCCTACTAATGTCAGCGGCTTTGCGCTCATATAACTAGTCGACAGTTTTGTGCAGACTGTGCAATCCTGCTGTCCTTGTACCTTGTCTGTTTTTTATTATGTGCTGAGATATGGGATTAAGTTTCACACATCAGCCAATAAAAATGTTTTATTTTCCTTGTGGAGGAATGCAGTACTGTACCTTGAATCTGATATTTCATTTTTAGAGTCACAATGAACATATTATTATTATTATTATTATTATTATTATTATTAACATCATTATTATTATTATACACTTGAATACATTTAAAATAAACACTGTATTTATTTTCTATTTATAAAGGAACTTTATAGGTTGAACACATTCTGTTCCAGGATTCTGATGCACCTCAGATTCGTATTCATATTTCAAAACTATTTTCCAATAGGACGAAACAGAAGATGAAATGATCAATTTGAGAGAGAACTATACAGGCAATGTAATGTATAATACAATTGTAAACAAAAAGTTATCACAACTTAATCGGCCAATATTAGCTATTTCAAAATAACCAAAAATCTGAAAAAAAATCAGCCATTCAATAAATAAATAAATACACATGAACACATTACAACATAAGACAAAGATAACGATGTTCAAATATCCCCACACAATATAGAATAACAGAAATATGTGGAAAAAATGGCTTATTTTTTGTGTTTATTTCCCCCTCTGTTGTAATGGGAAACACAAAAGGACATATTGTAAAGCAGTCAAATATTTTGCGTGTACATACCTTTAATGTCGTAAGCATTAAAGGGGCAAAAAAATTTATAAACTATTTTAAACAAAAAGCCAATTTATGGGTTATCGTAATTTTATTCTGCCAAATATCAGAATAAAGCCTAAAAAATGTATCTCAGTTTGGCCCTTATTAGAAATGATTGATACTCATTTATGTGAAGACTGACATGTTAATGATTTCTCATAATAATTGGGAAACTCTTCATTTTCTCTATATGGTACAATATTTAATTTTATTTGTATAAATATCTGCCAGATATAGAACTCAGATTCAAATGATCATGACAATATTTCTGGGAAATCACAATTGTCCTATCACTGGTGACCTCTTTTTAGAACAGGCCTTTAAGCTACGCATGTGGTCCTTGGGGACCTGTTTCCCGAGCACCATGATGGTGAATAGAGTAGGTAGTGAATTCTACTTTCTACTTACACTATCAACTTGATAGTGTAAGTAGAAAGTAGAATTTTTCTTTTACAAAACTCCATTTATCTTTTCTAATGGCATTACAGTGAATGGTTGGAGTTAAGATGCAATATTTTAATATATAATGCTAATTAAAATGACTTTCCCTTTTGCAAAGAATCCTAAATGTCTTACAATTACACATTATATTCAACAGACCATAGACTATAAACATTTGACTAGTAACAATTGCCTATAGTTGGCAATGTTAGCAAACCACCACTCAAAGATGACATTCAAATACATTTCTTCCCTTGACCTCCTATTTTATATTAACCTTTTCATTGCAAGTGTCCCTTGCCTTTCTTTATTAGAATTCCTCGCCATCCCAGGGGCTTCTCTTACAATCAAAACTATTTAAACTCACAGCAAGCCAGTCAGTCTGTTATGACTGGCTACTGCTGGTGCAACCATGACTTCAATCCACCAAACCCCCCGTATCAAATAATTTAATGCTGGAGAATGAATCGACCTTATCAACAGTTCCAAAAATGCCCTTGGATGGGGGAAAAAAATGCATTAGAGTTGCAGTTACAAAAGAAGTTAGCACTAGATAAGAAGCAAGAATTCCCCTGGGAAACTTTTCCACAATTTTAAAGGAGAGTTATTATGAATTGTGCATAAAGTTTCTTAAATAGAGAGCTATCCAATTATTGACTTAGTTGTTTTCACACTTGATGGGCGGCAGGCCTGCCAGAGACACAACATTTTGTATCTAGGCAAATAAAAAGTCAATTTTTCGCATGTCCCCTTTCAGGATAACATATGAGCATAGTTTGCTCTCAACAACATTGTGGTTGACAAAACAGTACAGTTTATAGTCACAGATTGTAAGTGAAGACAAAGAGGAAAAATACATCTGTTTACACTATTTTTTTATTAAGGGGTTTTTGAAATGCAAATGAGAAGCACTATTCAATTCTGCAGGTTGGACCACGGTTAAACGTAAGCCGTTGGTCTTGTCCAAACCCTCTAATTTAGACATATATCCAAGCTACAGAGTGTAACAGTGGAGTAATGTCACAGTGGAATACCAGCTTGATGAATGAATCATCAATAGTTATCCTTGTTGCATCATCGGTCGACTCCCAGACTGAAACTGACAGCTGGATTGGCTCTGTCACATCACAGAATGAAAGCCGATATCCAGAGTGGGCTGCAGTTAATCCTACTGGGCAAACAAATTGCCTCTCATCTCTCCTCAGAGAAATCAGCTTGTCAGATCATGCCGTTTAAACATATAAAGCCATTAGTGTGCCATGTTGGAACTTTTCAAGTCCCTGGGTCTTGTAAACCCAGTTTGAACGGGTTGAAGATCAGCAGCTTTGGACGCAGAAACGAGATGTGATATGACATCAGTTCAGTACGATGGCGTATTAGGGCCACGTATAAATCTAGATTTTTTAGAGGCCGGGGGCTATATTCCGCGAAAAAAAACATTCATAAATTTGCCACTTTGTAAAGTGGCAAATTTGTGAGTTTAAAAAGTGGCAAATTTGCCACTTTCTAATGATGGCAAATTTGCGAGAAAAAAATAACGAGAAATACATGTACTACTTTAATTTTTGTCGGCTTTTCAAATAAGGAGATAGCAGAGATTAACCATATGATGTTAAGCATTCTCTCTTTGAAGCGTTGGGTACTGCCAGCGACAGACGTCTCGCTTTGCGAAGTTCCACACCCTGAGGATCAAGCATTTACCGTATTTTTCGGATTATACGTCGCTCCGGATTATAAATCGAACCAGCCAAAAAAATGCATAATTAAGAAGGAAAAAACATATTTAAGTCGCACTGGAGTATAAGTCGCATTTTTGGGGGAAATTTATTTGGTAAAATCCAAGACCAAAAACATACATGTCATCTTGAAAGGCAATTTAAAATTAAAATAAAATAGAGAACAACAGGCTGAATAAGTGTACGGTATACTAACGTTACATGACTGACATGCCTGCTAATGTCAGTAACGACGTCACATGTTAAGAGTTTGTAGCGAGCAGTGACGGGAGTCGGAGGCGGAATGTTGAAGCACGGAGCCAAAGGCTGGCGTTTTATTGACATCAGCTTCTGAGGTCTTAACAGCAACTCCCCACTCAGCTAGAAGCTAACAGGCTAACTCCCCTTTTCCACAAGCTTCCCACTCGGAACTCTCCCTTTGTCCCAACGTTCCGTGGGTGAATTATGTTCCCATCACTACAAGTTAGTCATATAACTCTAGTATAAAGAACATGCTAACAAGTTCACCAAGTTCAATTTCACTCCAAATCACTAAATCCAATGAAATCTTCATCCTCTGTGTCTCTTTTAAACAACTCCCCCAACTCCGGAGGTAGACGATGCTCCTCTACCGGCAATGTTGAACTTATCAACACAGGCCTAGAGCGCCCTCTTGCGGTTTAGTGTGAAAATAACATGTGAAGTGATATAATAATGTGTTAATATCACACATAAATCGCACCAGAGTATAAGTCGGACCCCCAGCCAAACTATGAAAAAAACTGTGATTTATAATCCGAAAAATACGGTAAATTAATTTCTTAAAATGTATATTTACTTGTACATATATGTTTCCGGTATTATTAATTACACAGCCATCCATTTTGGTATCTTTTGTACAAGTATCTAAGTTGATGTGTTGAATCTGCTGCTCTCCATCATTTACTTGCATTTATCTAAAGTCATTGCTAGCTTCTGATTGGTTAGTGATAGTCAGCTGATAGGGGATCAGGAAGTCTTGGCGCTCTAGCTGCAATGTATGATGAGTAAAGTTTAAATTAAGAATGAATCCACCTCCATCCTGCCTTTTCATTTTATAAACAGTATCCCATTAACCACCAACGAATCCTCAAATGATTAGACTATAGCTGTTAAATACTGCTCTCACAACCAAGAAAAATACTCAAACCACCTGCATTTGACAGACAAAGAGTTTCTTTGATCCTCTCAGAGACCCTCATTCACATGTCATATTGACTCATTCAAGTCCAAAAACGTGTAAAAACATTTTGTCATTCACTCCCAAAAACATGTTTACGCGTTTTTTTTGTGTGTGTGTTTTTTGTTTATGCAAGAGCATACAGAAGGCTTTGATGAAGCAAGCAAGAGGTGGCTTATAGCAATGGTAGTTATTAAAAACACGGCCAGCAGGTGGCAGCAGATTATAAGAGATCAGCCAGGGCCATGCTGCAACAAGCTTTGTTTGTCAGTGTTTTCACCAGGAATGGGAATGTTGATGAAACTTAGCTATATTCTAATGCTAATTGATGCAAAATGGAAACATATACAAATATATATTTTTTCCCTGATGAAAGAAGAGACTATTATCTTTGTTTTCGTAGGTTCCATGTTTTTATAACAATAGAACACAATACTCCGAGGGCTATGCAAAATCTGTCAAAAATCAATCAATTAAGGGGACAGTTTTGAGTTTTTTGTTTCTTTTTTTTATCTATTTTTTTTTAGCAACAGGGGTTAATATGTGTTGAAACAGGATGCACTTCCCCTTATGAACTCTCAGTTGGCACAAAAGTGGGACATTCGCACAGTCCAAGCTAATTTTCCCCTGCACCCTTACGTCACAGGTGTCACCGGGAATATCAGGTGTCAGGTAGGCTTACGCCAGGCTGCACTGCACAGGCCCATAAAAAGGCCATATGTTTGCAAGTGGCTTTCCAAGTGGGAGAGCACGGCCCAGGACCTGATGCTGTGCACCAGATGGTTGCATTAAGCACAGTCCTTATTCCACTTACTCCTGTGTGTGAATTCGTTCTGAATGCAGTGGGGACAACAGGTAAACAGAGCTGAGGACATGTATAAAGTTTACCAAAAAAAAAAAAAGCTCTCTCTCAAAATGTTTAAGTTTGTCACATCCATCACAGCATCACAGGTGAGATCCCAGCCAACTTTTGCAGAGAGGCAGGGCACACAATCAGTTTTTCGGCAATCTCATCCAAACTTATGGACAATTTTTAGACTTCAATTAACATAACATGTAAACTCCACACAGGAAGACCAGATCTGAGATTTGGACCTTTGGAGCTCAGAATCCGTCTGCTTGCTCCTTGATCAAATGCACCATAATCATGTTACATCACCTGTGCCACAACTTAGACCTGCTTTTAAATAGTCTGCCTTCTCTCACCCAATTGTCAGTTGATCCAGCAAGGCGTGTGATAAAAAATGCCCTTGGTCTGCCAGAATGCTCAGCAAGGAATAACGCGATCTGCCAAATTCTAAAATTGGGTAAACCTGGCTTTTTATTCTTGGCGCACGGGTGCCTGTTTACGGAAATATGTTCCCAACCGTTTAACAGTTCACAATCATCTGATAACATGCCAAAAGCCTAACAATGTAAGATTACATTCATCATACTCACCATAAATTCTTTATTGTTGACAAACTCCACCTTCTTTAGCTAGCAGTGTTGCTATGAACAGAGGTAGCTACATAGACGTTGCCGCTGCATGTGGAAGAGGCAAATAAATCCTTTAATGGGTTGAAACCAACCAGTTGAAAGCATTGTCTGACTTATCCTCACAATGTCCACTTGTTTTTTTTTCATTTTTTTTAAAGTTCGCATTGAAAATTAAACCCATTCATGGGCAACATTTGTGTTTGGCAATTCATCCGAGTGTGCTACTTGCACAAAGCAGCTACACTTATTTGCTTTAATAATAAAACAATGCTTTTATTTCATTTTTATGTGTGCCTATTTTCATAGTCGGGCATTACAAATGGATTTTAAGTGGAATATAATTCTTTCTCCTATATCCATATCTATATTCCTTTTATATTTTCTTGCTTGCAGAAGTTCATTTGCTGAAACACAAATAATGGAAAGTTTGTTTACCTCTACAAGTACAAGTCCAGCCCCTGTTAGAGAGTCAGTAAATTTTGACGAACAATGTTTATCATTCGAAGATCGGGTGGGCGGGTCCAGGGCATCCAGCGTGGGTTGTGGTCAGTGGCACGGGTCCATCGTCCTCGAGGTAGGCGGCTTTCACATATTTTAAGTTAGTACCCATTTATTTTTCTTTTCTGAATGCCGTTCTATGTCGCCATTTTTTTCAGGTAAAAAATGCATCTGCGGAAGTGAAACTGGCTTATGCCATCCTCCCGACGGTTTGTACAAAAACTGGCAATGCAATGAGACGGCATAATGCAACTTAACTTAACTCATTTGCTCCCAATAAAGTGTAAATACGTTTTTTTTTTTTTGTCGTAAGTGTCCCAAAGACGTATTTATACGTTTTTTTTTGTTTTTGTTTTTTTTATTCTAGAGCATACTTCGTGCTTTGGAAGGCTTTGATGCAGCCTCTCAACTGCAAAGAACGGTTGCAGAAATGGTAGTTATTACACAAACAGCAGGTGGCAGCAGAGCAAATGAGAACAACCAGGGCCATTTTAAATAGATTTATGAAAACTGATGAAACTTAGCTCTCTTCTAATGCTAATTGCTGCAAAACGGAAACAGATAGAAACATACTTTTTTTTCCCTGGTGAAAGAAGAGACTTTAATCGTTCTTTTGGTAGGTTCCATGCTTTTATAGAAATTGAACACAATATTCTGTGGGCTTTGCAAAATCAGTCAAAATCCAGTAAAACAGCCGGGAGCGAACGGGATTGCTTCTGTGAAAATGGCTGGGAGTGAATTTAAAAATGAGATGAATCGGGGGGGGGGACACATGCACAGCCAGCAAGTAAACAACATGGCTCTACTACGTCATCTTTGGTTTGGCAGCTGTGATCACCCTGCTGGGAAGCTTTTCAGCGCATAATTCAAAAATCATGAAATACTTTGTATTGATTCGAGGACTCTTTTGGTGTGTATATTATACTATTGAAAATGACTTATTAAAATTTGTCCTGGACACTTCAATCTCTTGTCATTTTGCACCGACAGAACCCCGTGTAATGAGAATTTTGGAATTCAAGTAATGGACAAACATGACTTGCATTATGTCAATCTGGTATTATTTTAAAGCAGGAGAATACAGTATATACAGACGTTGACCAGACAAAGAGTCTAGAGTCGAGACAAACATGATTAGTGATGACTAATTGTGTGTCTTGCTCTGCTCTACCCTTCAGTCATTGTCAGATCAAATAAGAAAAAGGGCAGGATTAATTCAGGTGACTATTATTATTATCCATGGCAGGATATGATCCTCGTCTAATCTCCTCATAGCCAGAGGTGAAGGAACCCAAGCAAAAGCAATTTTAAGACACTTGATCATTCATTCATTAAAAAGGGTTTAAACAGAGTTCGGCCTGGGATCCTTCCTAATATTTACCCCTCTGGTAAATGGTTAGTTAGGGTGGGCAATCTACATTTGCATAGTGTTTTATTTTGAACTGGCTAAATAAATGACTAAATAAATAAATGATTAAATCAATAAATAAATGACTAAATAAATAAATAAATGACTAAAAGTGAAAATAAAAACGGATATAAAAAATATAATTCAAAATTAAATACAATTGAATTAATTTATTTAAATATATATTTTTTGCTCTTTTTATTTCCATTTATATTTAATTTTTGGATATAATTTTCGAATTGTATTTTTATATCCATTTTTATTTTCACTTTTAGTCATTTATTTATTTATCTAGTCATTTATTTACTTTGAATTTTGGCTGTTTTGGTCCTCCATAGGCTGGATCTTGAAAGGTTGTCAGTTGAATTCCTGCTTTTCATCATCTTTCAGCTGCTCATATTGCACTGCCATTTTTTTTTTCACACACACAAAAAAAAAAAAAAAAAACTCCCATTCTACTCAATTTTTCTGTAATATGGCAAAAACATCCAAACAAAAGTTAAGTATTTTGGGATTATCAGTTTATGGTATATTTATTGGTAAACTATTAACATAGTCAATGGGCTCTTTGCACAGCTCGACTACTTACTGAACTGAATACCACGTTTTTGTTTCCTGTCTTTCATAAGTGGACAAACTGATTAATCCAGGTGTGTCTGGCCAATGTTGTTGTAGTTACTGAGATCAGGCACACCTGGATTAATCAGATTGTCCACTCATGAAAGACAGGAAATGAAGGAGTGGTGTTGAGTTCAGGAAGTCGTGGATTTCTGCAAGGAGCCCATTACGAGCCCTTTTAGTTGAATGCCAATTATTGTTGTTAGACTCGAACCCTCTCTCCCAAGAAAAGCAGGGTCCACTGTATTTGGGGAATTTATGATTGTAGTATTGTAGTATAGGTGGCACGGTGAGTTTTTGGCATGTCCGTCTGCCAGTAGTGAGGACGCAAGATCGACTCTGTCATGTTTTGGTTCTGTTTAGGGTGGGTTTTTGCTTTGTTTTTTGTTGGGTTTTGAGTTTGTCATGTTTATGTTCTGTTTTTCTTGTCTTCCATAGTCTCGTTAAGCCTCACTGATGTCCACCTGTGTTTGCCTGCCCTTCCTCATGTGTCAACCAATCAGCATCCCCTTCCACTTGTGTCTTGCCCAGCTGTGTCTCATCGTGCTCAATTAGTGTGTGTACTTAGTTTTCGGTTTTCGCTTCAGTTCTTGTCGGTTCATTTTTCCTGTTTCCCTACGTTCTTGCTTGCCATAGTTAAATCTACTCTTGTATAGTTTTTCCTGTCGGTATTTTGTTATTCTTTGTCACCAAGCCTGTTTGCCACTTTAGTTTTTTGTTTGATTAAATTGACTCCTTTTGAGCACCTCTGCCTCCCTGACTCGTTCCCCCTCCTGCACTTGGGTCCACCACCACGCTTCCGAGCCCTGACAGAATGAACCGACCCGTTCCCGAGTTTGATTTTGATTCTGACTTAGAGGATGAATGTGAAGTGAGTGAGCACACCAAGTTTGGTTTGAGTGCGAGTGAAAGCTTTTATAGTTTTTTGTTTGCACGTTCCCTGTCAAAGTCACTTACACCCCTTCCTAGTCTTGTTTCGTCTGTTGATGCACCCCTTAACTTAGTCCCTGGTGTGTCTCGAGTTCCCCGGTCCCTTGGTCAACAGGCTGGTGTGACTACAGCCCCAGCTTCCCGCAGACAGAGGAGGAGGCAGAGGCGACCCAAGCTGCAGCCTGTGCCGCTGCCGCCGCAGCCCCTGGCCGCTTCGCCCGTGCCGCTGCCGCCGCAGCCCCTGGCCGCTTCGCCCGTGCCGCTGCCGCCGCAGCCCCTGGCCGCTTCGCCTGGGCCGCCACCTCCTGTTCCTCGTCAGGCGGCGCATGGAATGCGGCCGCCACCTTCTGTTCCTCGTCAGGCGGCGCACGGAATGCGGCCGCCACCCCCTGTTCCTCGTCCGGCGGCGCACGGAATGCGGCCGCCGCCCCCTGTTCCTCGTCCGGCGGCGCATGGATTGCGGCCGCCGCCTCCGGTTCCTCGTCAGGCGGCGCATGGATTGCGGCCGCCGCCTCCTGTTCCTCGTCAGGCGGCGCATGGATTGCGGCCGCCGCCTCCTGTTCCTCGTCAGGCGGCGCATGGATTGCGGCAGCCGCCTCCTGCTCCTCGTCAGGCGGCGCATGGATTGCGGCCGCCACCTCCTGTTCCTCGTCAGGCGGCGCATGGATTGCGGCCGCCTCCTCCTGTTCCTCGTCAGGCGGCGCATGGAATGCGGCCGCCGCCTCCTGTTCCTCGTCCGGCGGCGCATGGATTGCGGCCGCCGCCTCCTGTTCCTCGTCAGGCGGCGCATGGATTGCGGCCGCCGCCTCCTGTTCCTCGTCAGGCGGCGCATGGAATGCGGCCGCCGCCTCCTGTTCCTCGTCCGGCGGCGCATGGATTGCGGCCGCCGCCTCCTGTTCCTCGTCCGGCGGCGCATGGATTGCGGCCGCCGCCTCCTGTTCCTCGTCCGGCAGCGCATGGATTGCGGCCGCCGCCTCCTGTTCCTCGTCCGGCGGCGCATGGATTGCGGCCGCCGCCTCCTGTTCCTCGTCCGGCGGCGCATGGATTGCGGCCGCCGCCTCCTGCTCCTCGACCGGCGGCGCCTGGCCAGCGGCCGCCTTCGCTTGCACTAGTTCCGGCGGCGCCCGGCCAGCGGCCGCCTTCTCCTGCACCAGTTCCGGCGGCGCCCGGCCAGCGGCCGCCTTCGCCTGCACCAGTTCCGGCGGCGCCCGGCCAGCGGCCGCCTTCGCCTGCACCAGTTCCGGCGGCGCCCGGCCAGCGGCCGCCTTCGCCTGCACCAGTTCCGGCGGCGCCCGGCCAGCGGCCGCCTTCGCCTGCACCAGTTCCGGCGGCGCCCGGCCAGCGGCCGCCATCGCCTGCACCAGTTCCGGCGGCGCCCGGCCTGCGGCCGCCATCGCCTGCAACAGTTCCGGCGGCGCCCGGCCAGCGGCCGCCATCGCCTGCAACAGTTCCGGCGGCGCCCGGCCAGCGGCCGCCATCGCCTGCACCAGTTCCGGCGGCGCCCGGCCAGCGGCCGCCATCGCCTGCACCAGTTCCGGCGGCGCCCGGCCAGCGGCCGCCATCGCCTGCACCAGTTCCGGCGGCGCCCGGCCAGCGGCCGCCATCGCCTGCACCAGTTCCGGCGGCGCCCGGCCAGCGGCCGCCATCGCCTGCACCAGTTCCGGCGGCGCCCGGCCAGCGGCCGCCATCGCCTGCACCAGTTCAGGCGGCGCCCGGCCAGCGGCCGCCATCGCCTGCACCAGTTCCGGCGGCGCCCGGCCAGCGGCCGCCTTCGCATGCACCAGTTCCGGCGGCGCCCGGCCAGCGGCCGCCTTCGCATGCACCAGTTCCGGCGGCGCCCGGCCAGCGGCCGCCTCCGCCAGCGTCAACCCTGGCGGCGCATGACTTGAGGCCGTCGCCTCCAGCTCCTCGTCTGGCGGCGACCATCCCGCCGCCACCTCTGCTACTCGTTGGGCGTCAGGGACGCCCTCCTGACCGGCCCCGCCGGGCCCTCCTCGTCGGGCGTCGGGGACGCCCTCCTGACCGGCCCCGCCGGGCACTCCTCGTCTGGCGTCGGGGACGCCCTCCTGACCGGCCCCGCCGGGCACTCCTCGTCTGGCGTCCGGGACGCCCACCGGACCGGCCCCGCCGGGCACTCCTCGTCTGGCGTCCGGGACGCCCACCGGACCGGCCCCGCCGGGCACTCCCCGTCTGGCGTCCGGGACGCCCTCCTGACCGGCCCCGCCGGGCCCTCCTCGTCGGGCGTCGGGGACGCCCTCCTGACCGGCCCCGATGGGCACTCCTCGTCTGGCGTCGGGGACGCCCTCCTGACCGGCCCCGCCGGGAACTCCTCGTCTGGCGTCCGGGACGCCCACCGGACCGGCCCCGCCGGGCACTCCTCGTCTGGCGTCCGGGACGGCCACCGGACCGGCCCCGCCGGGCACTCCCCGTCTGGCGTCCGGGACGCCCACCTGACTGGCCCCTCTGGGCACTCCTCGTCTGGCCACCTCTAGGCTTTTGGCATTTTGTTTGGTTTTTTTTGGACTGCCCTTGATAGTGGGCCATGCACCCTCCCGCCTGTTTTGTTGTTTTTGGACCTTATGGGACATCTGGGAGCTGTCCCTTGAAGGGGGGGTACTGTCATGTTTTGGTTCTGTTTAGGGTGGGTTTTTGCTTTGTTTTTTGTTGGGTTTTGAGTTTGTCATGTTTATGTTCTGTTTTTCTTGTCTTCCATAGTCTCGTTAAGCCTCACTGATGTCCACCTGTGTTTGCCTGCCCTTCCTCATGTGTCAACCAATCAGCATCCCCTTCCACTTGTGTCTTGCCCAGCTGTGTCTCATCGTGCTCAATTAGTGTGTGTACTTAGTTTTCGGTTTTCGCTTCAGTTCTTGTCGGTTCATTTTTCCTGTTTCCCTACGTTCTTGCTTGCCATAGTTAAATCTACTCTTGTATAGTTTTTCCTGTCGGTATTTTGTTATTCTTTGTCACCAAGCCTGTTTGCCACTTTAGTTTTTTGTTTGATTAAATTGACTCCTTTTGAGCACCTCTGCCTCCCTGACTCGTTCCCCCTCCTGCACTTGGGTCCACCACCACGCTTCCGAGCCCTGACAGACTCCAGGCTCCGGCCTTCCTGGGTGGAGTTTGCATGTTCTCCTCATGGCTCCTCCCACATTCCAAAGACATGCATGGCAGGTTAATTGGGTGCTCCGAATTGTCCTAAGATGTGATTGTGATGCGAGTGCTTGTTTGTCTCTGTGTACCCTGCGTTTGGCTGGCAACCAGGTCAGGGTGTCCCCCGCCCACTGCCCGAAGCCAGCTGGGCTCCAGTGGTTAAGAAGATGGATGGATGGATGGATGGATGGATGGAAACGCCCACTCCAGTTTCTTCTTCTGTCCCTTCTACCTGTCTACTAACAGCAGCGGTTTGCAGCCTTTTTGCGTCACAGACCGGTTCCATGAAGATATGCAGTAATTTGACCAACCGGCAGAGAAACAAACGACAATAAGTGATAAAACTCATTTTACAACTCACAATTGCTGTGAATGTGGTTGTTGCAATTAATTGTTTCTCTTGAACAAGTTGGTCATCATTCGTCCTGATTCCCTTTTAATTTATATATTTTTTTGAATGTATGATTCCCTTTTCAAAGAAGCTCTTGAAATACAATTATTCTCATTTTTGCAAGCTAGTGTGCTTACTTTAGTCCCATATCACATAATCAAGATGAGCTTTTTGTCAGTCACGGGAGGGTGTAACAGCAAAGCGTAACTGAGAAATATTTAAAGGGGAAGTCAAACCCCCATTATTTATTTATTTATTTATTTATTTATTTATTTATTTATTTTGACAATAACATGTTCTATGTAGCCCCAGTCGTCTAAATATTATATTCTAGTTAATATTGCGTTAATCCAGCCATTTTTATCAATCTCAGGGGGGCGGCCATTTTGCCCCTTGCTGTCGAGTGAAGATGACATCACAGTTGCCCAGGTCAACAAGCAACAACCAATCACAGCGCAGCTCTAGAAAACAGGGGAGCTCTGATTGGTTGTTGCCTGAGCCCTGAGCAACTGTGATGTCATCTTCTGGCGACAGCAAGTGGCAAAATGGCTGTCCCCTCAGATGGATAAAAAAAAAAATGGCTGGATTTTGCTTCATAACTCATACAATCAACAATCAACTCAACAATTACAAAACAAAACACTGGTTTAGCTACTTTTGTCCATTTTTTTCCTCAGGCTATTCGTCTTTAATGAAGTTAAAAGTCAGGACTGATTTGAAGTCAGTATTGACTCCAGACATTTATGACATCTTGTTTTTCTGATGATGGTCAGGTGCGACATTATGACATTTTTTTAATGTGTTTTTTTTTTTTTTTTTTTCTGTGATGATGGACAGGGAATTTTCTTTTATATTTTTATTAGCTTTACTTCTGATGATGGACATTTATCATATTTTTCTTACTATTTCTGTATTGATTGACAGTCGAGACATTTTGTTGTTTACGTCTGTAATGATGGACAGCTATGACATTTTCTGGTTAATTTGTTTTATCTGTGTGATGAAGGACAGCAACTGCATTTCTCGTTTTGCTGAGGGTCCTCCCTTAGTTAATAAGCACTTGTATGTCACTAACCTCTTTTGTTTACCCCTTTGTAGCAGTTGCTTCTGATTTCTGTGCCGTGGACAACAACATAACTACTAAATTCATTTTTTATTTTTATACTAAGAGCCTGGTCTTCCAGAGGTACGCCTGCTCTATTTATAAAATGCCTTTTGGTTATTTCTGTTTGAACCGGTGCTTTATAAATAAAAGAGACCTGACTTGAACCCTACAGCAGAAAAGAGTGAAGGGTGTGCTCATTACGCAGGCAAATGCAATCACGGAATGGTCAATTGTTGAATGGGAGTTTCAGCCCACATGTGGGCACAGAACGATTACACTGTAAAATGCCGTAATTACGCAGTTTATTTTGTTCTTCAGAACAGTCTAAAAATGCATCTGGTTCTCAGATGCCAAATAATTTAATGTCAAGTGGTACCACCCAATCACCCTGGCATGAAGGCAACATTGCAAGACTCATCAGTCCCAGTCTCATACCTAATGAAGATTTTTATTTTTTTAATGGTTGTATCAAATTCACCCTACTTTTATCATCTCTTTTCAAACTACTGAATCACATTTCCCCGGTCCCGTTTTCAAAACCATTTTAGTTGAAGTGGCTTGCAGTTACTGAGACAAGAAGCCTTGCTTGTCACAGAAAAGTGCGATCTTTCCCATAAATGCACGGTATAAATAGCATCTACCTACCATGCAGTCTTACAAATGGAAATGTTTTGTCAAAAACTGCGGAGATCATACATTTCCCTCAAGAAAGCCGACAACTAAGTGCACTGCTGGCAACCCTTAGATTTTTATTTTCCTCGAAAATGGTTAAAATATTGATCACATTGGTCCAAAAATGTGGCAGCCTATTTGGAAAATAATAATAAAACTAAATTACATACCAATGTCTGTGGTATTAAACCATAACCATTTGTATGATATAATACATGTAAACAGCAAGAATGTCTTTTGAAACTATTTACTAATTAAATTTTCAATCGGTGGTCAACTGTCTTTTCATTATGAATATGATAATATAATATAACGATATGTCACAAAGAGAACCCTGAATTATTACCTACAATAACTTTTAGGATGGAGCAGTCAGGATTCGTTTCTTGGTGTGATTTATAAAATGCCAAATATGTTTTCAGCTACAAGTGTTTTTATTCTTTTGCAGGATTCACTGCTGTTCGTCTTGGATAGCGATTTCAGTGCCTGCAGTTTACAGGAACTATGCGCAATGGGGGTGCCCAGTAGGACCACCTCAGCCTATTCCTTGCATCACTAACTAACACTACAACATGGCCAGACAATCTGGTCCTTAATGAGTAAAAAAAAACACACAGGAAAGAAGTGGCAGCTGTAGTGATACCATGGTTGTTGGCTCCACTTTAATCTCCACTCAATCAGTTTTACATGCAATGGGAGGACATCAGTGGCAACAGAGCGGACGCTGTCTAGTAAAATGGCAATTAGAATAAAAACAACAATAAAGGTTGAGTAAAATGAGAAACAGTTGGTCTTATCAATGACAGAGGTGTACGATGATTTTAAGGTAGTTTTATTAGTTTTTAGATGTCTTAACGGTCTTGGCCCATCTTATTTATTCAACTTGCTTTTACCTTATTACCCCTCACGGCTCCTGAGGTCCTCTGGCAGTGGCCTTTTAACTGTTCCTAAGGTGAGGACCAAGACACACGGTGAAGCTGCCTTAAGTCACTATGTTCCTTAACCATGGAATAGCCTGCCGGAGGGCATCAGGTCTGCCGAGACTATTGATGTTTTTAAGAGGAGGCTCAAGACTCACTTTTTTAGTTCGGCATTTGAATGATCTCTTTTCTTTTTATCTCCTTTTATTTATTTAACTATTTGAATTTATATTGTCTTTTAGCTTTGTTTTTGTCTTTTATTTATGTATGTATGTAGGTATTTATTTATTTATTTATTTTTCTATAGTGTTTAACTGTTTTCTTTTAGTGTTTAGATGTTTTTATTTAGTAGTTATTAACTTTTTAGCTCCAGTGTTTCCTCATGGGCGAGCCTCCACACTGGCAGGGATGGCTAGTATCCTGCGGGTGGGCGGTTGTCCCGGGGGCCCCTTGGCCCCGAGGATGTGGCTCACTTCAGTTTGCATGAAGCGGGCTGCGGTCACTGTGGGCTGGCGGTCTCTGGGATGGCATTCCTCCGTGTGGTGGTTGGCATCATCCCTCTCAGTGTGGACGAACTCCTCCTCGGTGCCTTTCCTTACAGGGTTCTTCTGTGCCCCGCCATGTTGTGGTTGGTGTGTCTATGGGTATGATCATGGGGATATGGGGGATGGGGTGGCTTTTTCTTTGTATTCAATTATGGATATTTTAATTGTTCAGCACTTTGAGTTGCAATTGAATGTATGAAAGGTGCTATATAAATAAAGTTTGATTGCTATTAGAACTTTTGGGCATATGTTGGGGAAACTGTAGCCGTTTGAAGCCATACTGGACTTATATAATTGCAGTGACTTTGTGTTTGTGTTTTTTCATTTGTGTTTGCGATCACTTTTGGGGTTTTTTTGTTTTCTTTTTTATTTGTGTTTGGCAATTACCTTTTCGTTGTTTTGTTTCTTTTTTTGCATTTGTGTTTTTAATTTGTGTTTGCCATTACTTTTTGTTTTTGTTTAATTTTTTTGGTATTTGTGTTTTGGGATTTGTGTTTGTGATAACCTTTTTCTTTTTGTTATTTTTTGTTTATTTACTGAAGTGTTTTGAAAACTGGAAGACTTTGAATTGACTTGGACCTTTTTTTCCGGCTTCACATGATTTCCGATTAATTTGATTTCTGTTTGTTATTATCAATTATTTTCTTTGTGTAACTGTTTTGTGGAGAGAAGGATTTATCTATGTATTTATTATTGTTTGTTTGTTTGTTTTCCCCCTTTATTTTGGTTTGTGTGTGTCTGTGTTTCTTTCTTTCTTTTCATTTTTGTGTTCATGTTTTGGAAAACTTGAAAACTATAAATAAAATATTGAAGAATAAACCACACAAAAATTCTAGTCATTCTTGAACTAGTAAAGATATCAGCACTTCCCTTCGGTTTCAAAAATCTTGAGAAGCCACAGATGTGCAATCTAGTGTGACTTACTGCTCACACTTGAGCACAACTTTGTCAGATTTAATGTCTTTTTAATGTACCGTGCGGGACATTTATTTCCAACCCAGGCATGGAGGAAGCCATACAATAAATTTCAATGCCACTAACTATACCGATCACTCGAAACATGATTGACTCACAGCTGCTTTATTTCGTCAAAGTGGCAAAAGAGTAGAAAATACCTTTGATACAGATTCATGGGGAAAATCTGAGTCCAAATATAACCCTACATCAGACTGTTCTTCACACATGTACTTGCAGTATTCTCCAAAGTCTGCATGCCTGAGAAGACACATTTTTAAACCAAATGAAATTAGAACTGGGAATTGCATTGCTAATATATTGCTGCCGTGAGGATTAAACTCCCGGGCAATCAGCAGCATAAAGAGATAGACAAGTTGCAAGGGATGAAAGAAAAAGAAACTGAAAGGGAACTAATAAATGGATGAAGGTCATTTTATGAGAACAGGGAATTTGCTGTGCGTGTCTCAGCCAGGCCAGGAGCAGGTGCTAGTTTGCTGCTTGCTTCAGTGAGCTGTGTCTGGGTGGCTCCAGTCCCAGCTGGGGCACAACAACAACGAGAGAGAGAGAGAGAGAGTGCGAGAGAGAGAGATGAGGTTAGGTGAGGTGGTCAGATTCTGGGCATCTGAGGCCTCTGTTGCGCGTATGCCGGAGGGTCAGGGCTCATCACATCACCGCACATGCATCTGCTGATGGTCAACCAAGTCACCCAAAACTTACACTGGAGCCAGCTTTCATTTTCAACAAGGTGACTGTGTTCCATACTTGTCTCTGCTCGCAAAGAATTAAATGAGAAATGTTTTTGTCTGGGAAGTTGGGTAATCAGTTTGCTGTGATTTCAGCTTTTGTTCAACTCAAACCAGGACTTTTTATACATTGGTTCTCATGATGGCTGTTTGGACCCAATGTACAGTAATCTTGCTTTTGGGGGTCTTCCTGTCAAATGTACTGCAGATTTAAAAAGTTCAATCGATTGGAACCATTGGACCGCTGTCATTTGTGTACCATCCATCGATGATTTACAAACGCTGACAAAAGAAGTCACATTTTTAATATTGCATACATAATTTATAAAGTAATGTCACAAAATGCCAAATATAAAATGGAACATTTTCATGGTCTAATTTACCTATTTTCTAGCTATTCCATGTTCAGAGTTAGTGGTCAAGCTATTATAAATATATGCAGCTTCCTCACTTGAAAGATTATCCATTCATCCACACAAGATTTTATCAGATTTTTTTCAAAGAGCAAGCAACCTTTTTCTTTTGCCTCTTTTTATTTTAACATTCCGTGGGATTGGCTCTAGCACCCCCACGACCCTTGTGAGGAATAAGGGGTTATGAAAATGTATGGATCTATCCTTCCCTCGGTCCTCTCTTTAGTTTTTCCTCTTGTCTCTTGAGATCTCCCTAATCTTTGGAATTTAGAGGTTTCTGGGGTTGGTGTAAAATTCTGGTTTTGTAACCATGTGGGTGGCAAGTGATGTTTAGTTGGTGCTGGATTTCACTTTGACTCATCTTTCTTTTCTTTGATCTTTCCTCTGGTCTCCTGACCTTCTGAACTTCACGACTCTGGCGAGACTCTGAAGTATCCGGTGAAGGTAAAGGGTATTGGGATTTTTTTAAATTAGGTTTCAGGTGAACTAATGAGCACAAATTCACACGCACGCGCACACAACTACACACACGCACACAAATGTGCACATGCACACAAAAAAAAGAGCGCAATGATGATGATATGTTGAATCGGTAAGACTGCCGAATTAACAATTCTGAGCTTTTCCTTTCTCAAAGAAAAAAAAAAAAAAAAAAAAAAAAGGAAAATGGATGGATGGATAGTTTCAAATTTTTGGGCGCCCCCTAGAGTCCACTGTGCCTTTAACATCTGCCTATCTCACCAAATGGGCAAATTGATGCTGCCTGTAGTAATGTATTTGCACATGCACACAAATTCCATTTGATAAAATATGCACCTAAACAGGGACAAGCATTTTCAAATTACTGCACTTTGAGACATGTCCTTAAAAGTTGCCATTTTGTGTTCTCCAAAACGAGTTTCTATGAAATAACAGTGCTGTGTAAATGGACCTTGAATGTTAAAGCTGTTGAAAATCGAATTTTGAATCTAATTAGAAGATTT
Organism: Festucalex cinctus; assembly: GCF_051991245.1. Classification (NCBI taxonomy): domain Eukaryota; kingdom Metazoa; phylum Chordata; class Actinopteri; order Syngnathiformes; family Syngnathidae; genus Festucalex; species Festucalex cinctus. The sequence goes on along the minus strand of NC_135425.1, from coordinate 10,609,042 downwards.
TTCTGTCATAAATGGTCATATAAAAAGGCTATTGTAAAGATATTTTTTGGCCAAATTGCTACATAGATCCATTTTAACTTGGCTGTATAGATAATGGACTCACCAGCTACTAATCTTGTTTTACCTTGAGAGTTGTTGCCGTACAGCAGTCTGAGGTAACAAATGTTTACAGACTACATTTAATGAGAATTCCTCTAATCCAACATTCTACACCAAAAAGCTGTATCTCACAATTAAATTTCCCCTTCAGACAAACTTTTCACTTGAGTGCATTTTTCGTCTTCGGGTTTGTTGCTGCATGTCGTTGCCTCTCAATTGTCCCTTTGGTTTTGCATTACAACCATCTTAAGCTGTCTGTCACGTATTCATTTTCAGCATCCTCCTTCTAATAATCTCGCTTGCTCAGTGGCTCACTATCTTAGGGCTGCTCATCTGCCTGTCTCGTCCTCGCTTGGCTTGGTTGGGACTGGCAGCTGGAGGAGCCCAGGTGTGGTTGTGGAGGTACCCAGCTGTGAGCCACCAGTTTAAGCAGCGTACTCTTGTCATTCTGTCAGTCACGGCTGACAGAGGCCACTCCAGGATGCCTGGTGCGCAGGATGACACGGTGTCTGGTGGTAAATGCGCACATGAGGCCACTTCATTAGTATGTGTGTTTCAATTTGTGTTTGTTGCACGTTCACAATAAAGAGTGCCTCACCAGGGCAAATAAATATTACATATGACCTAAAAATCGTCAACAGTTTACCTAAATATTTTCTGTGTAGTCAGTTTAACCCTGAAACACAGGGACAAGACGCTGCCTTCATGTGGTGTCGAGTTTCGCTAGCCTAGCATGTTATAACAACAGCATGTTGACTCATCACTTCTTTTTTTGTAGACTTTGACAACAATTTCAACTTTTGGGCTTCTGGAAAATGGAGACCTTAAGGAGGGTATTTGGAGAAATCTCAAAATCGAAATGTTTCACCACTCAAATATAATTTACCCAAAGCTAGCCACAGCCCACGGCTAGCTATAATAGAATTACAGTAAAAAACATTTTAACCATCTTACAATAACACTTACCTTAATCAAAATTAAGGATGTAACGATAATGACAATATCGTGATATTAAAACTGCCATAATATCGTCGTCGTTATGTTCACGATATTTAAAAGCTACACATCTGTTAAAAAAAAAAGTCAGGTTGATTTCCATTTCTGCAGTTCTAGCACACTCTGGTGGCTGGGTTTTTAGTGCAGTTTAATTTACATTAGGTATGTTTTGGCCCTTCTATGTTTAAAATCTACAATAATTGTCAGATGAAGGGTATTGGAATTTGCTTGTGAAGTGAGTCAATATGTGGAAGAACTCAATGAGTGCTAGTATTAGCGAGTAAGTGTCTCAATATTAAGTGGTATTAGAAATTGGAGGTAGTTTATATGTATTGCTGTTATGTACAAAAGCACAACATTGTGCTTTTTTTTTTTTTAGTATGAGCTCATTTTTTTTACAATATTGTGACCTTTTTTAAATATTGCCAACCTCCAACACATTATCGTGATAATTATCGTATCATGAGCTTCATATTGTGATATTTGGATATTGTTACATCCCTAATCAAAATGGTCAGAAGACACTTTGGTAGGCTTTGTCGGTTGGAAATTTTGACGATTTATCCTTGCAATGCTCTATGGATATTCCTTTGTTAGCTTACAATCGAAGTTTGACATTGCGTGCACCCGTGAACACATGCCGTCATGCGAATAGCACGTCTAGTTGCACAGATTTCTGGTAGAAAACCATAACAAAACACATTCACGCTTAATGGTTAAAGCACGTACTGATCTCTTGAACAATAATCTGATTAAATCTGGGTTGTTTTACTTTATTATTGTCTTTACATCACCAAATAAGTAAAAAAGTAATTGTGACAGGTGGTGGAAGAACTGAAATGGAGATTATCATGCAGTCTACTACGGTTCCTAACACTATAATCATTATTATTAACATCTTCCCTGTAAGACTTGCACTCTTCATCCATGCAGGCCTTTTCAATCAGTGTCAGTGGCGCTAATTCATTTAACTGCAGTGTGAAACATGAGTGACAGATGTCAGCGACTTCACTTTTCAATTGAAATCTGTCAAGCGTACTAACGTTTAATTTACACAGAATAGGCTTTACATGTACAATGCTAACTTGTTTCTTTTATATTATATGTTATAAAACACCAGTATTCCAAAATAGGTACTCTTTTATTTATTCTCAATATGCTTATTCAGGAGGAATAAAGTTCTACGTGTCATATCTGATAACATCCATGTTTTGCATGTCAAAGGCATTTATTTATGTGTGAAAATGAAGCCTAAGAAGCGGAGACCGAAGCTGACATCTCCCGGGAGCCGACGTACTCGGAGGTGGAGTATCGCACGCTGTTTTTGACACGGCTCCTCCACCTTGAATCATCAATTTGATGCACTTATGAGACATGACTAAAGCAAAGGTTCAGTACAAGTAAATTCATATTTTATGCCAGCAAAGCATGTGTGGGCATCTGCAACACTGGCATGCAAATTATGTAGAAAACTTACTGAATTGAGTAGTCTATTAATATGTAAAAATGTGTATTATTACCATTAAATTTCCTGTGTCTACAGAAAATGGATAGACACAACTCATTCAATATTAGGAGTGCACACTTTGTTGGGGGATGGAAAATGGGCCAAAAAAAGCTGAAAGTTGTCAGTACCTCAAGTCTGTTCAATGCAAGTTTTTTTGTGTGTGATTTTTTTTAAACTCAACTGTTTCATCATTGGAAGCAATTGCATAAAAAAAAAGTTACAAACACAGCTTTAGACTTGCACCTGTCGTCTTGATTGACGTGACTTTCTTCTGAAATGAGCCTTTATGGGTTTTTTGTTTTGTTTTTTTATATACTGCATTTTCTTGTTTTTCAATGTCTTGAGACGGAAGAGTGGCAAAATCTTGCTGATGAAACTTTGGGTTTAGTACGCACAGTGGATGTGCTAATGTGATTATGCGAGTCTACTGATATCATTGTCCACCAGGTCGCCATGGAAATGACAGAGGTTATAATCCTTATTACAGGCTGTCATAATAATTATTAAGCAGTAATGTTACATGTTTTTTGCATATGTCATGCATGTATACAAGCATATTCGGAGCTCTCATTTTCACAATAAGAAAAAGCTCTTTGCAGTTTCACTTCCCCCACACTCGTCTGGTCATTATCTAAAAATACATTTTCTTGTATAGGCAGTGTTTTAAGTGGGTTGCAACGCACTGGTATGGAGCTCCGGCACTTCTAAAAATTGCCCTTGAGCGTTTAGGTACTTCTCAACGTGCAAAGAACTAGGGATGCACGATAATGCTATTTTCAACCGATACCGATAAAGCAATCATTTAGAAAGTGTCGATGTCGATAACCGATAAGTAAACCGATAACCGTTTGCAAAATTTACTTGATTACAATTCAAATCAAATTGATCAATAATTGCCAATAATTATCAGCAGATTTCTCTATTATCCGGGTTATCTGTATGAAATCAAATTGAACAACTGTTGCCGATCATTTTCGGCAAATTTCTTTATTATCCGGTTTATCTGGATGAAATCAAATTCGTCGATATTTGCCGATAATTTTCGGCAAATGTCTCTATTATCTGGTTTATCTGTTTGACGTCAAATAGGTCGATAATTGCCGATAATTATCGGTCACCGATATTATCGTGCATCCCTACAAAGAACGTAATATCAGCGTTCCAGTACGCTTGACAAAGCATGTTCTGATCCCAAAAAAAGTTGCTCCAGCGAGCTGCGCTCATCTACAGACTTACGTATAGTATGGAAGCCCTGCACTCATCACATCACCATGACTCGCTTAATCCAGTCATCATACAGATCTGTGCTCTGCGAGAGAAGCACGCATACTTCATTCAAGTCGCCCGCTGTTATGCTAGCCTGATGCTAGCTGACCAGAATGTGTGTACAACCATAGCTCTTGAGTTAAGACAGTGAAATTAAAACGCTACCATGCTGTCCTGGCTCAAAGCTTCAAAAAAGACCACGATCAGACTCGGAGGTGGATTCGCAAGCTGATACAGCACGGATGTAATAAATAACCATGGCATGCTGAAGCGAAAAGTGAAGCCATCTTGCATTGCCACACCAACAGTAAGTTGAATATTGTACTTTGACTTTTCCGCTGCATACCCCCCTCCCCCCAAGTTATTTTCTCCCTCTACAGCAAAAATACCACAGTGTGTGGCATACGGTTGAACCAATAAGTATAAAATAAGTGTGGGAGAAGTTCTAAATGCAGATTTCATCAGTAAGAATGTGAATATAATTTTTTTTCTCATAAGGTATTTGTCCGAGTGCTACTCAAAGATTGGTCTGCATCATCAGAACCTGTTATCAGAACCATCAACAATGAAATGAAAGCAAAGCACACAAGAAAAAACAATCGCCATGAAATGTAAACCTAACTTCTGCAAATAAGTCCCCATTCAGAATACTGAGATAATACTCTGATGCAAACGATGACGTTTGTTCTTTGCTAGGCTCTCATGATCCTATACAGGGATCCTGGCTTAAAACGCCCACTGTTTTCGGTGGGGAATTTTTTTTTTATATTTTATAGAAGGGTTCATCATTTCTGGTCCTCGAGGTCCAGAATCTTTCAGGTTTTAGATGTTTCTGCCTACCAACAATCCTGATACTAAAGATCAGGATTGTTATCAGGCATACTGATGAGCTGATGATATGAATAAGGTGTGCTAGTGGGTGGAAACATATAAAACCTGCAGGACTTTGGACTTCGAGGACCGTAAGTTTTATTGCCACCAACTTCGGCCCCGATGCCTTGCCGAGCCTCTTGAAGCAAAGGATAAGGGAGACAACCCCGACAGAAAATCACACAGGCGAAGGGCTAACCCCGGGTTTTCACCGGATGCGGTTGCGGTGCGGTTGCGGTGCGGTGCGTCTTGACTGCGTGCTCCGGACGGGTCAATTTTTTTGTCAATCCACACCGGCGCCGCACAGCTGCGGTCCGGCAGCTCCGTCGCCGCCCACTTCCCAACGTGTCTCGCGGGACCGCGCGTGCGCGATCATGTGGCATTTCATAACGACAAACATACAGAAAGTCTGCTCAACAGAGAAGCAGAAAGAGAGGTGGACTTCTTTTGATTTAACCTTTTCTTCTTCTTCTGCTATGAGATTCCATGCAGCATCCTTTTTTTGGTTGTCCTTATAAAAAGGATGTGCCGTGTCATATATTATTTTGTGGTTTTCCACCTCCAATATAAACCTCTCCTCGTCCATGTTCGCTGGTGTCTAAACCGTGAATGAGCACATGGCCCGGCGACGCCCACGTCACGTTTTGCTGAAAAACTTGCGAAATAGGAGCTGGCGAGTGTTTTATTCTGAAAGGTAACCGGAAATTTATTTTGAAACTGCCTCGGTCTTCCTGTCCCGCTCGATGTGTTTTGTGCTAGCTTGCCATTTGCCGGAGGCCTACCGCTGCGGCGTCCGGCAAAAATAGAAAATAGGTCTATCCTTGCGGGAGGCCTGCGGCACGCCGCAGCTGAGACGCAGTCGACACGCAACGCACCCGCAAGCGGTGTAAACTGCACCATTCGAATGAATGGAATCTAATTGCTTGCGTCGCCGGACCGCACCGCAACCGCACCGCAACCGCATCCGGTGAAAACCCGGGGTAACAACCCACTCACGTGTCTCTCCTCTTTATGCTATGAAAACCAGTCAATGAAGGAGGGAGTACCAGCACTTATTTTTTCCACTTAAAACACTGTTTGTAAGAGTATGAAAAGTGAGACCAGGTGTCACGTGTGTTATCAGTTTCACCCGAATCTTGAGTCTCCTGCATTTATATATATTTTTATCAGCTTTTTTGGGTGATGGGGGATTTTACTTCTCTCCTCTTTATAATGTATGTTATGTGTTATACAATGTTAACTAGAATAGCGTGAGAGTCCTTTAAATGAACTGCAAACAAGGATTATTATATTTAAAGTGTTTTGTTCGATTCCATTTTTATCATACAGAAAATCCATTATATATGCACACACAGCATCACTGAAATATATTTCCCTTTAGAATTATCAATTGGCCCATGGGCATCCTAGTATTTTGTGTATCCCAAAATGTACACTCCGTATGTGTTTACGGCATTTATCTACAGTACAGTATGTGCTGTTTTCCATTCCTGAATTCCATTGTCATTGAAATGCTCGCTCTTACGCTCTGGTCCTCATCGTGATTCAAGTGCAGAGCCCCCCTGCCGCTGAGGGCGACACATGGATCCACCACTGACATTCCTGAGGATGCTCTGTGGCCCCAAATTTAAAAGCAAGAAGCCAGGTAGGTGCCAGAAGTGGGTACACGCTGGGTGACTTAAGAGGGAATAGCAGAAAGGGAAAGAGGAAGTGCCGCCTTATTATAACCTGACCCGAGGACTTTGGATTACTATCTGGAGGATCTTAAGATCGCTGGTCTTTTATGTACTGTAACACGCACACTCACACACAATCAATCAGGGACCCACCAGTTGTTGCTTTTCTTCTTCTTCTTCCATTTCACTATGTAACCTCTTGGCAAATACTTTGCAAAGAATTTAACTCAATGGTAGCATATAATGTCAGGGTTCGTGGGGGATTGAGGACCCAAGTGGAGGAAGGCTAGGCGAGGTGTGGCAGGTGTGCATAAAACAAACAAAATGTAAAACAACATACAAAGTGCAAACTAAAGCTGGGAATAAACTTACTAAACTGGAAACTAAAGAGGCAGGACGGGCAGGTGCAGGAAACGAGGTGTGACAACGACAAAGACTCGAAAAGGACCGAACGAAAGCAGGGAACTAAATACACATACTAACGAGAGACACCTGGACAAGACACAAGTGGCTTGGGGAGCTGATTGGATAACACAAGGGAACGGGAAAACAAGCACAGGTGGACATGATAAGACTTGACGAGACAGTGACAGAACAAGAGACACAAGGAAAGCATGACTAAGAAAAACCCAAACCAAAACACAGACCCTAACATATAAAGGTTGAACAAAAGGGGTCCAAGGACTGACCCTTGAGTGACCCCACATGTCATGACCATTCAATTAGATTCACAACTTCCAATGATCACAAAATTATTAATATCTATTTGCGCTCTATTTGAAGGAAACATATAGTTTGTATAAGAAAAAGCTTACATATGGTCTGAGCAACATACTATAGTCAGTTTATTGATCAACAACTTGTGAAGCGCTTTGTGACTTCTGTCTGTGAAAAGCTCTATAGAAATAAAGCTTACTTACCTATTTACTTACTTACTAAGTGCTTCCGTTTTACAACTTGATTCCTCTATCATGGCAAATAAATTGTTTTCTGTACTATATTACTTACTTTTTTTTTACTATCTACTCTAAATACATGGATTCAGTGCCCACTTAAGCACGTTTACGTCCGTCGATCAGGGTGACTAAATATGGGCCGTCTCTTTCCGTGTATTTTTGCAAGCCTTAACATCACAAAACATTCGCTAAAAGGTGGGCATCATCATTGATGGGAATTGTCGAATAACAGAAGTGCCCAGCTCTGAATTCTGGACATATTCATGTGCACCCCCAGAACACCAATAATGGTGAAATATTAATTGACACAAAGAAGCCTGGATTTTCACTGGGTTTGATAAGATGATAAACTGCTGTAGAACAGTAATTCTGACATGTTTAGCTTGCCAGGTGTCTGGCATTTATTTGGTTTGGTCCACATTTCTTGTGTGGACCACAGTGTTGCCACAGTTACCTTGAAAAAGTAACTTAGTTACATTACTGATTACTTGGTTTTAAAAGTAACTAAATTGCGTTACTGATTACTTGATTTTAAAAGTAACTAAATTAGATTAAAAGTTACTTTTTTAGTTACTTTCAGCAGCTGCCGATAACACCATCTCAACATAAAAATAATGCAGTAGAAACGGATTTCCAAATACTTTATTGAAAGTGCATTTTTAACATGAAAATAAAGTTGTTGTTTTTTTATGAAAAACAAAATAGGCAGTCTCTCTTGACTTCTTGTAACGTAAATACTTTTTATAAAACAAAAAATAAAAATCTATCCAGGTTGAAAATGAAAATCCCCTAAATTCCTCTATTGTTTGTTCCGCTATTCCAGTGTGTACACATGTATCAGTTTAAATATTTATTAGTAGTTATTGACAGTTATAATTGTTTTTTGGTTTGTTTGTTTTTTCTCTTCAAAATAAGGATCAGGAAAACAAAAGGTTGATAATTTAATGTTAAATATAAATATTTAACCTTTAGACAGACACCAACACAATTAAACAGAATATGTGCACATTGTGAAGTATTTCAGAAACATAAATTTAAGACATGAAATAAACCTACCGTCCAGCCAAAAGAAATATGAAGCCACCTTATGGAACAATAATTCTATCAAACACATTTTAACCACTTAATATATGCAAAAATATTTCCAAAAGTTCATTTCCCTTTTTAATCAACAATTTTTGTTTTTAACAATTTTTGTATTTCTTTTGCCATCACATTCATTTTTGGTTAATGTATGACATCTTTTTTGTTTTTTTAATCTGAGACACGATGATGACCACAGAATCATTACTGTTTATATTTTGTTTTTTGGGCTGTCGTTCGTTTTGAGTTTGATGACGTAATCGCGGGCACGTCTCAGTTCTCCTATCTGCTGCTCATGCTAGTTGTAGACATTGACAGGGAGCCACAAACTGAGAAATGAGATACTTGCAGACAAGTGCACCGAGAGGACTCGATAGCCATGGGAAATACCGAGATTTACGGCACCGGCTTCTGCTTACTGTCTCCATTTGTATGTTGTCACTCGTTGTGCGCGCGCGCGCCGTGTCGCGAGCACGGCGTTGACGGTAGGCAATTTTTTTTGAGTAACGCGTTACTGGCAACACTGGTGGACCAACACCGAATTCTAGACTTGGTACTTTTTGCATTCTAGACTTGGTACTTTTTGAGGCATTCGAAACTGGAGCACCAATGATACATTGTGCACATACAGTGATGATGTCTCAGTCTGAAGTCAAGGAAAAATGACACAGCATACTACTGAGGGCATGATTAGCATAGTACTGAGGGCATGATTTGCAAAAACGGATGCAAAATTGATTGCGCGCATAAACAGTTCTGGAAGTCTAGCTAATAAGTTGGCACACACAGGATCGTGTCTGCCAAACAAGCAAAACAATCGTACAATTTATTATGCAAATTAATGGAATGTATGCTAACAAATCCGATTATGATTTGATTTGTTTTGATTTGATTTGAATATGATTTGACACACATGGCAATTGTTGATTTTGCATCTTTAAGCAGTGCATCTCAAAATTGCATGTTGCAACATATCATCAAATGCACAATGTGATTTTAGGGCCCCTGAATTATCTAAGGCACCAGTCCAGGCATATCACCAATGACAACACTCCATTCTACTGAACTCGACATTTCTTTTATGGGGTCATTTCAGTGCACTGTAACTGGTGAGGGACTCCCCCAGAACAGTTTTCAGAGAGTGCTAACCCAAGTCTTAAAATGCACTGTTAATTTGTATGGGTCACTGATCTAGTATGATTCTGAATCCTACGCTGTGTATTATAATGTATTTGTTTTCATTGTGCATTCTTATATTATTTCACTGTTTTACATTGTAATCATTTGTAACCATATTTGATTAAAAAAAAAATAAAAATCATCTGGAAGAGTTCATTCATTGAAATCTGGGCTCTGAGAATTAAGTGCTTCCTTTCATGTCTATTTGTTTTTTCTTTTTCTTTTTTTGAGCAGTTTACCATCAAACAGACCAGCACAGCTACTCTAGTTTCATCCACTACATCATCTCTAGAGAAAGAACATACCGAACATGTTCTGCTCCCATACTCCAGGGTCTCCTTTAATAGACTAATTGCAACCCTTGTTCCTGCTTTCAAGTGGCTAATAAGAATAATTTTATTTCCATTTTTATACAGCGACACTTGAATGAGTGATTCAGCAGACCTTCGGCGCTCGTGTAGAAACAGAAATGGAGCGAACGGAGGGTTCATAAAAAGATCAGGCGGCGAACATGACCAAACGGATGTGGGAATCTGGTTTACGAGGTGTTGCTGGACCAGGACAACAGGCTTCTGCTCATGAGGTCACCCATTAGCCCACCCAAGCCCTCCTGCCTCTGTCAGCAATGAGCCCTGCAGGTGCTCTGCGGTTTAAGGTTTAAGTTTAAGGTTTTCTCAAACAAAAGAAATGAAACTCATTTCAGAAAGTATCTTCCTCTGAGTTAAATCACAGCTGCTTTAAGGTTTTCTGATTTCTTTTTCACCAATATTTCCTGTCAAAGTCAAGTCGTATTTATTTATATAGCCCTTAATCACACAAGAGTCTGCAAAGGCTTCATAGTTGGTAAATATTAATTGGTAAATATTATTGCCCTGATCTAAATGTTGTTGTGCTATTGTTTGAGCAATGCTAGTTTTAGCATCCTGGTCATCCTGGAAGGGGGATTTCCACATTTGCAGTCCCTTCTCAAGGTTTCTTATTTTTCCCCTGTTTTCTTTTTGTTTTTTGTTTTTTTAAAGTTTTTCCTTGCCCTCTTGTGGTATCAAGGGATGTCGTTTATTTGTCAACTGTGGGCACGTGAAGCCTTTTGAGACTCTTCTGTGATTAAGGGCTACATAAATAAACTTGACTTAAGATTGAAATTGGTCTTATATTCTAAGTTGCTAAACCAGATCAAAAAGCAGTCTAAAATTCATTTCAACATTTTTATGAGTTGCTGTCTCTTATTCTGTGGTTTTTCCTCTTCCACACAAAGATGAAGTCACTACATTCTGATGATTTTATGTCTTCACTCATTGAAATATTTATGAGCACTTAATCACCACTGGCTGCACAGTAAATGTGTTTTTGTTTTCCACAGTAAAAGTTTTACACTGAAGAACACAGGTAACACCAACAACAAAGGTTGGACCACTAAAATGGGGTTTAAACTTAATCTCAGAAATTCTACCAAAGGTTTATTAGGAACTGCAGTTGTGTCGTTGTCATGCAGGGGTAATGTTTGGGTTTTGACTCATGACTGAGTCACACCAGGGTCATGACCGTGAGGTCAAGTGTCTGTTTTGAACTGTTGTAATCGGCATCTAGTTTCAACTGGTTTTAAGCTTTGTGATGTCAGGAGCTATGTGGTGTCAAAAATCTTTAATCTCTTTACTGGGTCAACAGCCAACCAGATAATTCCATGTCAGTACTGTTACCCACATGTCTAGACACAACCAATGAGATTGATTCACTGTCTATTTAAGCCTAACAGAAGTGTGTGTTTTTGTCGGATTATTACCTCTGTTCCTCTGTGCAACTCTCGTTGTTTCTCGTCTAGTCAAGTTTATTCCACGCCTCTCGATGTGAATAAAGAGTAAAAATCTGATTTGTGTCTGCGCTTTGGGATCCAACCTCAGCTCATAACAGCCGATGCCCCTCTCACTGCTCAATTCCACATCTCTGCACCTTTAGATGCTCCGCCACATGGCTTTCAATGACCTAAAGATACTGTATTTCACCTTATCCAACTAGAAACCTTATCACCTCGGACATGGGGAAATTTTAAAAGATAGATTCACACATCTGATAAATCTTTCAATGGCAATTTATTAAAATATGGCAATTCTTAAAAGACGGTGCTAAGGTGCTGCCCTCCTGCTAAGCTGAGTCGATTTGAAAGGGACAAAAATGAAAAGAAAAAAAGAAAATAAATCTATCAATAAAAATACTTTGAAAAAGTGGGATAAATATAATACAGTTTTGATGAGTAAAATTGATTTATCTCTGTCTCAATGATGTACGTACTTCCCGTTTGGCCGTAAACTCTCATAAAAATTTGACATGCACAGTGTGTCCTTGTACAATTCTGCCCACAAACAATGCTGTTTTACCAGGTACAGTTAACCCTTCCCACCACTCAAAGATGGATTTTGCATGAGTCGACTTATTTTCTCTCCAATTTTGCCCTATCCAATATGTACGCCATTTAGATGTTACTTTGGCAGGCTGCTGTAGTGTTTAATTTTAATTTAGTGCCCGGGCAGGTACGGTGGATTTATTAACTCAATAATAGACATAATGGCTACAGTGAACATACAGTATAGGCTACTGTAAGGGAGACACTACACTGCAATTACACCTCGACTTGATGACTTCACAAAATGTGTTCTTGACAATACACTGGCTTGAATTTGAAATACCTTCTGTCCAAATGATGCTTGCCAGATTGTTTGCAAATCTCTCACATCCAGAAAGTGTCTCCCCTGCCTGGTAATATCCCTGACAGTAGGTTTGAACCTCCTTGACCCCTGCTTCTGTTTTATGGACCACTCATCCAAACAACGTTAGAGGTCGAGTGGGATACATTAGGGGGGGTGTTAGATATGCAGCCAGCATCTGATGGGATGTAATGACCCTTGGACAATGCTTGGCGTCGCCCATGAGATGTTACACAGTTTCGAAGACTCGGTCAGCGTAATGAGGGAAACATGGAGCCTCAGACCTCACACTGCATTTATGGGTATATCGGTCACATTAATGAGCAACACTGCCATTAGTGGTGATAGCTGAAGACAGTGTAGCATTTCTAGCCTGATGGCAAAAGCCAGTGTCATGTTACATCACTGTTTAATTTAACAGAGGAGAGTGTTTGAAAGCGTTGCCACGTGCCAATTACTTCAAGTCCTGATGGTCGGCTCCCTGTAATTTCAATTTATTTTGCCGACAATCAGTAATAGAACACCAAGATAAGACCCTTGAAGTATACTTTGAAAAGCACCATAGCATACAATTTACCCTCTCACACTTTACAGGTTCAACACTTTTGAGTGTTTGTTGAACGTGTAAAAATTGTCTTCCTGTTCACAAATCACATCAACTACCTCTTCTCATCTCTCTGTTCAGCCTTCATTTACTCCCTAATTATTTACTTATCATTTTAGTATTTCTTTATATTAACATGTGTACACTTGCAGTACCTTTTGTTCATTGTCCAGAATCAGAATCATTTTCATTGGCTATTAGGGATGTAGCGATACCGGCAATATTGTGCTATTGTGATATTAAAACTGCCACCATATCGTCATTGTCATGTTCACGATATTTAAATGCAACACATCTGTTAAAAAAGTTAGGTTGATTTCCATCTGTGCAGTTATAGCACCCTCTGGTGGCTAGTTTTTTAGTGCAGTTTAATTTTCATTAGGTATGTTTTGGCCCTTCCTTGTTTAAAATATTCTAATTGTCAGATGAAGGGGATTGTAAAATGCTTTGAAGCGAGTCAATATTAAGTGTTATTAGAGATTGAAGGTAGTTTATATGTATTGCTGTTATGTACAAAAGCACAATATTGTGTTTTTTTTTTAGTAAAAGCTTCTTTTTTTTTTTACAATATTGTGACCTTTTTTAAATATCGCCACAATATCATGATTATCGTATCGTGAGCTTCATATCGTGATAATATCGAGTGCTGTGGAATAGTGATAATAATTACGTACAAAAAAAAAACAATTGGATAACACTGTCACACAAGGATGTGCAAAATTGGCAAACATTTGCAAGTGCCACGATGGAATTTTGAGTCAACTGTTTAAGGAACTGACGGAAAGCGGGACGAAGCTATTGGAATGTATGCTAGTTTTAGTGTGCATAGTTCGCAATGATTTAGGAGTTGGAAGAGGTGGTGACCAGGATGTGAAGGGTCCAAGACAATTCTGGCCACTTGTCTTGTTAGGTTCTTGTAGTGTGCAAGTCCCCAAGAGTGGGTAGTGGGGTACCAATGTTTTTTTTTTTTTTTCCAACAGTCCTAACTGTCCGTTGCAGTCAGATTTTGGCGTTTTTTTTTTCTGGCTCTACCAAACCACACTGTGAAGGAGGAACACATGATTGACTCAATGACTACCAAATAGAACCACACTTCCTCATCAGCACATCATTGCTGAGCCGTTTTCAGGATGGATTGATGTTGGTATCCCACTTCATGTCCTGAGAGACGCTAATTCCCAGTCCATAATGTCTCTCCTTTGCTTCTGGCCCTTCAGTTTATCTACTTCATTCATGTGGCCCTCAATTGTTACGTCCTCACCAGTGAGGCTACAACTGTCCATTATTCTCATTATACAGTACATCATCATTATTGTAAAAAAAAAAAAAAAAAAAAAAAAAAGTCTGGTATGTGATATTTTCAAGGTTTTATATTGGTAATTGTGGTTTTAATAGTTTGAATTTTGACTACATCCAGGAGACATTATGCTAGGTCCACGCATGCAAGTTGTATACTTGCAAATAGTAGCTAGCCATGAACCAAGAAGATGAAAAAAAAGATTATTACAATAAACTATTTTAATGTTATCCAAGGAAAGTGTCTTAATCTTGCAATTGGGGTTGAGTAATTTGATAGATTGGGGTGTGTGTTGGGGACGGTTACGTATTCCACTGCAAGGCCAGCAGATGCTGTGACATTTCTTCGAGGCTCCATTTCAGGAAGCTGTGTCAAATGATAAGTTTATATTTCAGAAGGCAACATTGCTGTGCCGGCCCCAAGGACTGAATGGCTTCTAGTCTTTATAGGACTGTGGGAGGGTTGTTATGTATGGAGGACATATTTTGGCTTTTATTGCTGCATTGGTGGAGATTCACACAGTGTGTGAGAGTGAGAGCCTTGAAAGAGGGACGAATGCTTTCAGCGCTCTTTTTTACTGTTCTGAGAAAAAATGGCTTCATTGATTAAAACAAGACCTGACTGTACTGTAGGGATGGTCCCATTGGGCCATTCTTCTCCCGTTGCTGCTTTCATTTGCATTCGCCCCTTCTGCCCGCATCTGCAGGCTTTCTGAGTGAAATTAGCCCAGTGTGATGACTGATGTGGCACCGGGATCTCACTGATAGCTGCCAACCACCTCGCCCACTGCCGAGACAGAGAGCAGCAGGCTTCCTTCCCAGCAGATAAACGTACCAACATGAATGGTTGTTATTATTGTTATCCTAGCTCCCTTCTCTTGACAAATATTCAGCAATCTTCCCCCAAGGGTTGCCAATAGAGGAGCCAAGGGCCCGCCAATCTGTCTGTTTATATACATCACATCAAGAGCAAATATTAATGCTCAATTTCCTAGCAGTGGGCCATCCTATAATGCATTTATCCTCTGCAAATACCAATGTCACGCTAACTCTGGGGAAAGGCATCAGCTGAAATGTTATGAATAACTTGATCAAATTACACAGTCAAAGCAGGAGGGGAATAATAAGGCTGGTGCTGTGGTGCTTGGCAGCCACAAAGGGCCCCGCCAGGTTAAGGCACCCAGCCAGACACCATGCCTGGAACTAAATGAAGCCGTTAGGAAATGGTACGGGTCATCAGAGGCGTTACGTGGTGCTTTTTCAGGGTCTGCAATCTCCAGAGAGAGATGATATATAGTAAAATAGGAAAAGTAAATACCTTGATGTCGCAGTGGTGATTTTATTTTTGATTTTTTTTTTTTTTTTGCTCCTTAAGAATACATTCATGAATCGGGAAACAAAATTACACCTTTGCTTAATGCAAATTGCTATTATAATAGCATCAATCGAAAAAGTTTTAATCTGAGCACCCCAAAACAAATACATGTTTATAATCTGACCCTTATTTAAAAGAGAGTTTAATCATGATAAACCACAGATGGCATCCGCACGCACACGCATTTTTCTTAAATGAAAAAGCAGCATCACTCAATGTGTTCGCAAAATCATTTCCTGAAACTTTCTCCTTCACACTAATTCAATTATAAATCCAATATCTTTTCTCCCTATGCCAAATGTCAAGCTGTGCTAGAGTTATTGCTGACTATGTGCAGAATCAGTTGCTTTTGGATGGGAAGATATAAACCGAGGCATGCTGGGATGCACCGGTCCAGCTGTGTTTCTGCATGCAGGTTGATAAAGATATTAGTTATCGCCTTCATCTGTCCTAAATCAAGGTCATCTGCTTGGGGGAAAAAAACACACACAAAGAGATGATTTATCATCATCATATGTGTGTGTCTTTCTTCAGCCAACATCCCTCACTGACTCACACCATCAAATATTCCACAGGAAGTGTGTTTGCAATCACTCCTTTGTAACGCGTGCTGACAAAGACAATATTTAATCGAAAACAAAAAGGTTCCAGCTGGGTTTAATTGAGAAAGGTCAACAATTTCAATTGGCTATGGGCAACTTCATTTCCTCCTGTTAAAATTGTGCAGTAGATAGTAACATGTTGACAATTTTAAAAAGCAATTTTCATCCGAAACAAAGGACTCTGTTTTCGTAGAAAAGCACTTGGCGTAAAAATGTCTCTGGACTCCAATTTGGTGACAAAAGTAGATGAGATTTTAGACCCAGTAAAACCAGGTCTAACTAGTGGTGCAGTTGTTGCAACATGATGATGATGCAAAGCATGGTAGACTGGTGGCGATAGTTTTTGGTTTGTGGTCAAAATCTTAGGGTGCTGTTAGACTCAGATCTGACTTTCAGCAATCATATCAAATCAGTCACTAAAACAGTCTTTTTTTAGAAGCTGAAAAATATCTTCAGACTGAAGAACGAAATGCTCCAAGCAAACCAAGAGAAGCTCATCCATGCTTTTATCTCCAGTCGACTCGATTATTGCAACGGTCTTCTGATTGGACTCTCTCAAAAAACATCAGACAATTGCAGCTCATTCACAACGTTGCAGCTTTGGTTCTGACCAAAACGAAGAGATCAGAACATATCACTCCAGTCTTTAAGGCTTAACATTAGCTTCCAGTCAGCTGTAAAATAGATTTTAAAATTCTGCTCCTGCTCTATAAATCACTGAATGTTTTGGGTCCTGAATACATTAAAGAAATGCTGATTGAATATAAACCCCAGTAGGGCTCTGAGATCTGCAGACTTGTGGCAATTAGTGGAACCCAGAGTTCAAAGTAAACATGGTGAAGCTGCTTTTAGCAGTGAAGCTGCACACAAATGGAATAAACTGTCAATAGAAGTGAAATCAGATGTTTTTAAATCCGGGTTAAAAATAATAATCTTGCCTTTTTTCCCCCTGTATCTTTAAACATTGTTAAATCATGTGTTGTTGTTTTTTATTATTATTTTCGAAAATTAGTCTTATTTCCTTACTCTTAAATGTTTTTTAAGTTTTCTGTTCATGTGTTTTAACATTATCAGTATACGTTCTCTTAGTAATTTTACTTTTGCTTTCTCTCCTTTGCTTGTGAAAGTTAACTGTTGTATTTGTGTTAACACATTGAGTTGTCTTGTGTATGAAATGTGCTATAGAAATAAAACTCTTGCATTGCCAAAATTGTGTAACAAGTCTAAAAAATACCAAAAGAAAGAAACTTCCACCCCTATGCATAGTTAGACTGCGCTATGTGCGAGCCTTGAGCTGGGAAGGATTATAGGGTCCAAAGAATTTACATCAATTGAACCAAGTTAGCATATTGGCCTCACTGCTTTAATCAATTAAAGATTCTGAATTGTCCATAGAATTGTAAAAAATGAATATGTGTATGTCTATCCAGGATACTGTACACACCCTCTTGCCTAAAATCATCTGAGATAGACTCCACTGCACCTGCAACCCGGTCAAACAGAGATGTCGCTACAGGGCATGCCAACAATGCAATAACTTGGGGCCCTTGATCTGAAGGGGGCCCCGGGAGACTGCTAACATTGACACGTATCAATGACCAAAGCACTGCACAGTCAACCACTCCAGTGCATGGGCTCTTACTAGCGTCTGCTGGATGGTGGGCCCAGCCTTGAGAGACAACTGATATTGATAATATCAATGACACAATTGTAACAGGATACAGTGACATGTTGGGCGTCAGGGAGGTCTCTAATCAATGTGGGCCCTATAACAGGCTTGTTGGAAATTCACCTACAGTACAACAAAATTAACTGAGCTTATCAGCCCGACCATATAAATAGAAAACAAATGACAATGAAGAAAAGACAAAATAGTAAATAAATAAAAACAGGTCTGTTTCATTGTGTGTGTCTGTTTAGACCCTTGTCTCCCCTCTGTCTGCGTCTATCTGTTGTTGTTTTCCTCCTGTCATTTTTGCCCTGAAGTTCCCCCATGTTTTGCCTTGCTTGCTTTTTTGGATGTTGTTGTTTTGGTCAGCCAGATCCTTGTTTACTCTCTTGTTTTTTTGTGTAATTAAATCACTTTTTTTGACTGCACCTCTGCCTCCTTACCCTGTTTTCCTGCACCTGGGTCCCCAACCCTCCACACCATAACATGTAGAAGGTATTTGATGGTGATTATTAGTATTCCAACTGGTATTGTACATTCAGTTTCATTCAAAGTGTTTGTTTCCCCAAAAACGACCAAATCATTCGTAGTTAGCATTGTGAATGTAGTGAGGATCTGTCACGAAAAACTGAACCAACCTACACGTGGCTTCATTTGCAGTCTAGGCGTGCAGGGGTAAAAAATAAATAAATATATCAAAGGCCAAAGCTGCACTGAGTTTTGTTGGATGCACGGATTACAGTAGTGTTATACAGTCTTCTCATAAGTTCCTCTTTATTGCTGAGGAAAGTTTTAGAAGCCACCTTTGCATCTTGGTAGGGTTAAGGTTGCTTTTTCAAATTCTGGGTGGTATAGTGCAGCCATAGTTTCATTGTAACTGTTTGTGCCATTTTTCTCAGATTTCAAGTGTTCTTAATTGAAAGACAAGTGCAGGTCTTAGCAGGGCTTCAATGCATTGACTCACCAATTGTTTGGTCAGGCGATGATGTCAGGAACCGGGTTATGGATGTTGGGTAGTTTGAAGAGGTGATATGTGAACAATATTAATCCTTTGGCTGGAAATATTACAAATGATAGTCAAATAATAATGCTAATAATAATAATAATAATGCTTGAAAAACCTTATCAAGCCGAGAGGCCTACGTAGCTTGTCTCCCCTCCCACACACACACACATACACACACCTGAGCTAAGGCAGCCATCTTGCTTTTAAGCCTTTTACCCAGCAGGAAGTGCACATATCTAAATGCAGTAGCCATACCTGGCCAGTGGGGGCATACTAAACATAAAATTACCACTATGGTCAAACCTTCAAAACAAAGCAGAACTAACACAAAGTTACAACTTGGATACGTGCTTATTTAAACTTAACTAATCTTAACCTCTCTACAAATTGATTGACTTATTAATTCCAAGTCCCCTTAGAGATAATGGCTCCAACAGTAACATTATCTGTACCCGCCGAAGAAGAGAATGAGTTCTGGCTCATTTGCATGATTTAGCGCCGCTCTTTGTGGCCTAATGTCCTAATTTCAACAAGACCTAAAACAGGGTGTGTAAAGTATACTGCAAATACTGATTATTGGGGTATTTTTAGCTCCCGGAAACAGTTTTGAATTTGGGTTAAAAACGAACAAACAAATAAAAACATTATGACCCAATCCTCATTTATCAGTGAAAAAAAAATGATGTCAATATTCTTATGATAATTTGGCATTCCATCAAATATATTTGAACAATTGTATTGAATTACATTTGGGGAAATAATGGCACCCTATTCAACAACTACAATTGTGCCCCTCATCATCATGGGCATCATTGTAGACTGTGACCTCACGACCTTTTCGTTCAGGCAACAAAGTGCCCTAATGGTACTGTTAATTATTTGTGTACATGTGTGAGGAGCCAAGAAGACAAATGACAGAGTCATATTAAGACTTCCTTCCCTTCCTCATTGTTTAAGACAGCGTCACCCTGATTGTGTCTGCTCCTCATTGATATTCATGAGCTGTCGGCTGTGGGAGACGTTGCTTTATTGCTACTCTGCCATTCTGCCTGCAATGACTCGGTGATGAGTCTGTGTAGCCTGTAGTCAAGTTCAAAGAGTAATTTGCCTCAGTGTTATTTCAATACTGGAAAATGGCAGGTCCTTTTCCTCCCAATAAACCAGGCTGGCTGCAAAGTCATTCACATGGGGCACATACAGTACATGCATATCTCAGAGATTCATAACGAACGTGCTGTTAAACGTACATGAAGGTGCGCACCCACAAGGAAAATGAAGATCCGTGCTGTGTGACGTGAGCACAAATGAGTCTTGATGGTTGTGTTGTTTCATCGCAGTGAGGCCTGGCAGTGGATTTACACATCTGTGATGTAGCACACATCAAAATTCATGAATACCAAATTTCTTATCATTAATGAATCATCTGCTGATACTTATAGACCTTTTCATAATGTTTGGAAATAATAAGTGGCAGGGAAATTCCGGGTGGAAGAAAAGCAATTGAATACTGATGACATTAACTGAAATGCACAAAACCTTGTGTTGGGGTTGCTCTGCCAGTTTATCCCACAAGATTTATTGATTTTATTTTTTATTTTATTGTATTATTATTATTATTATTATTATTATTATTATTATTATTATTATTATTATTATTATTATTACTATTTATTTATTTATTTATTTATTTATTTATTTATTTTTTAATATCACTGGTGTCAGGTGGAGTCCTCATACCTCCGACCATTTTTGGTCTCCTTTGGGACATACCAACAATGTTATCCAACAGTAAGTGTGGCATAGCTCAAGTGATAGAGTGCCAATCTCCCATGCTGATGGTTGTCGGATTGTTCCTGAACCATTGAGTGATTTATTACATTATTATTATTTTTTTAATTATATGCAATATTTAACTCTCTACAGAATGTAAGTTTACACTGTTTAGACTGGGACCAAATATAGTCATTTTCAGAGTAAAATTTACTCTACGATATTTACTGTGCATTAAGACCACAATTGGCATTGGTGCTATTCATTTAAAAAAAAAAAAAAAAAAAAGTTGCTAAAATGTTTGGAAATGCCACTAAATAGAGCAACACTATATTAAAGTAGGCAACAATGATAACTAGCCGTTGCTCTTGTTTGCTAGCACTGCTGACAAGCATGCACATCAAAAATAATAACATACTTGACATTTTAGTTTGATCTCCTAAAAGCTGCAGAGACTCAGGCCACATGTGTTCCGTGGGCCCTACTTTTCCCAGATGTGCTGTAAGTCTTGAAGTTCATCCATTAGTTTGGTGGGTCTGGAAAAAATTAGCACCAAATAACAAAAATATGAGCACCAAACAACGTCTGGTGCTAATTTGAGAACTACACCATTATGTGTCCATATATGTCTTATTGTGTAGAAATCTGGGGGGATACCTATAAAAGCACCTTACAAAATATGTGCACATTGAGGGGAAAAAAATTAATAAATCAGTATAAGGATTGTATATCATGCTAGCTTGCTAGCTAGCTTGATGTCACCTGAAACATTTTCCTTCCATTTGAAGTGCTATCAATGAAGCTTGGAAACAAGCATGGGGAAAGAGGCAGCAAACAACACAAAGTACAGTATAGTGTTGCCATGTGACAATTTGACATATGATTAACATAAGATGAAAAATATTTGAATGGCACTCGAATATTCTTGAAACATGTGCGTCTGATCTGTGGGTGAATTTGTCCACACTGTCCCAACAAATAAATATTGTGCACATAATGTTTTACGTACCATTCTACCATAAATGTTTGTTTGTCATGTACAATGTACATGCTACTAGCTAGCTGTTAACAGTAAAAGACAAAAAAGTAAAAACAATTAAACAATGCCTGCCAGAATAAAATAATGAAAAAGGGAGGCGAGTGTGTCTTATTCATTAATTTTTGCTGGACTCAACAAAAGCCAACTTTAGACCCATATTTTTCTTTATACAGGACAAAACTTAAAAACAAAATTGTTAAGTTGCCATCTCTTACAAGCTCTGTGGATCCACTTTATGCATGTTTCAAGTTAGTAACAAGTTTTGATTTTTTGATTTTTTGATTTATTTTTTTTCAAGTGGTTAATCCTCAGAAATTGTTGGTAAAACACCATCTCGAATTTTCTTCTTCACAATGCAAAAACTAATGCTAAATTGTTTGGCTAACCCTATCTAAATGACTAGACCCCAGTACAGTCCCTAGCTAACCAGTCTTTTGAAGATAAAGGAAACGAAGGGAGGAAGCAATTTAAAAGAAAGAAAAGAGACTTTGGACAATTTTAATCAATTAGAACTGCAGAGTTAATTGAGGCAGCATTGTGTCTGCTAATTTAGACCGGTGAGCTTACAGAGGGAAAATAAAACACTTCTACTTCATGTTCACGTAAATGTTGCTGTCACAACAAACTTCTACATCATTTCTTAAACTGTGACTCACATTGTTTCATCTTTGTGTCCCCCTCATGATTGCATTTAATGTCCATACAGAATCCCACCAACAGCACCCTGTTACATTCCTAATCTACATCACAGTGTATCTGGCAGGGTTGAACTAGAACAGTTGACCCTCTCGGGCACCCGCTCTGCTGAATGTCAAATAGTGTCTGACAGTGTCCAAATGGGCTCCCACTCAGTTGAACGAAGGTCATTTCCATCATTTAGTGCTTCTAATTAGATGAATAATGAATGAATTACTGCTCTGGTGGGACTGGGGAAGATGTGTTGATTGAGACAGGACGCGCCGCAGTTGGTTGAGAAATAAGGTGAAGCAAACAGGTGCTGTGTTTACCACACATGCTCACTGAGGAGCCTTTCTCCAGCTGGAACATTTTCCTGACATCCTCCAGAGCGGAGGTAATTTCATTACCCGGCATCCAAAACTACATGCTTGACTGGTGGAGGGGAGAAAAGAAATCAATAGGTGCCATTATCACGGCCCTTGGTTGAGATGCGTGTGTGTCTGTCTATGTGCACGTGTGTACTTGCATGTATGCGTGTGTACACATATGTGTGTGTGTGTTTAACGGATGCCTTCTAGCTATGAAGCATGTGACAGTACATATATACAAAAACCCAATATTGAGCTAGCTAAATGTAGCAAGCTAAGCTACAGTAACATGGCAAAACTATAGCTTCTTAAACAAAAATTTGCCACTTTTTTCTCATCATATTAAAAAGTGGCAAATTTACCACTTTTTTTCAACCCCGCCCTCTAAAAAAATATAAATATTTCTACGTGGCACTAATACGCCGTCGTAAAATGCAGCTAACGTTCAATTTATTTATTTTTATTTTTTTTACTCTATGCATTTGCAATGTCTTAACTTTGGTTACGTAAGTACACAGTCGTAGCCATAAATGTGATTTAAAAAAAACAAAACAAAACAAAGCTAAAACGGTAAAAATTGGCATCATTTCTTCCGGTAGTTCAATTTTGGGATTTCAGCCAAACATTTCTCATCTTTGGCCAAACATTTTCTTTATTTATTCATCTATTTATTTTCCAACCCCCAGTTTTTGTGGAAAATACCGGTGTTTTATCTTTTTTTTTCTTTTTCTTTTTTTTTGTAAGAATTTTCTGAGGTTAAAAATAATTATGTTACCGTCAGAATGCTTGACTTAAGGTTATAAAGTATTGTATTGTTAGAATATCAAAGTATGGTTTGGGTATCAAAGTAGGGTTGAAAAGTAGGGTTTGTGTTTAAAAGTAGGGTTTCAAAGTAGGGTTTCAAAATAGGGTTAGGGTTAAATGTAGGAAAAAACGTGATCTGCCCTTTTGACATAACCTCACCTTTATCTGGAGATGCATTTTCTCAATGTTGTCAAGCAAGACCAAATTCAGCCAAGCTAGGTTAAACACAACAAACCAGACTGTGTGCGTGCGTATGTGTGTGTGTGCGCGCTTACGTGCGTGTAAAGCAAACCTCATTTACTGTTGACTAATGAAGATTTAAGAACCTACTGTTTGTCTTTTTTGGAGCAGCTGTCAGGGGTTGATTGCATCTTCTCATGTTGGAGGAGTAATCACTTAAGTGTAACGATGGCGTCTTACATTTCACGCAAGTCTGATGAAAAATGAGGGCCGAGCAGGGCCCTGTGACCCTGCAGATTGAAAGGGGGTACACCCCTTGAGGAGGAGGAGGAGGTGATGAAGATGGAAGCGGCGGAGTCAGGCAGGACAGCGGAGTGCAGCACCCATCTGCTGTACAAACTGCGCCTATCTGCTTGATAATTAAAATTAATTACCCCAGATTAACTGTTAGACTTTAGTTCTGCCACAGTCCACACGCGCTGTGTAAAGACAGAAGATAAAATCAGCAGATTAACGTCCCAACAAATGTGTTTTGAAAACAAATCGCACAAAGCCCTGCAGTTGATCGACATCATATCTGCTCCCTCAGTTGTTAGCCGTATAGCTCATCATGTCAAGCACGTCGTTGTTTTGTTTAACAGGCTTATGGGGCTCCCACTAAGCCACTGACAATTTGTCTTTTAAATTTGTGACAGCAGCATTTTGCATCTCTCATTTTAGACACAGTTGGAGTGCCTTCGCCTCTCTCGGCGCTTGCAGCCATCATCATTTCCTACTGTGATGTATGGATTTGCAGATGCCATTCTGACAGTCAGCGCCACACTTGAGATGGCAAAACTTACTCGTACCCACTCAACAAAACAATGCTTTAACCGTTTGATGCACAACATATTCACACCCCTTTTAATGCACAACTTGGTCGGGTCACTTTTGACCCATGTTGTGCATCAAAGGGTTAATGTTCAAGTTTGATGACAGATGATATACTAATAGGTCTGGCTTTACATTACGTTAAGGGTCATTGTCCTGCTGGAAGATGAATCTTCTTTCAAATCTCAAGTCTTTTGCATTCTTAACCAGACTTTCTTCCAGGATTGCCATGTATTGAGGTCAAATCCAGAGAAGGGACGCAACAAAGTACAATTACTTAGTTAATGTATTTGAGCAGTTTAGTCCTTTGTAGTTTCCTGAGTATTCATTTTTTAGACTACTTTTTACTTTTATCCGTTGCATTTTAACATAATTAGCTCTACTTTTTAGTCTATACATTTTCAAAACAAGGTAATTTCTTTTGTTGTTAAATGCATGAAAATGATTAAAATACTCACCTCAATGTCTCCTGGCTCCGCCAAATCATATGAAGCATTACACATGGTCCCTTACATCCCAGCTTGTAATTGGCTCTATGACACTCTATCACGCGATGTGCAATTGATTAGATTAGAACAACCTGTAAATATGAGCGCAATGCACGCTGCCACTACAGAGGATAATTTAAACTTGATATGAAGAACACTGTAGAATGCCAGCAAGGTTTTTCCTACGTTCAAAATTTGGAGGTGACTGATGGCGCTCAACACAGCGCTCCAGCTATTTTAAATATTTTAGATATTTTAACTGCAGTTGCAGCTTGCGCCACTATGGAGGCGCTATATCAATAACAGTGCGTGATAAAGACCTGAAGCAACTACCGAAGAAGAAACAGACACACACGTATAGGTAGGTTGAAATCACGTGATTCCGGCGGCGCGAAATTCAACTGGGGGTCAGGAAGTAGGGAACGCCCATTGAAAATGATAAGTGACTATATGCAAAACCGTTGGGTGAGACTGGACGTAGCTGACAGGCTCTAAAAATAGTCAAATATGTCCGATATGATCCTTACACTCTGAAGAAAAGAGATTTTTCTGAACTTGTGTCGGATTTGCCTGGTGTGGAGGCAATCGACATCGCGAACTACCTCGTCCTTCAGACATCGTACTACACCGCTAGCCAAATGAAGGCGTATAAAAGCCTGGAGGTTTACAACTATTTCGTGTGTGGTTGGGTCAGCGAACTCGGATCAAAAGACGCACTAAATGACTTGCCGTCTTGTTTTTGTTCGGCTGAGTAAATGTGATTCAGGATAATTTTCTTTTCAACTTAAATGTACAAAAACGTACCACTGGCATCAGGCTACAAGCTAGCTGGCTAACTGTTACTTTACCTGCTATTTTCTACATGTTGCTCGGTTAAACATTCTCAGAGGTCTAACGTATTTTGTGGACTTCCTGGAAGAAGGACCCTCCATTTAAGAACCACTCGTTGTGATAGCTAACGTAGCTAGCATTGCTAAAAACAAAGACACAGCCACCTAGCATGGACACAAGCTGTAGAACAAACTCCACATAGTATTATCACGGTTCGCTACTGTATATTTCTGTAATATCACACTGTCCTGTTGAGAGTTTTAGTCAGCTATGTAAGTAGTTTCATTACTGTATTCTTACTTTTTACGAAGTGATCACTGCATATGCGAGCGTTGTCCAACTTTGCCCCTCCGGATTTGAGACGAAGGTTTTTAATCCAGGTCTGCCATCTTCTTTTTTTTTTAAATCACCTTTATGGGTTATTACTTTCGGGCAGCAAATGTAGCTTTTATTTTTTTCTCGATTAGACCGGTTGGTATAGCCATAAACAGCACAAAACTTCGGCATTTTCTCAGCTCTTTCCTATGGGGAAATTACTTCCTGTCCACCATCTGGGGTGGCTTGTACTTTTTTACTTTACTTGAGTAATTATTTGAGTGAATACTGAGTGAATACTGTTTTTACACAAGTAGTTGTACTGTTCCTCTAGTACAGAATGTCAGTACTTTCCCCATCTCTGCTCAACTCCAACACAACGTCCTATGCTGTTATTGCAAAATACATTCAGATTTATGATTGTGAGGTAACCAAATGTCAAAAGGTTCAAGGCCATACTGCCATTTTGAATACTGTTCATCCTCATTATGGACATCAGCTCTTACACTGACTACTGAAATACCTACTATTGATTTTTTGCGGTCATACCCCATACTAAAACATGCTTATACATGAGTGAATCCTTTCACACACACCATATTGAAACAACTTTATACAGAATAGGTGGCATACGTTACTGTAATGCACTCCACTGATCCAGTGATGTTCCTGACTGAACAGAAACTTATTTGGATATTATATACTGTATTGTTTTTACTGGACTTAGCATGTTTAAAGGGTGCGACTTATCTCATTTCATCTCTCATGGTAACTTGAGTTCTGTATTTGCAGGTCATTCAGCTCCCTGCAGAATTGTTTCTCCCATACAGCAGAATTTCAGTTCTTTACTCGGAACCCTTTTCAACATAAAACTTCCGCTTGCTTGTAGAAGTTATGCTTCAACAGGTTTTCCAGACCAGTGTTTTTAGCTTCCTTTTGAATGACTTTGCAGAGTCTCCATTTGCATCCATCTCCTCAATGACCATTCACACACAAAGTCACACACTGATGGCAAAGGCTGCCATGCAAGGTGCCAACTGCGCCATCAGGAGCACGTAGCGGCTCATTGAGCTCAAGGACACTCAACATGATCACTGGGGATGCCCAACATCTAACTGGTAACCCTCCAAATCAAAAAAAGCCACTCTACCTCCTGAGATATGTTATCAGTGTAAGAAACTATTCTATATACAGTGAATATATATCAATATCAATACTTGAAATGTTTTTGTTTTTTTGTTTTTTTGTTTTTTTTACCTTTGAGGAGCAATGTTGCTAATCGTAGCTTCATTTGCTGTTTCATAGGATTGTGTAATTGTTTTATTGGGATATTTTGTGGGTTCGTCTCTGTGTGCCCTGCGATTGGCTGGCAACCAGTCCAGGGGTGTGTGTATGTGTGTATGTATGGATGGATGGATGGATGGATGGATGGATGGATGGATGGATGGATGGATGGATGGATATTTTGTGGGTCCTGATGTCCAGAGGGGCAATCTACCAATATGTCACTAAGCAATTGATAATAAACAGGCAAGAATATATCATGTGCAATCTTCACCTTATGAAGACTAAAATAAATTTGATCTAGTGATTCTCTTCTTCCTTCAGCAAAGGTAAATAAACGTTTCGCTGCAAAATGTGCCTTTTTTCCCACTGATTTCTTATCTCTCCTCCAATCGGATCTATGATGTATCACAACTGAAATGAATAATGTATGATCATTGATCACTGTAAAAGATCTCATTTATTTATCTCAAGTATTTGTGATGTGATGTGGATCCGATGGCGAATCGTTGTCTCTCTCCCTGTCTGAGGCTCCCTCGGGGACGCCACTGACTGCCCATGTGTATGACAGACCGTAACATGTTATTTCCACATGGTTAAAACTGTGTCCGGAACAATGAGATAAATTACAAAGAAGCGCAGTGAAAATGCCATTCTCCACCTCCTCGGTAATGTTAATCCTTTTTGAATGAGGCTTAAGAGAACAAATGAAATTGGATATATTCATGATAATGGAGTGCGCTCAAGCAAGTTTCAAGTGTCTGCAATTTGATTTTCATACTGAATTAGATGAGAAGCAGAGAACGTCGAGGAGGAAAGAAAATAGGTTCTGCGATATGCAACAGACGAGATTAAAAAATATACATATTTTGAAAATTGCACTGAAGATTGATTATTCATTTTGTCCTAATAAGAGTGAAAAATTGATTTGTGCTTAAAATGGGAAGCTGTTTCAAATGTAAAAGGTAAGCATGACAGATGATTTTCTGCATCTTGAAAGTAAAAGTGTGCTGCTGCTGCTTCTCCATTAGGAGACAGCCTTAATTGTTTCCTTGGAGACAGCAAGTAGGCCCATGAGTTCAGGCCATGACATCCACGCTCTCTTCATTACCAGAGATCTTGTCATCCTCTGCAGAAGTGAACAGAGACCTCAACACTCTCTTGTGAATCTTTTTCACCTTCAAAACATCTCAGGGTGAAATTGAGAGAGGAACAGCTTTCTTAAAATACTTTGCTTTTTGACACCAGAGTCAACACGTTTATTGTCTCCACTTTTTCTTGTTTTTTTCCTGACGGTTTGGTCAGTACAGAAACTATTTTCTTACAATTAGCCTCCAAATGTTACCTCAGTCTATGCAAAAATAAATAAAAACTAGAATGGCTCTCAGTAGAGGGACAACCTTTGACATCAGGGACATTACCCCAACGTTCATTCAGCCTTTAAAGAGGAACTCAACCCCAAATACAAATCCTTACAATTTGCTGTATGCGCCCCCACTAGTCTAAACACAACAGTTTGATTAATATTTATATATTATATCTGTGGAATATGAGTTAAGCAGCAAAATCCGCCTGTTTTTAGCCATCTGAAGGGGCGGCCATTTTGCCACTTGCTGTCACCTGAAAATGACATCACAGTTGCTCAGGCATCAGGTAACGGCCAAATATGGCTCACTTGTTTTCTGAGTTTGGGCATGTGACCAACAGCAAGTGGCAAAATGGCTGCCTCCTGACATTTGTTTATATTGCTTTATTTATATTCCACAAACATGATACCAATCAGAATAATGTGTTTAGACTAGTGGGGCTGCATAGGACATATTATTGACAAGAAAATTTGGGGGTTCCCTTCCACTTTAAAACCTCCAACCTTCAGTTGAGTTAGTACACCGCCAGATCACAAACACTTTCCTCTCCTGGCTTCCATATGTCCACGTATTGATTTTGCCATTACAACACTTTGCAGATTGTGTTATGCCTTATTATTGCCCGAGTGAAATGTCCTTCTCAGCTCAGAGACTGACTGTCTCCAATAGCAGAAAACGACTGAATTTTGGGGGCCCAAATAAATCACTGCAATTGTTATTCGAGCCGATGCATTAGTTTGCCAAGCATACGGAACATGTGCAATGCAGCCACAATCACAAAGAAAATGTTAACATTGGTTACAGTCTGTCAATATGCCAACTTTGACACAATTAATGCTTCACCTTTGTTTATCTTTAATATCTCTTAATATTTAATGAGACAAAATAAATAAATAAGAAACCTAGAAACATCATCATACTTGTCAAAATGACATACCCCTCCAAACAATTTGCTGGGTTTAAAAAAAAAATACATGCTACAAAGATGAACCAAAAACATCCATTTCAAAATGTGTGTTACCCCAAACTGGTTGTTCAAGCCTTATGTCATTCTTTGGCTGAACAGTCATCCATGGATAGGAAGATTTGAATTGGGCTAAATTCAAATGGCTGTTGAAATGTCATAACTCATAAATCTCCGCTTCTCATCCTTGACAGAATCGCTGCGTTCCCATTGGCTCAATTTCGAGCTCTTGGTTTGATCTTCACTTGAAATGTCTCTCAATTTTCAGGAAGAATTCCAACTCTGACCTTTGGCTGTCAGTCAATAAAATTAATCTTTTTTTTTTTTCATTAGGGCGGTGGCTGAGCAAAAATTAAAGCATCATTTGCTCAAAACCACTCAGTGTTGAGAGCTCAGTCATTGCTAGCCATCTAGATCGAGCTATCAATTTTATAGGCTGCTCTCATGCCAACTGACTTGGGGTGAGAGGCTGACTTCAACCCGGACTTATCTCCAGCCAATCACAAGGCAATTTCGAATCGAGGATTGACTGGGGTTTGTTAGATCCTCTATGTTGAACTGTTTTGTTTTGTTTTTTTCTCTTAATTTTTACTTGCTATTTGTTTAGGTTTATATGTTATGTTTACATGTTCAATAAACTTCAAACGACTATGTGCCAATGGCCCCCGACACTGCTGTTCTGTTTAACTAATGACTATTTTGGGGAATTGTATTCTGTGACATTGCCATATTTTGACAGCAAAAATATCACAATGCAGCACTTATGTGATAATCTACTGTAAAAGAGGGGTGACAAAAAAAAAAAAAAAAAGCTCACAAGTGATGGAACAATGTGATTTCCTTTACTATTGTTGAAGTGATCACTTGGAAGAAAAAAAAAACATTTGTTGAGATTTATAGGAATAAAGTTTTTCAACGGATACATGGAAATTATTTATTTATTTATTTATTTATTTAATATTTTATGTCAAAGCAATGTTGTCATTACTGTGAGAAAACATTAACATGATAAAAGTCTTTCTGCACATAGTGAATATCCATCCATCCATCCATCCATCCATCCATCCATCCATTTTTGTACCGCATATCCTTCAAATTAAATCAGAAATAATAACCTATGATTAAATGTAATTTGAGAATGTTTGTTTTTTATTTCCAAAGTGTCTATAAAAAACTGAGTCGAGATTTACCGTGTGAGCCCTAAGGGTTCTCTCACTTTTTAAAAATTGGTACACATTTTAAAATTGTGTGTAACCCATACACACGTGACGTCACTTGAGACATCCATCGACATGATCTACAACATGCTGCATCACAGTCCTACATATAAGTCCAGTAGAAACAAGAAGAAGCGGTTTAAAATCATGCCTTGCCTTAAAAGGAGTAAAAAGACATACAATATTGGCCTATGTCTTTCAGCTTCTGTCTTACAGCTCCACATGTGTAGGACCTTCAAAAGAGGTATACATAACAGAAAAAAATAAAATAAAAATAATCATGAGTTGTTTTAATTTGTATTAAGCAGGCACTTACATTCTTTGCAGCATTAAACACAGCTTGTCTACAAGTAATCCTAAATGTAACCCAGTGGTATTAGAGGGAGCAGACCCACTTGGTGCCACATGACATGGAGTCATGCAGCGACTTCAGATATGCAGAGTTCAGAGAAAAGTTTCACTGTTGCAAGCGGTAGGCTGATGGGGGACTTAAAGTTTGTACCTAGCATCACCTGGTGGAATGAACTTGAATAAACTCAATACGCGCCAAAAGCCTACATAAAAAGAAATCAAGAAATAAAGTAACACTATCACTATCACTAGTCTATACTAACGCCGTAGAAAGTAATAAATTCAGTATTTGTATGGTATGAAAGACACGTATAAGCCATAAATATACAGTAAATAATGCAATTCAAAACAGTGATAAAAAACAAAACAAAAACAAAAACAATTCTGTACTTGTGGTTGGCTTGCTCACTGAAAGGGACACAAACAAGTTAATTGTGCACCGATAACCACTAAACGTTGGAACACCTATACGTTTAGTGACTGAAGATCATTTTAAAACATGTCTGCAACACATACAATATTGCGTTGGATTTGTACAATAATAATAATAATCCATCATCCAGTTTTTGAACCGCTTGCTCCTCACAAGGGTCGCGGGGGGTGTTGGAGCCTATCCCAGCTGGCTATGGGCAGCAGGCGGGGTCAACAATAATAATAATAATAATAATAATAATAATTATTATTATTATTATTATTATTATTATTATTATTATTATTATTATTATTATTATTATTATTATTATTATTGTTGTTGTTGTTGTTGTTGTTATTATTGTTATTATTATTGTTATTATTATTAACAATAATAATAATAAGAATTATTATTATCTTTAGTGACTAAAGATCATTTTAAAACATGCCTGCAACACATATAATATCGTATTAGATTTGTGCAATAATAACAATCCATCATCCATTGTCTGAACCGCTTGCTCCTCACAAGGGTCGCAGGGGGTGGTGGCGCCTATCCCAGCTGGCTATGGGCACCAGGCGGAGTCAATAATTACTATTATTTATTTATTTATTTATTTGTTTGTTTGTTTGTTGTTGTAATACTGCATGTGCATTGTACAAGCCTGTGGTTGCAATAGTTACAGTTCCATTTCACAACATTAGAGGTCAGTAGATCCTAATAAATGTTCTCTTCTCTGCCAGAAGCACCAAGGCAAAACGGCACCAGATGTGTCTACAAAAGCAGGGAATAAAAATTAAATGAATTCAAATGGAAAGCTTACCTCGTTAATAACCTAGTAGGTTGTGCTCAAGTAAATCGTGTTCACTGTGCTTCTTGACCTCAAATGTCCATGCAGGTCATTTACCAGGTTGTGACGACAGAGGTGTGTGTTGACTTGACTGCTGTCCCTGCTGAACTGAGCCACTTTGTTTATTGGAAGTGCTTTCAGTTCAGAAGTCACAGGTGGGAAGCCAGTTGTTTTCTTAATATAAATGTCAGCAATATGTACTGGTACTCTACATTTGAATTGATAATTTATCCATCCATTTTCTTAACCGTTTACTCCTCACAAGGGTCGCGGGGGTGCTGGAGTACACCCTGAACCTGTTGCCAGCCAACTGCAGTGAATTGATAATTCTATGCAAAATTTTCAGTGATTAATTATATATGTAATCAGTTTTAATACCAAAAGTATTTGGACAGTGACACCATTTTCATGATTTGGGCTCTGCATGCCACCACTTTAAATGGAAGGAATGGAATTGAAGTGAAGACTTTAAGCTTTAATTCAAGAGGTTGAACAGAATTATATGATTAAGCATGTAGGAATTGTAGCTATTTTTATGCAAATGCTCCTTATTCCAGGGGCTCAAAGTAATTGGACACGTAAACATAACATAAAGTAAAATGGTACTTTTCAATATTTTGTTGCGAATCCTTTGCAGGCAATGACTGCCTGAAGTCTGGAACCCATGGACATCACCAAACGCTGGCTTTCCTCCTTTGTGATGCTTTGCTAGGCCTTTACTGCAGCTGTCTTCAGTTGTTGTATCTTTGAACATCTTTCTGCTTTAAGTTTTGCCGTGAGAAAGTGAAATGCATGCTCGATTGGTCAGAGATCGAGTGATTAACTCTACCATTGAAGAATATTCCACTTCTTTGCATTAAAAAACTGCTGGGTTGCTTTTGCAGTATGTTTTTGATCATTGTCCATCTCTACTATAAAGCACCGACCAATCAACTTTGCTGCATTTGGCTGAATCCGAGCAGAAATGATATCCCAATACACTTCAGAATTCATCAAGCTGCTTCTGTCTTTTGCCACATCATCAAAAAACACAAGTGACCAAGTGCCATTGAAAGCCATGTATGCCCATGACATCACACTAACACCACCATGTTTACAGAAGATGTGGTGTGCTTTGGATCATGAGCTGTTCCAATTCTTCTCCAAACTTTCTTCTTCTCATCATTCTAGTACAGGTTGATCTTAGTCTCATCTGTCCATAGAATGCTGTTGCAGACCTGGACTGACTTCGTCAGATGGTTTTTTGTTTTGTTTTTTCCCGGCAAAATCAATTCTATTTCTATTTTTGAGGCTGATTAATGGTTTGCACCTTGTGGTGAATCCTTTTTATTTACTCTCATGATGTCTTCTCTTTAGACTTACTGATACAGCTACTTCTTGGAGAGTGTATGTTGTGAAGGGTTTTTTTGATTCTGTGATCATCACCACTGTTGTCTTCCATGGATGTTCAGGCCTTTTTGAGTTCACAAGCTCACCAGTGCATTTTGATTTTCTCACAATGTACAAAACTGTTGATTTATCCACCCTTAACATATCTGCTCTCTCTTTGATGGTTTTGTTCTTTTTTTTGACAGCCTCAGAATGGGCTGTGTCACCCCTATTGAGATATCCTTTGACAGCATGTTTGAGTGTTCATAGCAACAGGTTCTAAATGACAACGCCACACCTAGAATCAACTCCAGACCTTCCATCCATCCATTTTCTTGACCTCTTATTCCTTACAAGGGTCGTGGGGGGTGCTGGAGCCTATCTCAGCTGGTTCTGGGCAGTAGGCGGGGGACACCCTGGACTGGTTGCCAGCCAATCGCAGAACTCCAGTCCTTTTAACTGCATATTTGATGACAGGAAAATGAGGGAAGGGCCCATGTTTTTATTTTTTATTTTTTGCAGCCTTCTTAGTCAATTGTCCAATTTCTTTTGGTTCCCCTAAAAAAGAGACAGCTACATTTTAAAGCGCTGTAATTCTTAAAACCTTGCTCCAATTTGGATGTCAATACTCTCAAATAGAAGCAGAGAGTCTGCACTTTAATTCTATATTGATTATATGATTGTATCCAGGATATGTTTTTGTCAACAGCTAAAATAACAAAACTTGTGACACTTTCCAAATACTTTTAGGCCTAACTGTATATACACTTTGTATTTTATGGTATAATACAGCGCTATCACAGTACTACACATTGTCAATTAAACACTGTGACTTGATACAGTACATCTTTTATTTGGAGCTCATTAGACTGTCGGCAGCCAGTTCAGGGTGAACCACGCCTACTACCCGAAGCCGGCTGGGATAGGCTCCTGCACCCCCGCGACCCTTGTGAGGAGTAAGCGGTTAAGAAAATGGATGGATAGATAGACTGTGTAGGTATGTACAATTGATGATGTAACTTTGAGCTAGTTGATAAATTACAGATAACAATCAGCCTGAAACATTTTCAATTTATAAAATCTCTCACCGTGTCACTCATTCTGGTCTCCATTCCTGCATGTATAAATAACAAAGTGAACAAAGTGCTGCGACTTCGTGTTCTCCAGCCCACAAAGCTCTTCATCTGATAACAAACATGCAGCCATGCACCTAGCCTCAGGAGTTTTCTTTCCAAATGATCCACAAGTTCTTCACAGTTGTGAATTAGAGAAACAAACATTTCTAGTATTGGCAGCAATGGCAGGTGACAGCACATTCCAAGTGAAAACGAGCTCCAGCAATATGCAGCATAATCCCTTAGGTTGTTATATCTTTGCCAGTATGCGCCATGGCGCTAAATCAAATCAAATTGCTGTAGCGGTGAATAAATTGTCTCCACGGCTAATCAGGGATGGTTTACGCTCCGTGACTGTGCCCCACAGCTGCAGCATTAAGCTGTCAATCATCCCCATTTTTCACCTCAGTGATTGTCACAGAAAATGCTCAACACTTACCCAAGCCCACGGGACATCACGCTGGCAGTCTGAGTGAGGTCAAGATGAAAGGGAGCACTCTGCTCCATCTTAGAACACAACGCAGCCCTGTTATGCAGTGTGTGACAGGGTGGATCCATGTAACTGCTGGGCCTTACTTAACCCAGGCCAGCCATGAGACGTAGTTATTCCAGTGTGTCCTGCGTCGTCCCCCGCCTGGTGTCGTGCCCGGATCACCTCACCAGTGAACTATCTAAGAGGTATCCTAACCACATGCCCAAGCCACCTCATGTGGGTCCTCTCAACATTATGGGGAGATATTTGTCTCAAAATTATTCACACAAATAAATTTGTGATTTTCACGTGTTTTTGAGATCGACAAATACGTCTGTGATTTTCGCATGTTTCAGATCCACAAGGTAAAGATGTTCAAACAAAATAAAACAACAAACCAAATAAATTTCATTCTTGTGAATTGTTTATTTAAAAAAAAAAAAAAAAAAAAAAAAAAAGAGCAACAGCTGTACTCTAATCTACAGCTCCCCTAGCATGGTAACACAAAATTTAAAAACAATCAGGAACAAAACCTCATTACAATGGATCTGTCAGTACAAATGGGATTGTCTGTGGATTGGGACGATTGTCACCGCTACCCAATGTAATTTACTTTCCAATATCGGGGCCAAAAACTAGTGTTGTTCCGATGCCGTTTTTTGGCCCCCGATACAGATTCCGATACCCAGCTTTGTAGTATCGGCCGATACCATACCGATACCTAAGGTGTTTTTTTCCCCTCAACATGAAAAAGCTGTCCTGCCATTGGTTCAGAGCATTCAAGGGCCAATAGGATATCTTAGGTCGGCATGCAGTGAACATGTCACATATCAGTGAATGTCGTGCACGAGCAAGACACAAGATGCTGCATCCAAAATCCTATATTAGCGTTGGAATCAATGGTATCGGCATGTTACTTGTGAGTACTCACTGATACCGATACCACTGTTTTAATGCAGTATTGGCACATCTGCCGATACCAGTATCCGTATCGGAACAACACTAGCAAAAAAACGCTATAATCCATAAAATCCAAAATAATGAGGCAAATATTTTGATATTTTCAAAGATCTATATGGTACACCCTGATCTATATAGATCAAAGATCTATATCCATATATCTATATGACATCAGTAGTGATGTCCAGGTGAAATTTGGTGACCTCTTCAGTTAGGACCCCATGCTCGTGTTTTGATAATTTCATCTTTCTATAATAATAATAATAATAATAATAATAATAATAATAATAATAATAATAATAATAATTGTCATTATTATTATGGTGATATTAATAATTATTTAATAATAACAACAATAATATGTGTTATTATTATTATTGTTATTTTTATTATTATTATTATTATGATTATTATTATTATTATTATTATTATTATTATTATTATTATTAGCATCATCATGCATTTTATTTGAAGGTGCCTTTCTTGGCTAGATCACTGCACATTATTATTATTATATGCTACATTATCCATCCATCCATCCATTTTCTTGACCGCTTATTCCTCACAAGGGTCGCTGGAGCCTATCCCAGCTGGCACTGGCAGTAGGCGGGGGACACCCTAAACTGGTTGCCAGCCAATCGCAGTATGCTATATGATGTTGAATAAAATAACAATAAAAAGTGGAGTGAATTAAATAATGAAAATTTATAAAACAACCAGGCAAAATGACATTATGTTAAGCAGCCTGTTTTAAACAGGTTTGTTTTGAGCCGAACTTGTGATTTGACTTGAATGAATGAGTCTCTTCCTAACTGCCATTGTTATGTAACAGTGTTCTTGGTGCAAAGCCAGCATTTATACTTTGCCATGTGTGCAATCAGGAGCGAAACAGTCTGGTGCAAACTGCACTCAGCTGTCTGTCAAAATTTGTGGATACATTGTACTGGACGCTGCCATATCATCATTGGCACAATATTGTTTGTGAATAAGACCTTGAGACAAAACAAACTGCAGGTGCAAATGAATTGCAACTAAAGGTGCTTCGGTTAATTCTTTGTGGATTTGGCTCAAACTATTTTACTGAGGAAAACCAAGGGAATACTGAAAAGGAGAATGCAATATAACACCAAAACAAGGATAGATTGTTAAACATGGTAAAAATCAATGAAGCAATTATAAATTGTTGCTATAATGTACAGCAGGGGTGTCCAAACTTTTTCCTCTGAGAGCCACAGACAGAAAAATAGAAAGCTGCAAGGGTCACTTTGATTTTTTTTTAAAGTTATTTATTAACACATTCATTCCCAGACCAGCAAAAAAATGCATCATTTGACGTCTTTTTCCGTCAATGGCAGTGAATGAGTTAAGTACAGTATTTTAATTCATTCTTCATTTGTCATCATGAGGGGCAAATAAAAAAAAACATTTACAATATAGCTACTGTAAGTTTGCTAATGATACCAGTAAATTTCAGTGAGCCAAAATGCTACTCGGATTACTGAGATGATTAAAGTATTGCTGCTTTATTGTGCACTGAAAAGACACTTTCAAAATGGAACATGTGGTGGTTTTATACTGGTGCTGTAAGAGCCCCCTCTAGAGGTGACCAATGTACTTGGAATGTGGCCTATATGGTGATCCTCTGGACACACTTATTATTTACGGTACTTTCCAGAGGAGTACACATTAAATCGGAGTGTTGGTTACATTTTTCGGCATTGATTTTACCCCCTGAAGTGTAATTTTAACATTTTCATAAATGGTGTCCAGAGTAAGTGTTATTTTACTGAGTTGATAATTTAGTGTTAGATTAACTCTGCAGCGATGCAATTAAGGTCCACTTTCGCACCTGCTCTTCTCCACTTTGAGAGAGACGAGTCAGTGCCATTTTCCTCCTCGTCGCTTATCACTGGGAAACACCGACATTCAAACAAAATAAGTTTGGACACATGATGTCATTTTCACTCATAGAAGAGACTGCACAGCAAAAACTGGAGTGTGATAAAGTTCTGTATTTTCAACTCTGCCCGTGTTACTTAAAAACATTCATCAGTTAATATAAACGTTTCTCGTGTTAATAAAAAAACATGTTTTGAGTGTTAAAAATATAACACTAGATGGTGCACTATTTTAACACTACACACTAGTGCAGTTTAAAATCAACAATGACCAGTGTTGACGATTGTAACATTTCAACTACCATCAGGTTTGTTTTAACTCCATCTTAGTGTAAACCTGAGATTTCAAAAGTATTGTTTTAACTATATTTATTAGGGCTAGGAATCTTTGACTGTCTCACAATTCGATTCGATTATGATTTTTGGGTCTACGATTCGATTCAGAATCGATTTTCGATTCTCGATTCAAATGATTTTCGATTCAAAATTTTTTGATTGACAAATGATTTCTGCTTCAATTTACAGATATGCACGATTGCCATGATCTACTCCAGTCTGCTTTGCAAGACAAAATGACAAATGCAGACATTAAAGTGTCTTTTTTTTTTTTTTTTTTTTTTTTTTTTTTTTTTTTTTTTAAACACTCATTAATTTTGTATTGTATGTACCTTTTTCTACAAAAACAGCATGTGGGCTACAACTGCCTTTTCCCCTTCTTCTTCATTTCTAATTTAAATAAAATCGATTTTTAGATATTAAATATAGATTCGATTCGATTAATAAATGAGAATCTCGATTTTTTTATGAAACGATTTTTTTTTGGCACACTCCTAATATTTAGTGTGCATTGCATAGACACTATAAGTGTTAAATTTAACTCTTTAGGTGTTGATTTAACACTGTTGATGGTGGTGTGTACTTGTATGTATAAATGAAATTATTGTAATATAACTTATTGTAAAACAATTCTCTATGTGAGAAATTATATATCACACCACCATTTTTAAGCCATCAACATACAGTTTTGCATGAAATTGTGTATATACCCTGGGGTTATATAAACTTATGAGCTCACACTGTATGGTGAGAAAAAAGCTTAATGAGCGATAAAATCCATAAATAATGTGGCGGTAGTTTTGATATTTTCTGACGTTTAATTATATATAAGTAGAGATGTGCATGTGAATTTTGGCGATCATTCATAGTAGGTTTTGTCATTCAGCGATAGTTATGTACACGCATACATACACAATGGTAAATCCTTCAAAAATGCCCAAACATTGAGTGCGAATGGTTTTCCTATTGTCTTATACGTGGCTTGCAAATTAGCACGTGCCCAGTCCAGAGTGAATTGGCCTCTTGCCCACAGTCAGCTGGTGACCCTTGGACAAGTCCTGCAGAAAAATTGATGGTTGTATAAAACACTGAGCGAGTGCTGAGCAATGATGCCTCATATCTGAAGTTTCCAAGTCTGAATCTATGTCTACTTGGACTTTATTGTGAGTGTTTTTGTCTTACAGATTCCTCCCACATTCCAAAAAACATGTTTGTTAGGATCATTAAAGACTAATTGCTTGCATGAGGGAAGGTGAGTGTGCGTGGTTGTGTGTCTCTACGTGTTAGTCCGGTGATTCAGGGAGTTCTATACACTGTACTGTGAGTTTTACAAGACACTGAATAGGATCAGCGCTACAGAAAATGGATGGAAACTAAATCCGGAGCTTGAGAGAAGGCTGTGAAATGTTTGGCCGACACCTATAGTCTGGCCCCTGAAGTACAACAGGTAGGTGGAGAAAGAGAAAAAGAGCGAGGGGGAGGAAGTGATGAGGAAGTTATTGCTGTGTTTGGCTTCTCACCACAGACAGCCTGCTGCAGAGTTTGCATCGTCTGACATTCTCTGACTTTCTTCATGAAAACATGCCTCTTGAGGTAAGACAGCATTCAGGAGACCTTTTACTTCATTTGAGGAGACACTTCTACTTAAGATTGTTGTTGCAATTCCTGTCAGAAATGATCATCATTGGCTGTCAGCCATACGGAAGATAATTTGACGGTAGTGTGGCAAGAGGAAATAAACGCCACTGTCTGTCACCAACATCATAAGAAGCAGGTTATCAGCAATCTGATAGCCTGCTTATCAAACAAAACAGTTAAGAACTTACAGGTACATTAAATACTGTAAATACAGTTGTACTCAACATCCACTGTACAATAGAATGTCATTACTGCACATATGTTTTGATTTTTCTTAAAAAAATGTTCATGTGAGAATTTCAGGAAGTCATAAAATTAGTCACAGATGGTGTCGTGATCTAGGAAGCGTGGTGGTGGACCCAAATGCAGGAGGCGAACGAGGCAGAGGTGCGGAAAAAGAAGTAAATTTAATCCAACAAAAACCAAAGTAGCAAACAGGGCTTGAAGACAACGAATACAAAAAATACCAGAGGGAAAACTATACAGGAACAGACGAAAACACTGGCAACATGAACGTGGGGAAACAAGAATAATGAACCGGCAAACACTGACACGAAAACCAGTAACTAAATACACACACTAATTACACACGACGAGACACAGCTGGGCAAGACACAAATGGAAGGGGGTGCTGATTGGTTGGCACATGAGGACGGGCAGGTACACACAGGTGGACATGGAAAGGCTAAACGAGACTAGGGAAAACCAGGAAGTCAGAACATAAACATGACAAACTACAAACCCAACAAAAAACAAAGCAAAAACCCACCCTAAACAGAACCAAAACATGACAGATGGTGGACCAGATAGTTGTTTATTTTCCTGAAATTCAGTGCATGGATCATGGTTCCAACTCTTTTTTTTTTCTTTTTTTTTCAAAGTGAGGTGAGGTAACGTTTTTTTTATTTTATTTTATATTTATTTATATTTATTTATATTTATATTTTATTTTTAATTTTTAATTTTTAATTTTTAATTTTTAATTTTTAATTTTTAATTTTATTTTTATTTTTATTTTTATTTTTATTTTTATTTTTATTTTTATTTTTATTTTTATTTTTATTAATTCAATCACTGGTGTAATAACCTTATTTATTGATTGATTAAATTATTTTTTATTTTATGATCTGTTCTTATTGCTGCTGGACATGTAAATTTCCCAGAGGGAGCCATCCCAAAGGGATCAATAAAGTCAAGTCTAAGTCTAAGTCTAAGTCTAAGTTCCAGTTGCTGACAAAGATGAACAAATGATGTAGAAATGTACAGGTTGATGGAACATAAAAGTATTTTATTTATTTGTTGTGTTTATTTAATGGGACAGTATCATGCCACCCCCATTCCTCACCCCATAAAATCTTCGCAAATAACACTGGAAATATGTCGAATATGCCTAAAAAGTTATAAAAATAAAACATGTCGTCATTTTAAAGTTGTTTGTGGGTTAAGGTGTGGTGGTAACCAACATAATTTATGCAAATTACAGTCCTTTTATAGAAACATTGTGAAAATAGGTTGCATTTGAAATGATTTACTTCAAATAAATGTTTATAAACAATCATCAACTTGAAACAAATCTTATTAACACATATGAAACAGTTATCAGCCACATAAGAACTTTATTTTTGTAACATATCCACAAATTCCTTTCACTAATCAGATCACACTCAGGCCCTTACTATTAACTTCGTGTTTTTTTTTTGTTATTGTTTTAAACATACCCGTTGTTATTGTGTCAGTCTAGTCAGCTTATGTTTGCTACAAGGAAACTAAAAACGAATTGTCACAAGACATTGAGGCAATTCACTGTCGTATGCTGCTAATCTGTACAAACAATATTCACCCTGTAAGTGACCCACCCATGTGAAAAGAACTCTCTAATGACCTCCAGGAAACAGTTTTGTTTACCTCAAG
Source organism: Festucalex cinctus (assembly GCF_051991245.1). NCBI lineage: Eukaryota > Metazoa > Chordata > Actinopteri > Syngnathiformes > Syngnathidae > Festucalex > Festucalex cinctus. Next base: position 10,566,673 of record NC_135425.1, on the reverse strand, counting down.
TCAGACTATAATACTACATCCTGAAAATACAAGTCCCCATAGTTTGTTCACTCATGACAGACAATCATGATTTTGGTGAAGATGAACTCTTACTGTTTTGAAAATGTGCGGTTGAATGATAATTATTTGATATTGATCATGCTCATAATAGCAAGTTATTTAAAAAGGAATGCAGTCTTATTTTCACAGTTCCACTGAAATATAACTGGGACTGTGTCTTAAATGCTTTAAGACACAGCATTTTTTTTGGCTGTTTAATTGTGAGATTGCTGAAAGCATCCCACATATGTGATTCATATATTCATATATATATATATATATATATATATATATATATATATATATATATATATATATATATATATATATTAGGGGTGGGAGAAAAAAATTAATATTGTTGCGCTCTCTGTGGCAATAAATTATCGATACACTGACGGTAGATATCGATACAATGTGTTCAGTTGTGCAATGTTATGTTACAAATGTTTATGCACTTTAATTTGTCTCACTTTACAACGTTTACAGTTAAAAGGCTCAGAGGCAGTGAGGCACTATGCAGAACTTTGTACATTGTACAAAGTTTTGGCATTGAATAAATGCATAATTAGACATTTTCCTTTTTATGGGCATTTGTTGGCTTTTTCAGTCACATATCGTGATATATTGTTACATTTTTTTTGACAATATGTCAAAAATCGTAGATATCGTGTGTCATGATATTATCGATATCGTGAGCCAGATATCGTCACAGTATCGAATCGCGGTTTACCCGTATCATGCCACCCCTACTCTCTCTCTCTCTCTCTCTATAAATATATATATATATATATATATATATATATATATATATATATATATATATATATATATATATATATATATCATATATATATATATATATATCATCTGATTCCACATTACTTACAGTACTCACACAATTAACGTTAAATATCAACTTTTCCCCATTCATTTTCAATGGGAGTGACACTGAACTTTTTCCAAGTCCCACTTTCTACGCCCACTTTAAAGATTTTAAAGACATTAAAGATTTTTCAGTCCATCAGATCAGGAATTGATTATAAAATCACTGAAATTATTAAATCCCACTTTAGACAGATAGCAGTTCAAGTTTTGTTTTTATTAATTTATCGCTCAACTTCAATTAAGATTACATAATTTTCACATAATTTATCTTTCAATTTACTTCATAAGCATTCAGCTTAGCATTCAGCTATTAGCATTCAGCTTTCAGCATCCCCACGCAATTTCTCAAGAAATTGCACTTTTGCAACTGTGGTTCTGCTCCTCTGTGATCATGCACGTGCTTATCGTCTCATGAACTTCATTTGATTTCATCAGTCATGCCCACCTGTGGCAGTCAATCACATTTTTACCGTTACTTGCCTTCACCAGTTGTCTTTTTTTCTGTTTTCCTGTAGCTCCCTGTTTTTGTTCACTTCTCATTAGCTAATAGTTGTTTTCTCACTCTGGTTGCTGCGACTTCCTGCTCATGAGAAATATAGCTTCTTTTTTTTTTTTTTTTTTTTTAGGTTTCCTGTATTGCTACTTATTTATCAACATCTATGTTTATCTGCAACCACCATTTCCTCTTCACCAATAGTCACAAATTGACTTAATGTTGGGTTAAATAAATAAAAAAATGTTTATGAACACATTTTATGAAGTTTTTGAAAGTATTGAAAAGTAGAGCATTCTTATGGCAAATTATGATTCACTAAACCATATGTCTAATTTTTGTATATATAGGTCAGGTACTATGTTTTTCAGGATTCACAATTATTTGATAGCGGGGTGCACATAAAACTTTATATTTCACCATTGAGTTGGATATAAAATTCTATTGCTGAATTTTTCTTATGATTATTCTATCTATGCTCTTACAGCATAACTAGCAAGAACTAGTACTGGAGATGACTCTTACAAGAGTAGGCTACATAATCAAATCTTATGAAGTCACTACTTATCCTTTAGTAGGACATTTAATCAGAATATGTATTTGTTGCTGCCACTTTACTGTATGTTCTTGCCTCTGAAATGATGCCTGATTATGTTATCTAAACATTCTGTTTCCTCTTACAAAACAGGCGGATTGGGTAAGCAACATTTTTCTGCCAATCCTTCTTAACTGGGATCAAGAGTTTTGTGACGGATTCTTGAGCTAAAGACACACACAAACATTGAAGGACCCTCAGAGCCTGGACCGAAAGCTTTGCACAATTCTGTAAGGTGTATAGGGTAAAGAACAGTGCATAAAGAGAACTGGACTGAGACTATTCTACACTGTGTGACTCTTCATCTTTCTACAGGAGCGATTTACCTGCAAAATGCAGTTCCGGTAATATCCAGTTGAGGCGTGATTGACGGTAAAAGGGGAACCTGGTGTGCTGTGCCCAATCCTGACTTCCCCCTTGTCAAGTTCTGTCTCTTTGAAAGATGTCGTCCAGCAGCATTATCAGTTCAGGGAAAAGAAGCCTTGCCTCCAAAGTGGCAAAAGATCACAAAAAGGTAAGTGCATGATCCTCGTATTTATTCTTGATGAAAGATATAGAAGAATGTGTCAGCTAACTTCACAGCTCGTCAAACCCAATTTAAAAACTAGTAAACACAGGATACAGATATCTGCAGTATCTCTTCAAACATGGGCAAAAGATATGATCATGACAAATATATATAGAAATATTTCCTGAATAAAACACAATTTAGTCCAAAATATATGAAATGGAAATCATTTTGAATTGTTTCATATTGAGTGTCGTTTTTTATGCTTTTAATGGTTGCGATATTTTCAAAAAGATTCTACATTATATTTTGCTGAATGGGAAAAAGTATGCTCCTTTTTTATATACAGTACTTATAATTATACATTTTAATAAAACCAGAATATTTAAATTATCTTGATATGCTTTCAAATTAATTTGTTTATTTTGACAATTTGTCAAGATTTCCAACTTTAGTGCTAGGCTGTAGTACATAGTAGGGATGTAACGATATCCAAACATCACGATACGATATTATCACGATATGAAGGTCACAATACGATAATTATCACGATATTGTGGGGGGGTTGCCGATATTTAAAAAAGATCACAATATTGTAAAAAAAAATAAAAAAAATAAAAAAATAAAAGGAGCTCACACTAAAAAAAGCACAATATTGTGCTTTTGTACATAACAGCAACGCATATAAAGCACCTACAATCTCTAATAACAATGTTGAGGCACTTACTCTCTAATGCAAGCACACATTGATCGCTTCACAAGCAAATTAGGTTCTCCTTCATCTGACAGTTAGCATAGATTTTAAACATAGAAGGCCAAAACATCCATAATGAAAATTAAATTGCACTAATAAACTAGCCACTAGAGGGTGCTAGAATTGCACAAATGGAAATCAACCTGACTTTTTTTAACAGATGTGTTCCCTTTAAATATCGTGAACATGACGATGCCGATATTGTGGCAGTTTTAATACCACAATATCACGATATTGGCCATATCGTTACATCCCTAGTACATTGTATACGTTCTAGCATTGTTCTGTTTTTCTCTTCATTCAGCCAACACCAGCTTCCCTGAAAGGCGCCATTCAGCTGGCCATCGGTTATGCTGTGGGAAACCTTAGCTCCAAACCCGATAGAGATGTTCTCATGCAGGATTTCTCTGTAGTGGACACTGTCTTCCTGCCAAGGTACTTCTATCTCTTATAGCAATTAGACGAGGAATAATTCATATGTGTGTTTATTTGAATTAATCACTCACTGGACCCAGAAATGGTTACCCAATCTGTACAATCCAATGAAAATACAAAATATATTGTTTAAAGAATGATGCTGAATGTCATAAGTGTAACCTCAGGAAATATTTTTGGTTTACATTGTCAGTACATCAGTATTTAAGTTTTTTTTTTTTACTTTTTATTTGTTGCACCATAGTGAAAGCTATTTGTAGTGTTTCTCTTATGTGGCTATGTGAAAATACCAAAACATTGGACACACCTCTAAATCAAACGGGATTATTGTTATCTTTGTGAAGCTCTTTGTATCACAATCTCAGAGTGTTTTGTTTTCATCTTCTTTTGTTTACGTCTTGAAAATGACATTTGGAAAACCCAAATGCAACATGAATCTTTTAGGAAAACCAACTGCTCTGTCTAACCTCAGCAGACAGCTCATTTACGATTCCATTTTGTTTGTTCTCATGCAGTGAAGGCAGCAACATGACTCCAGCACATCACTATCCCGACTTCCGTCTAAAAACATATGCACCACTGGCATTCCGCTACTTTCGGGAACTCTTTGGCATCAAACCAGACGACTATCTAGTAAGTTTCAATACTCAACTGGATTAATTGCAGTACCCTAATCCAGAGATGAATCTTTCTTAATGGTAAATTACTGAGCATACAAGTTCCAAAGTGGTAAAACATTGAATAGTGCATTATGCTGTAATTGCTACTATCACCGGTGTTATTTTTAGGGGTGTGGTGATTTAAAGCCCCTTAAAAGATGTCTAGATCAGGGGTCACCAACCAGTGTGTCGAGATAAAGCTACAGTATCCTTGTCATTTTCAGTACTCCATCTGTAATGAGCCTCTCATCGAGCTGTCCAACCCTGGTGCCAGCAGTTCCTGGTTCTACCTAACCAGTGATGATGAGTTCATAATCAAGACTGTGCAACTGAAAGAGGCAGAGTTTCTGCAAAAGCTGCTTCCTGGCTACTACATGGTGAATACAGTTATATCATTTCACTGTTCGATCCTTCCATGTATTATGAGCAGATAGATAAATAGCCAGATAGCAAGTTGCTAGCTTGCTAGGCAGATAATTTTTTTTAACCCCTCTTCTTCTTGTTTCCGGAAGCTAGGGAAAGGTGGGTTACAAACAGATTCAAGTTTCTGACGTTTTCTGGGTCTAACAGCTAGACAACTATCTGTATCTTGATAGAATAATAGAATAGTCAAGTCAAGTCATTTTTATTTATATAATAGAATAATAAATAGATACCAGAAAGATAGATAGATAGATAGATAGATAGATAGATAGATAGATAGATAGATAGATAGATAACAGTGCAGACAGTATAGCGGAAGGAAGCAAGGGGATCTAAGATAAATAAATAAATAAATGAATAAATAAATAACTAACTAAATAAATAAATAAATAAATAAATAAATAAATAAATAAATAAATAGTGACAGTACACATGTAAATAGTAGGGGTGTCACGATTCGCCAACTCCACGATTCGATTTAAATTTCGATTTTGGGGTCACGATTCGATTTTTTTTTCGATTTTTTTTTTTTTTTCCGCTCCCCCACTTTATAACACAGAGGCATATGCTTCTGTAGGCTAAGGCTAGTCTATGATCATTGGTTCTATTCATTGTACAGTAAATCTTATTTCAAAAGATCGGCTACATATAGGTGATGCAATTTCCATATTATTTTTGTGTAAATTTATGTAATATATGATAATTGACATTAGGCAGGAATGATCAAATTCAAAGAATTTATTTACAATATAAAGTTAACCGTCTTGTTCTTACTGAAGTGTAAAATAAAAAATAAAAAAACAAAAACAAAAAGTCACAGTGGGTGCCTGCCATCTATTGACTGTTTTTGGTTACAACAGTGTGCTGTGCGTTCCTCTTAAAATAATGTGCAATGTGCAACAACAACAAAAAATATATTGTATCCAAAGTCATGGAACAAATACAGCCTGAACAAACTATATCCCAACATTTACAGTTGCTGGGCATACTGTAGCGTGGTTCAAGTACACTAATTAAATGTTTGAATCCAGCGTTTTCCAAGGCTGCAGGTCTGCTGCTATAAATAGACCTATGGATCTGGCGTTTCGCGCGAGCTGAAGTGTGTGGAAGTTTCACTGTAAATGAGGATGAAATAGTTGGTTGGACCGTTGTTTTCCCACTTCTAGTTGAATTTGATAAATCTAAATCTTTGTGATGCCTGCGTAAATGTCCCGTCATGTTTGTCGTGTTTCCCGTTGTTACGGCTGGCGGCTCGGGCCCGCCGCCGGCTCCGCTCCCCTAGTATGTATGTGTGTGTTTGTGTCGGCTGGTGCCCGTATAATGGTACTTCAGTTTGAATGCGCCAGCGCGACACTCTGATTGGAGGACTGTGCCAGCGCGACACTCCGATTGGACGACTGTGCCAGCGCGACACTCCGATTGGACGACTGTGCCAGCGCGACGCTATTGTGTATCCGTGTATCGAATCGTGTGTCCTCTCTTCTATTTCGATGCTCGAAATCGTGACGTAATTTCGATCGATTTCGATAAAAAATCGAAATCGTGACACCCTTAGTAAATAGTAATGGGGCATAGACAGATTAGAAACAAAATGTGATAACAGCAACAATTTGTTCACTATGATAATTAAGGATCGGGAGTTGAACGTTAGCCAATTGGAAGCATACAGTTTGATTCTCGAAGCTGGAATAGAGAGATACTCAAATATTGCATGTCAAAAAGAGGTGGTGGGTGGACAAGAATTCTGATCATATGGAAAGAAATGCCACAGCTAGACTACACCTAGATCAGAAGTCAAAATAGAGCATTTAGTTTTACTTTTGTCACGGCGAGGAGAGGTAGGACCCAGACGCAGGATAAGGTAAGCCACCAAGGCAGCAGGTTTATTTCCGGCCAACCAGCGTCTCCTCTCAAGCTGAGAGGAGAACGGGGAAGCAAAAAGGTGGAGAACAAAAAACGCTCCACTGGGGAGGAAAAAACAGGCAAAAGGTATAGGGGACAACAAAAGGCGCTCCGCTAGGGAGGAAAAAGGCTCAAGGCAAAAAGGGGTAACTCAAGGCGCTCCGCTGGGGAGGACAAGGCACAAAAACAAGACAAGGCACAAAAACAAGGCAAGGCACAAAAACAAGGCAAGACAATAAGGTACCGGGAACAAGGACTCGAGGACTGTGGGACGCTTCCATGCACTGTGTGTGTGACACTTCGGCAACGGAGGGGAGAATGCAGGTGGCTTTTATTGTGGCAGGTGGTGGTAATCATGGGCGGGGACCGGTAATTAGCAAGCAGCAGGAAGGATAAGTGACCTGAGGTGAGAGGGGAATCATTATTTCACAACAAAACAGGAAACATGAACACAAAAATAAAAGCATGGGCCGTCACGCCGGTGGCGGCGTGACAGTACCCCCCCCTCAAGGGCCGGCTCCTGACGGCCCTTCAACATCAAAAAGTCACAAAAACAAGGGCGGGCGGAAGGGGGCACGGAGGTGGGAACACGGCCCACCCATCCGTCCCAGACAAAAAGCAGTTCAGGAGGGCGTCCGCGAAGCCCGACGAGAGAGTCCCAGCGGGGCCAGTCAGGAGGGCGTCCTCGACGCCCGACAAGGAGCAGAGGTGGCGGCGGGGTGTTCGCCGCCAGATGAGGAGCAGGAGGCGGCCGCTGGCCGGGCGCCGCCGGAACTGGTGCAGGTGATGGCGGCCGCTGGCCGGGCGCTGCCGGAACTGGTGCAAGAGGAGGCGGCCGCTGGCTGGGCGCCGCCGATCGAGGAACCGGAGGTGGCGGCCGCAATCCATGCGCCGCCTGACGAGGAACAGGAGGTGGCGACCGCAATCCATGCGCCGCCTGACGAGGAACAGGAGGTGGCGACCGCAATCCATGCGCCGCCTGACGAGGAACAGGAGGTGGCGACCGCAATCCATGCGCCGCCTGACGAGGAACAGGAGGTGGCGGCCGCAATCCATGCGCCGCCTGACGAGGAACAGGAGGTGGCGGCCGCAATCCATGCGCCGCCTGACGAGGAACAGGAGGTGGCGGCCGCAATCCATGCGCCGCCTGACGAGGAACAGGAGGTGGCGGCCGCAATCCATGCGCCGCCTGACGAGGAACAGGAGGTGGCGGCCGCAATCCATGCGCCGCCTGACGAGGAACAGGAAGTAGCGGCCCAGGCGAAGCGGCCAGGGACTGCGGCGGCAGCGGCCCAGGCGAAGCGGCCAGGGACTGCGGCGGCAGCGGCCCAGGCGAAGCGGCCAGGGGCTGCGGTGGCAGCGGCCCAGGCGAAGCGGCCAGGGGCTGCGGCGGCAGCGGCACAGGCGAAGCGGCCAGGGGCTGCGGCGGCAGCGGCACAGGCGAAGCGGCCAGGGGCTGCGGCGGCAGCGGCACAGGCGAAGCGGCCAGGGGCTGCGGCGGCAGCGGCACAGGCGAAGCGGCCAGGGGCTGCGGCGGCAGCGGCACAGGCGAAGCGGCCAGGGGCTGCGGCGGCAGCGGCACAAGCGAAGCGGCCAGGGGCTGCGGCGGCAGCGGCACAGGCGAAGCGGCCAGGGGCTGCGGCGGCAGTAGACAAGGTTCCGGAGCGAGAGGCTGTAGCAAACGAGGTTCAGGGGCGAGAGGCTGCAGCAGACGAGGTTCAGGGGCGAGAGGCTGCAGCAGACGAGGTTCAGGGGCGAGAAGCTGCAACAGACGAGGTTCAGGGGCGAGAGGCTCCAGCAGACGAGGTTCAGGGGCGAGAGGCTGCAGCAGACGAGGTTCGGGGTTCTGAGGCCAGTCCGACCCTTCACCCCAGTCGCCACGGTCCAAAGCCATCAACTCTTTTATCTCTGCAATGACTCGGGCGATGTCTTCAAGCCTCTGCCAGGTCTCCAAGTTGGACACTCCCGCTGGGTCCATGCTGGCCGAAGTGTACTGTCACGGCGAGGAGAGGTAGGACCCAGACGCAGGATAAGGTAAGCCACCAAGGCAGCAGGTTTATTTCCGGCCAACCAGCGTCTCCTCTCAAGCTGAGAGGAGAACGGGGAAGCAAAAAGGTGGAGAACAAAAAACGCTCCACTGGGGAGGAAAAAACAGGCAAAAGGTATAGGGGACAACAAAAGGCGCTCCGCTAGGGAGGAAAAAGGCTCAAGGCAAAAAGGGGTAACTCAAGGCGCTCCGCTGGGGAGGACAAGGCACAAAAACAAGACAAGGCACAAAAACAAGGCAAGGCACAAAAACAAGGCAAGACAATAAGGTACCGGGAACAAGGACTCGAGGACTGTGGGACGCTTCCATGCACTGTGTGTGTGACACTTCGGCAACGGAGGGGAGAATGCAGGTGGCTTTTATTGTGGCAGGTGGTGGTAATCATGGGCGGGGACCGGTAATTAGCAAGCAGCAGGAAGGATAAGTGACCTGAGGTGAGAGGGGAATCATTATTTCACAACAAAACAGGAAACATGAACACAAAAATAAAAGCATGGGCCGTCACGCCGGTGGCGGCGTGACAACTTTTCCTAAACATTAATGTTCCTCTCAGTTCATAATTCCTAACTCTGCCTCCGAACACAGTAAGGGAGCAGATCATTATTTACTTCAAAACATAAACTTTAAAATCCACCCAATCATTAAATTTGAGTACTGCATATGTGATTTTTATTTCTAAATATATAATTGGAAGGTGCACGGCAATGAGCAAGATTTATTATCCTGATTGCCCGCTTCTGTAAAATAGAAACCACATTTGTTATTGATTTGTATGAATGTCATCAGTCCTCCACACAATAACTCGGGAACTAGGAAGCAACTGTACAACAAACGTAAACATTTTGGTTGAAGATGTCTTTTACTAATACTCTAATGGCTTTGCATACTTTTGTTTTAAAATAGTTTACATGCGGCTTCAAGCACAAGTTATGATCAATAATAACGCCTAAAAAACTGCTAACTTGGTTATTGATTATATAATCATCATTTTATTTGTCTGTCGATGGCTAAATAATATAAATTTAGTTTAATTCATATTTAAAACTTATTAATGTTAAATCCTTTTCAAAGTATTTAATTCCACTTGTACTGTGTCAACAATGTTTAGTTTGGTGGTTAGTTCGGGCCATTATTGTTAAGTTTAACACATAACCTGTACCTTATCAGCATTTTTTGGGCCAAACCCATGGTTACATCTTTAATTATTAATAAAATGTTTGCTTTCACTTCTGTAGAACCTGAACCAAAACCCGAGGACTTTGCTACCCAAGTTCTATGGCCTTTACTGCATCCAGTGTGTTGGAGTCACTGTCCGTGTGGTGGTGATGAACAACGTCCTTCCACGTGCCATCAAGATGCACTACAAGTATGACCTGAAGGGCTCCTCCTACAAACGTCGCGCTTCACGCAAAGAGCGCGCCAAGTCTTCACCTACATTCAAAGACTTGGATTTCCAAGAGATGCACGAAGGCTTGCGCTTTGATGCGGAGACCTACAGCGCCCTGATGAAGACTTTGCAGAGAGACTGCCGGGTGTGGTAACATTTTTTATTTTTTTTTCCCAGGTTAATATGGCGTGTTCTTCATGTGTGGAAACTGGAAAGAAACAGTTACTCAAAGCTAAAGTTTTAATAATACAGTACTTAAAATTGGATCACAGAAATAAAATATTACACTAATTCTCCTGAGGTCAAATGGGATAGGCTCAGTTAGAGAGACATCTTGTTATGCTCAAAACTCGTGTTATCTGTGTTTAAAGACCCTGTAAAGTGAAATTATAGCCATTGTTTTTTACGTTTTTACTAAATGCATGACATCGTACATGTTTAAAGATAATTACTAAAACGTGCAAAGCCTGAGAACTTTGTTTGTAGTTATGAATTATGAAAATAAAGCGTTAAACTTTTTTCACTTTTTTTTTTTTTACACACATTACTTTTCTATGCATTATTTTTCCTTTTTTTTAAGCATTTACATTTGGCATTTGAGTTGTTAACTACACAATTTTCCATTTTATGTCAAATTTTGTATTCACTTTACAGGGATTTTAAGGTAAAACGTGTTAATATACAATATTACTTCAAAATTAGTTGAGTAACATCTTCTGGGAAGTGACTCATCTGCATGTGGTATTTGTAAATTTATCCATATTTTAGGTTGTTAATACTGCCATTTTTTCATCTTTCTTTTAAAGATGCACAGAGTGTAGCAGACCGATGAAAGCTCTCTTGCTAAAATGTCTGTAATTTAACAAAATTATATGACAGCCACAAAAATCACACCTAGGAGACCAAAAGGCTGCAAAAAGCTCAAAATTGCATGTTGGCCCAAGACACGGTAGTAGATCCAAGCATATTGGTCATATGACCAGGCTGGACTTTGTACCATAAATTGACCTCATTCTATTAGGTAACAGTTCTCAGCTCAAGGAAGTCTTTGTTTTCAAGTACAGTATTTCTTTGTGACATTATGATGTGCCTGGATGGACTGAGACTTGGTGTACAAAACTCTACTTTGGAATCTGGTTACAAAATACTGTAATTCCTCTTAATTTGGGCCTGATATTACATCACAGAGGAACAGTATGAATTATTTATTTATTGCATTGTACTCTGGCTCACATACATACATACATATCTTCATTAGGGTTGACAGTAAGTTGAAGTCTATCCCAGCTGACCTTGGGCGAGGGGCAGGGCATAACTTCAACTATAGTCGCCAGCCAAACATGCACAACAATGGACAATTTAGCGTCATCAATGAATCTCGCTTGCATGTTTTTGGAATGTAGCTCAAAGATGGAGTACCTGAAGAAAACCCATGCAAGCACGGGGTGAACATTCCAAACAGGAAGTCCAGGGCCATTATTATTATTATTATTATTATTATTATTATTATTATTATTATTATTATTATTGTTGCTGTCAAATTTAAAGCATTAACTAGTTAATTAATCACAAAAAAATATTGCATTAATCATTGTATTACCACAGTTTAATCACACTATTAATTTTGACGGCAGCTGATCCTTTTTAACCGACAGCAGATGGTTACATTAAAGGTAGCTGTTCGAGTTTGAGCAATAAACATAACTACATGCATTAAAGTAAAGCATTTAATAAATGTTTACATATGCCGTAGGTCATTTTTTCCCATTTTAAATTATGTAAATAATTAATTGATTAGAAAAAAGCAGGATGAGTGTGTGCAGTGGATATAAATTTTTGAAGATGTCCTCATAACATTAAATGTTGAAAAAATTAACACATAACAAGTGCCCTTCAAATTTAGCAGACAAAATATGTTGGGGGGAAAAAAAGCATTTTTAAGTCAGTGATTAATCATAATTAATCAAAATTCTAAGATGTGATTAATCTGATTAAAAAATTTAATCGTTTGACAGCTCTAATTATTATTATTATTATTATTATTTTTAACCTAGCTCTCTTTTGCATGTGTTGATGAACTCTCCTTCATTATATGGCTTTTTAGCCAGTGCAATGTTTCAAGCTAGTTGATATGAGTTCATGGGCTCGGCTGTTCCTGCCTGACCTTACAAAGTGAGCAACTTGTAAAGTTAAGTTCGCTTTGGAAATGCTCTAATGATGACCAACAAATAATAGCTTGCCATTACATATTTTTTCTTCATTTTCACGAGAGCTGCAAACCTGACAAAGAGACTCACACACAGCATTCAACTGATAAACATTCTTCTCCTTAGGTTCTAGAGAGCTTCAAGATCATGGACTACAGCCTCCTGCTGGGAATCCACGTTTTAAATCACAAGGCGTCAAACAGAGAGAGCAGACGTGACAGCAAGAAGCAAAGAGTCCTCTACTCCACTGCCCTCGAATCCATCCAGGGGACTGTGAAGGACCCAGATCCAGTGGCCGATGACGACACGTGAGGAAACAATTTGGAATTCCGTTTGTAGAAACACATGTAATTTAGGATAGATATAGTGGATTGTACATTGATTGTATTGTGCATATTAATTTTTCAAATGTGTTCAATTTCAGATTTGGTGGCATTCCGGCCAAGCATAAAGATGAAAACTTGCTCATCTTTTTAGGAATTATTGACATCCTTCAGTCCTACAGGTTCACAGTGCCTCTCATGAATACACCATCAATATAATGTTTGGTATTTTTATGTGGATTATGGAGTACATCTCAATTTTCATTGTCAGGTTCATTAAGAAGGTGGAACACTCCTGGAAATCACTTTTACATGATGGGGTATGTGCCATGGCATATTTCCTTTCTTTTGCGTGTTGAAGTGTTGAATTTATTGTTGTTTGCTTTTCAGGACACAGTGTCAGTTCACAGGCCCAATTTCTATGCAGACAGATTTCTGAAATTTATGGGCTCTGTCGTATTCAAACGCATCCATCGTGAGTTAGTTTTGCTACCATGCTGCATGTCACAAAGCCTTGATCAATAATTGTCTTTTCTTTAACACTTACGCTGTTGTTTTTTTTACAGCTTTGAGAGGAATGTCCTCCAAGAGGAAGAAGAATTCTTTCTATGTTGTTAAGTCGGCCTCGCAGGAGATACTTTCTTCTCAAAAGGAGGAGTGGGAGATGAAGAAAGCACAAAGCATGGACAACCTAGATGGTAAAGACCCCTATTTCATACATGTGGTTCTTCACCGACATTTTTCTACCAATGACAAATTTTCAAAAAACAAAACAACAAAAAATCATCCATGATTCCTTGTCAAATGTCTTAACTGTTTTTTACGGATATTTTGTCTTCTTTCATCAGTTTGCAGTTCGACCAAGCAACCAGATCTTCTACCAAAATCTACTGTAACTTTTAAATCCACTGAAGAACAGCTTGAAAGCAGGTATATAAATGGCACCCTTTGTAGTGAAAAAACTACAAATAGAACACTGCTCTACAAAAAAATAGTACATACTGCACATGGTTTGAGCCTCCTAAATACCTTCAAATACTGAAATGCCCTTTTACTTTTTAGAATGATTACAGTTGCTCTTGTTTTGATCTGCATTTTTTTTTTTTTTTTTTTTATGCTGCAGTGAACACAGACGCGCCTCCAGTTCAACACTTGCTTTGGATGACCCTCTGCCGTCCCTCAGCAGAAGCCAGTCAGACTCTGAACTGGATGTCTACTTGGTATGGAATACCTGCAAATACAATAACTTACATGCCTGACTTTTCCACTTATGTTCGTTAAGCTTTACAATGCTCTCTATTCCTTATTTCAGTTGACAACAGGCCGAATTCATAATTATGCCAACGTTTTGCAAGGGAAGTAATATAAATGAGATTTTGAGATATATTTTTGAGACAAGGTCAGACCAGTCGTTGCCAGACCTCACTTTTTTTTTCCTTGAGTACCCCTATCCAATTTGTTTTGCATTTCTCTCCAGCCAACACAGCTGAAAATCGTTATCAGGCTTCATTCGGAGCTTGCTGATTAGGTGAGCGTTTGAAACATGTGTGACATGGAAAACAGGCTGGATAGAGGTACCCGAGGACCAGGGTTGAGAGCCACTGGTATATGTGGTCGTACTTACTTACGTACTTGTGGGGAGTACTTACATCAGGGGTGGCCAAGTTCGGTCCTCGAGAGCCACTATCCAGGCTGTTTTCTATGTTTCTCTCCACTAACACACCTATTTCATGATCAGGATCGTTATCAGGCTCCCGCAAAGCTTGCTGATGAGCTGCTTATTAGCCTCAGCTGTGCTGAAGGAGGGAGACATGGAAAACAGGTTGGATAGTGGCTCTCAAGGACCGAACTTGGCCACCCCTGACTTACATTGATGTACATTTTTGTTAATCTTACAGTGTTTGGGAAACACAAACATGTACTCATCGTCTTAAACTTAACTCTTTGACTGCCAAAGACGTTTAATAATGATTAGTAAAATTCCGATGAATGAAATTCGATCTTTCATTTAGTAGCCACATTGTATATGTAGTAAAGGCAAACAATATTCTTTTTGCCTTGAAAGATGAGTTAAAATGCTCAAAAGCTGCTGGCACTGTGGATTTTTTTGTTTTGTTTTTATAACGTGTGGCAGTCAAAGAGTAACAGCAAATTTAGGGCTAAACCATATGAACAAAATTTCGCAAATGAACTTTGTTGTTTGTTTGTTTGTTTGTTTGTTTGTTTTTTCAGAAAAAAACGTTTCTTTTTCGATTTATTGGCTTCAGACAGGATCTCTGTCAATGTGCGTTGTTCAATGCACTAAAAACATTGTCTCATGTTTCATGTGGTAGAACATAACATTGTAGATATGTGCGCAAAACTTCAAAGGTTAATGGATTTACATGAAACTACCATTATTAAACAGATCTTTCCAAGACGAAACAGACAACATATAACAATGATGGTCATGATTTCCAAGTAATTTGTTTACTGAGTTTTTTGATATATCCAACTTGCCCTTTAAAAAATAGGAACATGTAATGCATAAAAGATGTCTAGTTTCAGCTAATTGGTAGGCTTTATGAAAGAATGTACTGAATATAGTCAAACCAATTACCGGTAATTCATAAACAGCCATTCAGTAGCCCAGTATAAAATGGCATTTATTAATAGGTGATTGTTTGTTTCCATTTGTGTTGCTGGAAGGCTAGCCAACAGTATCCAACACGAACAAAATCCACTCAAGCTAGTCTGCTAGTTAGCCAATAACATTTCTTAACCAAAAGTCAAATTTTGTAACAAGTTAACAACTCAATGTTTTTCGGCGTAATTGTTTCTAGTTACTTTTGACTGTTTCTCATGTGGTGTATGCCAGTATAGCTTCTAGTTTGTGGCGTACTGTATGTCAACTAAACTTGACCGCCATTGCCAGTAGGGCAAGTGCAACACTGTGAAGGATCCTACAGTGTTCCTTCCTCCAAGCATAAAATCTTTTGGGGGATTTCCCTCTTTGGGTGTTTTTCCACCCTCTTAAATCTTGACAGTTTGACTCTGAAGCTGGAACGATTTCATCATGTGACAGCTCAATTCCGAGTTCCCTGAGTGGAGTTTTTCTGCACTACGTCTCTTACATAACCACTAAATCCTCATTCGGGCTTATATGAAGCTGTTTGTCAGGCCTATATTTCCAGGCAGTATGAAAGCCTGAAGACGTTGGGGTAATCACTAATCTCTCAAATGCGATTGACAGAAAATGCTGACATTCAAAGGAAATTAATTAACTATATGCTTAAAGCCGCTTACGGTCGTAAGGGAAGCCTTTTCATTCAAGGAGAGCAAAATTAATACAGACTCACCAGATAAAATGTACCAAACAAATGTATTCTACTGTACGTAGTGACACTAAAGTTTATGTACGTATAATGTACTCTATGCGTACGTAAACAACAGGGGTGGGTGGTATATTGAAGGACATGTTATGTGCACTATTTAGATCTACAGTCATTTTGCAAGGATTTTACAGTTTATATCCATAGATGAATTTATTATAAAAGTGGCAGTTCTCAGGTTCCTTTTTATTCACATCTGACCTAAATATCAACACGGATGTGAACAAAGTTTGTCATGTCAGACTCACTGAATAAGATCAGAAGGGTCCAGACAAAACTGCAGAGGCAGGCATCCAATTGGTTGCACGCTTTCATTTTTGCTTCCCCCACAGGGCATTACACATGTACTTAAAACACATGGCATACCTACAAACATGGACACAGGTGATTGGAACCGTTAGATGGAGTACAAGAGAAAATTTTGGTTCAGGTGAGGTACCAAAGCTCTGGGGTGAATGGTTACTTGTGTGCTTTGTTTTTTAATCTTCACCTGTGTCTCGTTTGGCTTGGGTACATGTTCTGTTTGACTTCTTTGTTTTGAACAATTTCACGAAAAAACATCAGCACTCTCTTAAAAATTACACAAATAAGATTTTAACTATTTATTCACATCGAGAGGCATGGAACAAACTTGATTAGACGAGAAACAAAGAGAGTTGCACAGAGGGACAGTGGTAATAATCCGACAAAACACACACAATTCTCAGACTGCACCTACAGATACTGAATCGATCTAGTTGGTTGTCGCAAGTAAAGGGCTAAAGAACGACATCACATAGGTTCAGACATCACCTAAAGGATTAAAGATTGGCATCACATAGCCTAAAAGTAGTTGAAACTAGATGATGGTTACATCAGTTCAAAACAGACACTTGACCTCAAACTTAACAGGTCATGAACTCAAACTCAAACTTAACCCAGGCATGACCCCAGACTTGACACATAGAATCAAGGATGGCTTTTGTTAACTAAAAATGAATGTTGTTTTTTGTCAACAAGTCTTTTGGTTGTCTTGTTTTGCAGTGAAGAGACAAAGATAGAGGATGCGCTCCAGGAAGCCTTTAGAAGAGGATGACCTCACGCAATGCCATTATATAAGACCTCATAATAGAATGCATACGATGTGAATGAACTACAGGCATTTACATGCTCAAGACCTTTCATTTCTTTGAAATCCAATGAGAAGGAACATTCTGAACGACTTCACACCAAATCGAACAGAAATACAGTACAGCTTGGTTTTGTTACATCACTCATGCTGCTAAGTCAACATTTGATTTTGTTTTATGTGTAAATGTTCAAATTCTCTCAGTGGCTGGATCCCTGGGCAAATATTTTCACAATATTTAATCATTCACATTACACACATAATTTATTTTCCAACTATCTTAATGATGTTTGCTTACAATTACATTGCATCCAAACTGAACAGTTTGTGGCAATATTGAAATCTCTTGCGTTCATTTCACCTCTTTTTCCATGTGCCTTAAAATGTTTTAAAATCAAATGTGTATGACTGTATGATAGAAATACTTGTGGATTTCTTTTTGTGAAGTATCACTTAATGTAATATATGTACAATTTTAGATCAGTGTTTAGAGAGACTCTTTGGAGACAGACACGACATAAAATGTTTTACCCAGGACCTTAGTAATACCAAATAATAAAATTATTGAAATATGAAAGTTTGTATTGTTGGTTTTATTATTTTATCAAACTACAGGAGTCTTACGTTCCTTATTTATAGTGAAAAACTCAAATTCACCACTTCATATACATTACCAACCATCTGCAAAGCTATAATTGTGATGTTTGAATTCATGGAATAATAAAGCATGCTTATTGTTGTCGTTCTTTCAGTGCTGTAAGTTCAAATGACGTTAGAAAGTATATAATATCAGTCTATTAATTATCAATGACAATTTGACACCGTAGTGTCTTTAATTGTTACCATTGCACTTTGCAAACTACAGCATTGTACAACCACAGCGATAAGCAACCTTTGGCCATGTTCATTCAAACACAAGGGGGCGCACCAATAACATACCGGTGTTCTGTCCAGTAGTCCGGAGGTCGCCAACCTTTTTGAATCTGACAGCTTCTTCCCTGGCTACTGTAAACCACACGCTTCTCATTTTAATAACACGTTTGCTCAGTTTACGTCTAAACATTTCTTTGTTATTATTCTAAAACAGATTTGTTTGTGACAGCTCTATTTTTATTGTTATGCCTTTTGTTCATTTGAAGACACTGATGATTTTTCACAATAATTAGGAAATACTGTAAATATGAAACAATATGAAACAATTTCTATCAATCTCTACCGATACATTGTGAAATGATCACTTGTGCTATAGCATTCCTACAAAATCTAGGAAGCTATTTTAGAACAGGTCAGCGGGCATTTCAAGTGATCCTTCCGGGTGACCTGGTGCATCATGTTGGTGGTGACCCCTGACATCCTCTCAGTCGTACAGCGTATGAGGCAGGTACTGAGGTACAGAGGATTTTTATTTCAGTAAGAGTCATGTCCAATACCACTAACGAATAACAGTGTTACCTCAGTCGAAATGAGAGAGAGGGGGGCCATTTTATTTTGTAAATTAAAATAGTTTTTGTTTCTTTAAGTTGTAGAACCTTTTCATTTTGTTTGTTACATATGAGCCAAATACCAACTATTTAGATTAATGGATGCAAACATGATGGTTGTTCGTCTCTGTGTGCCCTGCGATTGGTTGGCAACCAGTCCAGGGTGTCCCCCGCCTACTGCCCAGAGCCAGCTGAGATAGGCGCCAGCAGCCCCCGTGACCCTTGTGAGGAATAAGCGGTCAAGAAAATGGATGGATGGATGGATGCAAACATCTGCCAGTGAGCCCATGTAATGTAAGCTATTTTCCAATATTTTGCTCTCAGTATTTAAAAATTTACCTTTCAAACAATTGCCTTATAGGCCTATTCACAAAGACATAAATAGAACATCCTGACATACCTCATAGTTAGGCCTATATTGAATTTGGCTTGTCGTTGAAAACAGAAGGAAGTCCCACACCAACAACAAAGGCGAAGCCTTGTTAAAAACAAACAAACAAACAAACAAACAAAAAAACTAATAGTTTCGTGGGCCACGACCGCGCTCAGCATCAGACAGAAGAAGAGGTTAACCATCCTCAAACGCTTTGAACTTTTGGATCAGTAAGTAAGTAAGTAAGTAAGTAAAAAAAAAAAAAAAACGAGAGAGAGAGAGAGAGAGAGCGAGAGAGCGAGAGAGAGAGAGTGAGAGAGAAATTAGATATTTGCACGAAATCATAGTGATTCAGTTCATGCCTTTTTTTTCAGTTTATTATTTTGACAGGATGAATGACTCAGAATGACTATAAATGACGTCACCTTTTTTTTTTTTGCCTAACTGAAACTTCTGTGCAAGCAACCACCTGCCTACTGCTAAACCACGCCCACATACCTGCGAGAAACAGGAAATGGCGCATATGTGGACCTAATAAATTTAAGCAACACGGTAAACGTCTCGTTTACCCTCATATCTGCAGCTGTATCTGTTACAAGTACCCGTATTTTCGATTAATTTTTTTCTGGAGACACCGAGAAAAGGAAATTGGGGACGTTTTACCAGGTATGTACCCTTTTGTGTCGACACTTGTATGTGTGGGTCTAGACGTGTTTGGACATTGAACCGCTCCTCACGTATATAGTTTCGATTAGTTGGGCTTTCAAAGTTTATTTGGGTAACTCTTACTTCCTTCTAGTAGTAAGATAGCATTTTTTTTTCTCCAAACTTGTATCTCTTTGTAGATTGAATCGGTTCTTGTTACGCAAATGTCACACGAGTCTGTTTTTTCTCTCTCTCTGTGTGTCTTTCTCAATTAGTTAATGCGAAACTACTAATTAATCACATTGTTTACATTTTCTCTCGCCCATGTATCATAGCATAATTTTAGTTCTCCCCCTTCCTTTTAGTTCCTAGTGATTAACTATTATAATAAGCACCAATGTTACTCTATAATATCGGTCTTAGGCCGGTAACTAGTATGCCACCAGGTTCTCATGTACCATAACAGCCACTACAATAGACACAATGGCACACATAAATATGATACAATTGTATTATTCTCTCTTTCAACGATACATTATTTGTTCATCAAATGCCTTAATTATTGCACATTTTCCAATCTACTTATGTGCTAAAATGTGGGCTAAAAAGTTGACAGAATAGAGAAACTTGGCCAAACCCTAAACTGGAATAAACAACTCCAGTCCTTACACAATTTAAACATCGCTTACCATCTAACTATGTGCGAATACAAGCGTAAATAAAACTTAACTTAATGGCCTGGAATAGTTTATAGCTTGGCTTCATTAATTCAACTCAACTCAACTTTATTTCTAAAGTGCTTTAAGAACGGTCATTGCTGTATACAAAGTGCTGTACATAAACAAACATCAGTTTGCAGTAAACAAGAACAACGCAAACATTTCTTCTGCTCCCTGCAACCCCAACCCGCAGAGGAGTTGCTACTACTTGCTCCCTCTATTACAACAAGAGTGCTACTGCCACCTACTGTAGTGAATGTGTAATTACACTACATTCGAGTACGGGTGGGGGTGGGGGTCATGTTCCCTACACAGTTGCCAAGAAAAATCTTTAAAACGGTTGGCGAATGTTTGTGGCCTTGAAAAAAACCCCATAGTGAGTCGTGACAGTATGTTTGAATAAAATGAATCATCGCCACGCACTATACGGTAGGGCTGGGTGATATGGACAAAAAATAAAATTGCGATTTTTTTATTTTTTTTTATTTATTTATTTATTTTCCCCCACCCCCTAACCCCCAGTCACAACCCCCCACACCCCCAGTCATTCAGGACAATTGCGATTTTAATGTAATAAACCCAACAAACATCTATTTAATTGTGTTATTTATTAAAAAATAGTTGCTGTGCAAAATGTTCAGACAACAACAATGTATGCTGATTCTAAATCAGTTTTAACATCATCTTAACATTTGTAGTTTGTGCTTAAATGTCTCAATTAAGTAGTTGGTAGCTATTGTAAACTACCCATCCAGCATTCTGTCACTTGTGCAAAAATTACAACTCACAATAACATTTGTATGTTATAGAACATGAAAACAACAGCCTTTGATAACCCAGAAGAGAAAATTCAATTTCACGATTTTGCAAATTTTCAATGATTTCATTTTTTTAAATGACGATTAATTGAATTAATTTGTTTATAGCCCTGCCCTACTATACAGTCTTTAAAAAGAAAAACTGCGACTATACAGTATATTGCACAATGGTAAGCCTGGTACTTCATCATCATTCTACCCCTGTATGACATTTGCGCTTTCATTGACGTGACGGGCAGGCAGCACTTTTATGCTTTTCCCTTTGTTGAATGCTGTTTGGAACTGGAGTCAATCAGGAGGGACACACCAACTGGCGTCCATTGTTAATGCCTTGATGTGCTGGCAGTCATTTGCAAAATGATAAGATAACTTATCTTGATTTATGACAGCATCCCTTCCTTGCAAATTGTTACTATATTTGTAATACTTTTTTTTAATTTGTTTTATTTTTATCTATTTTGTCATTTCACTTGTGTTTGATATGCACGTGAGGACTATGGCTGCCTCGATTTCTCAACACAACACACATCAGAGATTTGTGAGTGGTATTTGTCACTCCATCTGGCTCGCACATGCATTGCATATGGACATTGCATAATGGCCTTGGGCCTTAGTAATAGCCTGTTGGGACAGAGAAACAAAATGCTTATGTAAAAGCATGGTGACGATGACTGGTTGTATGAGATGCAGCTCGTGTAATCATAACGTGTACGCTTGCCCCAATTTTGACCCTAAAGCTGCAGTGTTTATCGCAAACCGAGGCCGCTTTCCACATGCAAATGCAACACAGAGCGAAATGCACTTGCTAATCTATGTGACATCCCTTTTGGAGGCTGACATATTTGATTATATACTGCACACAAATTTTTGGTTTCGTGCAGCTCAACAACAGTTCTGTGATTTTGTGTTTACTGCTGCCCCCCGAGCCACAGGGTTCAATCTACAAATAACAACAAACCACTGTTTTGTCCAGAGGCAACCCACCATCCTGCTGTTAGATCGCTTCACTTGCGTCAGTCCTTCGGCTTACTTGCAGCTGGTTTACTAATGACATCATGCTAAATATTGACATTTCACCTGCTTGTTATTAAATTGAGTGCTGGCATTTACTGTTTAATCCTTCTTGTGACCTTTCCCATAGTGAGGTTATTCATGTTTTACAAAATAATAATTACATACGATATATTGCAAAATTATTTTGCAAACCACGTTATGGATTATTGACATCAGGTGTGCACATGTTCCTCCATGTGGCATTTAAAATCACACCCACCCTGTACTCATCCTGGCAAATATTGCACTATATCTTTTTTTTTTTTTTTTCTTTCTGCTTTTGTGCTCTTGTTACCCAATCGTTTTTAAAAATAGCTGCTCGTTATTTCCCTGCCTCCCTGCTGTGCTCGTAGTATGCGTATAAGCAAGGATTTCTGAAAGCTGCAGTAGCTCCCATGGCACTGTCATCATGACATCCAAGCTCCTGGAACATAAATCCTGGCCCGAGTTTGCAATGGCTGACGACAAAAAAATCAAGAGGATATTATTTGTTTACATCAACGCTCCCAGGGCATGATGGCCTTCAGTCAGCTGCTGACCCAGGGAAAAGTTGCAGATTTGTTTTGTTGTTTCATCCTGTTTTACTACAGATCCAGCATATTTGCATTGTGAATGACTTCCACTGCAAATTATTTTGAGTGTTTCAAAATCTGGCCAGGCATCCATGGCAATCAGGCACAGTCACGTTTGTCCATCCCAACTGGCTGTGTTGTTTATCCTGTTTTGTCCCCAGTAGCCTGGAACGTGATTGCTGTGACCAATGGGCAAATAACCGTGTATGTATATATGCATGTAAATGTAACATAAAGATTGACCATCCATCACAGACGAATTTTAAAAGTTTGAGAGATTCAGAACAGAATGATAATGATAGTTTGTTCTTGTCTTGCCACTACTGAAGGAGTAAAAAATGTATTTTCCTCTGCTTATATGTAATATGCTCACACCATGCAAAGCGACACACCAATGGAGTGTGGAGTCGGTGCGCCACGGTGTGTTTAAAATGTCGATGATCATAATAAGTCACATCAGTCTTCTAAGGTAGCTAGCTGTGTTGTTCATTGATGCTGGAGCCAAGTGATCCATGGCTAAAAGTTGTCACAGTTTGGGTGGTTCGGGCTGTCCAATCTAGTCACTGGTTCTGGATGTTCTGGTACGGTCGATGTGGCGTCACCGTTGTGCCTTGTTTTCTCTGCTTGATGATGCCTGTCTGCATTGCGTTCCGTGATATGCTTTCAAAATCATTGTGTCTCTCCCGTGACTGATACGGTGAAGTTTTAGGTCTATCTGATGCTGTGGAATCTCTCTGTGAACCATGGCTTCTGCTCTAACATGTGATTACAGAAATGACAGGAGAAGCCTACCAGACAATCTCAGCTTTTTTTCAAGGTTCAGAAGCACTTTACATGGCGGAAGGTGTGTGCTGAATCCCATTTATCATGAGATTGATTGTGATTGCTCTCAGTTATCATTTGTTTTGTTTTACTTTTATTCTGTAAAAGATACATTTTTCAAGAGGTTATTGGTCACATTAATGGTGGGGAGTCTTTGGAAACACTTACACTGTGTTTCTTTTTTTTCTTCTTCATATCACAAAAGCCTGGCATTTGTAGCTTGTAGTCTCTGACTGTTTATGACAACTCTACCACTTATGATGTGGCACGGTGATTGAGTGGTTTGCATGTCTTCCTCACTTTTCTGAGGCTTAGGGTTGGAATTCAGGCCCTGGCTTTCTTGTATGGAGTTTGCGTGTTGCATGTTTGGTTCAGTGAACACTCTAAATTGCATGTTTAGTGAATGTGAATGATTGTTTGTCCATATCTGCCCTGCAACTGACAGGCGACCATTTCAGGATATTCCCCGCCTCCCAAAAGCCATCTGGGATACTAGGCTCCAGCTTACCTGCAACTCTAGTGAGGATAAACTGTGTAGAAATTGCATTGGCTGGATGATCGCATAATATAGCGTGGGCAGCATATTCAAATGCAGCTCAATGCTCACAAATAATGATCATGTTCACAAAATCCTATTGATGCTGTGAAAATGTGTTTTGTATGCTCATATCATATCATCCTGTTCATTGAAATTTGCATTTACAATTTCAATCACTGAAATATTAAGTTCTGTCCTGAGTTAACCCACTATACAGGGTCAACCCTAGTTGAGGGGTGTGTGTGGGTGCGAGTGTGAGGTAGTATGGTTCAGTCTGGGTATAAATGGTGAGAAGACTTAGCCTGGTTGAGGGATTAGAGGAGAAGGGGGCGGGGAGCATGCATGATCTGTCAAGGGCTTAATTCCACAGTTATCCCTACGGCAGCAGCCTCTGTGATGGCAGAAGCTGTGTTTTCATTAGTCTAATATTCAGAGAAGCTCCACAATTATGTAAGAGTGACGTGCTGTCATCCTCTCTCGGCCGGCCCACCGCCTGGCAGGAACGTGGCCGTTTGTTTTCCTTTGATCCTTCATCACTGGGAGAAGCCAAAAGGACATCTGTCAGACTGTGCGGTCGGGGACGGTACTCGTAGTAGTCACGCCACGGCAACATCGCTGTTTTGAGGCTATTTGGCATAGAGGCACTTTAATGCGTTGAAGCAGCAAGAAGGAGTTGAGAGTTTTTGCAATGCAGAAGAAGATGAGAAAGCATGTGGAGATGATTCTGGTCTTTGTTAGAAAATGGGACACCGCTAATCGATGAGGCGATCTGTGTGATGCTCTCTGCATTGGAGGAGTATTAGAAGATGAAGTTTAAGAAGTTCATTACGATCATGCAGGCAGCAATGGGAATCGTACCCTTGAACAAACGAGAGCTTCTTCCACCGGGCAGGAAACTGTGGAGACCCCCTGGGTGAGTTCCAGTACTTTGTGTCTTTTGACATGCAAGTAAATGTTAACGTACTGTAGTGTATGTATGTTGTACAAAGCACATTGAGTTGCCTTGTGTATGAAATGTGCTATACAAATAAACTTGCCTTGCCTTGCAAATGTTTTAACATCTGAGGCTTGTAATTAGTGACTTTCGACTCATAATTATACTATACTAATAACTAAATTAAGACTCTAGCACTGAAAGAAAGTTTGTTTTTCCTGTTCAACCAGTCAGTGGCAATGCGCTACAAAGAAATGTTATCTCAACACATCCTAGATTACTACGGAAGAGACACACACCATCACTCGCAACCTCAGTGTTACAACATTGCAGTTGACTGGAATATGGAAGAAGCCAAAAGCCCGTCATAAAGTGCTTACTTTTGTAGCATTAGCTGCCAGATTAACACAGGGGAGCTTGTGCCATATGACAGCTAACAATGGTAATAAACTCCATCCTACAGCCATATGTATAATGGGCAAAAAGACAGAATTGACAAAGCATGTCAATTCGTTGAGTTTCTTGTAAACATTCATGTATATCTCCACCTATTTTGACACGTCTGTATTAACGCATTCAACACACATAGCTTACTAAGTTCAGATGTGCCTGTATTTAAAATGCTCCAAGGTAGCACCTTTTTGAACAAGTCAAAAAATGGAGACATCTTAAAACACTGAGCCAGCCGGTCAAAGGAATTTACGTAAATGAGTCAAAAAAGCTACACAACGTGAGTTAGTTTGTACTTGTAGTAATACATTTTTGAATGTGTTAAAAAAAGCTACACAACATGAATTAGTTTGTACTTGTAGTAATAAATTAACTCCAATAACTACCGGACTGAGCAAAAAAAGGTTGGTTAATGGTGACTGGTAAGTGCATTGACTTGTTTCGCGCTGTTGAACTGTCAACCAACCCATGAATCCATGAAGGTTGACTCGCGATTGCATTATATTTGGGGAGAAATTATTGTGTATTTGATTTTCACCTAAATTGTAATCAGTAGTCTATGTGATTATAAAACGATTACCAGTACTATGCCCCGAATTAATTGCGCCAGAAACAAAATTAATCTAGAAACACAGCCTACCACATCACACAAAAACTCAATTATAGTGGTGCCAAAAATCACCCCCACCCATCTATGCCGAGCTCCAATTCACTACAATATGTTTCAAACAGCAATGGTGACATTAAGCTATTTCTTGACAATAAAAGTACTTGTACAGAAGTACTTGCTTTTAAGCAACAAAAGTACCGGTATATATAAGTTATATGTAGTATTATGGAAGGCTATAGTATCCTCCAACATTAGCCAATTTGCCAATTGTAGACCGCAACTGTAAGATGGCCCAGATTCATGTGTGGAGTCGTATTGAAATTAAAAGAATTGACATTTAAACAAACAAGCATGTTTGAAGCTTTCTATGAGTTGTAGTAACATACAAACAAAGTGATCTAGCTTTTTACATTTTTATGCTTCTCCCACAAGCACTTTAGTTACAGAAGCCTAGCCTTTCCTCATACTTGGATAAGTTTGTTTGTGGAAGGGCAGCAGGTTCTATCATGCATTCTGCTCGCCTCACCCACAACACAATGCTGCAGTATCAGACTCAAATCATGTTGGTTATTGGATAGCATAAGATCAGATCACCCTAGTTTCAGCTCAAATGGGAGCACACAAGTTTGGACCTGTTTTCATTGGATATGCAGATCACTGGTAGCTACTGCGATTGAAAACAGACTGCAGTCATCAAAGATTTGTTACTAGTAAAAAGTAATTCCTTTCAATTGAATGTATCCGGCTGCAATAGGCTATGCGCTTACCTAAAAATTCCACGTTCCTTTTGTTACATATTCTAGTTCTATTATTTAAGTTGTGTACCAGAATTAGATGTAAATACCTGAAAACAAAGTGCTGAAATGTTGTCATTATTCATATTTGTTGTCAACCTCAATTGTTTTCAATTTACAGCAAAAATATTGCTTCCAGTGTTCATTTTGGAGGGCAGTGTATGTCTTCCTGAAAACTTGGTTTGTTTCTTGAAGCTTGTTTTAATGTAGCTGTGGGTATTTTTCAGCAAGGAATTTATGGGTTGCTATTTGCTAGAAGGTATATTTTCGGTTTGTTTTTTTTATATTCAAATATGAAACGATCAGCTGTGGCGTAAAAAACAGCTATTTGACAAGTTTGAGTTATCGTAGATTTGCTCAGGTGTCATATTACGTGCTGTTTAAAACTTGTGTTCTTCCACTTTTTAAACAGGTATGTTCATTCCATCTCTTCTGTACTTATACTGTGTACTTATTCGTTTTACAAATATTGACTCCAGGTCCAAACAGAGTGGCTTCTGACCACCATAATCCTTTTCTGAGCACTGCAGTCCACAACTACCTTTTCATGCCACTCAAAAGTATCCGCTGTTAGCTTTGTAAAAGCAGAATCTTATCAACCTATGATAAGAACACAAAATATTTAATTTGGATTCTACCACCCAAAACCATACAGGAAAATTCCCTCAAGTATTCACTACCACATCTATGCCAGGTGTTTTTCTTTTATTTCCTTTCCATATTAACGTTAACCAGGGTTTCCATTACATTCGCTCAGGAGTGACGGCTACGATTTAGGAATGCCGGGCAATTCAAATTTCTAATTAAAGCAGGTGGAGGCTGCAAGGGAGGAGTGCAGCCATGCAGCGTTTCACCACATGGATAGTGAAAAGGTTGACGACAGCAGCGATCGACATTGCAACCAATTTACCACAAACGTGGCATACTTAACAGTGCCAAAATCAGATGTGATTGCTAAAACTAAGGACGCCAAGACACTGCTAGTTAATTACGCCATCATTGTGTGATACGGCACAAGTCTCAGGCATGAGCAATTAGCCGCTAATGGGAGTGTAAACGTTGAAGTCTTGATGGACACAAGGTGCATTCAACTAGCTCTTCTCTTTTACTTCGCAACCAGGTAGTTTAAATGGGAAATCAACCCAAAAAGGTTCTTTATACTAATATGTTTTATGGTCTCCTACTAGTCTAAACATGGCATTCTGATTAATATTGTGTTTGTGTAAAATGAGTTAAGCAACAAAATCATTTTTCCACTTGCTGTCCCCCTGAAAATGGCATCACACTTGGCCGGCGCTCAGGTAATGACCAATTACAGCTCAGCTAAAGAAACCAGGTGAGCTGTGATCGGTCGCTACCTGAACCCTGAGCAGCTGTGACTTTATTTTAAGTCAACGGCAAGTGACAAAAGGTCACCTTAAGATGGATTAACTCATATTCACCAAACTGGTGTTTCAGTGGTGGTTATTTGTGACTGTTGATTGTATTTAACAACGTCCATTTTAGTTTGTGTGTAATTATAGTAATGATAGTATACAATTTAATTTTTATTTTGTATTAATTAATTTTGTATTATGTGTAAAATTGTAAATCATAGTTATGTCATGTGTTTTTCTCTCACAGGGATCAGCCTGGATCTGACCAGACTGCTGCTCTTTTTAAGTCCAACCGCAAATTCTGCTGGTCCCGAGAAGCCCATTACTTGTATCTTCGTCGCCTGTCTTCACGCAGCTTTTCGGCTATTATGATGGTACGTCATGTCAAATGGGGCAAAATGTGGGTGGTGTGACTCAAATGGATGCTTGTGTGGTATTAAAGGGGAAGTCAATGTCACCAGTCTAAACAAGGCATTCTGATAACATTGTGTTTGTGGAAGATGAATTAAGTAGAAGAATCCACCTGGTTTTATCCATCTCCGAGGGTGGCCATTTTGCCACTTGCTCTTGACTGAAAATGACAACATTGTGCCTATGGGCTCAGGTAACGACCGTTATGAACCTGTTTGTATTCTGTGTTTGTTCATGTGATGTTTGTAAAAATGAGCCCTTAAGCACTGTGATGTCATTTTCAGTCAACAGGAAGTGGCAAGATGGCCACCCCCTGAGATGGACAAAAATTCATATTTCACTAACACAATATTAATCACAAGACCATGTTTAGAATAATGGGAGCTCATAGAACATAACGATTTTCACTTTGACTTTCCCTTTAAGTTTATGCCATAAAACCACATTCTTGAACGATGTTCAAATATTGTCTCCCATTCCTCATCAACCTTTGCGATCTGACACGTGCATCAAGTTCAGCTCCGTGTTTTTCTCCTCTACTGTGTAGATGTAAAAAAATGATGTTATGAAACATTTTTTTTTAAATAATCCCATCAAATGACAAGCTAAGAGATACGTGCATTGGTTTGTTTTTCTTTTTTACTTGTTCCAAAAATAAACAAAGCCTCCTCTAGTTTCTGGCACACTGCTTGGAATTAGAGTTAGCGTGTGTGATTCAGTATGTCCTTGACTTCTCTCCCTTTATTTGAACACAAATACTCATACGTGGCGTCTCCAGCATGCATGATGATAATTAAACAAGAGACATGCCTCTGTCCGGACTTTTCACTGTCTGACTACGGTAATTATTGAGGCCCGAGAAGCTGATCTTCGTTAGAGTGGACTAATTGAATTCCTCTGAGTGGTGAATTGTTAAACAATGTAAAATATGCGATAAGAAACATAACATTTGTCATGAGAGAAAAAAAATATTTTGTGTGTACTTAGCCTTGTGCTGAAGATAATACTCAAATAATGGAACACAAACACATACAATGTAACAAATTAGGTTATTGTGGGGCAGCGCTATTTTTTCCCAGGGAGATATGTCATTAACTCATGGATAGTAACTTTACATTTTTCACATAGTTCTGAACCCGTTCCACACATACCATTGTGAGCTTTTATTCAATGGCTCTTTGTTATTTTTCTTGGACTGTCTGACTTGGACAGAGTTTGGATGACCTTAACTTCGTCCAAATATTGTTGCCTTAATGTGGAACTGGGTTGTTCTGAGTCTCCTCATTCATGTTCTTGTGGCATACACCGCAGTAAGTCAATCAAATCCGAATGCAATTAAGATCCAAAATGACATAGTTGTGTACTCTGTTACAGTAATGTTCATCAAATTGTCATTCAACAATAAAATATTTTGTTTGTATTTCTTTCTAAAGATAGGTAGAATACACTATACTGTATAATCAACTGCCTTCGGGTGCTCATTGTGTATGTATGTGTATTGTATAATATTGCTTGTTTGTGTTGCTTGTCTGAAAGGCTCACAGCAGGTTAACTTTAAATCAATGCGAATCTGGACTGATCCATCACGGGGTATTGTACTCTTCAGCACCTTACGCACTTTTTCATAGATTATACGGTGTTCATAAATGTATGGCAATCATTTTAATTTATATTAATTTACAAGAGGACAGCGACGAAAAACATAACATTGAGGTAGTTGACACAATGGACCTTTAACTTTGTAATTTGGTATTACCCCCTCACTCGCGCCATTTGGTATGATCTGTCCCGAGCCAAGCGTACTCGGTGGGTGCTACTTTTTGCACAGATGCGAACTTTTTTCTTTCTTTTAGTTATTTTAATCCCAGAATGTAACTCGGGAAGGCCATTTTTCAGGTTTTAAGACTGAAATCCGTTCGCCTTAGAACGCGTAGAATTGTGAGGGAGTCTGCTGTTTCGAAAATCTTGAGCCATTGCTAAGTGCGTGATGCCTGTGAATGGAGGGGGTCTGCTCTCCTTGGGCAGATATGCTACTCATTATTTCAGTGTAAGTACTACATCTATCCGTGGTGTTCGTTTTAAAGTACAGATGCACTTATGTTTACAGATAGGCCTACTACTAGTGTATTACGGTAGCGTTGTCATACAGCATGTAATCGGAAGGAAACGCAAAGTCATACTGGGCGTTGTTGCACCTGCTGTGTCGATTGTGAGTGAGTAGTCTAATGTACAACACTTGGGTATTTTTAAGCAGTGCTAACTTGCTGCTAATGTTCTAACATTTGGGTTGTGTTTAATCGTTGATAATCTCCTAAGAGGCCGGCATGTAATGGTCTGTTAAATACATTAGTTCAATTTGAGTAATCCTTCCTAGTATTTGTAGTTCAGGGCAAATTAAAGGTTAGTGGTTACATTACACATTTCCAAAAGCGATGGTTTAGTTGTTTTAACTCATGTCACGACTAGCATCTCTCCTTGCCCTACGCGGTGTCACCAGCAAGGGGCAGCCTCGGACAATATTTTCTACACAATTTATTTTGTATCCATTGTTGAGGTTGTACATAAAACAACAATAATTGTGTGATAAGATGTTATACCCAGTCTTGGTCAAAGCCTTATCAAAAGTGCTTGCTTGCACTTGAAGATGCTGATGACTTTGTTTATGTAACGGGATGCATTGAAAATGCACCGTCATACCCATAGTGGTCCCTGGACATCTACTTACATTTTCATTAGTCAAGATATATGGTATTGTTTTTGAGGGTTAGAAGAATTTACATGTACCGGTAATTCCAACATACTTGTAGCAAGAATTTGCTACAATTTATATAGTTGTTACAAAACAAAAATGTGTCACACAGGCCTTGAGAAAGCAATGCTTTTGCTTGGAAGGAACGAACAGCCAACTGATTTAATAGACAAGAGCCTCTCATGAAGTGTTCAGATTTACATTAGAGTGAATATTGAAATGCTAGTTTCTCAAATTGTTATCCATTGTTCAGATGTGCGTTGCCGTGCTGGACTATTTCTGTAATCATTTTACACAACCAGAGGCTAAGACCTAGATTGCTTGTTTGGAATAAAACTGTTGTATGTGGTTTTGCATACGTGCAGAATAAGTTCCTATATAATACTCTATTGTCTTTAAAAGGGTGACCCTGTACTTGGACTCTTCCCTCAGCTTCCCCCTTATTGGAGGAAATTGTTGTGTTATATAATGGTCTAAACTCGGGAAACTACTGCTTATCCTGCAAGCCAGCCTGCTGGTAGCCAACACAATCGTATCACATCATAGTAGAAATGTGTCTGATTGAACCATTTGCCAAAAGCTTTCGGGTGGCATGCTGCTTATTCATTTGAACTTCATCTTGTAGTTTCTTTGTGGCTGCTTCGGAGTGAACTTCATTTCAGTTGTATTGTAGGCGTGGTGTTTCAATCTATTGTTTTTACAATAGCATACAAGTGCAAAGTTGTGTTAAAATCAAAACATTGAAACTTGGAAATTATGCTGATTTATTCTTTATTTCTCGTCTTTGTTTTCACTCTGTCGTGCTCAAACTAGTCTATCATTTATGTAGTCATGCACCATTTTATAAAATCCCAAATGTGTAATTTTCCCATTTCATGTTGAACAGTGCACACTCCAATTACTCGTATCAAGCTTTGTCTCGCAAGGATTATGTCATGAGTTAAAATTGATAGTTTTCATTCACAATTTCACAACACCGCAATCAAAAGTGATCATATTTCTTTTCCTGTTGGCAAACCCTAATCCCTAATCGATAACATTTCCGATATGTACTATTACCATTTCAAATTGTATTTTCCAATATCATGGTATTTATTTTCTGTGAAAGTACAGTAGTTGCGATTTTTCAATTTTTCCCATTTGGTGCACACAGAAACCTCAAACAAACAAAAAAAGGAAGATGCAAACAGTTGGAAGACGTGAAGAAGAATTGACACAAGACAGCAAAAGATGTCAGGCACGTCTTAAAGGTGTTACAGGGACAGTGTGTAAAATTTTTCAATGTTCATTCTAAAAAAACAAAAAAAACTATTCCTTTCAATAATATGCAAAAAGTAAGTTCTGTCACATCAACATACATTTTTAAAAATATAATTGTAGGTCTATTAATCGCTAGTTATATACTGCCATCTTTCTGCTCCGTATACTTGGTCTCTCTGAGGCACAGTAGTGTGCCTGCTTCAAAATGCAAAGTGAACTTAGGTCGATGCATTCTATTAGTTCACCACTAGATTGCACTAAATGATACACTCTGACCCATTACAAAGGACTAGCGGAAAAGTGTGGGATTATTTATTTATTTGTTTGTTTGTTTGCAGATTAAAGATGAACTCCAAGTAATTAGGATGAGTGCAAAGAAATCAGGACAAAAGTTTGTGAAACTATGCTACAAATCTTTGGACTCCTCTCCTCCGACACTTAATATGTACGTTGCGGTAATGCAGTTGTCCACTGTACAAATACGGGGTTTTTTTCTCTGGTCGACTGTGAGAGGAGTAATGATATGATGAGTGGGAATTTTTTTGTATTTTTGTTTTAATCTTATTTTGTTTTCAAGTTGAGCAATTTCACCTGTGATTTTTTTTTTTTTTTTTAAATAACTCCTTCACTCCAGCCATTTTCACTAAAGCACCCCCCTTCGCTCCTGGATGTTTTACTGGATTTTGACTGATTTTGCAAGGCCCACAGAATATTGTGTTCTATTACTACAATAACAAAAAGAAAGATTAGAGTCTCTTCTTTCATCAGGAAAAAAAAGTATGTTTCTATCTGTTTCTGTTTTGCAGCAATTAGCATTCGAATATAGCAAAGTTTCATCATCATATTACAAATCTTTTTAAAACAGTGGGGAAAACAGGTTGTTGCAACATGGCTCTGGTTGATCTCCTATACTCTGCTGCCACCTGCTGGCCTTTTTTGTAATAACTACCATTGCTTCAAGCATTCTCTTCAGTTCAGAGGCTGCATCAAAGCCTTCTGTATGCTCTAGCAAAAAAAAAAAAGGTTAAATACGTCATTGGTAGTATTGTAATATTTAAAATACAACGTATTTATACGTTTTTGGGAACAAATGAGTTAATATTCTGGATAATAAGTGTTATGGACGTAATAAGATTGTGTATATTGTACTTGTCACCATGGTAATAAACAAGCCACAAATTGATGTTTGTCATATAAGTAGAAGATACAAACCCCTACACAGGGCTACTTAACTGTAATGTTGTTAGTTTGGTACATTAACAATATCACTGAAAAGAAGAGCCTGAGGGGTTACAATTAACCTAGTAGCCGTCTTCGGTGAAGACCATGGTTCATGTGACTATAAGCGAAGTGTGCATCTCGGTAGCGCGGTGCATTATGGGTAGGCCGGCGAATAGCCTACATCGCAGGCAAAGTTAAAATAAAATGAGTCAAGTCAATGAATAACACTTCAGATTTGGCAAAAACTTATAGAGACTGCCGACTCACTATACAATGACATGAAATAGTTTCATCTCTATAATTCGCATGGTTTCCCTGCTACTGTTTGTTCCCTTGTTGGCTAAATGATCAGAAAAGTGGGTCATGATGATTGTTAATGCCAAGTCCTGTAATGTCACTGAGCAAATTTCCTCGTAGGTTACTTTTTTTTTTCTTTTTTTTTTTGTAACCCTACCACATCTCTTGCTTCCAATTTCAACTGTCATTCTCTCGTGTTGGTTTGGTGCTCTAAAACTTTGGCTATTATTTTATCTGTAGCAAAAAATCTAACTAAAGAAATGTTGGTTTGTTGTTGGGATGCTCATGCGCACTCAGAAGGTTAATCACCACCCACCATACAGGCGTTGGTTGGGCTGTATGTTTACACATCCTACCAACACTGGGATTTGTGCTGAATGTAGGCCAGCAGAATCACGCTTACGTCAAAGGCAGGCAGGCAGATGCAGGGAGAGAGCAGCTGGTGGTTGTGCAGCTGTGGCCAAGGAGAGGAGTCTGTGGCGCACATCAGTTTGCCAGAGCACCGCTGGCGGTGATCAGGCCAAGACACCGAGAGGAAGAGAAGGAGAGTGCTAGAAATGAAGACTGTTCTCAGCCTACACAGGAAATGGGCCCACGCCGTCAAAACCATACGCATCCTGCAGGGACTCGTGAGTGTTTTGAGTAAAATGGCTAACTTTTATCCGTTTTTGCTCTGTTAGTCTTTTGGTTATGGAAACAGGTGAATTCATGCAATGTAGAGTACTATGGTAGTGTAGTTAAGAAGGTTAATTGAATGGTGTCAGGTTTTACATCAAATCATTGATTTTGCTAGGTTCAAATATAACTTAGAAGTGATTTGCAAAATCTGTTGTTCCTAAATTTTGCACATGATGTGTACAAACTGTTGTTTTTTTAATGATGAGTTTATATGATGCCAAAGCGATAATGTATCAGTGACTTGTGCTCCAATTACTGTTGTCCAGCTTCTCAAAATGCAACGGTGTTTTTCTTGTTTGTTTCAATTCTCACATTTAATGTATACGGTAATTATTTAGTCTTCATATTGATTGTCTTTGTTGTTCTTTAGAAAACCCTTTGTGACACTTGCATTATCAATTTGTCATGGACTGAAAAAGAATAAAACTAAATCGATAGACGTATAATAAAGTCTTGAGTAATATCACAATTTAAAAATCAGCCCTGAGTAATATCACAATTTAAAAGTCAGCCCTGATGCATCTCTGCAGACAACTCATTGTTTTAAGAGCTTGTGGTTGTGTAACGGAACAGACTAATGAAGTGCCTTTGTCATTACATCACGTATTTCATTTTTAAACAGTACAGTGAAATGAAATCACTGATGTTAATCTTGCCTTCCTCTTTCCAGAACCCGGTTATGGAGGAGACGGTCTGGGAGCAGTACACAGTGACCCTGCAGAGGGTGAGTCCATCCTCACTTTATCTTGTTCTTTTTATTTACATTTAGACACGGACTGATGCTGCCCGTTGGGATTTACAAAAAGCCTAACATTTAAAACTGGGCATGCTGCAGTTAGCCAACAAACAGATGTGTGCACCCTGCGTACAGATGGAACAGACATCTCTTTTAATTGGGCTGCATCAATTTTCTCTGCTGCTTGTACACATTAGGGTTGCGGGTGAGCCAAAGCCTATCTCTGAGTTCGGGTGAGAGGCTGGGTACCCCTTGGACTGGTGCCAGCCAAATACAAGGCATATAAACCAACAGCCATTAATGCTCCCTGACAGTTTTAAGCAAGGGTGGACAAATTGGTTTTGGCCACATCAACTGAACTCAACTTTATTTATAAAGCGCTTTAAGAACAGGCGTTGCTGTATACAAAGTGCTGTACATAAACATCAGTTTTGCAGTAAACAAGAACAAAGCAAACATTTTGAAGTGCGAATACAGTTTTTGTTTTTTGTTTTTTCCTCACCAAAAACATGACGGAAGTGGTGTTTTCCTCCATTCGCCCCTCTATGAGAAATTCTAGGTAATTCTGCCCTCCAATCACCAGCCCCTCTCAACATGAGAAAACAAGCGAGTGCTCACTTTATGACATCATAAGATGCGGACCCACCCCCGCCTCTGCGGACGAAACGCACGCCCACTTTCTCTGAGACCTCCATCGGATAGTGACAGTAGCCTTTATCAGTAAACTTTCTATCCAGATGAATTCAAAGCAATCAATGATCCTTCACATTTACAATGCCAAAGTGCAATGATAACTGGCTGTCTCAAAATCCCACAAAAGCTCTGGCTGACACTTGTGTGAACGAATCGTACAGCGGTTAGTGTGCTTGCTCTGTAAGCAGCAAGTTACTAGTTCGAAACTAGCCTGTTTTTTTTTCCTTCATCCTTTCCTCTCTCTTCTTCTCTCTCCTCCCCTCTGCTACGATTTCTTGCGACAAATAGCCGTTTTGTTTCAAATGTTTATTTAAGAATTGGCTTGCGTCAAGTTGCATGGCGTACTCAAAGCAGTGCTCAAACGCAGAGCTGCAACAGCAGACTGCAGTCGGCTCGCCGGGGGTGCGGAAAAAAAAAACACGGGGAGAGGTGGGGTTTTACTGAACCGGGTGGTTTACTTCTGCGTTACAAAACTAACCAGCAAAACACCTAATATTTCATAAAAAATGACATCGCCATAGTGTCAAAGTTAAGATTTAGTCATTTTATGCCTATAGTTAACTTTTGGAATGGCTTAAAATACCGTGGTGTAATCCCGCTTAACTCAATTGTGTTCCACATTAATTTAATGTCTTTATATAGAGCACTAAATTGTTTTCATTAGCTGCTACTTGTGTAGATATGTTATGTGTCAATTATAAATAAAGTTAAATTTACAAGCAGTCATTAAAATTATAGTGGATCCTCTGTTCATGAACTGAAACAACTTGGTTTGTGAACCAAAATTTGCTATTAATATGAATGGAAATATAGTGAGTCCCTTCCACCCCTAGAACCAAGTCACTTTTCCCACATCCGGCACAGATGCCCAGCAAGGAGCAGATGAGCAGGGACCCTCGACCAATGCGGTGGTGAACACGGCGAGCCGGTAACCTCCCGTCGGACACCCGCGATGGTTATGTTCGAAAAATCGCTTCGCCGTACCAAGCCGCTCCGTTATGTGCACCAGCAGTGAAAGATCAGCACGCTTCATTTCTGCTGTCATAGGAACAAAAATTCTGTATGTCTGTCTTGTATTGCACATAAGAGCGTTTAAAGATTTTCAGAAGAACTCCGGACACCACGGCAGCATTTTCCAAAGCTTCCACAATCACTTGTGGGCCATAAAGGCTAATTTACAGCAAAAAAACAAACAAAAAAACTGATAGTGTATTACTATTTAGAGTCTTCAATTAACCTACCGGTACCTTTCTCTAGAGAAAATCCACGCAAAAGAACATGCAAACTCTCCACAGGAAAATCTGAAACAAATTAGTAAAACAGAATAGCAACTTTTAATGTGTGTAGTTTCTTTAACAAAAATAAAATAAAACTGTTAGTGTGAACTGTGAAGTGATTTATCATTGTTCTTTTTTCATTTCTAATACTATGGGGTGGGTAAAATGCATACTAAGCGACATTTGATGTTTCAACATCTGTGTCAATATCAACAGATGCAATCAACCAACCAATACAAACATCAAAGTGTTTGTGGCTTTTTGTAGACAAATAGTTAATACACTTCCAATTTTCATTTTTCTATAATATGCAGCAATGCATTTACTTGTTGTTACTCAAATTTGAAATAATGTGTATGTATATTAGATTTCAAGCGGTATACTTGTACATGATTTAGGGGGTGTGCTGTTTAAATGACAAATTATACACACTGCAAACATACTATTTTTAGACCAGCAGTGAACATCTGACTCATGACCATGTGTCCCTTGGGATTTTTGTGTAAATATTCAGCAGAGCCAAAGACCCAAGTGACCTTTTTTTTTCTTTTTCTTTCTTTGCACCTATTGAGAAATAGGCTACTTGTTTCATGAAAGACAGAAAATAAGAGTGCTGTGTGATATGGACAACATTTTATATCCAAATTTAGATAAATTGATATACAATCTTGGAAAAGATTATGAGACCAGCTTGTTTTCTTCAATTTCTTGTTCACATTTGCCCCAAAGCTGGGCAGGGATAATTTTTCCACATGGACTAATATTACTGCAGTCGCCACTCGCCTGCATCACTCCATGTAGAAATAAGTTGATGCAGTGGTGGCTATCCAGTAGCAAAGAGTCTGTAAAAGACAAAAGAATGTGCAAATGTTTGGAATAATTTCACACTTAGATGATTAACTACAGTGTATACCATAACTGTACATTTATGATAGCCAGGTAACCTATCGAAGTTAGTTAATTTAATATAGCCTACCATTGCTAGTTGGAACATTCAAATGCTCCCGCAAGTACCCAAGAATAGAAACAGTTGTCAGTTCACTTTAAATCACTTAATTGAACAAACAGTGAGAAACAATTGTGTTAAATACACTTTCTCTACGCAAGTTGCCAAAGGCCACAACTCGCGCAGAGTGACTCAACACACAGACTTGGGTTAGTCAGTTAACAGCCAGCCAGCTCTACACTCTCATTCACCAACAACCACGTCACTTGTGTTTATATCTTTAACACGCTTCTTCTTGTTTTTCTTCTTCTTGTTCTTCTCCTTCTTGTCCTTCTTCTTCTCCTTCTTCTCCTTCTACTTCTACTTCTTCTTCACTGTCAGTTTTTAGTAGCTTCCTCGATTAATCAATTGGATAATCGGTAGAATACTCAATTACAAAAATATTTAATTGCTGCGGCCCTAATTTTGTTTTGTTAGGTTTTTATGTACAGCACTTTCGTTTAGCCGTTTCAGTTGTCTTAAGGCTATAAATACAATTTTGTTGAGTTAGTGTAGCAACAGACCCACCCAATACCCACTACACAACAATAACAACAAATGATAGTTATATAATAGACGTTTATCTCACATTACGAGATGTACCGTAACATTGTAAGGGCAGTGTAAGCACTGTATTTGATGTTTGACTCATACACATTTATCCAACAAGCAATTAACTTGACACAAGGTCAAATTGTCATTTATTGTTAAACATGTACTGTGAGACCAGAGCAAACCAGTTGAGGTTAGTTAATCATCATGATGAGCCTATTGTCTTCTGCTACAGCTCATTGTAGCCGACAAAGCTGATTTAGTGGGTTGGGAAAAAAAAAAAAAAAAAGTCCTCTACTCCAGGCATTTGACCTCCAGCTCTCAACCTAGCCACAGCCATCTGTCACACTATGCTCCCTACACCTACTTTGATTTTCTTCTACTGTGTGTTAAGTAAGTCTCTTTGGGGAAACATCCAAATCAACCCATGCAAGAGGTGCAGACATGTTAATCCTGTTAAACAATAGCAAAAGTAAATAGTAAGATTGGGGATTGAAGGTAGTGTTGTTCCGATACCGTTTTTTTGCTCCCGATACCGATACTGATATCCAGCTTTGCAGTATCGGCCGATACCGATAACATACTGATACTTAAGGTTTTTTTTCCTCAACATGAAAAAGCTGTCCTGCCATTGGTTCAGAGCATTCAATGGCCAATAGGATATCTTAGATCGGCATGCAGTGAACATGTCACATACCAGTGAATGTCGTGCACCAGCAAGACACAAGATGCTGCATCCAAAATCCTATATTAGCATTGGAATTAATGGTATCGGCATGTTACTTGTGAGTAGTCACCGATACCGATGCCACTGTTTTAATGCAGTATCGGCACCTCTGCCGATACCGTTATCGGTATCGGAACGACACTAATCGAAGGCTTTCTTAGTGCTATGTTTAATTGTAACAAGGCATACTGTGTATTTTTCTGTGATGGTCTACTCGACGAGCTGCAAAACAAACTGTTATACACGTTATACACACGTGCTAAACACGCGACCAACTCGTTTCTCCGCTTTGGCACCTACTGCTTGTGCAGCATCAGGAGAAACTGGATGTTCAGTATCTTGCGCAAGAAACACTTCGACATGGTAACAAGGGCCAGGGATCAAGCCCACAACCTGGGTTGGAAGATGACCACTCTTCCACTGATCCAGTCATTAAGCCAATCAAATCACTTCATGCACTAGAGTCCAATGTCAGAGACACAGAGCTACTGCAAACAAGTCAGCAGTGAATGTTGTTATTTTTTGCTTAAGTTCAAATTTCAATGCATTGAGAAAAAAACAACACCCTAATAGCTAATTATCAGGCATCAGAGTGAATCAGTAAATACAGTTTTGAAATTTTCACAGATGCTTTGAACTAAAAAGGTGCTTGACATGTTTTGCAATTGCAACTTTATGCTGCTTTGGCTTCAATATTTCATATTTGGCACATGTGTACACAAGTTTTATGCATGTCACGTAAATAACAGCTTAATTTTGAGCACTAGCCCAGTCCTTGTAGAATATGCAACAATTACAATTAAAGTTTTTATTCGAAAAATTTGACAGTCTACAATCATTTAGTCAAAGTCTTTCACACTGTCAACATTTATCATGTATTCACAATAATCTTTAAGCCAATTAGACAGTGGCTAATTATGGTGGCTAGAAAAACATTTAACGGAAATATTTAGTGATGCACATCTTGATATTTTATTTCTAATGCTAAACCCTCTCTATATCTTATAGTGTATAAATCTTACCTGTATCTTTACCTATATATTACCTGTAATAGTGTAGAGCAGTGTTTCCCAACTTTTATTGAGCCAAGGCACATGAATTCTAAACTGGTCATTTAAACATTTATCCACACTATGGAGCCAATATCAGGAACATTTCTAATAACTCTTTGAATTTAGTATCAATAGCTTATTTGCCACCCTAGGGATGGCAAATAGGGTGGCAAGGCATTTGGTGGAGGTGGCAGGTGCCACCCCTTACCATCCTGTAAAACCACCTTTGATGTGTCCCCTTAGGACCAGTATATTACACAGATTATAGCACACCCACACAGATCATACACTTCTAAATCCAATGTCATACAACACAACAATCTTTCAAATATTTAAAATGTAGTGTACTATATCAGCGAAAAGAAGCCTTCTTCATTTTGTGTCGTCTGGTCACTTCACCCTTCCACTATCAGCATTGACCATCTGCTCAAGATAGAGGAAATTGAATGAATAGAGTGTTTTTTTTTATGTACAGATGGAGGGGATAAAGCGAAAGGGTTTGGCAAATCTCTGAACTAATCTCATCTGCGCAATCCGGAACAGTGGCAGGTAGATTGTGTGAAAGCCACAACACAGCGAAAGGCCTTTACTGTTTGGTTTGGTCACACCTTTTGCACAAGTTGTAATTTGGTAACATGATGAATCTTCAGATTAGCAAGGCTTTTAATCACAGATGCAGAGACCACAATTTCAACGAACCCAACAGTTTTGAACTGCCTGTATGACTGCAGCGCTCACGAATGCAATTACACGGCCAAAAATCCCTTTTAAATGCTATCACAATGTCATAGAGACACGATAATACAGTGGGAGCTGACACACAGCACAAGGATTACCAAACTGCTTTTTCGCTCACACGGATTTACACGCACGCGTGCACGCAAATAGAATAGGTCCGACCTTTGCTGGATTATCATGTTTAATTTTCTTGTTTCTCAGGATCCAAAGATGGGCTTTGGCATTGCTGTATCAGGAGGGCGAGACAACCCGAACGAGGAGAGTGGCGAGACATCCATTGTGGTGTCTGACGTCCTGCAGGGAGGACCAGCTGATGGCTTGTTGTTGTGTGTATTGCTATTTCATTCCTTAAGAACTTGTTGCACTATCAGTTGTCATTGTCCATTTCTGTATGCCCAAAAAATAAGTTGCCTTGGTGCATATTTCAAGTGGCATTTTTTTTAACCTACACCCTGCTTAATTGCGGAAACTCCCACTTATTTATGCGTTTTCTTTGGCCCAATCCCCTGGTTCTTTTTTTTTTTTTTTTTTTTTTTTTTTTTTAATCCAATCGACCGATTTTTTTCGATTGTAGTCTTTTTCATTGCAATTACAATGGCTATTAATATTTGCAGATTTTCACAATTTGTGGCCGTGCCTGGTCTCCATCCCCTGCAAACAGTGGGAGTCCTCTGTATAGTGTGTAAGACAAGATGACACACAGTGTATCCCGTCAATGCGAGTGTGACATCATCAAAATATGCTAATCAGTGACGTATTAATCACCGCGTCTGGTCAACACCTCAAATGCAGTAAAACACCTGCTGGAAATCTAAATTAAACTATAGTATATTGTGCAAGTAAGTGCACATTGGAATCCGACATTTAGGCCTGCAGTGTAATAATTCCAGACTTTGAAAGTTTGTCGGCCATGAGGCACCCCACACTTTCTGCACAGGGAAATCATGTCTGGTTGTACATTCATCAGTCATCTAACAGATCATTTATTCACTCACTAAAAGTTTGCCAAAGTAACAATTGCAAGACATTACAAACGAGTTGGCACAGGTACTGCAGAGATTTAGCACTTTTGTTTATAGTTGCCAACCACCTGGATTCGAACTATGATCTATGTCATCAGTCAAGGGCGTTATAGATTGTCACCAAAACAATCTATAAGGCTGTCCCACATCCTCACTCAGAGGCAAAAATCAGATGGTTCACAGCAGGAACTGTTGTGATCGTATTGATGAGTAATATGTTTGAAGGGCAGCTGATGTAACTGAATTTGGGCTCACTGGCTATCATTCTTTTCTTTTTATTTATCTTAACTCTTATTTTGCAGAACTATGGTACATAAATTAGTATATTGCATGACTAAGAGTTTCACTCATATATTTCATATCTGTTATGTTTAGTGAGAATGACAGAGTGGTGCAGGTGAACGCCATTCCCATGGATGGGGTCATCCATTCCTTCGCTGTCCAAACCCTCAGAAAGTGTGGAAAAGTTGCAAAAATCGTAAGTTTAGGATTTGTTTTGTTGAATATATTATTTCTGTATTGAATATCTTAATTCTTAATTGTAAATATTTGGATTAACAGATTAAATTCAAAAGGCAGAAAAACGAGCCGATCAGTTTCAGGCATCGCTATGAGGCAGAAATCCAACTCATTAGTCAAGTACCTGCCTCAAAAGTAATGAAGAATAAATAGCTCTAATGTATTTTTGGACAAATTCCTAAACATTTTAGAGCAACATATGTGCTTTGTTGAGCACGGTAGGTGGACGATGATTTA
This sequence comes from Festucalex cinctus, assembly GCF_051991245.1. Lineage (NCBI taxonomy): Eukaryota > Metazoa > Chordata > Actinopteri > Syngnathiformes > Syngnathidae > Festucalex > Festucalex cinctus. The sequence continues at coordinate 10,523,198 of NC_135425.1, read as the reverse complement.
AATGTCACGTAAAAATACTTCCCAATTTAACTTGAATCCAAGTTTTCATCTGCAGTTTTTGTAAAATCATAACATGCCGACACTTCTTATTTGAAGATCGTCTTTGTTGCAACTATGGTTCATTTGATAACTTATTACAGCAGGAGCTGGATTGGAGAAACTGAAAGCCTACTGCTCTGAGATGCTAAACGTAGTTAAATACAATTTTGACACCGTAATATCAAGCATCTGGAAATGGATTGCCATTTCACAGTTAACTGAAAACTGTTTTATTTGCCATTGTAGACACAACTTCCACTTCCTTTGGATTTGAACTCAAGAAGCAAAAATGTCTTACTCCTATTTTTTTTATTTGTGTGAAATAACAGACCGTCAAGAGACCGAGAAAGGTTCCTGTAAATGTCCTGAATCGTCCTGGCTCACCTGATGATCGAGTTTTCAACAATGATTACACTGAAGATTACAACTACGACCAGGACCGTCGCAGTGTGTACAGTAACAGGCAGGACCACAGCCTGGAGAGGGAACAAGGCGGCTATATGGATTCTGGCTACCAAACCCGTGAGCGTGATTATGACAGAAACTATGACCGACGAGAACGGGGCAGGAGTGCAGAAAGAGAACGTAGCCCTGACCAGCAATACAGGAGAGATGGTAGCAGAGGTCGCGCCTTGGACAGAGAACGTAGCCCTGATCGTCACCACAGGAGCGATCACACACTCAACCGTGACTATAGCCCAGACAGAAGATACCGTAGCGAGCGCACGTTAGACCGAGACCACAGTCCTGACCGGCGCTACCGCAGCGAGCGGGCCCTCGACCGCGACTATAGTCCGGACCGACGCTATCGTAGTGACCGTGCGCTAGATCGCACCAACAGCCCCGACCGACACTACAGACGAGACAGTCACAGCCCGGGACGCAACCATGGACGTAACCACAGCTTTGAACGCGGACGAGAACGAATTCCCAGTGACCCGAGGAAATATGATGAGCCTCTTAAGAGAGGTGCAAGCAGGGACCGGCTGGAGCGTTCACCGTCACCTGCGGCCATGCCCATCCCTATGCCACGTCCTGCTCGAGAATTGGAGCCACTGGAGAAACCTCTGAATGTTCTACTGCTGAAAAATCGGCCGAACGAAGGTGAGACACAACAATACCATATATTGTATATAAGGTTTGATATTAGCTTTATTTGTATATATATATATATATATATATAATTTATTATGTGTTCCAGAGTATGGCCTTCGACTGGGCAGTCAGCTTTTTATCAAAGAGATGACCAGCACAGGGCTTGCCAGCAGAGACGGGAACCTACAAGAAGGAGACATAATTCTGAAGGTGCAAAGCATTTCTCCAGTGTGAAATTTGTGAAAGCACGCAGGTTCAGATGCTCATCTTAACTACACAAAGGTTATCCGGATTTCCCCCTTTTATTTTACGTATTTAAATTTATATTTTGTTGTGTTTTGAAGTGATTCAGTATTGTTTCACTTCAAATTAGTAAAAGTGAAAAGCTTAAAATGGCATTGTAAACTTTTAAAATGTTAATGTTAATGATTTCTCTACATCCTGTATACGCCACCAAAGCCCCAGATGAGTACAAAGAATCAAAGAATTTTTATTTTTTTATAACTGTACCCATCAACTTCCCTTCAATGTGAAGTGTTGGGGCACTCCACAGTTAGATTTTTGGATTGGCACCTTGCACAAGCTTGACACAAAGGCTGCAGTTATGCTTTAGGCTAGAGGTCGTAATCGCGATAAAAAAAAAAAAAAAGTGACAAGGTCCACAATGCACCTTTAACCCTCAAATGTTATTAAAAAAAAAATTAAAAAAGGTTTTATAAGCAGTAAAACAATAAACTCCTATTAGTAAAAGTTAATTGAAAATAGTTAAGGTTTTTTGCACATTGTAAATAAATAAAGGCGTAATTGTAAATAAATTGTAATACATTTTGTTTTATTTAAAAAAAAAAAAAAAAAAAAAAAAGCAGCTGTGACCCTTGTGAGTATAATGCAGTTCAGATAATGGATGGAAAATGACATAACAGACAGAGCTTTTTGTTTTGTTTTTTTAAATCCATATAGCTTTGCCTCTAGACAAGAAAATAGTTAACTGCTATACACTATGTGAGTTTAAGAAAAACTATAGTCAGTAAAAAAAATAAAAAGAAAACTGTTCTTACTGTCATAGGTTTATTGTTTAATAACCCTTGCTTGAATTCCCTGGTATTAACCTGGGGGGAAAAAAAAATGCTCCACAAAATTAGAACGCTCCTCAAATGAAGTCGTTGATTATCAAAACTGCGCCGCAAAAAATATATATACTGTATATGTATATACGTCGAGCCTTAATTCAGGGTTGGTCATCGCGTCACTGTGTAGCTCAACAGAGTGCCGTGTCTCACTAGTTTGGTGCGCCCTCCCACTCAGCCTACAATGCGCTGAACTTTAGTGTCATAAAATACATCAATTGCCAACACTGACGTATCTACTACACGGTGGGGATGCTCAAATGCAACTAATCCAGTTTTCAAAAATAAAGCTCCAGTGAAAATAGAAAATCAACTAGTTATAAATTCAAGTTAATAAATTTGCTGTAAATACTAGTTGGAAAAAAAGTGAATTTATAGGTTTGGTATTGGTGTAATGGTGGTGACTCCTGTGCCATGCGAGCCCAGCCTACTCGGGCTTGAAGCTGTGCTGCCACTGTGTCACCTGGTTGGGAGCCTGGGCCACCAATTCAACTCAGAGGAAAGAGGTTTTAGTGTACACTCGCGTAGCACCGCTGAGACCACGATGTCTTTGCTGCTACTGATTAACAATCATAGCAAAGAGATTGAAACAGTCAAAATTGTGGTTGCATTTACATGATGGTGATGGTGCCACAATTGCAATCAATCATTAAACATTCGGGGGATAAACAAACTTAATAACATTTAGAAATTTTGCATCTCATCACACAAAAGTGCTTTTTTTCCAGACTGACTGGATGCACCTTAATGCTCTACACCAGTTTTCTTGGACACAAATAATTGTTTTATAATATTTAACAGTATAATAGTAATATGTTCAAACCATTTATTTTATTGTAAATTATTTATTTTTAATGTAGTATGTAACGTACCGGATCGTTAACAGTATCCATTCCTTACTAGAAATTATATTGTTAAAATCTCAATGATACTCATCCCTAATGCCAATCGACATTGTACACCTGTTATAAGTGTGGCTTTCTAGTAAAAGAGTGCCAGTACTGGAATGGCCTGCCAGCAGTCCTGACCTGTCTCCATTTGAAAACGTGTGGCGCATGTTGAGGAGCAAAATGTGTCAACGGTAACCCCCGCCCGGACTGTTGAGCAACTGAAATTGTACATTCAACGAGAATGGGAAAGAATTCCATTTCAACATCAACAATTGATGTCCCAAATTCCAAAAGACTTATTGAGTGTTGTTCATAGGAAAGGTGATGTGTTCAATTTTTTTGGAGCATGTTGGAGGCATTACAGTGTGAATCATTGAACATTATTTAACAGTTTGAATATTGAATCACTTGTCTAGTGTATTCAGTTCCTTGAAAATGATTTCAATATCATTTTTGGACGTTTTACATTGCGTCCCAAATTCATTGGATTTGTTGTTTGTAATAACTCTGTGTGCATCTCATCTCTCCAATGTCAGATCAATGGAACAGCGACTGAAAACCTTTCCCTCAGCGACGCAGGGAAGCTGATCGAGAAGTCTCGCGGGAAGCTGCAGCTGGTAGTCCAGAGAGACAGGCAGCAAGTGCTGATCCGAGTCCCCCCAATGGTTGACAGCGACTCAGAGCTTGATGGTGAGAGATACTTGAAACTGAAAAGCAGCAGATCCTATCCGGTGTAGAACAAACGCGGCAGTCGTCGTCACGTATAACCCCCAAGAATATCGACTGCATGAGAATCAAATGTGGAAATGTTGCATCTGTTGTTGCATCTTGTTTTGTATGTGTCCCTTAATCCTGTGTTTCCATCATTGAATAAAAGTTGTACTTTCACATCAGTTTATAGTATTCTTTACCTTTAGTTCTCACAAAGCAGAACTTCACACTATGAGCTATCCCAGGGAAGCAAGCAATTCTCATACTATTGCCACCTTCAAGAGAATTCTCTTTTATACCTAGTTGAAATGTCACGTGACCTAAAATTGTGCTGTGATTGGTCCAATCCAACCTAGATAGGTGGTGTGAATGGATGTTTTTGCTCACCAAACATCTGCAGGGAGGGTGGAATAGCCAGAGGACCTGTGACCCACTTTGTCTGATTTTGGGACTGTGTGTGTCTGCGTGTTTGTGTGTATGTGAAGGTTCTCACCCGCCTTTGGCAGGGTGAACTAATCCACCACTATAATCCTGCTATTGGATATGACAGAATTTCATCATGTGATGGTTCACACCATACCGGCCATGTGGCTCATTGCTTTGAAAATCAATAATGGTATGTGTGTGTGTGGTGTGCAGTGGCATGTAGTTGTGTGTACATATTTTCTAAAGCCTCAAATCACTTTAAGTGCATCCACTAATAGTATAACTACAACTCTGTTAACCTCTGAAATGCAATCAGATATTTGATTGTACATTTGCAATAACAGTTTTATGGTGATGCTTAAATGCCTTTTATAATTCATGTAGTTGAACTTGAACCAGTATACAGTATTTTATTTTGGTTTGGTTTATGTGGGCTAAATTACGTCATATAAGAAATACACAGGACAATTTTCTAAGTCTACTGTCATCAAAACATTAAGATGACACAGACTTAAGTCTCTCAACATCCAATTCACACTAGAGTTGTCAAGCTGTGTATTTCTGTATGTTGCAGATATTTCTGAGATCGAGTCCTACCGTTCCTACTCTCCACAAGATGAAAGACGAGGCCATCATTCAGACCTATCATCGCACTCCTCCAATGAGCGGCTCCGAGAGAAGCCAAGGTTCAGTATGTTACTATTAGAGCATTCGGGCTCTTTTAAAAAGAGTTCTTCACATTATTCCATTTTTTTTTTTTACATCCTGTTTTTGTGGGTTTTATTAGCTGGGAGCCCAAATGATGTCAAGATAAACAAATACCTGAACTCACTTAAATTGTTGTCCCTGAATTTATAAAAGTTTGACTTTCTGAATGGAATTATGGAAATCATTCAACTCTTTGAGGATATTCTAATTTTTTGACGAGCGCCTGTAATTCATGTTTACAAAGTTTAGAGACATTGTGCCTTATTGCTATGACTGCAAATGTTAAATACTGACTGTCTTACACCTGTAAACCAGGATGGCCAATAATTTGCGTATCCTTTTATTACTAGGGAGGAGCCATCTAACCGGCTGGCTAAGATGGGTGCTATGCCCACCCCATTCAAAGGTCTTGACCGAGCTGTGGAAGACACACCCCCATTGCCTCCTGAGAGGGAGGAGTCAAGACCACAAACGCCACCAAGTAAACTTTTTTTATTTTACTTCCCAATATTCAAAACATTAAGTTCATGTGAAGTATTTACGTACTATTATTTTTGCTTCTGCACTGCAAGCAATCGCAGTTGGCCCAAAGGTTCACGCTCCTCCTAAAGTACCACTAAAGCCAAACAAAGAAGACCAGGAAGTATACGGGTCAGTAGTATATCAGATATTCTTGATATGTTGGTGACTACCATTTATAAAGGTCACATTTCATCTGGTAGAGTTCTGTATGATAGTAAATTGATGTTTTGTTTTGTTTTTTGTTTTTTGTTTTTTTGTTGGCATCTTCCAGACCGAACACATTGATGGTCCGTTTTCAGAAAGGTGACAGCGTTGGTATGAGGCTTGCAGGAGGGAATGATGTTGGTATCTTCATTGCTGGAGTTCAGGAAGATAGTGCAGCTGAACAGGAAGGTCTTCGTACTGGGGATCAGCTTGTCAAGGTGAGGTTTGCTTATTTTCTCAATTCTAAACTTGACAAGATAACTCGAGCCGTATACTCTGACTTTAATATATGGTAAATCTAGACCCAAAATCACAATTCATTATTGAAATGGTAAAATGTAACATTACAATTAAGCTCATAATAAGTGAATTTTATCATAAATCAGTGTGTTAAGTGTAGTTCATGTTATAATCTTGCTGTTTATGCTACAGGTGAACAATGTTGACTTTAGGGGAATGGTCCGTGAAGATGCCGTCCTTTATCTCCTGGAGATTCCCAAAGGAGAAGATGTGACCATTCTTGCACAGAGCAAGCCAGAAGGTATTTTGTGTGTTTGTCCAATGTCTCTGAATTGGCTGACATGGTAGCTCGTATTTACAAGTAATAATTGTACATAATAACTATGTAAAATGTAATGAAACGACATCAGATAACTAGACTAAGTACAATTTCTGAAGAAATTGCATGGGAATGCTAATAGCTGAATGCTAATGAAGAAAATAAAAAGATAAATTACAAACTAATTAACTAGGGGTGTTAAAAAAAATAAAATCGATTCGGCGATATATCGCGATACTACATCGCGCGATTCTCGAATCGATTCAATAATCGGCAGAATCGGTTTTTTTTGTTTGTTTTTTTTGGGGGTTTTTTAGGATTCACACCTTAAGCATGGAAGAATGTTATATGAACGGAACATTAAGCCTTAATATTTTATTTTAATGCTGTTCAAACATGAAACAGATTACAACCTCTAAAAGACTGAAATTTCAGATAAATAATACATTTTGATATAAATCTTACACTCTACAAGCTTACTGATTAGTATTTTCTAAATTTGAATGAAAAAAAATCACAATTCGCAAATTCGTATCGGGATTAATCGGTATCGAATCGAATCGTGACCTGTGAATCGTGATACGAATCGAATCGTCAGGTACTAGGCAATTCACACCCCTATAATTAACTATTAATTACTACTGGCCGTAGTAGTAGTAGTAGTAGTAGTAGTACTAGTAAATATTAAGTAGTAGCTTGTAGTTAAATAACAAATACAAACCCATCCACCCATTCTCAGTCAGCAGTAGTCACCCACCATAAATTACTAGTATAGTAAAGTTTTTTTTTTAATTCATTTATTTATAAGCAATGCCTATACTCCTCTTTCACATCTTTGTGTGCTGGTGCTTTAATAATAATAAAAAAAAAAAAAAAAAGGGATTCTCAGCAAACTTCAGCTAAAATCAGCAGAAAAAAGTATGCCATGTCAGTCTACTTGGCACAAAGCACAACATCGTCCAATCAGATGGCACCTTAAAGTCAAAGAATTTATAAGTCGATTGTTGCGATTTTTTCTTTTGCTAATCAGTAAACTTGTGCATGTACACTGTAAGATTTGTATGAAAATGTATTATTTATCTGCAGCTTCAGTCTTATAACTGTGAGCCACTGTATTTAACAAACAGGTTGTAACCTTTTTCATGTTTGAACAGCATTGAAATAAAATATTAAGGCTTAATGTTTCATTAATAGTACATTCTTCCATGCTTAAGGTGTGAACCCTAGCCATAAGTAAGATGTTTTGTTGAATATTTTTCCATCAAAAATGGATGTTTAAAAATAGATTCGGCCGCCTATTGAATCGATTTGAGAATTGCGTGCTGTAATATCGGGATGAATTGCTAATGAAAGTGGTTGGTCTAGAATCGAACCTTGTGGTATGTCAAATGTTTAGAACTCAAATTTATTTAACGACAATTTAGGTTGTTGAATTGTGAACCTTTTGTCATCCATGGAAAGCCCAAAATTGACATGATTCGCTCTATTTACGTTTCAGTTTACAAAGACATTTTAGAATCTGGTAGAGGCGACTCCTTCTTCATCAGGACCCACTTTGAGTATGAGAAAGAGGCTCATCAGAGCCTCACTTTCACCAGAGGAGAGATTTTCAAAGTTACTGATACACTCTACGACGGCAAGCTGGGCAACTGGCTGGCAGTCCGTACAAACAAAGAAAACCAGTTGCTGGAGAAGGGCATCATTCCTAATAAAAGCAGGTCTGTATAGTCTTGTGGAAGCAGGAAAAAATTGTCATTGTTATTCTCTTTGAAGCAGATGGCCTCAAATAATGTTTAAGATGAATTTATTTACGTGTCATCTGGAAAGATGACACATTTGTTACGATATGAATGTGGCTGAAGCGTTTTCGCTTGACATCACAGAGCGGAGCAAATGGCCAACGTCCAGAATGCTGCACGAGCTGCATCAGGTAACGACAGAGGAGACTTCTGGAGGCTTCGAGGACAAAGAGCAGCTAAGAAGAAAGATCTTCGCAAGAGTCGAGAGGATCTGAGTGCAGCACCGGTTGCTACACGATTCCCAGCCTATGAGAGAGTTGTCCTGCGTGAAGGTGACCTAACACTGGCCTCAATTTAAACGTTAAATGTTGTGGCTTCCAGGTGCGTTTCTTGAATGTCTTTGTCCAACGGTTATTTCTTGTTTTGTTCAGCTGGCTTCAAGAGACCTGTGGTCATATTTGGGCCCATCTCTGATGCTGTGAATGAAAAACTGGCCAGTGACATGCCGAATGAGTTTGTCATTGCTAGTAAGTGTTTACGCTTTCTATTTTAGGATGACAGGGACATGACATTGTGCTTGAGTTAGGGAAAACTAGTACTCTACTTACAACATTTGGTCAACCGTGAATACTGTGATTTTTCCTATTAAAGAAACGGAGCCAAAGGATGCAGGAAGTGAGAAATCATCCGGAGTTGTGAGACTGAACACAATTCGGCAAATTATTGAACAGGTAGTGTATCCCACAAAATGCATTTTAATAATGTTGATCTTGATCCACCTTGTAACATTGCAACTTCTTCCCGAAGAACACTCACGCGCTTCTGGATGTGACTCCCAAAGCTGTTGACACCTTGAATTACACCCAGTGGTATCCCATCGTCATTTTACTGAATCCAGACAGCAAGCAGGGAGTCAAGACCATGAGGAATCGCCTCTTGCCTGGATCCACCCGCAGTGCACGCAAACTGTATGAGCAGGCCATTAAGCTGAGAAAGACATGCTCACACCTGTTCACTGGTATGTTTTATCACTTGGAGGCTGTTCAGTTGTTTTAGTATTTTAAATTATGAGAGCTCTGTCACTTGTTGACTAAAATCCATGGACATTTTACTTCATGAACAAAAATGAGACGAAAATTATATGATTTTGTGGTTTAAAAAATAAATAAATAAATAAAAAATAAAAATGAAATGGAAGCCTTACTGATGTTGAGACCAAATAAGTGTACTGTATTCTGTTACCTTTTTAACATGTGTTCCTTTTTAATTGCCATTCAGACACAATTGACCTCAACTCAGCCAATGATGCATGGTACGGCAGTGTGAAAGATTCAATCCGGGGGCAGCAAGACAGAGCTGTGTGGGTGTGTGAAGGCAAGGTAAGTCTGACAACAGTTTTCTCAACCAACAGCTTTGTGTCGTATTTCATTTCGTGTTGCATTGCTTGGTGATGAACTGGAACAGTCTTGCTGAACCTAATTGTTGTCATTATATCATTTTGATAAGATGATACTGGTGTATAATGGGAAAAAATATATGAAAAATGCACTAATATGACCAGTAATAAAATGCTTAGAAGTGCAAATCTTGTTAGAGTCCACATTCTGCAAACATTTGTAAAAATGTTTTTAGAGTTCTGACATTTGAGCACCAAACACTCATACAGAATTTATCGTTCAAGCAGCTCCCAGTGAACAAACTTGGAGTACAGGACATGTTATGAAGGAAAATCCCCCTCTTCCATCCACTGTGCAGGAAGTAACAGTACACTGCGTGCTTGGTTTAATAGCAAATAGACAGGTTTTTGAGTAAAAAACAGAAAATTGCTAAATAAATCTGCGAAAAGTTGCATTTGTAAATATCAAGCCACAAATGCGGATGCTTTACGGTATATCACTTCCTGTTGACAGTTGGATGGTTCAGAGGAGGATCTAGATCTCCATGACGACCGAATGTCCTACTTGTCAGCGATGAGCGCAGACTACCTAAGCATGGACAGCCGCCTGACCAGCGACTACGATGACACGGCCGATGAGGGCGGGGCTTACACCGACAACGAGCTGGACGAGCCGATGGACGAGCCCCAGCCTGTGTCAGCCATCAGTCGGTCGTCGGAACCTGTGCTGCCTGACGAGGTGAGTGGGAGGACAAACCGAACCCCCATCCGGTCTAGTACGCTCATGTGCAGTGCAACCCTGTCAAGCCTCCTCTATCGTGTGCGTGTGTGGTTTGGTGTCTGTGCGTGTAGAAGCCCCACCCTGAACCCCGGAATCGTATGAGAAGGTCAAGCAGCAGAGAGAGGGTAAATAGAGAGCCCAGTCCTCCCCCTGCTTTTGTCCCTGAACCTCCAAAGGTGAGAGAACAGTGCCTTGATTTGTGTAACACTTAAGTGATTAAAACACATTACTTTCATTAATAAAAAGGAAATCATTTAAAAAGTTACTGCCTAATTTGGAATTTAATCAGTATGGAGTTTTTCTCATGTCCTTAATATTTAAAAAGAATGGATGCTGTTACATAATATCGGATTGAAGTGAATCGAATTGGAAAAAATCGAAATCCATTGAAGTCGATTCCATTTCGTAACTGAAAATGCATTTTTCTAGGCATTAATGAGGTCAGACTTATTGACCATCACTACAATGGTCCATCAATCTTGTATCTTAAGCACTACTCACAAAAAGTTTGCAATATTTGACTTCAAAGTAAAATTTTAGGATGAACCTAAAATGCACTACAATTATTACAAGTGAACATATTATGACCTTCTCTAAACTTTTGAATGTATTGTACTTGTTGCTGTTGTACAATCAGGAAGTAGAAATTAGAAATTCCAAGAATAGAATTTTATGCAATTGTAAAACCCCATAAATGTTCTTTACAATATGTTGTATTTGCCCCCACTAATCAAAACACAGCATTCTAATTAATATTACATTTGTGGAATATGAGTTAACCCATCCACCCAATTTTGGATTTTTGACCAAATATGGCTTTCCTGTTTTCTGAAGCTCAGCCGCGATTGGTTGTTACCTGAGCCCTGAATAACTGAGATGGATAAACACAGGTGGATTTTGCTGCTTAACTCATATTCCACCAACATAATATGAATCAGAATACTATACCATGTTTAGACATAGAACATATTATTGGCATATTATTGTGCAGAACGTTTTTGGGTTGACTTCCCCTTAAAAGAAAAATGCTATATTGGGGTATACTGTATGTATTTCTTTAAAATGATCTGTTGTTGTTTTTGGGGAATTATGTATCAAAAGTACTGGTGGTATCGGGGCAGCGTTATTATAGTTTTGGAATTTTTCATTTTAGTCAGTTTTTATTTCGTTTTGAGGTTTTTGTTTGTTTGTTTTGTTTTAATTTAGGTAGTTTTAATTGGTTTTCATGGTGGTTCTGTTTTTTTTAAATTTTTTTTTATAGTTTTAGTTATTTAGTAAATGCTTAGTTTTAGTTTAGTTCTTTTCAGTATTCGTTGTTTTTTTTTTTGTTTTTTTAAGCGTATTCCTTGTGCTCAATATTTAAAAATCACCATAGGAGCAACATCATCTGAAGGTGCTTTTCTATTGGCTGCTGCTAGATGACGTCGCTTCTGTGTGACACACTTTTTTTTTTTTTTTTTGGTATTAATTTGACATGTCCAATCCCAAATGTTGCTGTGAGTGCACCAAGAACGTCATCAGAACTTGAAGCTTTCTTACTGGCTGGCTGCGTTGTGCCACAGGTGCGCGCTCAGACCCGGACCGACTCCTCACGCAGCTATGACTCCCACTCCAGCAGCACCATCAGCAGCAGCGACGCAGCGGGCGGGAACAAGCCGCTGCCCCCTCCGGTGGCCCTGAAGCCCACCATCGCCCGCCTCAACCAGATGTCAGATGAGCAGACCTCGGAGATGGAAGAGGATCCTGCCAACAAATCCTTCCTGGGCAAGGTTGGTATTACTCACATTCAAGTTTATTTTTAGACCTGCAGCTTCCTGGAGAATATTCCGCAGATGTTGCCTGACTAGCCCAATTTGTTAAGCCGTCTGTTTTGTCGAATTGGCTTTGCTGCTTGGTTGCTTCTGTTGATGCCTCTTTATTCCGCTGTTTTCTTCTACCACTTTCTTGGCTTCTTATGTGGCACAGCAAATGGGGGATCAGGTAATTGAATATTTGTGTTCACACACAAATTCAAAATGAAGCATTTGTTACTTTCATTTTTTTTTGTTCATTTCACTAGTCCTAATTTCAAATCAGATGTTTCATCTATCTGTGAGATTGACGTGGATATCATTACATGATGTGACGCATACTGTCGAAAAAGAACGCAAGTCAACATGTTGTTTCTCCTTTTAGATTAAAGCCTTTGAGAAGATGGACCACCTGGCCCGAGCTCAGAGGATCCTCGAACTGCAGGAGGCAGAAAGTGCTCGGGTATGTGTTGCTTCTGCACTACTCTATTACTTTTTTATTTTTACTCTCAAGTGGCACAATTCGGATATTCTTAAAAGCAGCATGAATACAAAAACAAATGCATTAAGCTAGATGTCTTCAGATTGGAATCAGGGATCTGCTAAATGTATATAAAAATAATTTAAAAAAAAAATTCAAATTAAAAAAAAAAAAATCTATGCATTTAAATGCCAATGCTGTTAATTTGTGACAGTATGAGTGAAAACCTGCGAGTGAGTAATTGATGCCAGCCCATAAGGTTTTCGAATTACTAATCGACGCCACAAGATGGTGGAAGAGCACTACTAAGGATTCATGAAATATGTCAAGTCAAATGTATAGCCCTTAATCACAAGTCTAAAAGGGCTTCACACCCACAGTTGACAAATATTAACATCCCAGGATCTTAACCACAAGAGGGCAAGGAAAATGTAAAAAAAAAAAAAAAAAAACTATATATATATATATATATAATTATTATTATTACTATTATTATTATAAATTAATTAATACAAATAATAGACTGATATAAATCATTAAATAAGGAAAATAATTGTCAGCAGCAGCCATTGAAGTTACAGTATATAGAGGTTAAGCAGTTATACTGGATACTTGAACATGCAGTATAAATCTAGACTTGGTGGGATTCAGGTCTCGACTCAGTGGTTGTCAGATTGTGGGAAAGAATAATCTACTGTATTTTTTGGATGATACGTTGCTTTGGAGTACCTGTAAAACGAAAAAAAAAAATGTGTTGTGAAGGGGAAAAAAAATGCACAAATCATTCTTAACGCATTTTGGGGGAAACGTATTATATAAGAACCAAGAAGCTAGCTAGCTAGTATATCTTAGAATCACCTTCCAAAACCCCAGTTTCCATATCATAGCTGTGTTCAGAAATACGCTCCGAGCGCACACTCTCCAACCGTTCGGAAACTCAAAACTGTTCAAATGTGCTCTTCAGTTATTGAGAAGGATAAAAAAAAAAAATGGAGTACCAGAGCCTTGTTATCAGGCAGTACAAGGAAAGGAAAAAGCTGTCAATTGCTTTTATAACATTCTTGAAAATGAATGTAAATGGGGGGCGCACTTAACCTCTCTGAAACACTCTGTGGTGTTGTAATTGTAAATTTCCAAATGCACCTCATGTTGACAGCAGCAAACGACTTCAGGTTGCATTTGAAACTACTTCGAACTACGGAAAAATTCGTTTTGTTTTTTGTTTTTTTAAGTTTAAAATGGCTTACCTCAACTAGTGTCACATTGTAGTCAAAGGTGCAATCCTGGTCGGTTACTAGGGATGTAACAATATCTAAACATCACGATATGAAGGTCACGGTACGATAATTATCAAGATATTGTAGGTAGGTTGGCGATACAAAAGATGGTCACAATATTGTAAAAAAAAAAAAAAAAAGCAATGAGCTCATACAACAACAAAAAGCACACACAATATTGTGTTTTTGTATATTACAGCAATGAAAAATATAAAAATATTATAAATATATATAAAATATAATATATATAAAACAATTTTTATTTGGAAGGAGAGGTATCACTCGAGTCAAACTTGAAACTTTGTTTTTGAAAGAAATGTATATCTGTCAACATGAAAAATAGTAACACCCAACTTAATTATTTGACACAACTAATTAATTTATGATTCTTGTATTGTAATATTACAAATTGTTTTTAACATAAAAAATAACCTTTAATCTAGTGTCATTTATCGACTAAATGCGTTTTTATGAACCATCTTAATCAAAAACATGAGGAATCCACATTTTGTACGGACGACATGAATGGATTTAAAGGGATACTTGACTCATTTAGCCTTGTCAAGAAGAAGTTAATATTAACTTAATTCTTTTTCATGTAAAAATTAATACCTTTAAAAAACATTTCGCCACTAGTTGTCGACTGAAAATGACATTGGGTAGCGACCAATCATGGCTCAGTTTGTATATATATATATATATATATATATATATATATATATATATATATATATATATATATATATATATATATATATATATATATATATATATATAACTAATACAAGCATTACAATAAATTGATACATTTTTTTTATTAATAAAATAAATAAATTCATTAATAATTATTTAAATTAAATAAGAAATTAATAAATACGATAAATTGAGTTCTTCCACATATTAACTCTGTTCACCAGCATCTTATGTTCCCCTTCATCTGACCATTAGTGTGGATTTTAAACATAGAAGGGCCAAAACATGCCTTGTGAAATTAAACTGCACAAAAAAGCTAGCCACCAGAGGGTGCTAGAACTGCACAAATGGAAAGCAACCTGACGTTTTTGTTTTTTGTTTTTTAACAGACGTGCTGCTTTTAATATTTTTTACATGACAACGACAACGACATAATGTGTCAGTTTTGATATCACGATATCACGATATTGCCATTATCGTTGCATACCTATCGGTTACTGCACCTTTTGATACTGCAAATCTTTCAATCCTTGTGACTCTGTGCAGAACTCATCTTTGGGTTGTGTTTACAAGTTGTATTTATTTTTTTAAGTGACTCTGACATATCTGGGCCTTGTTCCTCTCTCCCCTCAGTTGGAAATCGCCCAGAAGCACCCGGACATCTACGCAATCCCAGTGAAATTGCCCAAGCCCAATCTCAACCGTCCCCAGCCAATAGGGTGAGAGCGCCGTTCCGTTGTCACAAATAAGCAGCATCCATTTGTCCGATGAAGCCGAAGAGCTTCCTTCCTCACTCTGCACGTTTGTGCCTTGATCAGTTCCAGCTCCAATCCGGAGCCACAGACTCCATCCAGGCACCAGTACTCGGAGAGCCGAACTCACGAAGACGACGAGGCCGAGTACCGCAGGCAGCTGGCCGACAACACCAAGCGGGGGTACTACAACCCCCAGAAATACAAGGACACCGAGTTGTAGTCCAAATGACGTCGTGATTCCACACTACTTTTGTCGTCCGTGGGACGAAACACGCTGCACTCAGCTAGAAAAAAAAAAAAAAAAAAAAAAACGACCAACACAGCTTCACCTCAAAAACCTGCCTGTGATTTTGTGGCTTGCACTTCCTGGGGCATGTCAGGTTCAGACACTTTAACCTTAGTGTGTGCTGATCAACCAGGTGACCTACTCAGACACACATCTTTTCAGCTATCCTTTGTTATTCATCACTTCTCGATGTGTTGTATATATTATTGTAGTGTTCCTCTCATATAGTAGTTCACTTGAACCTGGTGACCCACACACCACTGCCAGGACAAGAAATTGTTTCCTCATCTAGTGTACAATGCCTTTTTATTGTATTTTTTTTGTTTTTGTTTAAAAGTATACATTATGTTGTACGGAAATCAAAGTTAAGAGAAATGAGGTGTTTGAATTGCCTCATGTTGTCAAATCAGAGCAATTTTGTTTTTCCATGCTCCCATGAATAGCAGTGCTCATCCTCATAGTTAGAAAATAAGGTCAGTCACGTGATTTCTTGTGTACCTCGACCCAACTTGACATTGGAGAACACTGTGTACTAGGAAAATAGCACATGTTCAAGTGCCTTGTCTTAAATAATGACAAAAAAATGGAGGGAACATCAAAAGCTCAAAATGGTCTTAACTGAGAGAATCTGAGTAGGTTTTTTTTTAGATAATTTCCCTTTTTGCTTTTCACATGTTTTGGTTCCTGTGGATGCATGTGTCCCTTCATCAATGAAAAATTAGGCATAATATTATGGGGGAGAATCTCTTAAATATATATTTATGGCATGTAGGTCACAAAGTTAAACGTTGGAAAATCATTTAAATATTTTTTTAGTGTTGAATATTTTTCTTAAAAAGTGTTATTTCTGATGCCAGTGAATTAAGTACTGTATGCTTAAACACAGATTTGACCTTCTGAGTCCAAGTAAAATTTAGATTGGAGTTGGGAACATTTAATTTCTCTTTTCAAGCTCCTTGCAACCACACACAATGATATAGATTTTATAAAGTATATTCTCTTAAGTCAGATAAATCAATGTATGTGGTGAAGACAATCATGGTGATTTGTTAGTTTTTTTTATGTTTGTTTTTTTTTTGTTTTTTTTAGTGTTGTCACTGGGGATTTGAAATAAATATTTTTTTTTTACGTTAAATATATTTCAGTGTTTTGGTTTTGTTACTAGAGGAGTTCTAAATGTTTGACGCTATTAAAGGAGTAATTTATACTGTAGCATGAATCTGATTTCATATAAATTACAGCGTCAAACTGACTGAAATGAAATCTTCAACTCGTGACTGCATCCACTTGTAAGTCAAAGACAAACGCAGGTGCTGTTGGTGATTGCCTTCAGTTTATTTTGCAGAAATGAACATGCTTTGCTTCACTTGTTAAACTTGGGTTGCCCTGACAATATTAAGGTCCAACATTATGTCGTGTACATTCAGATATTAACAGCTATTCAACCAAAAATAACATTTACTCTGTTTGCCGCCTACATATGCACAATAAGACCGTCGATTTATCTTTGGTCCAACATACTGTACCACATCACAGGAGCACGAGGCTCAAATGAAAAATAAATAAATAACCTTGTTACGCTGTTGATGTCTGTTGTTGTGCACTGTACAGATTAAGGCAATTAGCGTGATGTCAAACGGGTTGCTAAGTGATGGAATCTACTTAAAGGAGGGGAAGCGGGATGAACAAACAGAAAACGGGCGTGATGAATTGTGTTCAGATGTAGACAGGTTGCTCCTGTGCCGTAAGCAGGCGGTACATGGCTGCAGGCATCGTCTTCATGTGGATCTGGAATCGAGACGGGCAATATTTCATCTTGTCTCAACGTGTACAATTCAAACACACTTATGGAGGACCAAACTGCCAAAATTCAAAATAAATTAAATGACTACAAGTGAAAATAAAAATGAATATAAAAAAAATATAATTCGAAAATTATATATAAAATAAATAAATAAATATAAATGGAAATAAATCCGTTTTTATTTTCACTTTTAGTCATTTAGTCATTTATTTATTTAGAATTTTGGCAGTTTTGGGCCGTACTGCCAAGTCGAAATGTTATTCAAATGAGGGGGCGGTCCTAAGCTCGACAAACAAGGAAGTCTCGCTGGCTTGCAATGGAGCACTCCAGCAATGGACGACTATCGTGTCCACTGCCAACTCAATGTGAGACTTGAGTTGTTATACAACAATTGAGAGAAGACAGTGGGCAAGATGGTCGTCCATTTCTGGAACTCTCCATTGCAAGCCGGCGAGACTTCCTTGTTCGCCGAGCTGCTCAGTCGACCAATGACAGGCAGTTTGCAAAGGCGGAGTCCAACCCAACACACGCTTATACTGCCCCCTCATTTGAATAACATTTCGACTTGGAAGTACGGCCCAAAACTGCCAAAATTCAAAATAAATAAATGACAAAATAAATAAATGACTAAATAAATAAATAAATGGCTAAATAAATAGATAAATAAATGACTAAATAAATAAATGACTAAATAAATAAATAAATGGCTAAATAAATAGATAAATAAATGACTAAATAAATAAATGACTAAGTGAAAATAAAAACGGATTTATTTCATTTATATTTATTTTTTTGGATATAATTTTCGAATTATATTTTTTATATTCGTTTTTATTTTCACTTTTAGTCATTTATTTATTTAGTCATTTATTTATTTTGAAATTTGGCAGTTTTGGTCCTCCATAATACTGACTTCAACTGTGACATCATTCATTCTCACGGTATAGGTTTCAGATTTTGAATTGAAATTACGAAGGAAATAAACCTACCTCTCCCATGGCATTTGACAGGATCTGAACGATCCTCTCGTGAGGCGTCGCCACGACACTCTGACTGTTGATTTCGATGATGCGGTGGCCAACGCGTACGCCGCCCCTCTCTGCGATCCCGCCCCTCATTAGGCTGCAGATCTGCACACAAATGTATTGTATATGAAACAATTTTTATTTTAAAGGAGAGGTGTCACTCTAGTCAAACTTGAAACTTTGTTTGTTTTTGAAAGAAATGTATATCTGTCAACATGAAAAATAGTAACACCCAACTTAATTATTTGACACAACTAATTAATTTATGATTCTTGTATTGTAATATTACAAATTGTTTTTAATATAAAAATAACCTTTAATCTTGTGTCATTTATCGACTAAATGCGTTTTTATGAACCATCTTAATCAAAAACATGAGGAATCCACATTTTGTACGGACGACATGAATGGATTTAAAGGGATACTTGACTCATTTAGCCTTGTCAAGAAGAAGTTAATATTAACTTAATTCTTTTTCATGTAAAAATTAATACCTTTAAAAAACATTTCGCCACTAGTTGTCGACTGAAAATGACATTGGGTAGCGACCAATCATGGCTCAGTTTGTGACCGTCACATGACCAAACCCAGAAAACAGGTGAGACGTTGATTGGTCATTATCTGAGCTCTGTGCATCTGTGCTGCCATTTTCAATTGACAGCAAGTGGCAAAATGTCTTTATTGCTGAAATAAATGAGTCAAGTATCCCTTTAAAACTTAATCTAAAATAATAAAACACCCTGTCGTTGGCTAATATACGGCGAAGGATTCTGGAGGTTAAAGTTAAAAAGTTATTTTAAAATAAAAAGGATGACCTTTCTGCAAGTTGACGCTACTCCGTTAGCACATCGGCCAGAGTCTTGGTACACTTGGATATATTTTTAAAACAGTGAGTGAATATGAAGCTTGGTAAAGCACTTTGGAAAGCGCGATACAAATATACTCGATTTACTCCATAAATCTGATTTAGCAGTTTTTGGACTAAAGTATGATGTAATTTTCAGCAGAAGTACAAATAATAACCCATTTGGGATTTGTTGTTTAAATTGGTAAATGGAAATGCAAATGAATATCGATATTTGTTGTGTTACCATCAGTGACAAAAACATTTTATTAATACTCCCAATATGCTTTGACTGAGCGAGATTGTATGACTTGACTTATGAGTTACTTAACCCAAGAAATGGCTTGACTACTTACTTAAAATTTTGTGGTGACTTGACCTGACTTGCTGAATTTTAGCCACAGTAATTTGGAACATGCCCAAAACGTAAATGTTTGAACTTGGGACTTAGTTTTGACTTACACATGTGACGTGATAACTAACAAAGCAATTTTACGAGGAAATAATTGCCACACAAAAGCAAAACAAAAGCTTACTGCCTGCCATTATACTCACAATGCCGTTCTGGACACTGAAGCCCAGTTGATATCTGAGGTCCGGCCTGCGGATGAGCACCATGGTAACGGGCGGACACCGGACAATGTTCATCTTGATCCTGCACTGTGACTTGAGCCCCTGAAGGAAGACTGAATTAGACGAGCTAACAGAAACGAGTCCGAGAAATCAAAATTGGCCGCCATACCTTGATGATGCTCTGGCAGGTGCTGAGAGGTAAACCCACTAGGCTGGTGCCGTTGATGGTCATGATCTGGTCGCCGATGTTGAGTCGACCGGATTTCTCTGCGGGACCGGCGTGCATCATACTGGCGATGATGACGGTGGGGAGGATGGAGCCCCAGCCCGATTCCACTATCACCACACCCAGAATCTCCCCCTTCTGCTTCTCAATGTAAACCTAAAAACAAAACAAAAAACAAGACTGGCATTATAATTTCTTTAAATTTAACATTTATGGTTGTAAGTGTTTTCTATACATATCACGCAGGCTCAAAATGGCTCCTTGTCCAATGAAAAGTAATGAGCTGATACTGATATTATGGAAAGCCAAATTTCTTATGTGTTGCGCTGTAACAGTTTGAAGTAGCGCCAGCACTCTGCTGCCACCTTCTGGTTCACTTACATCTCTACAGTTTTCAGACTTGGAGAAGTGGATGAGGTCGTCGTTGTACATGTCCTGAGTGTTGAGTAGGTCGCTGTACTCCCTCTGACTCAGATCCTCGGGGTCGATGCCGTTGGCTCTGAGGAACTCCTGATAGGCCACACTGAAGGACTGTCCAATGGATTGAGCAATAAGCTGGGCCTGGAAAAGAGACGAACACATCCTGAGAAAACAACTCAAAATGGCGTCATACGTGTACTTTGAAGGTGCCGTATTTATGTATTTGTTTGTTTGTTTGTTTGTTTGTTTGTTTGTTTGTTTCATAAAGTTATTCTACACTTCGTCGCCATTGTCATGTTACATTGGGGCTATTTCAATAATAAAAGGAGAGAGAGCGAGGAGCAAAATATAATACTGCATTGCTGGGATACAGTTATTCTCCCATCCTTTGGCGAGGTTAAGTTCCCGCCAAGCAGACTACTCCATCAAGAAGTAAAATCTGTGATATAGAAATACCATGTTTAAATACACCCACTTTTGTTTTTATAGTATTTATAGCACTTATCTTTGTGAGACCTTTTAAATACACTCACTATTGATATTATTTAATGTACTTAGAAAGCACTAATGGTAACACAAAATATTGTATAAACAGTGTACCAATCAAATATATGTTTACAGAAATTCATTTTGTCCAAGGTAATAACTTATCATCTCAGATATACATCAATAATCACCCTCAAAGATGCACTGTTGCTTTCTTTCGGCATAAAAAGCAGCATTGTAGGGGACTGATATTCAACTTTCAGTAAAAAAAAAAAAAAAAAAAAACAAGGCCGGGATGAATACTGTATTTTGTGTTTTTTCTCTTCTTTCGTCAAATTTACCGTCTCAAATGAAAGTGTGCCCCATTTCGACTGTGGAATTACACCCAACATAAACATGGCAGAACAAAACAAGAGTAATCAACTGTAAAAATAAATAAATACGCAAATAAATAAATAAACAAACAGCGAAATAGCTGGACTGTGAACATGACAGCCAAAACCCGCAATGATTTACTGTAAAATGTTAAAGTTGTTTTCACCATTTCAGCTGTATTTTTTATTTTTTTTTGCTAAAATTAAGTTGAACTAGAACTTGTTTTTTACACATGTATATGTACTTCCACCTATGTGTGAAGACTTTTACCACCAGTTCACTCGTGATGCTAAGTAGTAACATGTAATATAGATGTGAGATTATTCTTATATTTACAGTATTCTTATTTGTATTCTTAGTGTATCTAAACATAACAAATCTTTTTTTTAACATCATCTCGACAATAGAAATGATCCAAATGTGAATCTGTATCTAACCGAGCCCATGTGAGCACTGACTCACATCTTCAGACTCAAAGACGTGACAGATCATCCTGTAGAGACGTCTGTCATCATTAGACATGGTGGTTTGCTCAGCCGTGTGCTCCAAGTTTTCCTGTGCGCTGCGGGAGCGCACCATCTTCCCCCGTGCCATCAGGACCACCATGTTGCCAATGTCGGCAATGTAGGAGATGGTCCTCAGCGGTAAATCCATTAAAGACTCCTATGAGGTCACAAAAAGGGCGTGTTAATGTTCAGAAAAGCCTTCCGGATTATTTTCAAAGATCGCATGTGGGGTTCGAAGGCCATTTTGACATGCTACCCAAACTTCATGATCACAATTCTTATTAGTACTAAATGCTAATGCGCTACCAACCTGAGTATCTGCGTTGAGGACTTTGATTCTTTGCGTGGACATGAAAAGATCTACCTCAGCAGTACATGCAGTCTCACTGTCAGGACTCTACAGAAATATCAACATAGACAAGAACAGATGGAAAAAAAAAGATACAATAACTTCATTTAAAATGAAGAGACAACTGTAAAATTTTAATTAGCTGACTTCTCATTTCCAAGAAAAAAGAGATGAGGCAGCTCACCTTTTTCCTGTTCTTTGCCTGTTTCTGAGCTGCCTGCAGAGAAATAGAGCACAACTCACAGGTCAACAGTGTAGAATTTCATTTATTTATTCATTAAGTCGTTCATTCATTTTTTAACACACAGTCTCGCCTTATGTTACCTTGTCACTCTAGAACTTTTGTGTTCCCAGTATAGAGATAGTTCATTTTCCACACAGACTAATCCAAAGTTCCGTTCACACATTTTAAGGTGAACTTGTTCACTTCATACATAATTAAAAAGTTCACATCATGGAAAACAAATCGCCACAAAACTCAATGTCCTTACCCGCACTCTGTTCATGGCTTCTTGTGCCTGTTGCATGCGGGCGCTCTTTGTGGGCGTCCTCTCCGACAGCAGGTGCGTGCAGCCCAGGTAGGTTGCGGCAAAAATGATGCCATCAATAAGGTCGTCAGGGTCACATGGTCCCGGGACTACAAAGATGAAATGCACTCATGTGACACAAAATGGTCAAAAGTAATGGGACATTTGGCACTATATGAAAATACAAATATCACCTTGGTCACACTGTCACTTCTATTTAAAGGGATACTTGACTCATTGAAACATTTTCAGCAGTAGAAAGTTAATATTTTGTACAGAATTAATTCGATAACTTCATTATTTTTCATATACAATTAACCTTTAAAGCAACCCCCATCCCCCACTATTGACTGAAGATTACATCACCTGTGCTGAGGAAGTAGGTGAAAACCAATCATGGCTCGCCTGTTTTCTGAGTGTGGTCAGTAAACTGAGCCATGATTGGTCATTACCTACTGATGTCATCTTCTGTTTTAAAGGTATTAACTGTAAATGAAAAATAATGAAAGTTACCAAATTAATTCTGTACAAAAACAAACGAACAAAATTTTTTTACTGCTGAAAATGGCTCAATTAGTTGAGTGTCCCTTTAATGTGTTTTCATGGTATTCAAATGCTTACACACCAACCTAATACAACTATTTATGTATTTATTGATTCATTTATTTATTGTACACAGTACTACTATTGGCCGATATTAGACTGACGGTATGATAAATATGAGCAAAAATATCCCGGTATCAAAGTATTACAGCTCTGAAATGCCCTTTTAAAAAAAAATTTGGGTAAATAAAATCAACCCCATACCCCACCCCACCCTCCCCCGCCATTTTAGTTTTAAACAAAATATAGAATATTGGTACATTAAGAAACATGTACCATGTTAACTTTAATTAAATAAATTGAATAAATAAATAAATACGTTTTAATTATTCTTAGCAAGTCACAGTGTGCTATATCACTTGTGGGATATTTTTAAAACAGACCTGTGAACTACTCAAGTTGTCCTTAGGGCTAACTAGTACACACTGGCACCTACACATGAATACATTTTGTCTACTCACCATCCACAAATGTGGGAAACTGAGGAAGAGATTTGCGAATCTATACAAAAAAAAAGCACAATAATCTTACATCAACAAGTGGAATAGTGCAAATGTAAGGGGTTTCTTGTGTTTTAATCATCTAATGAGATCACCTCTTGGACAGGCGGCTGCTGAACCTGTTGCCGCGGCTGTTGACTCTGTTGCTGTGCTTGATTAGGTTGCGCGTACGGATGCGGTTGCATCGCGCCATCCCTCTGATGCGATTGGCGGCCTTGGGGCTGATGCTCGCGATACTGTTGGGAAAGGCCTGCTCTGGACGACTCGACATTCAGCGGACTGCCAGACTCCTGATCTGACACTGAGGCATGCTGGGACATGGACTGGAAGGGGGATAAAGAAGAACAACGTCGAAAGAAGTAAAAATGAGGAAATAGGATGTGTAAGTCGCAATGAATTTATCACTTCAATAAATCAAAGGACGAATGGTGGTCATACATACATGGCCTGCCATCATCAGTAGTGGCTCGGCCTCCTCTGTAGGGCTGAGCTCCTGTCTCATTACCCAAATGGGTTCCACAGGCTGGTCAGGTGTGTAGGGGGACCGTATCGTCTTGGTCTTAACCTCCTCAATGGCCTCCCGAATGTCTTTTATGACCAGGCTGATGGCGTCTCCCGGGACCTTTGGACCTTCTTCAGCTAAGAGACCAACCTCTTCCTTGCTCTCTCTTGAGCTGCTCAACGCAGATGACGGATGTTTCGTCTGTGGATCTGCTTGTCGAAAAGTTTTCTGGATGGGGCTTTGAGTAGCACTACCCCCCTCTCCATCAGACTGACCGTCATAGTGGTGCAGCCGGCAGCCGACAGAACTGTCCACTTGGGAGGGGGGCGGACCTCGGTCTTTGCCCCGCCTTGGTGCGTGATGGGAGCCCTTGTTGGGGGAGGCTTTTTGGACATTCTCCTGTCTATGGCTGGTAAATGGCTCGCGGTGGGACCCCTGCTGGGCCTCATATGGCTCCGACTTCTGACGAGGCTGCGTGCGCGGTTCTCTGAGTGTTTCAGAATAGGAGCTCTTAAGGGGTTCTGGAAAAGATTGGGGATGGGCTTTTGTCTCTGAATTATCAATTGACTCCACGTAAGACTTTTGGTGGGACTCTGTATAAAAGTCTGCATAGGTTTTGGGGTAGTATTCCAGGGGCGATTCAGAGCACTCGTCGTCGTCTTGAGGCAGCATGTCATTGTCGGGCAGTGGGCTCATACTGGCTTCTTCACTGAAGTGGTCCAGCTGCGGGAAAAGCGGCGCATCAGGAGATGACGGTGGAGTCGGGGACTGGAGTGGCGGTGGGCTGTGGAGAGGTCCGTCGTTACTAAGTGAGGCAGCGCTTTCTGTGTCGGAGCAGAGATCCGTGATCTCACTCCCCTGAGCTTCAACATCGAGAAGATGACCGTCCATCTCTTCCTCGCGGTTTTCCACCCCTTTGTCCCTTGTCACCTCTCTTGCATCTTGAACTGCGTGGAGGTTGTCGTAGGGGAAGCAAGAGTGATCTGTGGTTGAGTGCTGATCATCCTCTGCGGGTCCTGGTTCTTCGTTCTCCTCAACTTCTTTCTCGCAGGTCACAGCACTTTCTTGAAGGTCTGGTTGGAAGTCAAGATGAACCGGTCCCGGTGACAGATGGGTTGGGGTGACCACAGCAACAGGAGTCAGGTGGGGAGATCCCATGTCCTGTTCCTTAGAAAGACCGTCTATAATGTTTTGCTGCACCGTCATTTCTGTCTGACCTTCTCTGTGGTCTGAAACTGATAAAGATTCCTGCATCTCCTTGATTTGCGGCCGCTGCCTTTGACCCTTGAGCCTCGGATTTGGGTCACCACGACGGCGGTAACGGGTGACAGCGGGTCGAAGTTGCTGGACAGGACGTGGTTCAGTGTTTTGACTTTCATGGCAGGGAACAGCCTCTGGGATAGAGCCAGAAAAATGAGCCTGACTTTGTCCTTGCCCTTGTACTGATGGTGGACGCCGGCGTTGCCGTTGTGGACCACCGCGAACTGCAGGTGGGTGGTGATGATGAGGAGGTTGATGATGGTGGTGATGATGATGTGGATTCAACTCTCCATCCGGACTGAGCATCTGACATGGCCTCCAGGGTCGACGTACAGGAGGTTCTCCGGGCACTGAACTGTTATTCTGCCTAGTACTCTGTGAACCTGAGGCTGCAGGGCATTCCTCATCCACTTCCCCACTCTCCTCTTCTGGGTATTTCTGGCTCATTTTACTACGGTAATTTGATTCCAAATTTTAGATCATCGTCCTTTTCACCTACATGGAAACCCTTCAGACACAGAGACACAACACTATATAAACAAATGATCAGACAAATCAGAAACGTTTGTTGGATAATCCCTCTTAACTAATTTGCTCCCAAAAACTTATAATTACGTTTTTTTGTTTAATGTTTTAAGTGTCCCAAAGATGTATTTGTTTTTTTGGTTTTTTGTTTTGTTTTGTTTTTTATGCTAGAGCATGCAGAAGGCTTTGATGTAGCCTCTCAACTGCAAAGAACAGTTGCAAAAATGGTAGTTATTACACAAACAGCCAGCAGGTGGCAGCAGAGCAAAGGAGATCAACCAGGGCCATGTTGGGAAAAAAAAGCTCAATTACTCACAATTCTAAATAAATTTGTGAAAATTGATTAAACTTAGGGCGGCACGGTGGTCTAGTGATTAGCATGTCCGCCTCCCAGTTCTGAGGACTCCGGTTCGAGTCCAGGCTCCGGCCTTCCTGGGTGGAGTTTGCATGTTCTCCCCGTGCCTGCGTGGGTCTTCTCCGGGTACTCCAGTCTCCTCCCACATTACAAAGACATGCGTGGCAGGTTAATTGGGCGCTCCGAATTGTCCCTAGGTGTGCTTGTGAGTGTGGATGGTTGTTCGTCTCTGTGTGCCCTGTGATTGGCTGGCAACCAGTCCAGGGTGTACCCCGGCTACTGCCCAGAGCCAGCTGAGATAGGCACCAGCACCCCCTGCGACCCTTGTGAGGAATAAGCGGTCAAGAAAATGGATGGATGGATGATTAAACTTAACTATATTCTAATGCTAATTGCTGCAAAACGGAAACAGATAGAAATATCCTTTTTTTCCTGATGAAAGAAGAGACTTTAATCTTTCTTTTGATAGGTTCCGTGATTTTATAGCATTAGAACACAATATTCTGTGCCTTACAAAATGGGTCAAAACCCAGTAAAACAGCCGGGAGCGAACGGGATTGCTTCTGTGAAAATGGCTGGGAGCGAATGAGTTAATAATTAGATCGGTGACGAGCTAGGCTCACCATCTTCCTACCTATCTGTACTATGCTAGGCAGAGCTAACCTACTGCATGGGTGTGGCTCAGGGAGTATAAAGAAAGAAACCATTTCGGATAGATTAGACCTTCTTCCGCATCCAGCAGAAAAGGGCATACAGCTGTGTACTCGATCTCTTAATCCAGTAAATAGCTGTATTGAGAATGCAATGTTATGTGTGTATTGAGGTGGTACTTGGTGTAACGCTTTTGAGAGCTATTGCTCGAGACCATTTGTCCTCATTTGGGTCACAAGTTAGGATTGTATCAACTGGCTTTGGTAAACAAGGTGGGGCACAACTCGAACTGGTTGCCAACCTAAGAAAGGGGACACATAAACAAACGACCATTCACACGCACACACCTTTTGACATGTTAGAGTCTTCAACTGACCTAACATGCATGTTTTTGGCATGTGGGAGAAAGCATGAACAGCCAAAAGATTATGATAAAGATTCATACAATCTGGCCAGCGTAATTTAATCAGAGACATTATGTTGCTTTTCTTTCCCGCCAGCTTATATCAATGGTACTAATAGCAATAAAAACAAATCCCCTGGGACTGGTATGCTTCCTCAGTGCACTTTCATTCACGTTCACACAGCTACCAGCAGCTGGCAAAACGAGAGGAGGCCAAAGGTCAAAGAGGAGTCATGGGTGGGAAGACAAAAAGTGATATTTTGCTGTTGCATGAGGACTGACACGGAGCGATAGATAGGCCAGTGATCGGAATAATAAGTGTCCAGGGCCAGTTGTGATGCTTATTAAATAAAATGAGGCTATCAGGGTATCCATCAGGTATTTCCTGTGGTAGCCTTTGCTGTTTATCGTGCTGAGAAAATACATTCAGAAAAGAAAATCGTACTGATTAAGGAATACCAGAAAAGGATAAAATGTGCAGACTGTAACTAGAGTCATTTGTTATAATTAGGCTCACCTAACAGTTGCTTAAAATATTTCACTCTAGAGGGGCTTATAATATTGGTCTGTCTGAAAGTACCCCCTATTGTTATTGTTTATGATCTTGTTATATAACTGTGAAATTGAGAATGATTGTGTCAGAGTAAAATAAGACGAGGAGGTATGATGTCATGAAGTTCATCAGCGCAGTGGTGGTCGCAAACAATTCCGTCACAAACGTGCCCGTCTCACTCCCGATTTGTTTGTTTGCTTTTCTTTTGTCTGTACAAACTACATACATTACTTAATTTACAAGAGAAAATACAAGCAAAGGAAAATGCTGTTAATGAATGTGTGAGTAAAATTTAAAAAAAATAAAATAAATCAATAAATAAAATAAAAACGTAAATGCTTTTTAAATAAAACGGAAACTAACTGAAACTACATTTTATGTTTACAAAACTATCAAAAATTACTTATCAAAAAAATGTCCTTTGTTTTCATCTTTTGGCAATTAATGCAATACTTCGGCCTTTGAGGTTGATTTTAAATGTATTTATTTCGCTATTACAGCACGGTCAGAAAAAGGACGGTCGAACAGTCGTTTGGGAATTGTGGTCCTTTTAATGTGTGTCTCGTAGAAGCGAAGTCATCTCACAGAGGCCAGTAAAAAAACACCACCAGATGACGTCACTCCTAGGCAACAGCCGTGCTTGCTTAGTTACTTGGCAAACAAGGGATGGAAAGCGAGACCATCCTATCTTTAATTTAGACGGTTAGGGTTGCGATGTATCGAACTTCAGGAGCAGTATTATGCACTGCACCTATTGTAATTGAAAGTCTGTGGACTAGCTGTTACCTGTATTTGATTTGTGGATGGCTGTTTTTAGTGATAATGTTTTAAATAATAATAAAATAAAGCTAATGCTAAAACTAAGGTAACAACGGCTTAAGAGACAGAAGAAGGCTTTAAATTATTAATTGCCTAAACTAAAAAAAAAAAAAAAAGATCATTGTCTGATGACATAATGCCCATCACCATACAGTGGTGTTGGGTGGTCATTAATCAAATATGTACAGAAAGGGACCCGACAAACCCAAGGGCAGGCTAAGGTTAATATAGTCCCCAAAGTTGATCTTGTAATCTGACCACCAGGACCAACTGCCGGGGTAGACTGGGAGCTACTGGATGATCCTCTGTGCACAGAGTTTGCATGGTTGATGCCAGGCACCTTGGAGAGAAGCTCATCAAGGAGGGCTTGGCCCAGCCGCAGATGGCCCAGCAGCGGCGTTCTATCTGCGGGGGCCTTGAGCAGAGTGCTACACTTCCATCTGTCAGGGTGCAGTGAAAGCTGCAGGCTTGGGGATTTGCTAACCCATTAACTCACTAATCCACTCCTGATAAACACCCACCGACAACAGCACACGTGCTACTTGGGCATAGAAGGACCTTGAGCAAGCTATCGTACGCAGTGTCAATAACGAGATAATGTTTACATTTTGAGACACAAGTGGCTGTTGACGACAAGCAGTTAAGTCGTTAGTGCTTGTCGAACAAAGGTGATGTGACGGGAATGTATTAAGTGGCATTGGCAAAAAGATTCCATTGATATTCATCAGCTATTGTTTAACTCTTAAATTTTATTTTCTAAATGTCTTTACTTAACTTGTCTTTCCAAGACAGTGCATCCAATACAGTTAGAGCAAAAATATATCTCTGCTTTTTAAAACACAGACATATATATATATATATATATATATATATATATATATATATATATATATATATATATATATATATATATATATATATATATATATGTATAAACATTTTAGGAATTTCCTTTGGATTAAATTATGATAATGAATATAAATGTTTAACATATTAAGAAAATTGTCGATAATAATTAATACCAAAATTACTCATACATAAATTACACACAAATGACAATTAATAATTTTAACACAAATTGCAGTTGTGAAAAAGTATTTTCTGTCTTGTTATTTTTTTTATTTTTATTTTGCAGTTTGCCCGCTTAAATGATCAAATTGAAAATATCAGATGAAGATAATCCAAGTAAACATAAAACGCAGTCTTTAACTCATTCACTCCAAGCAGCCATTTTTGCTCCCGGCTGTTTGACTGGCTTTGGACTGATTTTGCAAGGCCCACAGAATATTGTGTTCGATTGCTATCAAAACATGGAACCTACCAAAAGAAAGATTTGAGTCTCTTCTTTCATCAGGGAATATAGCTAAGCTTCAACACAATTTACATTCCTGGTGAAAACACTGTCAAAAAGAGCTTGTTGCAACTTGTTGATCTCTTATACTCTGCTGCCACCTCCTGGCCGTTTTTGTAATGACTACCATTGCTTCAACCGTTCTTTGCAGTAGATGGGCTGCATGAAAAAAAAAGCCTTCTGTATGATCTAGCATTAAAAAAAAAAAAGTCTAAATATGTCTTTGGGACACTCAAATATTTAAAATAGAACATATTTATACGTTTTTGGGAGCAAATGTGTTACCACTTGCAGTCCCATAAAGTTGAACCGTTTGGAAGGTGTATGTCTTGTTACATCTGGAGTAAATGTACCACAGCACTTCAGAAAAAGAGCATCATACCAAAAGTTTAAGATGGTGGTGGTAATGTGTTGGTTTGGGGCTGCTTTGTTACTTCACAACCTGGATGACTTGCTATCATTAATGGAACCATGAATTATGCCCTTTACTAGAAAATTCTGACGAAAAAAGGTTCAACTATCAGTTGGTGACCTCTAGATGAAGTTCACTTGAGTTCTGCAGCAGAACAACTATCAAAAACACACCAGAAAGTCAACTTTTTGCTTAAAAAACACAAAATGAAGGTATTGGAGTGGCTTATAATCAAAATTTCGACTTTAGTCCAATTAAAACCTTAAAAATATAATTGAGGCTTTAAAAAAAAAAAAAAGCTCCAATGTTGCTGAATTAAAGCAATTGTACAGGGAATAGTGATCCAAAAATATCTTAGAGAAATCATCATTGAAATCATTTGATTTCACTTGTTGCTGATGAAGGTGGCCCCACTCGTTATTAGGATTAGGTAGCAAGTACAGTATGTACTTTTCACGCAGATCCAGGTTGCTTCGAATGTTCTGTAAATCCTTCTATGAGATGAAGTCACAATTTGACATTCGGACTTTTCAAATGATTGGCACGGCAGTAACAGTGTGTTATGCAATATCAAGAAAAAGCGGAAGCACAAAAAGACATCAAGTATTACGCAAGTGATATCTTCTTCCCTCGTATGATGGTGCAATGACCCACATAATCGGGAGTTGCATCCAAAGCCGGAATATAATACTGTACTGCACTAACATGAACAGCACCTGAGGTTTTGGAGAAGAAATGCCTGTCTGAACCTTAAGGAAAGCAGACACAATACCTCTATGCTGTCTATGAATAACTGAAACTGTTATAATTTGTCAGGGAGTACATTTATGCACAAAACAATGCTTAAAAATGATAATAAATTAAAAACAAGACTCAGGGGTTGAAGAACAACCGCACAACCTTGGGAGATGGCCACTCCCCCACTTGAGCTATGCCACGCCTACTGTTTATTCACATTGCTGGTGTGTCCAAAAGGAGACCAAACATGATGACGGTACGAGGATTCCACCTGACACCAGCGATATACTGACACACAATCGGAGCGGCATGGCTCAGTGGATAGATTAGCTGCTGTCAACCCTTGAGTGATTTTTTTTTTTTCATAAATAAATAATTTACTCTCCTCCAATTGTAAAGTGTACTCTGTTTAGACTGGGACTGAATAGTCTTTTTTTTTTTTTAGGAGTAAAATTTATTCTCCTATATTTATTGTGTATACTAATTTTATGTCTTCCATGGACCCATTATGTCCTTAATAAAGTTGATCATGAATGAACTTAAATGCCTCTTGTGAACCTCAGAACTCTGAAACAGTATGTAATCATAGATAGATAGATAGATAGATAGATAGATAGATAGATAGATAGATAGATAGATAGATAGATAGATAGATAGATAGATAGATAGATAGATAGATAGATAGATAGATAGATAGATAGATAGATAGATAGATAGGCCGACTCAGCCTATTTCTTGTCAGCAATGGGTCTAGTTTTAATTTGCTGTGTGCTCACTCATAGGATATGTGGATTTCGTTACCTTTTAATAATTGAGTGCATCATTCCTCCTCCTCTCTTGTCTTCTCTCTGTTTCACACGCACACACACAAGAACACACGCACACGCAGAGTCATGTTTCTTGCCCCGTGTTTGCGTAATAACAGCTCCATAGCGCCAAAATCTATGAAAAACATGGAATGGTATAGGGCAAACTGTCGAGTGCTTCAATCTCTTCCTATTGCCTTGAGGGTTCTCTTTCGTTAGCAGGGATCAACTAAGCCATTGATTTGGCAGCACGATGAGAATGAAGAAGCAGCTGGGCATAAAAATAAATAAAATAAAAGACAGTCTTTCAAACATAATAATGTGCACTGGAAAATAACATGATGCGTATCTTTTCCGATGCATTTATCTCGGCGCATTCAAAAATATTATGTAATAGAGGAACGATCTGTCACCTGTCTCGATGCGCCTCCAGACGCTTACACCCGGGCAGGTGTCGTAAAAACAACGCCTTATATAAACAGTCAAACACCCGCAACACACCAACACACAGTTAATCATGGTGTTTACCTGCGTGTCAGTGGATTAATGGCCCGGCTCTGGCCGTGTACATCGCTGCCACCTCCTTCCCCTCGGTGGCTGCTGGCTTGCTGCGGTTCGGTTCGGTTGGTCCCTCCAGACGACGACAAGTTGTCGGGCTAAAGCGGAGAACGGAGCCCCTCCTCCTGCGCGGTGACATCACAGCGGATTAGGGATGCACAAAGCGCCTTTTACAAGCGCTGCGGATGCTGACATGCTTCGTTGCAGTCATGAGAGGCTGGCTGAGAGGATGGCTTCGTCGTCATCATCCTCACCCTTATCAACGTCTTCATCACCATCATCATGCCAGTTTATTTAGATAGACCTCGATCACAAGTCTCAAAGGGCTTCATCATTATCATCATCATCATCAACAGTGGGCTGCAGCGAGATATGATCTAGTAGCCTACTGTCCCCAGGTAAACATTCCTCAAAGTCACCACAGGCTAACAAGGGGGCGCTAGAACCTGCCTTTTGCCCGCTAAATTGGCCTATTGCATGGGTGGCACAACTAATCACACTGTAGCATGACCAGTGTAAAAAATAAACATCTAGCAAAAGAAGTAAGTTCTTATACCTAAATAAAAGTGATACAGACTTTCAAATGTAGAGAAGTCAAGTCAAAAACTTTCTTTACAATATTATGTTCAATGCAGCCCCATAAGTTTGTCTTTGTGGAATATGAATTAAGCAGCAAAATCCAGCCGTTTTTATCCATCCCAGAGGGCAGCCATTTTGCCACCTGCTGTCCACTGAAAATGACATCACTGTTTAAGGCTCAAGTAGCGACTAATCACGGCTCAGCTTACAAACGTCACGTAACCAAACTCAGATATTGCTGCATTTGTGGAAAGTGAGGGGAAAAAAATTCGATTTCAGTCGACAGCAGGTGGCAGTACAGGACATAATGAGGTAAACAGGTGGATTTTTCTGCTTAATTCACATTCAACAAACCACTATTGAGACAAATATGGTGGGCTGAATGTGACGTATCCTAATCGTCTTCTCTCCTGACATGCTAATCCATATTTTAGTGTCACCCCAGGTCTCACGATGGAGATCAATACTGCCTGCACCACTTCTGGAATATAGCCGAAACTAGTCAGTTACAGCCTTCCTGTTACCGTGACAACAACCGCATAAGACAAGGATGGTGTGCCATCAAGAACCATGCATATTAAAACATGAACAAAATGTGTATGGGCCCCTGTGAGGCATAGTGTGACACATCCAAGAAATCATGAGGCTGTTGGGGATGCTTGTTTCATAGTTAATGTTGTTGGCATCCTTCTTGTGTTATAAGTCTGCTTTACTCATGTTCTATTTTGAGAGAGTGCGTTAAATAATTACTGTTGCTCTCTCCACATGGTTAAATTATGCTATACTGTACAATGCACATACTGTAGTGTCATTAGTTATTTGTTACGCCGAATGAACCCATTAAAGCACATCAATGTTTCATTGGCCCATTTATCTCTTCTCATGCAGAAATCCTACGGCCTCAATTTAAAGGAATAGCAAAAATTTTAAACATGCTCATGAGATAATGATTACTTAGAGCAAGGACATAAGTGTTTTTTACATAGCAGCGATGATATGGGACGTTATAATTTTAGCCACAAAGTCAGAAAACGATCATAGCAAAATGATGTTGTAATGACCAAATACAATCAGTTGTAAACCAGTGAGATCTGGCTTTGACTGGAAAACAGTTGGTACATCTCCAAGTAGCAAATATGAGAAATTCGTCACAGATTACTCCACAGTAACAGACAATTCAGAAATCAACGGCAATATATTCATGTCAGTATTTGTCCACTTGCCCAGTGTCTCCTGAAGTCAACTAATCCGCATTTGGATCTATCTGTCTTCGCCTATCACCACAACGACATCTCTGGCAGACGAAAGGGTCTGCGTGAACAGGAATTTATTACATAACAATTAAAATGAATTGATTATAATTTTTTTTATTGAATTTTTATCAACGATCATGTATGGTCCATGTTAGATAAACATTAGCACAGACTCTTTCTCTTCTGTCTGTAGTCTGCGCTCATTTTGTGCATAATTCTGTCCATCACCTCAAAGTTTACCGTTCTGACCAGACTTTCATTTCTGGAAATGACTGAGTTAAGAGTTAAATGTAAAAGTTGGTGTCTACATGTCACATCTATAGTTCAGATTCTGGAAATGGACACAGATTAATTATTTAAATTTCCATATGTATTATTGCATTAACAATGATACAAAGTGATAAAATATTATGGAGTCATTAAAAAAAAAGTACACACATTGATTTGGTTCTTACCTAAAACCTTAACAGATAAGGAGTAAACATTTATAATCATCAGACAGATTAAACCTTCTTCCGCATATCAACTCATTCATTCCCAGCCATTTTCAGTGAAGCAACCCCCTTCGCTCCTGACTGCGCTGTCTTTACATATTATACATACATATATATATATATATATATTAGGGGTGTGAATTGCCTAGTACCTGACGATTCGATTCGTATCACGATTCACAGGTCACGATTCGATTCGATACCGATTAATCCCGATACGAATGGTCACGATTCGATACCGATTAATCCCGATACGAATTTAGAAGTCGATTGTTGCGATTTTTTTCCATTCAAATTTAGAAAATACTATCAGTAAATTTGTACATGTACACATGTACACTGTAAGATTTGTATGAATATATTTATCTAAAACTTGAGGCTTATAACCGTGAGCCACTGTACACAGTTTGCAATCTGTTTCACATTTGAACAGCATTAAAATAAAAATATTAAGGCTTAATGTGCCGTTCATATAACATTCTTCCATGCTCAAGGTGTGAATCCTAAAAAA
The DNA here is from genome assembly GCF_051991245.1 of Festucalex cinctus. Lineage (NCBI taxonomy): Eukaryota > Metazoa > Chordata > Actinopteri > Syngnathiformes > Syngnathidae > Festucalex > Festucalex cinctus. The sequence continues at coordinate 10,487,711 of NC_135425.1, read as the reverse complement.
ATAAAAAAAAATAAAAAAATAAAATAAAAAAAATCGATTCTGCCGATTATTGAATCGATTCGAGAATCGCGCGATGTAGTATCGCGATATATCGCCGAATCGATTTTTTTTTAACACCCCTAATATATATATATATATATATATATATATATATATATATATATATATATATATATATATATATATATATATATATATATATATATATATATATATAAGTATATTTGTATCTGTTTCCGTTTTCGCAGAAATTAGCATTAGAATATAGTTAAGGTTCATCATTATTGACAAACATGTTGAAAACACTTGTTGCAACCTGGATGATCTCTTATACTCTGCTGCCACTTGCTGGCCAGTTTTTTTGTTTTTTTTGTTTGTCATAACTACCATTGCTTTAAGCCACCACTTCAGGTCAGAAGCTGCATCAAAGCCTTCTGTATGCTCTAGCATGAAAAAACAAACAAAACATATAACATATAAATAAGTATTACAAAACATATTTACACATTCTTGGGTTTGAATGAATTAAGAGAAAAGGGCTCTGCAGCTGTGTACTCGATCTTTCTGGCATCCAGTAAACAGTTCAACTGAAAATATGCTGTCTTCTAGTCATTACTTTTAGTACTTGTATCATGAGTATTAAAGATAAAATGAAAGGGAGGAATGTTCTACCAAAACTTAACAATGTCCATAAGCATTATAAACGACAACTTGTAAATTATGGAATTATTATGGAGTGGAATTATGGAATATCACCAATAGATATCAATACATGGTCTATGTAAATATGGATAAACAGATTCCCTCACAGATGAGGTCAAAGAAGGTTCAGTGTACCGTACTGATCAAATGATGTAATGTGATGATCCTTACTTACCCTAATGTGTATTTTGATTTGTTTCGAGAAATGGGGTTCAGCAGAATCGCTGGGTGTTCCCAGAGAAAGGGTGGAGGCTCCTCGGGGATTGAACCTCTACACCCTCTGCTGTAAATCTCCGTCTTTGAACATGCCATTGCTGTGTCATCATCAAACATGAACCTCACATGGAGTGAACATGACACATCTTGCCTGTCTTAAGTTATTTCTTGGCATTGTGCTGTAAAGGCAAATAGTAAATTAACAATATTATGGATGTTTTGTAACAGTTTAATCCTCTTCATTTATAAGAATAAATACTGGATAGATTTTCGCTCTTCTGAAGCACTTAAACCAACTTTCTTCAATTTCACTTGAAAGCATGTGTGTGAGTCATTTGCCTTATAAATCAGCAAGGAATGAGTCACACTCTCAAAAAGGGAACTGCTGGACCTTTTGGACACAATTGGTGGATGAGTCATCTTTACATCGATTGGAAAATTGAATTTAAATTAGAAAGATGATAATTAAGTGAGGTTGGGAGTTGACCAGCTAACTACTGGAGAAATACGGCCGAATAAACTGATGCAAAATTGTGTAAAAATTGTGACTGGACATGAGCATGTTCTTCGTCTTTTGCTCTTCTTTAATGATTTGTGCTTTGCTTATTAAAACAGTTCACCCTGTCTATTGAAAATCTTATATTATCTCACCACTTACAATTCTGCAGATTTGTAATTATATATTTTCATGGAACAACACTGAAGAAGTGACACTGACACAACGAAAAGTAGTCAGTGTAGAGCTTTTAAAGCAGTGTGTCAATTTATGTTTGCTCAAAATAATTCAAAATACAGCCATAAAAGCTAAACCTCAACAATAGTGAGGCATATCCTAAAATCCTAAATTTGTCGCTCTTTTACTGACAACTTAAAAATTTGGACTCTAGCAATGTTTGAACGTTTAATTAATCTTTCTTTTTTTTTCTTTGTTTTTTGTTTGTCAAAATCATCAATTAATTGAAGAAATATTTTACCTAAAAAAATAAAACTAAGTATGTCAAAGAAAATTATTAATTTCTATTATTATTATTATTATTATTATTATTTTTTTTTTTTTTTTTTTTTTATTTTTTTTTTTAATTTAATTTTAAGACATCCACAGGGAGTCACAGGAGAGGGACTATAGAGTCTGGCCTGGCGATATGAAGATTGCCAACACCCTGAAACTGAGCTGCAGCAAGTGGCCAAAAGCGTCTAGTGCCTTAGCAGAACAGGATACACTCAGAACAGGCCTCGCCATGGTCGGCCAAAGAAGGTGAGTGCACGTCCAGAGGTTGTCTTTGGAAAATAGACATATGAGTGCTGCCAGCATTGCTGCAGAGGTTGAAGGAGTGTCTGTTGGGCTGTTTTGTCGGCCTGTCAATGCCGCACACTCCTTCAAATTGGTCTGCATGGCTGTCGTCCCAGAAGGAAGTCTCCTTCGAAAGATGATGCACAAAAAAAGCCTGCAAGCAGTTTCCTAAAGACAAGCAGACGGATTACTGGAACCATGTCAGTGGCCAGTATAGTGATGTGCAATAAATGTAGCATTCTGTTTGCCAGACTATCTTCTTCGGAGGGAGAAAGACCACTATAAATAGGATACAGACAACAGAGCTGATGATGAGAGAAGCTTTCTGCATCTTGGGTAAATCCCCCTTAGTCTCGTCCTATGGCAGCATAAGGGATGATTTAGGTCAAGCCTAAGACAACTCTAAGCATAATTTGTCTGCTTAAAGTAGATTTATTATCAAAATCCAAAGTAAATTCCATGGCCTTTTAATTTCCACTGAAGCTACAGACTCACTTTTAAACTGAACACAGTTAATTAGAGGTCCTGTGGAATGGCAAGAAAACAAGTTTTGGTTGTATGGCGTGGTGTCTGCCTTATTATTGACACGCAACCATTCCAGTATTAGCTCACCCGCTATAGAAAATGGATGGATAGATGCACTGCCAGCTGCAGAACAGATTTTTCCTTGAGGGGCAACAAAAGTTCAAAACTGGCGGTCGTGATTACATTTTTTTTTTTTTCAAACTGCAATGAAAGAAAGCTTCACAAGTTATGCTCAAACCAAACTTTGCTCTATTTAGAATGACAGTGATGTCACGGAGGTTAAATATGCTTCTAAATCACACTTCAGCTCTGTCTTTCAAATTTATCACAGCAACTTTGCAAGTCTTGACTCGCATCAATGCATCTCGTTGGCCTCCTCTGCACTTTTTCTTGTCTTCCTCCATCCTCCATCATTTGTTTCCACCCATTCACTCCCCTCCTCTTCACTCGGCCGCGCTGTCCACACACCCACTTCCACACTCGGGACAGTCAGCAGTGTGCTGCCAGTCTGTGAGCTGGAGAGACACTCAGACGACAGTCTGCAAAGCTGAAGCGGAAACTTTATTCTTTTTTTTTTTCTGTTTTTCTTATCTTATCAGAGATTCCAACTACAGATGATTGCAATGCTTCCGTTCTACCTTTTGGCACTAGTTGGTGAGTACTTTTCAATGGTGGTGCCAGTGCTGATGCATGGGGATATATTTGTTTAATGCCAATTTGTGTGATTCATACTTGCCGTTCAGTCTGTTTTCTCGCTTTCCTCCCCTCTCCCCTCAAGCCGCTGTCCAGGCCCACAAGCAGTTGTTGCCGGGATCCTGCAACTTTGAGGCCAACACCTGCGGTTACATGTCAGATGCAGACTTTAGTAGCTGGACTCTACACAAAGATGGTAATTGGGCTGGTTTTATGTTATCCTCTGTGCTCCTATTTGTCATTTTTACAAGTTTACACACACACAAAAAAAGCAGGGTCCTTTGGCATGCTGAATGTTGCATTTGTCAATGGAGATGGCTCACACTTTTCATGCTGGTGAGAGGAACCACATCTGGTCTCCATTGACTCCAACATCCTTGAACATCTGGACTCTGTGCAAGAGCACATTTCGGCATTCTCATTGGGTCGGGCTCTGCAGTCCGCACAAGAGAAGAGAGCTGTGAACAATCACATCGTGACGTCTCTGTTTATTTCAAGCGATCAAAGCTTGCTGATGAATGATTATCAGATTATTTATTCAGCGGCGGAAACAAATGACTTATTGTTGACTTAGCTATAATTCTCATTCAGTATTTGCACATGAGAATCTGAGCAATTGGATACGGTCATTAAAACAGTGATTCTGGTGCATGCTAGTTATTTTTTATGTAATCATACTTACCAAAATGTCCTTTTTCATGTGTGTGACAGCTAAAAAAAAATGTGAATAGTGGATGTGTCTTTTCTTTGTGATACTCGGCCTTATTTTAAGGTATCGGTACTTGTGACGACAGCCAACTCCAGTATTGAGCGCCGTCTTGTTCTGATTAGGAATTACAGATTAGAAGGATTGGGATAAACCATTTTTAAAACTTTGTCATTGTTTTTTTTTTTGTTAGGTTTTTTTTTTTTAGGGGGTGAAATTTTATCAATCTAGAGTTATCGATACCTTGGTATCATCAAATTTATTGCATTCATTTTGAGTTAATTTTTCTTTTTTTTTTATCATAAATTACGTCATGTTAAAGATTAGCTCTTAATATGAAAATAAAAATGCACTGAGCTGTCACCAACGTCTTACAAATGCAATTCTGCCATCTAGTGGCAGAAAAATAACCTCAACACAAATCAATATCACACTTGTTTTTTGTTTTTTTTACAGTACAGTACATTTTTTTCATTTTAACTGAATTTTATGAATTATCATGATATTACTGTATCAATCAATTTCTATTAGTTTGACATTTTTTGTCCACTTTTATGTTAACACAAGCATGAAAATTTAGAAAGAAAAAAAATCATTGTGCATTTTATTGTATATTTAGACCAGATATAAAAACTGAGATTACGGTAATCATGAGTTAATTATTGCAATTAATTATGATAAAACATTTTTTTTTTAGATATATTCCATATATTTATATTTTTTCTTGCAGGCCGATTCATCGCTGTGGACGCTGCTGTGAACGATGACCACGACGTAGACACGCCCGCAGATTTCACGGGGGTCTTGTTGAGTCCGGTTCTGGAGCAGAGTGAGTGGAGCTGCCTGAGGTTGGTCTACCAGATCAGCGGCACAGGAAGTCTGCAAGTCTTGCAGCGCACAGAAGGACGAAGCTTTGACAGGCCGCTGTGGAGCAGCCAAATGCCGTCAGACAGCTGGGTCATTGCAAGCATGGACCTGTCCAACAGCACTGAGACCGCGAGGGTAAAAGACATTTTTAGTTCATATATGTTTGGAGTTTACATTTACTAAATGATATGATAAGTTGTTTATTACCTTTTCCTCGAATGTTAAACTCAATTTTTATGCTGCAATCACTGTTGCTTCTAATTATTTCTGATGAGGTACCTCCAAACCATACAAGTCCCACAGCTATTAAGTGGCAAACCTTCTAAGTCAAAACAGCTGCATTGGTCGTGAAACATGTCATGTGGTGAAAGGAAAGCAGAAGTAGGTCGACATTACACACGCAGGCCCTAATTGAGCTCGATACAAAGAGTGTGGCAAACTACTAATGTAAACACTGTGTGGGAACAGTGGAGCATATGTGTATGTTGAAGGCAGGCGGCTCTGATTCTGACAAGGTCACGACCTACACGAGGGTGAGCCACTATACATGTAGGCTTCTAAGCACATAAACAGATTTGAGACCAGATCTGAGGGGAAGGAATATGACAAGTGGGACTATCTATCTTGAAATCTTGCATCATCTTAAACCAAACTAGGTAGATAGGTTTGTGTTTAAATTCTATGAACATATAATCTGGTTTGTAGTTTAAAGGAAAGATATCATTTTCTTGACCTAATTTGGTCCTGGCTTTCTAGTCACGAACAGCTCTCTAACAGTACAGTCTTAAAGGGGAAGTCAACTTTTATCATTTCTTGACAATAATATGTTACATGTGACCTCACTAGTCTAAACATGACATTCTGATTAATATTACATTTGTGAAATAAGAGTTATGCAGCAAAAATCCAGCCGTTTTTGTCCATTTCAGGGGGCGGCCATTTTGCCACTTGCTGTTGACTAAAGATGACATCACAGTTACTCAGTGCTCATGCAATGACCAATCGCAGCTCACTTGTTTTCTGAAGCAGAGCTGTGATTGGTTGTTACCTGAGCTGCTGTGATGTCATATTCACTTGACAGCAAGTGGGAAAATGGCCACCTTCTAATATTGATAAAAAACATTAATGGATTTTGCTGCTTAACTCATATTCCACTAACATAATATTAACCTAAATCCCGTATTTGCACTAGTGGGGCAGCATAGAACATATTATTGTCACAAATTTTTGGGGGGGTTGACTTCCACTTTAAGGTTTGAAGGCACTTGTAAAATTGGTCAGCTCCAGTAAAGATGTTAATTTTCCAAAATTAGTTCACCAGTTGCCCATTACTGGGCTATATAGTTAGGTCATTGTTTTATTGGGGGTTTTTTTCTAAACGTAAACATTCTCATAATTTTTGTTTTGATAGATCAATTTGAACCTCTACACCTTTAAAGCGGAAGTCAAGTCAAAAATGTTCTTCACAACAGTCACGGAATACTTTGTAGTTACAGCTTCCCTTATTGAATCATAACTATTTAAACATCAAATTATTACATATACACACCAAATTGATGGCTTGCCGGTTTTGAAATCAGAAGCAAAAGATAGTTTGTTGAATTATTGTTCAAGTTCAAGCCGAGACTTCTGTCACATTCAGGCAAGTGGCAAAATGGCCGCCCCCTGAGATGGATAAAAAGTTGTTTTTTGTTGCTTAATTCATATTCCAAAAATGTACTTAATTGTAATTATCTGAATATGTGGTATTTTGAGGTATTAATCATTAATCAAATTAATGGATCGCTCGTACTGTAATTTGTTTTAATCCTGTCTTCCAACGCTATGACTTTTTGAAAGAATATTTTGCATTTATATCTGACATCACAGCATGGTAACTCACATTTACTCGCCATGTGTTGTCTGTTAGATCGTGATCGAAGGGATACCTGGGCGGACGTCTGGGAGCAGCGTGGCCATTTTTGAGATGCACATTAGCCCCGGATACTGCCTGGGTCGGTGATGTCACCGCTTCACTCGCACAATATGAATTCAGTCCATCAATCAAACTGAATTTAAAAGGATTTCCATCAATGTGTTGCACATATGACCTGACCAGCGCACTTCCTTTCGGACTTCGGCGCTAATCAGTATGACAGGTGTCGTGTGTTCTCGCCATATGGTTCTGCTCAGCTCTCAGCTGGTGCTCATTTACAAGACTTTTGGGTGGACCACATACTGTATGAAACTTGAACGTGGTCCTCGAGTCATCAAGGATAGCTGTGGAAAAACATGGGCAGGAGAGTTTGGATTCATTTAACAGATGCAGACAAACAATCGCAAACACAGACTCTAAAATATCCGCTCGCTCTCTTCTCACTCTCGTGCTTGTAGATTGCGACTTTGAGGAGTCTCACCTGTGCGGGTACAATAACCAGTGGAATGCTAATGTCAACTGGTTCGTGGGTGGCGGTGGTGGAGGCCAGCTGCTTCACAACAACCTGCCAGATGATCACACACACAACAACAGGACAGGTCAGTGACAAATGACTTTAAACTAGGGGCGTCAAAATTACTGTGTTCACTTTGAGTTCATTTAAAGTTCTTTTAACGCCACTAATTTTTTTTTAACACGCGATTAATGACTCATTTCACAGCCATTTTCACAGAAGCAATCCCGTTTTTGACTGATTTTGGAAGGCCCACAGAATATTGTGTTCTCTTGTTATAAAAACATGGAACCTATGAAAAGAAAGATTAAAGTCTCTTCTTTCATCAAGAAAAAGAAAGTATATTTCTAGCTGTTTCCGTTTTGCAACAATTAGCATTGGAATATAGCTGAGTTTAATCAATTTCCACAAATCTATTTAGAATTGTGAGTAATTGAGCTTGTTTTTGATCTCCTTTGCTCTGCTGCCACCTGCTGGCCGTTTGTGCAATAACTACCAATTCTGCAACCGTTCTTTGTAGTTCAGAGGCTGTAACAAAGCTAGCATAAAATAAATAAATAAATAAATAAATAAATAAATAAAAAAAAATAAAAAAAAACATAAATGTTTTTTCTGTTTATAAATGTTTGAAGTGTCCCAAAGACGTATTTATAAGTTATTGGGAGCAAATGAGTTGTTAATGACCGCCCCTTACTTGGAAAGCTTGTACTGGGGCAATGTAAAAGACACGCCCACGTCAAAATTTAGCAGTAATAAATTTAATAATAATGCATATATTTGTGGAGACTAGGGTCGAGTTGTATTTTCCAATATTACAAATGTGCAGAATTTCACAAGTTACTTCATGTTAAAGATTAGATAGCTGGTAATATGAAAAGAAAATACACTGAGCTGTCACCAATATCTTTACAATGCAATAATGCCATCTAGTGGCAGAAGTTACCTCAACACAAATCAATATCACGCTAAAAACATTTTTATAGTACAGTTCATCTTTTAATTTTAACTTAATTTTATGAATTATTATGAAATTACTGCATCAATCACAAAAAGATGCAGCCTTATTTCTATTAGTTTAACATTTTTCCTTCTCACTTTTATGTTAACAAGTGTATGAAACTTGAAGAAAAAAAAATTGAACAGATAGAAAATGTATTGAAGTGATGTGATTAATTACAAATATAAATTTTAATCGCCTGACACCCCTACTTTAAACATTTAAAAATGTCGCTTTGTTGTTGTTTTTTAAATACCTCCTGCATCTTTCATTCAATTTGTTCCAGAAGTATTTTGACAATGAGAGCGTTTTAGCATTTTCATGATTTTTCTTCATATGTAAACATTTTGGTACTGTCATGCTTGTGGGACTAACTTCTATGGTCAGTGGTCCCAGTTTTTCATTCTTCAGTGAGACCAACTTTCTTAATATGGAAAACTTGATGGAGCACCAACGAGCAATGTTGGCGACATACTAGGAAAACTGTGCTCTCGCTTACTGTCTGGAGTACGTTTTTTTTCAATATTCCATTTTTTTTCTTCCAATGGCAATGTTGAAAATCCCACACACAACAACAAAATCCTGAGTGACTGATTCATTATATAACTGCAATATGTAACATGTAATGTAGCTCAGCAGCATTTCTATCGACTGCATATGTTTCGGCACTGCCCTGCAAGCACAATAAGAGCAGTATAGCAATAACCACAACATGAGATTTCCACTGCCCAGGCTCGTTCACCAATATTCCATCAGCAAGTGCAACATCCAAATTATTGTGAAACTGCTGCTTTACCACACACTGTGGATTTAATGAACTACATTTGTTGGAATTGTCTAAGAAATGACATGATACGTTTCCTTTCAGGGTCATTTAGCTCAAATTTTACTGACAGCGAATTGAGTTTTCATAGGCCTGGCAGCCTATGTGTTTTCAAAGTGTTTTCAAATATGACTCACATGATTTGATTTGCTTTTTGGCCAACATCTGTCAGTTCTGAATAGCCGAAACAAACTTCTGAGGATGTCAGGTTCAGAGCAACTGGAAATTTTCTCCAGTTTTCTCAAATCGGTAAACAAAACAAAACGTGGTAATAGCAATTATCAAAATGTACAAATAATAATAATAATAAAAGGGCAATCCACAATGTCAAAGCTCACCAGTATGTGTCTCAACATTATGATTGCATTCCACATGTTGCTCTAGTCTGCATGCACTAAATTCACTTGAGGCCTCTTCTGTTGTTAATAATGTCACCATATACATTCCAATGTGGATCAAAGTAGAGGACAAAACATCTGAGAGCTCCATGATGCAATAGCATTTGCCTAATTGTGAGAATGCTGAAGCATTCCCACATATTTTATTGTGATTTGTATTCTCAACACTTGTTTGCCGTGTAACAACTCCTATATAATACTTCCAATTTACATTGTTCAAATTTCAACTAGCTTAAAAAATTCACACCTCCCGGGGTCTATATTGTTTGATTCCACATTACTTACAGTATTTGCACAATTTAACATTTAATATAAACTTTTTTCCCATTCATTTTCAATGGGACAGACATTGAACTTTTTCTAAGTATCACTTTGCATGCCCACTTCCATACATATAACTTATCATTACCAGGTGTCTGAAACTGCTCGGTGGTACAGTTGGTATTGTCCAGTAACCAGGAGGTTATAATTTCAATTTCATCTCAATTTACTTCCTAAGCATTCCACATGCATTCAAATCTTAGCATTCAGCTTTCAGCATTCCCACGCAATTTCTCAGAAATTGCACTTAGTCTAGTTAAAAAAAGGTTCTGGTTCAAATATACTGTATGAGGTTTGTATTTCAAGTTCTACCAATAACATGAAACATGGTTCTTAGGTCATTTTATGTATGTGGACTCCATCTACTCCAAAATGTTCAAAGAAGTGGCCAAACTGGTGTCTCCCATGACCATGGTGCCCATGTCTGGCTGCCTGACGTTCCACTATCAGCGCAGTGACGAGGGAGGCAACCTCTTCTCTGTTTACACCCGCGATCCACTCGGTCAGTACCAAGAGCTGTGGAGGGCCGAGTCAGAAACGTCGAGTGACTGGAGTGGGACGACGTACGGAGAGTGGACACCTGTGCAGGTGGACGTGAAAGCTCCGTATTCTGTGCAGGTCAGAATCAAACAAGGAATGTAAATTGCAAGCACTCATTTTGTGTATTTTTTTTTTTTACATGTTATTATTTGAGATTAATTAATTTATTTACTTTTTTGGGGGGGGGGGGGGGGGGGGCACTTGTGGTCCTTAACTCATTCACTCCCAGCCATTTTCATGTTCTATTGCTATAAAAACATGGAACCTAACAATAGAAAAATGTCTCTTCTTTCATCAGGAAAAAAAGAACACGGTATATTTTTTTATCTGTTAGAATTAGCGTTAGAATTAGCGTTAGAATTAGCTAAGTTTCACCATTATTCACAAACCTGTTGAAAATACTTGGTAATAACTACCATCGCTTTAAGCGACCACTTCAGGTCAGAAACTGCATCAAAGCCTTCATACAAAAACTCTAGCAAACAAAAAACCTAAAAAACGTATAAATACGTTTTTGGGAGTGAATGAGTTAATATATCCTGCATCAAGTAATCAATGAATGTACATAATGTTATCTATGCAAGACACACCAACAACAACAAAAAAAAAGGCCCATATATACAAAGAAAAAGCTTCTTCACTGTGTCAAGTGTGGTGTGTGCATGTGTCATACCCCTCAGGTGGTTTTCGAGGTGGCCTTCAATAGTCCAAGAGGCGGCCACGTTGCAGTTGATGATATTTCATTTTCGCCTGAGTTCTGCAGCTCAGACACAGGTGAGCCATAGTGAATTTTAATGACTCAAGGCTGTCAGATTTTGATCAACTGCTGCATGTTAATGTATCTTATTTCAATATTTACTCATGTTTCTGTGAAATAATTAGCTCTTCCGAATCATAACACTTTTAAATATTCATACTTTATCATTTTAACCATACATTATGGCTCACTATAAGTAACGCTCGTCTCTAGACGGGACAGATGCATGATAAACATACCGTGATGCTGCCTCTGTAATAAGCCAATAATCATTTTTCACAGAGCCAACTTTTGATGCCTCCATTGCCAACTGTGACTTTGAGTCAGATTTGTGCCAATACACTCAAGACCAGGCAAAAGGATCATTGTGGAGGAGAGTGTCTGTCAAACCCAATATCTTTAGGAACGGCGACCACACATCCGGAGCAGGTAGGATACGTAAATTCCTGGATCAAGCTGTTGCAGCAGAACTCAATCGCTGCCTTTCGACTTCAATGTCTCCATTAAGACGTATGCATCATAGTCCTTAAACTACAGTATGCTGATGCAGTAATTAGCAAAAATATCAGTTATTTGCATGAAAAATATTTTAGGTCAGAAAAAAAAAAAAATGCATCAAATTATGAGACGAGGAGATGAAGGCGAGTTGTCTCATTGGGTTGTGCTGCCAAAATTCAGTCAAGGCATTTGTGGTGTGGTGTGAATTGAATATAGCTGCCTGGCTACCTCCACTCTAAGTGTCGTGTTTAAGGTGTGGTTGTGGACCAAAATGCAGGAAAGCAGGACGAGGAGGCAGAGGTGAAGTAAAAAAAAAGAAGTTTAATTAAACAAAACAAACGCAAACTCCAAAAGACAAACGTAGCAAGACACTGGCAGCATGAAGAGGAAAACAACAATGAATCAACACAGACAGAGCGGAGACAAGAGACTAAATAGACACCCACACACAAATTGACACAACGAGACACACTTGGGCTAGACACAAGTGGCAGAAGGTGCTGATAGGTTGACACATGAGGAAGTCAGGCAAACACAGGTGGGCAGGACAATGCTTGACGAGACAATGGGAGACACACAAGGAAAGCAGAACAAAAGAGATCATAAGAGAAACTTAAAGGGATACTTCACTTATTTAGCCCATTATAGCAATAAAAGTTAATATTTTGTCTATAATTAATTTGATACTTTCATTATTTTTCATGTACAAATAGTACCTTTAAAAACACATTTTGCAATCGACTGAAAATGACATCACAAGGGCTCAGGTAACCAATCACATCTCACCTGTTTTTTTTAGCTTTAGTCATGTGACATTCACAAGCTGATCTGTGATTTTTGATTTCTGTGGTTACCCGAGCCCTTGTGATGTCATTTCAGTCGACAGCAAGTTGCAAAATGTGTTTTGAAAGGTACTAATTGTACGTGAAAAATAATGAAAATGTCAAATTTATTATAGGCAAAATATTAATGTTTGACTACCAAAAATGGCGAAATAAGTAAAGTATCAATTTAAAAGGAACATGATGACAAACTCAAACAAAACCCACTCAAAACTAGAACCTTGACAAAAGCAGAAAATAAAAAAAATTAAAAAATTAAAAAACACCCAAACCATGACACTGAGAAGGTACGGCAGATCCGTTTTTGCTACTGTTGCGTCCTGATTAGGGATGTAACGATATCCAACATCATGATACAATATCACAATATGAACGTTATGATATGATAATTATCACGATATTGTGGCGAGGTTGGCGATACAAATAAAAGTTTTGTAAAAACAAATTGTACAAAATTAGCTCATCCTAAAAAAAAAAACCAACAACACAATATTGCACTTTTGTACATTGCAGCAATGCATCTAAACACCGACAATCTCTAATAACACTTAATATTGAGACACTTACTTGCTAATATAAGCACATATTGAGTTCCTCCACATATTGACTCTGTTCACAAGCACATTTCGTTCCCCTTCGTCTGACCATTAGCATGGATTTTAAACAAAAAGGGCCAAAACATGCCTTGTGAAAATTCAACTGCACTAACAAAGTAGCCACCAGAGGGTGCTAGAACTGCACAAATGGAAATCAACCCGACTCTTTTTTTTTTAACAGATATGCTGCTTTTAATATCGTGACATGATGACGACGATATATTGTGGCAGTTTTAATATCGCGATATCACGATATTGTTGTTATAGTTATGATCACGTCGGGGTCACCAATTTAGGATGAGACAAGGACACAAAGGACAGTTGTCTCTTTTCCTGTCTGTTGGCTAAACTAGATGTATTGTGTTTGCTGTTATCATTTCTATTAGCTCTCCAAATGGAAAATCCAAATAACACCCTTATAGAGGTTGTCAGCCATGTCTTGTTTCCTTTCAGCTGGAAAAACTGTGACCTTAGAAGATCCAATTGACATATTTCCTACTTTCTGACTGCACAAGTGCTATTTGGTTAAATCGCATTCACTGACAAAATATTGTTTGCTACCACGTGATACTGTTCCCTTTATGGGATTTAGGTGATCGCGCTTTAAAACTCAAATGCAAATACGTTCTTCTCACAAAACAGTAAAATATTGTCTGCTTTCTTTTTCTTTCAGGGACTTTCTTGTTGGCTCACTCCCAGCTGAGCACACAGTCCAGCTACATGAGTCGCTTAGTCAGCCCGACACTGGCTGCAAACATGAAGTACTGCCTACGATTTTACTTCTCTTTGAGAGGTGAGTGACATTTAGTTGACTTTTTGGCAACTCTACGAATGCATATATTCAAGTGACTCACCACCCAAGGAAAACTGCAGGATTCAACCAGACGGACCAGGCCCTTGCCGTGTATCTGCAACAGGGCAGCAGCCTGGAGAAGATCTGGACTCAGGGGGAGAAGTCCAGAGGGATCTGGATAGCAGCTGACGTGACCTTCCAGACATCCCAGCCCGCCAAGGTCAGGAGGGAGAGTGGAAATGTTGTTTTATGAGGTAGTGTGGGCAATAAATGTGCGTCCTTCCGAAAGAACTGAAGAAAATCTGCACAGTCATTTAAAGTTGCAGAACAGTGAATCCCCTTTATCATGGCGGATACGTTTCAGAAGCACCCACAATTGTGAAAATCTGAGATTCCCATCCCTGAGCATTCACATAATCATGGTGAAGGGGTTTATGTGTCCCAAGAATCCGAGGGGCTAAATCAGGGGTGTCCACACTTTTTCATGTGAGGGCCACATACAGAAAATCAGAAGGACGCAAGGGCCACATAATGTTATGAAGAGAAATTGTGTTTAGTCCTAAAAATTGTACAGATAATTTATTTGTGCTTTTGCATATTTAGAAAAATGCTACAGTGTACCAATATACAGTAAACCAATTTGTAATATGGCAGTCAGGTTATTATTGGAATTTTTCATTTTAGTTTTTATTTTGGTTTGAGTTTTGTTTTTTTAAATTTAGTTTTAATTATTTTTCAGGATGGTTCTGTTAGTTTTTTATTAGTTTTTGTTCTTTAATAAATGCTTAGTTTTAGTTTAGTTCGTTTCAGTATTAGTTTTAGGTTTTTTTTTATGTGTATTACTCGTGCGCAACATTTAAAAAACACGATGGGCACGACGTCATTATTCCAGTTTATATCAAACTAAATCTACTAAAAATTACATTTAAAATCATCCCCAAAGGCTCATGTATTAAATTAATTACCAAAGACTAAAATGAAGGACATTTTTGCTATAATTCTAGTTTTATTTTAGTTAGTTTTGTAAACCTAAAATGTAGTTTCAGTTAGTTTTCTTTTTTTTTAAAGTATCTTCGTTTTTGTTTTATTTCGTTAACGAAATTGTTTTTTGAATTTTAGTTTTTTCGTTAGTTTTAATTAACTAAAATAGCCTTTAATAGCACCTGTGTTTTTCGACGCCCTCCCTTCTTACTTTGACCATCTCCAAACATTTTTGTTTTTATTTTATTTGAACTGAGTCAAATGCCATTTTTAGCATATGTCGCGGGCCACTGAAAAATGGACGGCGGGCCGCAAATGGCCCCCGGGCCGTAGTTTGGACACAACTGGGCTAAATTGTTGGGGGGCAAACACGTGCAAGGTGACAAAACATGGCTCAAAGACCTCCTATGATGAAAGATACGTATGGATGCCATTTTCCCTCACTCAGACGCAGGTCACCGTGGCCCTTTTCTGGAACTCGTTGACGAACACCTGGTGCACCTATGGAACAGCCCAAAGAGGCAAAGTGGGTCTAAAGAAGACCACGTGGGTCGGGTGCAAAGTGAGCTGAGTGGCGGCTATAGAAGTTGGCCATAGAGATGTGGAATGTCACCTCTTTGGCAGGGAAGGAGCTCAACTTGGTGAGGACGTTGAGAAAGTCCAACTCGATATAGTCGAGCTGGCCTCCACACAAATTAGGCTATGATAGTCCTCTTGAGACTTTCTTAGACTGGAGTTGCCCATGGTGGGAGGTGCGGAACGATGGGCATACTTATTGCCCTCGGGATTGGCACTTGTACGTTGAGGTTCAATCCTGTGTACGACTTTGCCCATATCCATTATGACCTCCATTGTTGAGCCAAACAGTTCTGTGGTCATAGGGTGGTTGTGCCCGTCGGGGTAGCAATCTTCGAACCCGTTGATAGACTCCGGCAGTGAGGGATGCCATCATCAAGCTGAATAAGGAGTCCTATCAGGCCTTTTTGGGCTGTGGAACGCCGGAGGCAGCTGATGGGTACCGGCTGGCCAAGCTTTGGCAAAAACCTCAGGCGGAGGAGGAGTTGGAAGAGGCCATTATGAAAGACTTGTGGATGGCTTTGAAGAAATTCTGGTCTACCATCCGGCATCTTGCGAGCAGGAAGCAGTGCACAATCAACACTACGTATAATGGGGACGGGATTTGTTTTTAAACATTGTAATGTAGCGCTAATCCATTTGGGCTCTTGCTCTGATGAATTGCATTTGTGACTATGAGAGCTTTGAAAAGGATCATGTGACTCCTTAGTATGTCAAGCAGCTGCTGTCAGAGGACACATTCCACTTACTCTTTGTTCAGCATTGAAAACATTTCTTCACCCAGATGAAGAAAAGATCAATGTCTCCTCCCTCATGGGGGTCAAAGAGTCTTGCAGAACCGAAAGGGAAGTGATGCAAGCGAGGAGGCTCAAAATGTGTCTTTGCTGTTCAGGTTGTTTTTGTCAGCACCTGCCGGAGTCTGTGGGACTGCGGCTCTGTGGCTCTTGATGACATCACCATGAGTCTGGGAGACTGTGAGTTGGCGACAGGTAAAATTTATTCCAGAGATGTCTTTTTAAACAAACCAAGCTGGGAATATATTTTTCTTTTCAGTAACTCAAGACTTTTTTGAACCAAGGCTTTTGACGGGAAGCAGCAGTACAGAAAAACAAACCAACTGGGCTTTTTTTTTTTTTTTTTTTTTATGTTTTCTTGCTGCAGGAATGTCCTCATCCCTTCCAGGTTGCTGTGACTTTGCAACGGGCCTTTGTGGTTACACTCAGGACAAGCAGAGTGATGCTGCTGACTGGGAATGGAGGAGAGGTCCCACCCCAACTTCGTACACTGGACCCAGAGGCGATCACACTAGTGGACTGGGTGAGAGTCTACCTACTCATCTGCTCACTGTAGCTGCCCCCCAAAAACACAGTTTTGTTTTTTTAAAATCGATGGCTATAGAGCTTCGTTGCTGTAGGAAGCCCGTGAGCCATGGAGGTCCGTAAATTTTCGTGCAGATTAAGATCCGCCAAATATACGGGGTTAGTCGGCTCACAGTTTTATTTATTGCGTTGCTCATGGGGCTCTAAGACCTTTGGAAAAGAATTTAGGAAGATGACATGTGGCTATTTTGTCCATCTCTATGACTCCCTCTGGATCTCTAAAAAAAAAAAAAAAAAAAAATAGTAGGAATTTATGTAATATTTTACATATATATATATATTTATTTAGCTAAAATATCCTTTAAATGAATTCATGATTACATAAAAAAAACGTAAAAAATAATGGAATATTCCAAAAAATGTCATCGTCCAAATTTTTAAGCTGTTAGAAAAAGGGAAACAAAGGTGGATAAAAAAGTTTTAAAGATGGCCTAAAAACGTCTAAAACATGACCATAAAATGCACTGTAAAATAAATAAATAAATTGTACTTTAATAGATTTTACTTTTTTATTTACAGTTTTTTTCCCTGTATTTTAAAAATACCATTTAACTGACAAAAATAAACTCTAATTTTACATGTCAAATGTAAAATAACATGAAATCACTGTAACTGTAAAACTTCTGTGTATCCAAAAAGAGGAAAAGCAGAAAATTGCCATAAAATGTCAGAGAATTGATTTAAAAGGGCAAAAAAACGTTCAAAAACTATAACATTTCCAAAAACAAAATAAATCCCAAAGATGACCATAGAATGTTCACAAAATTGCTAAAAATGTCAGAAATTTAAAAGCAAAAAAAAAAAAAAAAAAAGCCATAAAATGTCTCAAAAAAAAAGGAGGCAGCAATTTACCATAATATGCCATAAAATTGCCAAAAAATGTCAGGGAATAAAGTCTAAAAATATATATATATGAAAAATGAAGTATGACAAATTACACATAAAAAAAGAAGGGGGGAAAAGAAAATCCAAAAACCGAAGACGAAAGGTAGAAGAACGAGTGGATGCTGCATATTTTTCTGTTATGGTGCAGCTCTTAGGCCCTCTGTACATTAGACTCATACTACACAATGTTCAAATGTTTTCTGGCTTTTTTTTTTTGTTATTTATTTGGCCTAAAATGGTTCTTTTTGACAGGAAATGTTGCTGACCCCTGATATCCACTATATGACCGATGTCTTTTGCTTGACAGGATATTACCTGTACATGGAAGCATCTCCCATGCTGCCCGGCCAGAATGTTCGCCTGCTGTCCCGCTCTCTCAGGGGCTCGAGGGGACCTCAGTGTCTGCGCTTCTACTACCACATGTACGGCTCGAGTACGGGCCAGCTCAGTGTTCGCCTCCAAAAAGACGGGGGAGACATTTTGTTGTGGCAACGAAGTGGCGAGCAGAGCATCGCCTGGCTGAGGGCCACGGTGGAATACCAGAGTGACAGCCAACATCAGGCAAGGCGGGAAAATACAGCTTTCATATTTCAACTTGTTTTCACAGAATTCATCCTGAAGTTTTCAATGCCGCTGTGCAAGTCCACTCTTAAAACCGAAACAATCTTCAATTGAGGCAAAAGGATTTTTCTTTTTTCGTTGAAGTCGTTTGACCTTGAATTGAAAAGGCCTTTTCAGTTCAAAATGTTTGAAATGTATCTTCCATATTTATCTGGATGACTTGAGGCGCTACACAGATAAATAAACGTGTTCTTGCCTTTTTCTATTCTGTCCCAGATAATGTTTGAAGCAACCAGAGGTTCATCCGTCAGGAGTGACATCGCCATTGATGACATCACATTGGAGGGTGGGCCTTGTCCAGGTAAACATTGTGCTCCGTGAAATTTTGAAGAAGCAGTAAGTTGTGAGTCTTCCATTGGTTAATTATTGCAAGGATCACTATACTATGGATCTTTTCGTGCTTATGTGGGTTTAATGGCTTCCTCTCACGATGAAATAGTTATGTATGGAAGTGTATTGCATTCACTTGAAGAAAAAAAAACTCCTGTTTTTGTGACTAATTTTCTCTTTTTTTCTTCTTCTTTTTTTTCTGTTGGGGAAAAAAAAATCCAGAAAAAAAACGGGAAAAACATTTTAAAAACAAAACAAAACAAAAAAACAGAAAATTATTCCAAAATAACTGAATTTTTTTTTTTCCAAAAAACAGAGCACCAACTTCTGTTTTTCAGAGTAATTTTTCTGATTATTTTTTCCCAGTTCACAAGTGCTCCCCCCTTATAGGAGCATTGTATGTGGCTGTCCCCATGTGACAAATCGGGGCACTGCTTGGCAACCCGCCAGGCTTCCCATTGTGTTTCAATCCATTGGTCGTAGATTCCATTCCATTCCAATTGGTATAGAAAATGGATGGATATTCTACATTGTGACCCTTGTTGAATCAGTAAAAAAAAAAAAAAAAATCAAGTTAGAGATGATTTGAGGTACTAAAAGTTAGGTTATTATTACCATCTAATGCAACAATAAAACGTTAAAATAGGTTAGACGTAAACATCTTCAAAAAGTATGTATTTGGGAAAAGGTTTTGCAGAAGATGACTTGTTAACCTTGAGGGTGCAATGAAATAGTGAACGGAGTATAAAAACTGGACTCTGGAGCAAATGGAACAAGATCATGTGGTCTGATGAGTCCTGACTCAGTTTGAGGGACACAATGGTCTTTGTGTGCTGCAACAAAAATACATTTTTTATGGATGTGTTTATTGGCTGACCAGCGTATTTTCTAAATATGCTGTAAGAATGTTATTGATCTAAGAAGAATACAGGAATTAACATCTGGTGCGTCATCCTGATGATCGTTGTCCTCTTTGCAGCAACACAGAGCAAGGCCCCCGTGGCGACATCCAACGAGATCGAGTAGATGGAAACGGCAGCATCAGGCAGGATGCATGCTTTTTTTTTTTTTTTTTTTTTTGGCACATTTCAGTGGACTCTAAAGGCTTTTTAACTGCCCACTCAAACACTCGGTCACATTCATGTAGGTCTCTTTTGATAGAGCGTCATTGTGCTTTACACTCTTGCACTGTATCAAAAGAGTGCTGTATTTTTCTTCACATTTATATGCATTAGATTAATGCTCATTGCTCAAATAAAGCTGGGGGGTGTGGTTTTGAAAAGTTTCTCTTTTTCCTTCTCTATTTATGACCAAAATGTTGAATTTTGTGGCAAAGACTATTCAAGGTTAATAGGAACGAACACTGACTAGGATGACGAATCAGGGAAAATTTTGCCCGAGTACATATAAAAATGACTATATTCTGATTTATTCAAAACACATACACTGTACATTTCCATTGAAAAACAATTGGAATTAACACAATTTCAATTGGTCCCAAATGGACATTACATGATACACGTGCCATCATTCAGATGTTTCATGGACTCCATCTGCTGCGTCAGCGCCAAAACATCCTGAAATCCGGTGCTGAGGCCAGACATGTGCTGGAAGTACGCGTCCTTCTCCACCTGCACCGACAGATTATTTACTCCCGCATCTTTCAAGATGGCCGTCACCTGCAAGACAGCACACAATCACACCAATTACCGAAGTCTGTAATCGTAATTACTCTCCAATAAACACACAAGCAGTCTTCTCTCAAGTCTGCTGGGAAATCAACGAAGAGGTTGCACCTGCTGAATAATGCGCTGCTCCACCACTTCTGACATGATCTGGAGGTGGATGGTCCCTGCGACCATGTTGGCGGAATGTCTCCAGAAATGAGGGTCTCTGAATGACAAAACTCCTTCAATCTTCTCAATCTGGGAACAGAACCGAGAAAGAAGCACACAACTTCATCCTGTTGACTTCATTTATACTAAACAATCCTCGACATTGTCTACAGCTCTTCCATCTATAGCCACAACACTGTAAACATATTTTTGCACCAAAGGCTGTGACATTTGCAATATGTATATACAGTGAATCCCTGCTACATTCTAATTTATAGTTCATACTTCCGCTGTGTTGTAGATGTTAAGTGTTACATAGTAATAGTACCCTATGCCTCAGTCCATTCACTTTTCACTGTCTACTTTTCTGACTTTTGACAACGCCATACTTCATCATATTTGTTGTAAGAATGCATGTACCCCCAAAAAACTAAACAAAAAGTTTGAGAGCTTACCGGACACCGGCTGTCAAAGGACCCCGGCTCAAGAATAGCTGCCCTTGCGCACGCCTATTCAAAAATCATCTAGCGCTAAAACTGAATATATTTCCCCCCAGTTCTTGGAGGTTGGGATGAAAGGGTCTTGGGGTCCGGATCTGGACCGCGGTCCACCATTTGGTGACCCCTGATGTAGTGGAACTTTGCTGGACAAAATTATATGGTTTGGCTGGACATACGTTTGATTCTCTTCAAGTTTTATGCGTCAGTTTTACAGTAAACTTCAAATGGGAGCTTTGCCCTTTATTTGGAAAACTGTGCCCACGAGAGAGCGAGAACAGTAGTTTAGGGTTACTTTTTAAGTTTAACTGTTTATAAAAGGAAGTCGGACAAGGAAGTTTGTATATGGTTTCTGGATATGGCAGATTTCATCTATTCCAAGTTGGGGCTTGAACTCCACAATAAACGAGAGTTCACTGCAGTCTCCTCACCTTCTGCAGAGCGTTGTTCAGTTCCTTCTCATGCTCCGGGGGAATTCTCAGCAGAAGAACCTCACAAGCGTCCTTAAGCAGAGGTATGACACTGAGGAAGATGAGGGTGGCGATGAAGAGCGAGCAAATAGGGTCCGCGATCAACCAGCCAAACTGTCGAATGAGGATTGTGGAAATGATCACGCCGACGCTGCCCAATGTGTCAGCCAGGACGTGAAGGAAAACACCTGTGAAGAAGACGGGATGACGACATCCGGTCTCTCAAAATATGACGGCCATTTGTTTTTTATTATGCGCACCTCTCATGTTGGCATTCATGCCTCCGCCCCCGGAGCCGTGCGAATGCCCGTGTCCGCCATGACCGTGTCCGCCGTGAGAGTGGCCATGACCTCCGTGGCTGTGGTCGCCGTGGGAGTGGCCGTGGTGGGAGTGGCCGTGGTCGTGCCCCGAGCAACTTTTGCCGCCGTGGGAATGGGCGTGGCTGAAAGCGCAGATTCCCACCAGGTTGACCAATAAGCCGCCAACAGACACCGGCTGCAGGAGACACCAAGTAGTTACTTACAGGAAGTCCTCAACTTTGGTTGTTTGTAAGTTGAATCACATTAAGTTTTGTTTCAAAGCTAAATTTTATTAAATTATTTTTAAATGAAATAATAAAAATTTGTAAAAATAAATAAATAATAATAAGTAAATTATATACAGTACTGTCTATACCAGGGATGGGCAATCTCGGTCCTCGAGGGCCGGTGTCCCTGCAGGTTTTTGAGGTTTCCGTTTTCCAACACAAGCTGATTCCAATCAACGAGATCGTTATCCCTCTTATGCAGAGCTTGCTGATGAGCTGATCATATATCAGCTGTGTTGGAAAACGGAAGCCTCAAAAACCTGCAGGGACACCGGCCCTCGAGGACCGAGATTGCCCATCCCTGGTCTATACAGTACATTAATTAAATAAAACAAACAAAATGTATTATATTTTTTTATTACAGCAAGTTAAATGCAATTTTTACACAGTGCAACGCAATAAAAACAAAATGAATATGCGGAGGAGTTATTGAGTTGAGAGTTTATGTGAGGCTGCTGAGGTGAATTGCATTGTAACGTTCTCAAGAGAGTACGTTTTCCAACCGGTCCCTGAAGTGCACAATGTGATCGGTGCATATGTCGATTCAAGATGGCGACCACCGAGTCAGATTCAAGTGATCTTGAACGGGAAGAGATATTGTTGTATATTTTGCGACACCGCTGATAAAGAAGACAACTGAGGGTGGCCTCGTGAATCAACATAGGAAAGGCAGGTAGATGAAATGTTAAATATAAATTTGTGAGCAAAATACGGCTTTTATGGACATCAATCAGCCTTTGTTTGTATGTGTGAAGCGTTCCAACTTTGAATGTTCGTAACTCGAGGACTAACTGTAATTTTATAGAATAGAGATTTGCTGATATTGCAGATAGAAGCATAATATAAATTAATACATTTTTAGTCATCCAAGCCTTGCTTGTGTTTTAAATTTGTTACCATTACAATAAATATATGCTTCCTCATACAATTCATTGCAAATATAAAACAAAAACATTGAAATTCTTTAGAAGAGCCACATAAAAAAAAAAGCTACATTCAATTTGAGTTACTTAATGTTTACGTTCACTGAAAAAGATTGAATGTGAACGAAACACATGAATACCTCAAAATGGGTAGTCTTAAAAAAAAAAAAGAAACACCTAAAAGGCACAAAAGCTGATGTAACAAAAACGATGCCCATAAAAGGCCAAGCTATTAGCCTGGAGGATGGATCTTTAAATAGTGTCTTTGCGACTGCCTACTGAGTGCCCATTTCTTTGTAACACTAACTTTTTGTCTGACGTTTGCAGACTGCACGTCCTGATGTTCTTGACTTGGTTTATGTTCTCAGAGTGGACACTCACACATTTGCACAACAATCTGACTGCTTTTAATGGCCTAGAAAGTATTTGAAAATGAAGATTTAGCTCAATAGAAAATGAGTGTATAGACATTTGATAAATGCTTCGATAAAACATCGGCTTAACTGCGGAACAAGTTATTACAAGAAAAAAAAAAGGGGGGGGGGGACTTTACTCACAGTCAGCATGTCTGTGTCTATGTTGGGAGGGTCCATTAAACGGGTAACTGACTCAATGAAGACAAAGAAAGCGATGACCATCAGGAACAGTCCATTGATGAACCCAGAGAGGATTTCAACACGGCCATAACTGGGAAGAGCCCCACATGTTCATTTTAAAGACACGACTGAATTTCTAATATATTATTAAAATATCTCATTCCTGCTCAATTTTACCCATAGGAGAAGATCCTGGTAGCTTTCCAGCGGGTCATGAGTGCGGCAAACAGGCCGAGGACCAAAGCTGAGCAGTCAAACAGCATGTGGAAGCCATCCGAGATCAGTCCCAGGCTGTTCGTCCAAACACCATAAAAGAGCTCAACAAAGGTGAAAGCCTGGAACACATAAACGTCGTTTGACAAACGGAGACCGTGAACTGCAATTAACATGAGCAAACAGTGATAACCATGACAGGAGACAGGAGAGCTCGACGTTATGGCATCAAATCTCATATTTTCTTACACAAAAATACAATTTCTGACTTGAAATTGACATTATCATATTATATTCAAAACAAGTTCATGTTTTTGTTTTGGTTCTTTTCCAGGAAGCTTTCAGACTTCTACTAAGAACTAACTTGCATCAACTTCCACAGAAATAATAGATGTAAATGTTATTCCGTTACAGATTATGTGAAAAATATATATTTAAAAAATGACCACTTTTTTCCCCCAAAACATCTAAGCATGTAGGCAGAATGTTGGCATCACTCTATTAAAAAAAGAAAGAAAAGAGGAAAACCCACAGTAGTCACAAAAATAAAATGAATCGAACAAAAAGTAAATCCTTTCTAATGAAATTAACCAATCAAACCAAATCAGACATTACTTTTGAATTGTGGTTCAAGTTGAATTATTTTTGTTAAACTCATCAAACCGGTCGGAACAAAAACGCTTGTCTATAATGTTCTTTATAATCTGTTGAGACAACTCGCTCCTTTTCTTCCTCGGATCGATGTTAACCTTTAATAACCTTAAAGGGTTAAGTGTGGTGCATTGTCCAACTGATTGATTACAAGTTTGAAGACACCTTTCCTGTGATGCTAATCAGAGGGCACAACCTTGGTTGAACGTGTCGCGGTGGTCAAATTATTTTCACTTTTCTAGGGGTATCACCATTTTTGTCCAAGCAAATTTCATAAGTTTTTTTTTTTTTTTTTATATATATAATTATTTGAACTACAATTCAAAACCAACGTCAAATATTCATTGTTATTTTTCATTACATTTTTATTTAGTATTACTTTTGTCCGGTTGAGGTTTATGTTTTACTCAGGAGACCCCAAGGCCCATGAACCAATACTGCAGTGCACATACCAGGTTGAGACACAGGAAGTAGAAGATCTGTCTCGAGTCGTACTCCTCCAAGATTTGTTTCAAGGAATCTTTAATGAACCGCGGCAGGGACTGAGATGTGTGCTGCAAGGCGTCTCCCATGAAGTTGTACAAAGGAGTCCCTTCAGGTGAGTAACCAACCAGGGTGCCCTTTTGACCTTTCTTTGACGGGGATGAGAGGATGCTGGAGGCTGCAGAGTTAGAGTGAAGACTGTAAAAAAGCTTGCACGTGTGTCAATGACGTCCATACTTAACTTATATGCTCCCAAAAACGTATAAATACGTTCTATTTTAAATCTTCTAAGTGTCCCAAAGATGTATACGTTTTTTTTTTCGTTTGTTTATGCTAGAGCATATAAAAGGCTTTGATGCAGCCTCTGAACTGCAGAGAACGGGTGAAGCAATGGTAGTATTTGCAAAAACGTCCAGCAGGTGGCAGCAGAGTATAAGAGATCAACCAGGGCCATGTTTAAAACGAGCTGATTTCCCCACAGTCCTAAACAGATTTGTGAATAATGATTAAAATTAGATATATTCTAATGCTAATTTTTGCAAATCGGAAACATACAAATATACTTTTTTCCTGATGAAAGAAGAGACTAAATTTTCTTTCTGTAGTTTCCATATTTTTATAGCAATAGAGCACAATATTCTGTTGGCCTTGCAAAATCAGTCAAACTCCAGTAAAACAAAGGGGGGTGAAGGGGTTGCTTCAGTGAAAATGGCTGCGAGTGAACGAGTTAAAGGGAACATATTAAAACTGACTGTGAGAAATGGACATTTCTATCCAATCATTTTAGAATACAGAATGAATTGTTTGTTTTTCTCAATGTGCCCTGCAATTGGCTGCTCAGGGTGTAGCCCACCTCTCACCCGAAGTCAACAAGGATAGACTCTAATGACAACCAAATGAGGATGAAGCAATAGTATAGATAACAGATGTATGGATGCAAGAATATTAGTTTCACAGGTCTTTGCGAGCTTTTGTTACTTTCTGCACTTTTATGCTTATGGATGATGAACTAACTGAAATCACAAAAGCTCGAGTTGAGCAGAAAAGTATAGTCTAAAAGGAATGTCTGTTTCATCATTTCCAGATTTCCTGCACACTTTACACTTATTTCCATCCACACCCCTAATATTTACATTATAGCAGTTTACTAGTTCCGCTTTCTCATTTTTAAAAATGTTATATTGTTCATATTTGAACCAAGGGAGATTACTACTTCGGGTTAGTGGTGGCTTCACACACGCACCATTCTTCTGAAGTTTGGACAAAAAGCAGTGAACATCTCCTGCTCAGCAGAAGTCTCCAAGAAGACCACAAAAAGTTCCTACATTCATCACTTTTTTTTTTTCTTAAATTGTCGGTCGGGAGGTCGGAAAAGTCTCTAAATATAGCGACAAAGACGCTTTGTTGGAAACACTGAGTAGATGCGCTTCTTCTCATATCCTCACTCCGCCACCGGTTGTCATGGTAGTAAAAGCTGTACTAAAGGCATGCCTCAATTAAATTCTGAAAAAGTGCATACTGCTGGCGTTGGGCCGAAACCTCATAAGTCACAGTTTGGTGAATTCCTTCTTTTTTTTTTCAGAAATCTGTCAGTCTGGTTAGTCCCCATGTGTGGGTGCAATTTTTTCTATATATATAAATTATTGATTTGTATTTATTTATTACTATTATTTTTTGTTATTATTTACAAATTATTGTTAGAAATTATACAAATTATTACTTTTTGCTCTCACTCAGCTTTATGTGCATCATACTTACACATAATGAAGAAAATGGCACTGACGAGTACCCCTCCGGAGAGCACATGCTCCGTACTGCCCTGCTGTGGTGGTTTACTCATAGAGCGCAACTGGTCGGTCAGCGGGTGAGTCCAGAAGTTGGCGAGCAGCAGGGCGCTGGAGAAGAGAGCGATGGCGCCGTATCGGGCGCACCGCTGTACCTCCATCTTTGCATTGCAGATGGCCTCCACGTAAAACTCGAGGATCATCACAGAGAAGATGATCATGGCAAAAGGAAGGATGAGAGCAGACCATGACTCCACCTTACTCTGTGGGGAAACAGTGAAAAACATGTGAACACCTGAGTGTGAGTGAAGAGGAAAAATAACTGTGTCAACTGTTAATTATGTCGCTCTATGCTCCCTGAAATTGCTGGGGATAAATCAAGTTTGGCATGACTTCTTCATCTGACTACTTCTTCCTCGTCTTGAAGACTTGAAGAACTAGTCGTCATGGCAACAAATGTGCCGCATAGTTTGCTAGCTCCATGAGCGGAGGTATTCCCAAATACACCCACTGTCAGAAGGGTTACAATTTACTATGGTTTTGTAAATTTATTTTGCAAACGAAAAGCCTTGGCGGAAGTGAGTGCATTATCTCACTTGATATGATGAAATACAACAAAAATTGCTTTCCACGTAATAACATCTCAACTCTTTAAAAAAAAAAAAAAAAAAAAAAAAGGCTACATGCATGCACGTAACAATCATTTTACACATACTTCCGTGGTGGCAGACAGCACTATGACCCAGGGCAGCAGTACCACAGCAGACACCAGGTTGTCCAGGGCGTACAGGCGCTTGGCTCCGCCAAGTTCCACTGAAAGTTTCCTGGAGGCTGCGTGGAAGCCAACCTTCAGGAACAGGGAGACCACTATCAGCACAACACCACCCTGATAAAGAAGAGCAGGATAATGCGGTCATTAGTTGGCTTGGGTACGAAATATATAGCTACACGGTGCCTTTCAGATTTATTTTATTTTTTTTAAATAAATAAAATGTCATTTCTACATAATGATTGAACTGAGTAACGGAGAGAACAAACACAAACTTATCTGGACCTAACTGAAAAGGTACTGTAAAGTAATTGCCCCTTGGTTAAACCTAATTGGTACCACCCTTGACAGCAAAATAAAAATTGAGGAATTTTGGTTCAGCCTTCTTCACTGGATTGTTTTAAACTCAGACATATTAGAGTGTTTTAAAGCATGAACTGCCTGTTTAAAGTCAGACCACAGCATCTCGTTTAGATTTAAAGTCCAGACTGTGACTTGTCTACTCCAAAAACTTGATTTGTTTTTATTTATTTAATTTTTAATGGGCCAAAGGTGGAGTAGCTGATATGTTTTGGGTCATTTGTTGTGCTATGTAACCCAAGATTGCACATTTGATGGCAAGAACTGATGGCCACATGTCGCCTACAGGATTTTATAGCAGACAGCAGAACGCATTGTTCCATTAATCACAGCAAACGGCCAAAGTCCTACACCACCACTGCTGCATGATTTTCTTTTAACCATGATGTTTGTTGTCAATTATGTTTCTCTTACCATTGTGAGGAATAAGCGGTCAAGAAAATGGATGGATGGATATTTCTCTTTTCGTTTTCACAATAGATATAAGGAGCTACTAACATTCTAAAAAGTTTTGTCTCGTCAGTGCACTGCATGTTTATGCAAGTCTTGGGTATAATGAAGATGTTTATTGGCAAAATTCAGATGAGTCTCTCTGTGTTTGTTTATTTATTTATTTTTATTTTTTTAATTTTGCCAGTTACCGCCGTACATCATGTTTTTCATTTGTTTCATACTCATGGCCTGGAACTGTTTGTTTTTTTGTATATTTATTAGGGGTGTTAAAAAAAAATCGATTCGGCAATATATCGCGATACTACAGCACGCAATTCTCGAATCGATTCAATAGGCAGCCGAATCGATTTTTTTAACATCCATTTTTGATGGAAATATATTCAACAAAACGTCTAACTTTCACACTTTTAGCATGGAAGAATGTTATATTAATGGAACATTAAGCCTGAATATTTTATTTCAATTCCTGTTTGTTACATACAGTGGCTCACAGTTATAAAACTGAAGTTTCAGATCAATAAATAATAAAATTTCATACAAATCTTACAGGGTACATGTACAAGTTTACTGAAAGGTATCTTCTAAATTGAGTAAAAAAAAAAATTAAAAAAAATCGCAACAATCGACTTGTAAATTCATATAGGGATTAATCGGTATTGAATCGAATCGTGACCTATGAATCGTGATACGGATTGAATCGTCAGGTACAAGGCAATTCACACCCCTAATATTTATAGTAAGACTTCTCTATTGCATTAGCGTAGACTACAAAATACATTTTGATTCATGTATAAATTCAGATTACGTCACCACTATTTGAATAAAAAAAACAACTCTTTTGTAAATTGAGGACTTGCGTTACTTACTTTGTGATCTGCAACACCCAAAAATGAGATGACGGTGTACAGGAAGTGGGTAAGTGCACTGTCATGATGTCCCTCAGCTAATTACAAGAGAGGTTAAGGCTCACGTGCAGGAAACAGGGAACTTTGATACATATTTAAAAAAAAAAAAAAAAAAAAGTCTAATATAACTATTAAGGATACGATGCTCTGCCATTTTTGCCATGAGATCATCATTGTCGAAGAGGAGTAGGCAGATCACTGCGATGATGAAGAGAGCAGCACCTCTGGTCTGGAAGACAGATGTGTACAAGATCAGTTGAGAATATAAGGGAATCTTAGGAGTTGGAGGAAAAAGCAACATCCCTTCACTTCATTTGTCAATTGATAACGCATTACAACAGAGAGAGCAACGATGAGTTCATGTGCCATATGTGTTGTCCACAATAATGTGGACAAAGGAAATGGGAATACAGTACAATATGACACATAATAATTGCAGATCTATTAGTACAATATATGGGAGAGTGGATGCCGGTTGGTTAATCTCACACAATGGAGAGCTGTTGTATACACAGTACATCATACAAACAGTATATGTTCAAATAATTGCTACCACTCTAATGTAGGCTAAATCTAATTCATTTGCATTGACCAAACAGACAGCAGCGCGTCTAGCTCCCATTCAGAAGCAATTCAAAAAATGAAGTCCTCCTTATTTAATAATAAAAAATAAAAAAATAGTAATCCAGGTCAATAAATATTCAACCATATTTATTATTCAAGGAACGACAGCTGGATATGACACCAACACTTTCAACAACAATTACTGTTGCAAATTTTGTAAATGTGAACCGTTTACCTTTGCTGGCCCGCCTCCAGAGCTGGTGAAGAGGACACCAAGGAGAGCAATCACCACCACATCACTGTGCTCAAAAAGCAGTAATGTCCTGTGAAAGACACAAGAAAAACACTCATGTATTATTGCATTCAAGCATCAAATTATGTCATATAATGCACATTTACCTCAGCGGTCCACAGAGAGTGAGACCAAAAAAGCCTAGTAGGGATATGATACAGCTGAAAACACTGTGCTTGAGTAACTTTATCCACTAGAAAGAATTAAAGGGAAATGGATTAATCAACATACCACAATATAAATGCGACACAAAAAAAATATTTTTTTGCTATGGAATGATGGATTCTAATACAAATGAAATGGAAGAAAAAATCAACATACTGTACCTGTCTTTTGGAGATGATTTTTCCAGAGGAAAAGGGCTTTTGAAAGACGAGTAAAACAACAGCAGACCTGAGAATAATGAAATAACGTCAAATTCAGTCTTCTTTATTGATTGAAGACATTTCTACTCTATTCAAATGACTTAGTGTTCCTTTTTTTATCATGAGGTTCCCCCAAACCAGATTCTATTGTATTACTTCTTGTCATTTTCATTGTGGTGAATGACTTGTGAGACATGTTAAGACACAAAAAATATCAATCAACGTAGATGCTCCTCAGTGTGTGCACGGCAATAGCACAAGATTCAGTTTGTGTTCGAACGAAAAATTATGGGGTATGTGGCTTGGTCATTTCTAGGACTGACCACTCTCATCAGAATTTGTAATCATAAATATTGAACTAGTTCAATATTTACGATTGTCAGCAGTTGGGCAGGGGAGGAGAAAAAAAAAAAAGACTTACACCTCATACCACAGGATTATTACCCAATATATATTTTTTTATAGAGATGTCCACGATTTGGGGCATTTTCTGTTTTTTATCAAAACGGGGGCATTTTCAAATTTGGCCCGAGTGTTTGCCCTGATTTTTGCAGCGATTTACAAAGGAGGAAATATCTATTCAAATAAATGAAACATCAACTACTAACAGACTTCATAATACTCACCCTAACTTTAATATGAAGATGAACTGCACAATGTGAACAACTTTCAGGATGTCATATGATTCAAATATCCCCAAAGCCTTCAAGATCTTTGAGATGATCAGTAGCACTATGTACCTGGTTAACCTGTAGATGAAAAGTACAAGGATGCAATACGACATGTTGTTGCAGGAGTACTTAATGAAGGCTGAACAACGTTACCATCAATACACATTTTACCTGGAATTGGGAACTTCAACCATGCCAAGTTGCCCTCCAGAAAGGACGTTGTTGCTGTATTTCTCGTCCATTTTCAGCCGGCCGGCTTAATGATGTCCCTCGTATCCTTATAGCATTTCTGCTACCTAAGTGAATTTAACTTGCAGCTCATTGAGCAGCGAAGTGCAGCTACAGCTTTCGCTTTGCTTATATTTAAAATGCTGCCATCATTTCACATTATAAACACGTCTCGTTAGCATACAAAACGCAGAAAAGCAGCTTTCTGCCGAAGTTAGCTACGCGTTAGCTAGCCAGCTGGAATAACATTAACAGCGTCCGCGTATACGCCTGACCACGTTGTAACGAGTCTTTTATAACTGTATACATGAACCGTAACAATTTAAGACATACAGATGGCGTTTGTTCCAAAAAGAGTTGAAAAAATTCTTCGAGACTGAGCCAAATTGAGCCAGAGTCACTTCCGGACACGATAAACAATCCACGTCATGTACGGCTTCAAGAGATTCACTGCT
Source organism: Festucalex cinctus (assembly GCF_051991245.1). NCBI lineage: Eukaryota > Metazoa > Chordata > Actinopteri > Syngnathiformes > Syngnathidae > Festucalex > Festucalex cinctus. The sequence continues at coordinate 10,455,845 of NC_135425.1, read as the reverse complement.
GCGCGGTTAAAGTGCAGTAAACCATTTCAGCTCGTGAGATGCGCGATTGCGTCTTCTCGCAGGAATGTTTATAAAAAAATAAAAATAAATAAATAAATAAAAAATCACAGAATTGTAAAAATTAAAAACGTAGCATCGACGTTTGAATGTATTTTGAGTTATATAAAGAAGATAATGAAAACAGTATGAGTTTGTCGGGTGCCATGTTGTTTAAATGCACCAATTTCTTCAATCTTATTCCGGGACGTCTTGGTTGGCACACCTAATTCTTACGGGTTTGAATCATGCTGTCCACGCGTGGTTTATCCCCGGCGTCCCTAAAAACATGCTACCCGTGGGCAAGAACAGCCCTTGGGGATAGAAATTGTTTTTAATTTTGTCCATTAGAGGGCGCACTAACGACCACTTATGATATTCTGAAATTGGCTACTACTCATCATGGTCTGACATCTGATGTTGATGTATTTGTGAAGGTACCACGTTTCCGTAGCAAGGTAATCCTATTTCAAAGAAAATACTGTGCCACTTTTTCACTGTGAAAAATACAATTCTGTTAAAATTAAAATTTACTGTAAAAATATTTCAAGACATATTGCAAAATGTCAGACAATAGCTTCCTTTAAACTTTAAAGTTTAAAGAGATTACCTTGGCTGTAATGCTTTCCCCCCTTGCATTCCTACAGCTTGTATGGATTAGATATATTATTTTTATTTGTTGCGGTTTATGTTTTATGTTCAAGCAAATGTGTTGCACTTACAACTTGTTGTTAAAGCACTCAATTAATAAAGTTGAGTTGAGATCACTTTACATGTAATACATATTGCATATGGTTTGGTTGCGAAGTGGTGAATGTTCTCAACAAATTACCAGCGCAGAAAATATTCTTTTGCCAGGTGTCACAAAAGAGTAGCCAATCAACATCAGCCACCTGTTCCATGACTTAGCCCCTCCCCCACTAAAACAGTCAGTTTGGCTTTTCCTCAGCATTATTCAGCCTTATCGGGCTTTTCAATGTGCTAACACACAAGTAGATAAGTGGAAATAAAAAGTCTCCTCACCACTTTTTATACGTCAGCTTTCTTTTTCCACCATTAATGTGTCATATTACCTGAGCAGCGCCATTTACCTTTTTTTTGTCTCTTTTCCAGAGAGTAAGTTAAACATAAAGAACTGAAATAATGTGGTTGCACAACTATGCACATCCTATTATAACTGCGATCAATCAAAACTAATCAAAAACAATCAACTCAAGCATTTTATTTAGGTGAAAGAAACCCAAAATGTTTACTTTAAAGCATCTTTGAAACAATTGTTAATCCTTTCATATTCTTAATAAACATACAATATGGTGTCTGCTGGTTATCCACTTTGCTAGGACATCAACTAAATAAAATACACTGATCATGTCATGTCTAGTAATAGAAAGGTATTAGACCCTTGACTCAAATTCCAGTGAAGCGGTTTAGTGGGGTCCACACAGTCTAAGAAGGATGTCCTCAAAATGATGCTTTGTGTCTTTCTGCGAAACACAATCAAAGAAATGCAAATGTTATGGTTATCAGTGAATTGCAACTTTGCTTCTCCAGTTAAATTGCATCTTTGATTTTACCAGAATGTCTTCCTGTAGCGTTCTGTCATACATGGCCCTGTATTCTTCCAAGATCTTCTTCAGGTCGACCTCAGAGCGGCTCACCAGCACACGGATCAATGTGTCTTCACACGTGCCGTGGCGCTGTGGCAACACGCACATTAGTCATCCAAAAAGATTGTTCAAGCAGAGGGCTAAGCTAATGGACCAGCCCACCCAGGTGACAGTATTAAAAACCAAGCAAGTCTATTGTTGTGTTCATTCATACCTCCATAGCTCGATGGAGCTTTTCAGCAAAGAACGCAGGTGTGCTCCATGCACATTTCACTTGACAGAAAAGAAACAAAATATTGTAGTTTTAGATTACATCCATTCATAAATTTTTGGGTTATCGAGCGTTCTTATCTGATGTGTTTTACCAATTCATCCAGACAATTGGAAAACGGTTGGTATAGTACAAGGGTCAGCAACCTTTTGCTGTCAAAAGATCCATTTTAGGCCAAATAAATAAACAAAAATGTATTTTGAGCTGCAAAACATTTGAAGATTGGGATTAATGAAACAGATGTTTGTACTAAGGAAATAAGAGCTGCACCCACCTCAACACAAAAATATGCAGCATCTTCTACCTTTCGTCTTTAGTTTTTGGATACGTACGTTGGATACATACGTCTTTTTTTTTCTTTTTTTTTTGGACACTTTTCTACCTTTCTGTTAAATTTCTGACATTTTTTGGCAATTTTATGGACATATGTTCATTTTCCACCTCTATTTGTCCTTTTTTGACATTTTAGACCTTTTTTTTTTAAACATTTCTTTCTGCCTTTTTTGCAAGCAAATTTCTGACATGTTTGTCGATTTTGTGTACGTTTTATGGTAATTTTTGGAATTTTTTCTTTTGTTTCTGAATGTCTGCGATTGGCTGGCAACCAGTCCAGGGTGTCCCCCGCCTACTGCCCAGAGCCAGCTGAGATAGGCGCCAGCACCCCCCGCGACCCTTGTGAGGAATAAGCGGTCAAGAAAATGGATGGATGGATGGATGTTTCTGAATGTTTTATAGTTACTTTTTAAACATTTTTCTTATCTGTCTTTTTTCTTTCTTTATTTTTTTTAATAAATTTTGTGACTTTTTTGGCAATTTCACAAATATGTAATGTAATTTTCTGACATTTTGGTTTACTTTTTGAACATTTTCCTTACTAACTTTTTTTTTTTTTTTTTTTTTAGTCAATTCTCTGACATTGTTGGCAATTTTCTGGACATTTTATGGTAAATTTCTGCCTTTCATCTTCTTTTTTGGGGGGGAAATTTTATTATCAATTTTTTTAGTCAATTCTCTGACATTGTTGGCAATTTTCTGGACATTTTATGGTAAATTTCTGCCTTTCATCTTCTTTTTTGGGATGGAAATTTTATTATCAATTTTTTTTAGTCAATTCTCTGACATTGTTGGCAATTTTCTGGACATTTTATGGTAAATTTCTGCCTTTCATCTTCTTTTTTTGGAAATGTTCTGATCAATTTTTACACATTTTTAGGTAATTAAAAAAAACAATCTTTTTTTTCCTGACAACTTAAAAATTTGTATTGACAAATTTTGGAATACTTAATTATTGTTCGTTTTTTTTTTTTTTTTTTTGTCTCAATCATGAATTAATTTGAAGAATATATTTAAAAAAAAACACAAGTAAATGCATAATATACTGGTATATATATTAATTTCTATCTATCTATCTATCTATCTATCTATCTATCTATCTATCTATCCATCCATCCATCCATCCATCCATCCATCCATCCATCCATCCATTTTGTTTTAATCTAAAAGGAGCCACGGGACAGACACTTCTTTCAATGTGTCTTTGTATTGAATAGAAGTGCGACTGAGTGCATGCTCACCTATGTCAAGGAGACAATCTTCAATATCTCCCCGCAGCTCCATGTTCAAAGCTTTAGGTAGTGTTATGTCACTGGCACAGGCGTACCTCTGGAACGCTATCAGGCAAAAGGTCACACAGTCAAATATGAAATATTGTTTTTGCCACACAGTTAGTTAACTTTGAAGTAACTGCGCATTTGCATTGCGCTCTAATTTGTAAGTAGTTCCACCTGTTACACAAGGTGTGTGTGGTTGTACCTGTTTGTTCACTGTGAGTCAAGCTCAACAGTTGAAGCATTCTCATACTTTTCAGTCACACACCTTTTGGGGCACAAACTTACTTTTGGAGAGTTGAGGTCCGCTGCGTGTAGTCAAGATGTCTATAATGGTCGAGATTTGGCCTTTTGTATTCTCACCAGCTTCTAACAATGTCTGTCAGGGGCATAACACAATTTGAATACTGGTAACAAATGTGGAATTGATGCAAAAATTAAAGGAGGTGTTTATCTAATTTGACCTCAGCATCCTTTTGGGCCAGAGCCATGTCAACTTCTGTGTTCTCATCTTTGTTTGCCTTCAACATAGCCAGAAGGGCTGTGGTGAAATCACCCCTGGTTTCATCCTTTATAACATCCTCCAGGTCATCTCCATACACTGAGGGAAAACAGTGTTGAAATGCTGAATCGATTAGACAAATATAATCTTCAAAATGCCATTTGTGGGTGGCCACCATTTTGTAACGACCCGAGACAAGATAACATTCGACATGGCCCGCAATGTTATTTAAAAATGGTTGCGGTGGGTGTCGAAAAGATCGTCAAAACCTTCTTTATAGACCGTCTTCAACTGTCTGATCTCTTCATTTGACCTGGTTGCCAAAACCTCCACGAGGACATCTTCATCTGTGCCCAGTCTCTGTTGCAATAAAATGAAATGTTATTGTGACCAGATTTTCAGAAATGATGTTGGTGATACATTGAAAACATTAGACTAAAAAAATATTAATAAAATAAGACAAATATTAGATTTTCAGAGTAAAACATTGACATTTACCTTTGTTGCATCTCTGATCAGGTAGGCATCAAAGTGGGCTGGCGGCTTCAATAAGGCCACACAGATGTCCTCTAAATCTGACCTGAGCGCACGCTTCAGCGCTCGCTCCAACGGCTGCAACACGTTGACGGAACAACAGTTCACTTTACAGCAAGTAAAATCAGCACACAAACGACAATTCTATTCATTTAGTCTAGATTTTATTCATTTATTTTTCTCCACACTTTTCAACTCTTCCAACATTAACCATTGTTGACTGTTGATTTTCACCAAACTCAAGGGGTGGGTCATTTCGTGATCAAAATATTTTCACTATCTTGTAAATATATATTATTAATAGTAATATAAATAATTTATATTATATATAAACCAGGGGTGTCAAAATTATGTGTTAAATTAGAGTTAATTTAAAGTTTTTTTATTGCCACAATTTTATTAATTAATAAGATTAATTACCGCCCCTTACTTGGAAAGCCTGTACTGGGGGAATTCCAGACACGTCCACATCAAAATTTAGCCGCAATAAATGTAATAGTTGTATTTTACAGTTTTAAAAATGTGCAGAATTTCACAAGTTACATCATGTTAAAGATTGGATAGCTCTTAATATGAAAAGAAAAATGCACTGAGCTGTCACCAATGTCTTATATATGCAATAATGCCAACTAGTGGCAGAAAAATGGCCAACGCGAATCGATATTACACTTGTTTTTTACAGTACAGTACATCTTTTTAATTTTAACTCAATGTTATGAATTATGAAATTACTGTATCAATGATGCAGCCATATTTCTATTATTTTTTTCCACTTTTATGTTAATAAAACTTGTTGAAAAATGTTATTGTATACTTTATTGTACATTTAGAACAGATCTAAAATTTGTGATTAATCCTGAGTTAACTATGAAAGTCACGCCATTAATTAATATTACAAATTTTAACCATCTGACACCCCTATTATACACAAACCAATATTATATATGGTACATATTATATACTTATGTCAAAGGTAAAAGGCTAATGTAAACTTTCAAATCTAATATATTGCCATGCAAAATTAGACATTGCATTAGCAGCGCTATTATGATTCAGTAGATTTTTAACTCGTCACCTTGTTGCTACAAAGATTGGGTGGGTTTGTTTTTCTCCAGCTTCTTCACACATTTCAAATACATCCATGGTAGATTAATTGAAGATTCATAGGTGAAAATGTGATTCTGAATATGTGTAATATAATTATTTGATGAAAATGGCACTACCTGGTGAGTTTCAGCCTCATAAACAGCTTTGATCTTCTGTCGCTGCTCGTTGTTTCGTTTGACCAAAACCGAAATGATCACATCCTCCTCCACTCCTGCAAGAGAAAAAATGTACTCTTCTGTTATAACAAGGGTGAAGTAATCCTTTCAAGTTTTATCTTGAGCCCATTTCAGAGTGAGACGGTCTTTCTGACATTTCAAGAACGAATGAAGTCGTCTTGTACTGGCCATTAGAAAGACTGCAAGTTTCCGGAACTCAAATGAGCCAATAACGTATGTTTAGTTTCTTTAGACCAGTGGTGTCCAAACTACGGCCCGGGGGCCATTTGCGGCCCACCATCCATTTTTTGCGTGGCCCTCGACATGTGCTAAAAATGGCATTTGACTCAATTCAAATAAAATAAAAACAAAAATGTTTGGAGAACTAAGAAGGGAGGGTGTCGAAAAACACAGGTGCTATTAAAGGTTATTTTAGTTAACTAAAACTAATGAAATAAACAAAAATTCAAAAAACAATTTCGTGAACGAAAAAATAAAAATGAAAATGCTTTTTAAAAAACGAAAACTAACTGAAATTACATTTTAAGTTTACAAAACTAACTTGAACTATAATTACAGCAAAAATGTCCTTCGGTTTAGTCTTTGGTGTGATGTTTTTTTTTTTAGTAGATTTATTTTGATATCAACCGGAATAATGACATTGTATATCACAGAGACGTGACGTCATCTAGCAGCAGCCAATAGAAAAGCACCTTCAGATGACGTCACTACCACGGATTTTTAAATATTGCGCACAAGTAATACACAAAAAAACTAATACTAATACTAACTAAAACTAAACTAAAACTAATAAAAACAGAACCACCCTGAAAACTAAAAAAAAAAATAACTAAAATGAAAAATTCCAAAATTATAATAACCCTACTGCCATATTACAAATAAAATGGTTTATAGACTGTAGCATTTTTCTAAATATGCAAAAACACAAATAAATTATTTGTACAATTTTTAGGACGAAACACAATTTCTCTTCATAACATTATGTGGCCCTTGCGTCCTTCTGATTTTCTGAATGTGGCCCTCAAATTAAAAAGTTTGGACACCCCTGCTTTAGATAATAAATGAGCAATGGCTTATATCGTGCAACCATTGCATTAAGGCCTGACATTCAGTATGTTTCATTTTAATCAGACGTGCAGATTTGAAAGATGACACACACCTTTACTTTCAAGGGCAGTCTTCAGAACGGAAACATCGCTGCTTGCACTGAAGTTGGGGTACGGGGCCACTGTTCCGTGAAACACAGGCGTAACCTTTCCTTTCACCTAAACGAAAAGAAATGTTTGTTTTCACTATTTGCTATTCAGTCACTGAGCTCAACATCGGTGCTACTCACTTTAATGGTGTCATCGTCAGGGTTTCTGTCATGAATAATATTTTGGTAGAATTTCCTGAAGAAAGACATCTTTCCTGAGCAAGGTGGTCAAAAACTATCTGGGGGGGAAAAAAAAAAAAAAAAAAAGAGTGATTGAATGAAGGAATATGAATTATTCTTCATAAAGTTTTGAGAAACTTACCTGCGATATTAAAGACGGTCTCCACCCTGTACTTTGTAGATGAGACGGGTAAAGAAGTTTTGAAGTTCTAACTCCACCCATCAGATGATTATGCAGAAAAAAATCTGGCAGACTTTCCTGTCACCTGCACAAGATGAGCCAATCGTCCGCCGCCTCTCCGAACACGACACACCTTGACCTAACAATCAATAGGTTTTGACATCCCTGACAGGTTGGGTGACTTCTGTTCAGGCTTGTATTGTAAATAAACGCTTAACCCTCCAACCAAACAATTCGTAACTCACATGAACTTGCAATCCTGCAGGTAACACACAAAAAAAACAGTATGTTTACCCAACTTACTAATGCTAAGTAAAGGCTTCTCTGAGATGACCATAAAGACAATGTGCTGTTTGTATTACATGGCTGAACCTGATCATCTACATTTTTCTGCTCCGTCCACAGTCAGCAAAGTTAAATGGGCAAACACATTGAACACGAGTGAGGGAATGTTTCAAAAATAATCGTACCCTACTGAAAGCCTGGCAAAACTTTTTGAGCATGCAGTGCAGTTCCAAGCCAAATGGTACCATGTGCGTTACCAACCTGATCTTTGGCACCCACCACCAACATATATTGTTTAAAATATATTGAATTTTGAACAAATAAGAATATAGTCTCAGAAAGAACAAATACACTTGGGAAAACAAAAAGAGTTAAAAATAATAAAATAATAATAACAATAATAATAAAACCACATATTGCATGTTTTGCATGAGAAAAAAAATTGAAGAGAATCTTATTGCTTTCTTTCTTTATTCTTTTTTGCCTGATAGTTAAATCATCAATAAAGTCCTTGGCAATCTGCTGACTGCTCGCCCTATACTTGTGTATTTCTGCTACCCACCCTAAATCGCTTCTACAGAGTCCATAAGGGGCACGAATTCTCCATACAAACGCCAATGATTGTTGCCAGCCCATTATAAACAAAAAAGAACATTCCCCATTGCATTTTTACAAAACTTTGTAATGATATCTTGTGCAGGCCAAGGTTATTATAGTTAACCGAAATTAACGAAATCATTACAACTAAAATTGAAAAAAAAAAAAAAAAAAAAAAAAAAAACTTTTTTTTTTGTTAATGAAATAAAATGACAATGCTTTTTTAAAAAAAAAAAAGAAAAGGAAAAAAAACAAAAACTATATCTTGTGTTTATTAAGCTAGCTAAAACTAACTATAATTATAGCAAAAATGTCTTTTTGTTTTTGTTTTTGTCAATTAATATCATACATGAGCTTTCAGGGTTGATTTTAAAATAACAGTATTTATTTCGATTTTGATGTACACCCATACTACGCCATACACAAATAATAACAATGCACTAATAATAATAATAATAATAATAATAATAATAATAATAATAATAATAATAATAATAATAATAATAATAAAACTACAATGAAACATTTTGGGGGTGGGGGGTAACTAATATAAACTGACAACTGTGCTCCATAAAAACTAATTTAAATTAACTAAATTTAAAAAATAAAAAAAAGGCAAAAATAAAATAATAATTAACTGCTGTATAATGAAAAATCCATCCCTTAACTATAACATCCCTGGTGCAGCCACATATAATGCACATGCCAGAAATTGCCAGTAAAAACCTCGACAATGACGGGCAAAAAACAATTACAACGGATTGTTAAAATTATAACAAATCAAACTCATGACGCTTAAGCAGACTTAATTAGTCTGAAAGGATCCCCCACAAAATCCAACAACCCCATCCAGAAAACGCATCCTCTATTTTATTTTTTTTAATTCAATTTAAAAGTAGATATTTAATAAAGGAGGATATGTAAGAAAGGCCATGCATTTTAGTGGCAATTGTAGTAGTATTGGTGTAATATTTATATTTTGTTTACTCAATTACAACAAAAGGTATGGACCACCTCAGTGCCATCAAAATACATAAATTATACGTCTAATAATATAAATTGGACTGCAGTATTGGAGCTGAAAAGTGGATTACAACACAGATTTAAAGTAACAAGCCATCCCGTGAGTCAAATTCTATAGTTCATTATGAAAACTGAAAACTATGTCAAAGGATGGCCATGCTGTCCTTATCTCGGAGGTGGTCCTCTGCCACGTCCTCGCCCTCGGCCAGGTCCGGACATTGGTCCCGGACTTCTTGGTCCCGGCGGTCGAACTACTGGGCCTCGAGCGTCAGGATTGGATGCCGCAAGCGTCACATCTTTCTGAAGGTGAACACCTTTCCCAGCTGCCCCGGGTTTTGTCTTCATTGGCTTGGAATCTGATGTCTTGTTTTCTGTTTTTAACCACACAGTTATGGTAATATATCATCAATATCACCAATACAAAAAGTTAGCACTTGTCTGTACGTAATTGATCACTGACAACCAATCAAACGATTACTAACCAGGCTCTGGTGGTGGAGCAGGAGGGGCCAAAGAGCGGTTTGGCAGCAGATCCTCCAAGTCTTTCATAACCTCGTTAGTGCTGTCTGTGTTGTTCCGCCGGTTCTTTTCTTCATCGCGAGCCTAGTCATGGCGTGACAGAAAAACGGAAAATGATTGAATAAAAACAAAGAAGTGTGATGTAAAGTTGCAACAAAGTAATATTCTGATGATTGTGTTTAACAACAAGAAGATCCAATGTGTCTTCTCCATTTACCATCTGCATCTTCTTCTTCAGATCCAAGTTGGAGTTTTTGTACGCTTCGGAAACAGAGTTCAAATAGTAGATGGCCAGTCTGGACAGGAAAGTGAGACATTTTTGGTCCTTCTATGACAGCAAGGTAGGTGACCTATTTGAAGGTGTTCTTTAGGCTTTTTGGGTCTCTGTACTCACACCATGAGCAAAACAGCTGGTATGATGAGGCCTGGGTTGGCTACATAGCCAAACAACGTCCCGATGAAGGCTGGCAGGTCCAAGTCGATCGTCTCAATGATCACATCAAACATTTTTGCCTTCCCACTTCAGAAAAAAAAAAAAATCCTCAATATACAGTACATGAAAAATCCACAAATTTATCATATATGTTACCTGAAGGGTCCACAATCGAATGATGGCGGGAGGGTCATGATGGTGTAGACCACAGGCAACAAACTAAGGAAAAGGATGAGGAGCAGCAGACCCATGTAGAAGTTGTTGGATTTGGAGGCCTTGAAGACTCTCTCATGAGGGACGTTGGTGGCCATCACGGCCCAGCACTGATAGTACATGGAAGTAAGCAGGCGCAGCACGTTGATGCCGACCAGACCGGGCGCATAAAAGGCCCCCATCCTAAAATATTCCCACATGAAGTCAAATAAATCCATTCAAAGAGCCAACGTAGAAATGTGAGATTTTTTTTTTTTTCATTATTATTTTAATCCCTTCATACTAACTATGTCAAGCAAAAAAAGAAAGTGGTTGGACGATTGACGAATATGTGCAATATCAATTCACATGTAATGTATGGCATTCCAGAGGGTTCAATTCTGGGGCTGCTGCACATTCCATTGTACCTCTTTGAAAAAAATCAGGTAACTGGTGGGGTTTGGTACCTCCAACTCAGTAAAGAACCACTGATATAAGTCCAATCCATTTAATTTATGTAGGAGAGGTTCATGAAACTATTAGGCTGTCATCATGGACGTTTGTACTGCATATTAAACCAACTCTTTAAAGGCCATTCCTACTCACTGCAGTAATTACATATTCAAAGGTCCAACCGCAGGCAATTATAGTGCTATAGTACATTAGGTTACATTATTAGTATATCCCAAATACTGTAAGTAGGATCAGAAAAGTACATACCATATCATTCCTTGATTGAAGACAAGTCCCAAAACATTACCACTGATGTCAAACTCTCCATATGATGGCTAAATTGAAAAGAGACTATCATTATATGAACAGGTCTATAATGGTTAATCGACCAGTAAATAAGATAGAAACACGCAAAAAAACACTTAAAATGGACACAGTGTATGATCTTCTGGAACAGATTAAAAGTGATGTGGTATTGTTATGGTTATCTTATTCTGGAATATGAGGACCGGACATAATATAATCAAAACACGGTATGTACAGTATGTATGTACTCAATGCATTCCCAACACTGCAATCATAAAATAAACATGCCTGTGCCATGCTGTGTCAATCAAACTCTTCTAAAGCATGTACAGTACATAGCAGTGATAGGACAGCATACAGTATTGCCAAATCTTTGACAACATTGTTCACATGCTGCCATTGGTCTTATTTAGAGGATTAACAATGTCTAGTAAAAGCATCTCTCCAGTGAAAATGCAGTTTTTCGAAAAAGTATGTACTCTAAGCTATTTGAGTAGTCATTTTGTATATGAACCACTTTTAACCCTATAAAACCAAACATATCATATTAAATACAAGACATTTTGAGCCCTCTATTTCATGGGTATAAATTTTCCCCATTAAAACCCTGACGTATTTGATCTGACACATGCATTGCTCGGATAATCCATTAGAGGGCAGTATCACCCAGCTGATGGCTTTTCCAGCGACCTTGCAGGATTTCCCCAATTGAAAAAGGAGAGACACTGATACTTATTAATATTCTGATTTTTGGAAATACTAATGTTTGATATGTCAGTTTATTATTATATTTTTGACAGTTATAAAAGTACAAATTTAACCCCTTCAGACCCACATTTTTTTCTGCTGGGCAATTTTATTTTAAATTGTATGTATTTTTTTTTATTATTATTATTTTATTTTTTGACTGATTTTGACTCTTTTCCCACATAAGAACAACATGGAAAAAAATTGGAGGGGTTATCTCATGTTTTTATTTGTTATAGTGGACGCCAAACTTATCAAGCTATTATGTAACATTTTTTTAACATGAACATCATGCAAATCAACTTGCGATTGTGATTGGTTAGCTAGGATCCAATCATGAACCAGAAGTGTTGACATCATCCATCCAAATAATGCATTTTTATTGGTTTAGTCACGTGAATATGTCATGTCCACTGCAATCAACTATGGGTCTGAAGTATCGTGACCGGATGTATGCATATGTGGAAGTTGATTTTCATTTTTTTGTTGTTGTTGTTGTTATGGTTGTTGGACCAATAAATACTTTATTTACAAAGAATCAAAATTTTCTCTGGTTCATGCTTTATAGGGTTAAAGTCAAACATTGAGACTTACAAATCCAGCCTCAAGATCCCAGCACCAGCAGTAGTTGAGGAAACGCACAATGACAGCTCTGGCAAAGTCACCTATCAGGATCGTCAGGTAGGTGACTTGGATGTCCGACACGGTCAGCTTCACAAACTCCTACAACAAGCATTTTTTTTTTTTTAAATAACGACTAGGAAGTCTCAATATACACTAGGCTAATGTTTATTGATGATTAGAATCATATACGTTGTTGTCCTTTCTTAACACAAGTCCAAGAACTACTTTATTGCATGCTGTTTAATAGATTTAAGCGTAACCTGATGCTCAAATTGAAGTACCCAGTGAAGAAAATATCGATCCTTACTATGCCAACAGCAGTCTCCCAGCAGGGCCCTCTGATGACATCAGCGGGGTTCATCGGGGGTGGGGTGGCCTCTGTGTCGTTGACCAGGCGTGTGTAATTGGCGTAATATTCCTTTAGAGCCAATATGGTGGCGTTCTTTATGGATTGCTCTTCTTCAAGCTAAGGGTGAGGTAGGGCAAGTGAAACCGCATTGGAGCTGTTTGAGAACACGTGCGACTACTGAGGAATGCGAGGCAAAGGTCATGACGCACACCTTGGTGTTGACCTCATCAAAGAGGGCAAACAGGAACGTGTAGAGGTTTCCCAGTAAAAGAGCAAAGATGCGTCCCAGTTGCCACTTGAGGGCGATGCGAGGATGGTAGTCCTCCAGCTCAGCAATGGTCTCGAACAGAGGTGGACACAGAAGGCCAAGCAGAGACATGATGATCTCCAACTGGACAATGAGAATAAGGAATTAAGAAGGAACGACAGCCTACTGATGTACTTGAATCACTGGTTAGATTAGATTAGATTAGATTAGATTAGATTAGATTAGATTAGATTAGATTAGATTAGATTAGATTAGGAAAACGAGAATAAAGAACAAAGAAGGGTTACGAACGCGCAACACAGGGGCACAAAGTCGGAACCACAAGTATTTTGACGCAGCCCCCACTTCGCAAACCAAACCGGAACCAAACTGATGTACAAAAACAGTCCCGCCTCTTCCGTGGCATATACCCCATTGGTGTACTTGAATCACTGATTAGATTAGATTAGATTAGATTAGATTAGATTAGATTAGATTAGATTAGATTAGATTAGATTAGATTAGATTAGATTAGATTAGATTAGATTTGATTAGATTAGATTAGATTAGGAAAACGAGAATAAGGAACAAAGAAGGAAAGATAGCCAATGGGGTATATGCCACGGAAGAGGCGGGACGTGATTTTTCCCATCAGTTTGGTTCCGGTCCGGGTTACGAACGCGCAACACAGGGGCACAAAGTCGGAACCACAAGTATTTTGACGCAGCCCCCACTTCGCAAACCAAACCGGAACCAAACTGATGTGCAAAAACAGTCCCGCCTCTTCCGTGGCATATACCCCATTGGTGTACTTGAATCACTGATTAGATTAGATTAGATTAGATTAGATTAGATTAGATTAGATTAGATTAGATTAGATTAGATTAGATTAGATTAGATTAGATTAGATTAGATTTGGACAACGAGAATAAGGAACAAAGAAGGAACGATAGACTACTGGTGTACTTGAATCACTGGTTAGATTAAATTGGATTAGATTAGATTAGATTAGATTAGATTAGATTAGATTAGATTAGATTAGATTAGATTAGATTAGATTAGATTAGGATAATGAGAATAAGGAACTAAGAAGGAACAATAGCCTACTGGTGTACTTGAATCACTGGTTGGATTAGATTAGATTAGATTAGATTAGATTAGATTAGATTAGATTAGATTAGATTAGATTAGATTAGATTAGATCAGATCAGATCAGATCAGATTAGATTTATTGATCCCCGTAGGAAAATTTGTAATTTCACATCACACAACAACAACAACAACAACAAAAAACAGGACAACAATTGAAAACAATAAACCACATGAGACAAAGAAGATACAATAGCAGACTGGTCAGCGAGGCCTACTATTCAGGGTGACAATAGCCGCAGGGATTCCGAGGAGAGCACTTCTAAACTTGATTGTTCTGTACCTACACATGCAAAGGAACTAACATGGGCTCCACAACCATCTTATTTTGGCACTTTCTGAACCATGCGGATGTATGAAAACATTGTTGGCCAGACATTTTGTTGCTCCACAGAGCGACAGCGTCTGCAGCATGAAATAAATAAATATGAGAACAGCGCATTTTTTATTTATTGATTGACATTTAAATCTAGTTGTAATTAGTTTTGCATTATTTCTACATTTATTTTTAATTTTTATTTTTTTAATCTCATTTTTTATTTTTGCATTTATTTTTACTTGTATGTATATATTATATATACTATATTTTATTTCCGTGTACCGGTATATTTATTTTTGGAATTTAATTATTGAATTATATTTATATCCTATTTTCACTTGTATTCATTAATAAATTAATTAATTTAGTCCTCCATAGGCGACAAACAGGCGAGTCGAAAGTAAAATCACCCGAACGGAAGACGCCAAAAACATAATTAGCGATCAGTCGATTTATGACTTTAAATGTTGATGGTGAGTTGCAAAGTCGATTCTGCGACTAGTTGACTGTATAGTATGTGTCCATGTGAATGTGTTGTTTTTCTTGATATTACCTCATTTTTCTCATACCAGCTAAGATCGTTTCTATTGGCAAACTCTTGTGACCTCTTCACCACAAAGTAGATGAGGTATCCACTTCCTCCAAGGCTGCAGGTAATGAGGACATTAGCCAGCACCCTGAGGAACCTCCTCAAATGAATGTTCTCATCCTTCTGGTTCTCTTGCTCATCCACAATGGACTCCTGATCTTGCACAGGATTAGCAGAAAAGCACGTACATGTAGTTTCTTTATGTCACATTCATAAACGTGCTTTCCATGGTTACCTTGAAACTGGTGGTGATGGATGCGTACTTGTTGTCGGCGGTCTCTGCATTTCCGATAAGATAATCCCAGCTGGTGAACATTTTCCAAGCGAAGGTGAACTCACCATCTTCTCCATCACCACCACCGAGGTCGGCATTCTTTGCCATTCTGACCAATGAAACAATGACATGATTGTGAGGGTAAATGCAAATCAAACAGGTCTCAGTTATATAGTTTGAATAATGTGTTCATCTCTGTTTAGTTCACTCAATTCTAAGACAAATATGTTTATGACTCACGTGCGGATTACGACCATCAAACTGTAGCCAAATGTTCCAATCCCAACCATAAGGTAGGCCAAAGGCAGCCGGAATTTCAGCAAGCCGATGGTCCTCTGGCTGTTGTAATAGCCATAGAAAAGGACAGAATACTTGCAATATCCCTGAGGGGGAGGGAAATACTTTCATTACTCTTTCTTATAGATCGGTCTGTTTTCATTTTAGTCATAATCTTAAAGGGGAAGTCTTTTTTGACAATCATATATTCTATGCAGCCCCCACTAGTCTAAATATGGTATTCTGGTTAATATTGCGTAAGTGGAATGTGAGTTAAGCAGCAAAATCCAGCAGTTTTTATCAATATCAGAAGGCGGACATTTTGTCACTTGCTGTCAATTAAAAATTACATCACAGTTGCTGAGCTAACAACCAATAACAGTGCAGCTTCAGGAAACAAGTGAGTGTTGATTGGTCGGTGCCTTGGCCCTGAGTAACTGTGATGTCATCTTCAGTCGACAGCAAGTGGCAAAATGGCCGCCCCCTGGGCTGGATTTTGCTGAATAACTCATATCCCACAAATTTAATACAGGCATTAACCAGAATGTCCTGTTTAGACTAGTGATGTCACATATATTACGCAGATGATCCCAATGACAGGTCATCAGCAGGTTCTGGAGAAGCTCGATAACGATCTTCAGCTGTGATGCAAAACAAGCTGGGTAGTGTGCCACGAGGATCAGGGTTGAGAAACACTGATCTAAGAAAATCTTTTTCTACATTCTACATTGTCAATAAGTCAGGAACAGTACATCAGTACTGCACTTTAAATATTTAAACAGATGACATGTTTTCAAAATCCCATCTCAAACTTACATTGAAGTCCATAAGGACAGAGTAATCCTGAGCAGTTGCCTGTTCTGCTCTCGGAACAGTCTTCCTGGGAATGGATCCATAGGGAAGGCCCATCAGCACCTGCATTATCAAAGAAGAAAAATAATGCAATACAATATATTATTGTGGGCCTCTTTACAATACACATTTTGATACGCACGACACGTGTATCGCGACCCAGGTATCGTGATCTGCAAATTACGCATTGTATGGTGAGTTTGGCAAAAACGTCATTACATTGGCTGTCATCTCTCTCATGGTTGTACACTACTGTTACAGTATTGAAGTTGTGCTTCCATTAGAATTACATTGACTAAGCTTTATTATTACAACTGTACCTCAGGAATGACCACCAGTCCAAAAGTGAAACCGAACATAACGAGGTTCATCCCGTACATCCAGCGCAGGAAGATGAAGTAGGAAGCCACAGATGACCCAAAGTGACCTGATGACATTGAAAACAGTTTACTATCTGTCCACCAGTGGTCGCTGGTGATCTGTTTAAGCGCAAATTGGGCTGCAACGTAACTCACTTTCCACCTCTTTGATCTTCCTCTCCCAGGGAATACAGGCTGTTTTGAAATTTTCAAAGTCCCTCTGGAACTTAATCCATTTCTATGGAAAAAATATGAACAAGAATAGAGATGTTTCATTATGAGGCTAAACACATGCATGCAAACAGAGTAAATATTTGACTAACCTTTGTCATCATTACTTTATAGGCGTACCACTTTCTGCCTTTTCCTTTACCGAGAGCTCCTTCAAACTTATCCACAAACTCTTGAGCTTCCCTGTGAAGACACATAGAGGATGTTGAGGTCGGTTAACAATTACGTTTGAATTGGACCTTGCTAACTTAAATGTTTCCAAATACTGACGTAAGTTGGACATTACTTCAGGTGTGTGAGTCGCCTCTTCATCCTCCACGGTTTGTTCCTGATGGTGGATATCAGCTTCTTCTTCTCTTCCACCTCCTCCATTAGTAGGGCCATCTCTCCCTCGGACAAGGATTCCTCATCGTCATCGGAGCTTGAACTGGAGTCAGATGAACTGGGGGTGGGAGGGCACAAGAGGCAACAGGTTAGGATTGTGCAGCTTTCTAACTTTGGAAAATGGTGGATATTCAATTATACCTTTCTTCTTTCCTCTTCTTCTTTTTGTCTTTTCCTTTGTCATCTCCCTTCTTGCCTTTAATATCCTCCTCCTTTCCACCTTTCTTTCCTCCTCCTTTTTTTCCCTTCCTCCCTTTCTGCTCATCACTATCCTCTTTGTCACTATCCAAGGCTTTGCCTGCTTTTTTCTTACAGGCAGCTCCCCCTCGCTTCTTCTTCTTAGGGCCCCCATCCTCACTTTCATCGTCCTCATCATCGTCACCTGCGCGTTTCTTGGTCGGCTTCTTTGCATTTGCGCCTCTTTTTGTCCTAGGAGGCTCAGCCTCCTCTTCATCTTCCTCATCTTCACTGGCTGCTTTTTTGCCACGCGCTCTTCCCTTTGCAGCGGCTCTTCCACCTGCTTGCCTCCTGTTGCCTCGCCTCCGGGTGGCGCCGTCTATATTGAGAGTTGATATGTACAATGGTAGTCAATAGGTTTCAGACTCGTTTACATGAAATGGAATATTGTTACTTACCGTCACTGTCACTTGCGTCATCTTCTATATCAATCCCAACTGTGTGATAAGCATTTCCTTTTAAATGCTACAAATGCAAGCATGTATCTTTTTTTTTTTTTTCAGCACAACAAAGTTCTAATTTACTACTGTTATGTACACGCTACATTAGCAGTTAGCACTCTGCCTCACAGTTGAGATAATCCCCTAATAAAAACATTCTAGCATACAATATGGTCAAGTTCCCTATATATTGTGTTTAAAAAAAAAAAAGTATACATCAATCTTTGTTCAACATACATGACAGGAGAAATTTGATATTCTGTCTTCAAGTTGAACTAATGTTTGCCGTTCTTCACAGTTCAAAACAGTTTTAAATCAGCTGACATTCTAAGTGCAGAAATATTCACACACATTTATGAATCCACCTCACCTTCATCTGGTGACAAATCTCTTTTTCTCGGCATGATGAAAAACAAATGACTTTATGCGTCGTCTACAGTTGCTTCACCCGGCAGCCATTTAATTCTCCTCCGTCTCGGCTCTCCGCCAGCACCCAACTCAGGTATCTCACAATGCCGTCACTATGACGACAGCAGCATATGATCTGTTCACATCAGATGTTCTGGATGTGTGCAATGAAAATATATTTCCAAAGAGATTCATTCATAAAGCTTATATTTCCACTCAGATGTGCTGTTCGTTTTACAAGTATAGGCAAATAAAAGTTAACCATCGGTCATTGTTGTGGCTGCATCCAAAACTCATGACTATCTCCCATTTGCTTTACCTAAATGACCAAAACACTCCATTATCTTAAGTGCTGGACAGACTCTCTCTTGTTTTAGACTGCACACAAACGCATGAGCAACAGCCAGACACTTTTAAGATTTAATGAAGGTTTGGATTTCTAAAAGCGGAGACTTGAAAACTATAGGCGCCAGTAAATACCTCACCTTTTACACCTGACTGTTAATGGACGAAGTTCAGTATCACATTAGTCAACCTGAATCAGAGTACAACAGAGAAACATCACATTAAACAATACGGAACCATTTTTCACATCTAAAATTCATTCTTGAGGATACCTTTTCCTATATTCGAGCTGTGAGCTAAGTAATAGGTAACAGCAGTCATTTTGAGACATCAAATATTAAACAGCAGTTGACTTTTTATTTCTATATTTATATCTCAATTTTTGTAAAAAAAAATAAAAATAAAAAAAATAGAGAAAGAATTTCTAGAAAGTGAAGTATAAAGATATCCAATTTGGGTGAACAATTTAATTTAATTTAATAAACAAGATACAATTTATTAATATTTTAACAAACTTTTTCACTTCCTCATTCTTGTGGTTATGCTCCACTGTTTGTAATCCTGCATGAATAAAATAAAAAATACAAATATAAAAAAATTTTTTTTTTAAATCCTATTGTCTAACACAATGGTTAAATACAGTAACTAGTTCCACTTTTATTAATACTGTACACAATTATACCACATGCAGAGTTGCGGAATCCAGGTCCAGAAAGTAAAAAACCTTGAACAAAGGACAGCATTGCATTTTATGTTCACTGTAAATAATGTCTGTAGATTTAACAGCACATTTCGGTAAATCGTGACATTAAAAAAACTGTAAATATATTAATATGTTGTAAAACTCTGAAACAAAAACAGCTGTTGATTTGACAGTAAGAAAATTTAGAGAATTCACAAATTACTCTAATTTAAACACAGTAATTTAAACTGTAAAACCGAAAACATTGGGATACAGCTAAAATTACATAATTGAAGTGTTAAGAATATTTTTTTTGTCAGTATAGGTTCTTTGGCACATTTTGTTTATGCCAAAAGAAACATGCATTTCACAAATTCATATTACAGATTAGTATATTTGTATATATAGTAAAACCATGTGCAAAAATACTGTTTATTTTTACAGAAACAAAACTCGAAGCTGTGGTTACCAGAATAATTTTGTAATGTGATGGTGTCAAGGATTTATGAGCAAGGTAATCTAAGTACATTGGTTCCTAATGCTGTGTAATCAAAAGGTGCAATGAGTAGTCAAAATGTGAAGCACTTTGAGGGCATTGTAAGGTAGGAAAGTGCTTTATTACCATATTTTACCACAGAAATAGCAAATTTTTAAATGTAGATTTTCCAGTAAACATTTCTTAAAAACGTTTTTAACAGTTAAATCTTAGATTAAGTACATTTTATAATTGTAAAATCATCAGTGTCAATACAATTTTTTTTTTTACCGTAAATGTAGAAAATGTTTTACCGTAATTTAATGGTACACTTTCGGCAACCACAGCTGCCGGTATTTTACAGCATTTTTCTCTTTACAGTGTCGTAAAGCGATGTCCGAAACGTCATAAGTCATCATTTAGTAAAATTCACATTTTTTAATTCAAAAATCTATACTGTTAGTCCACATGGGTGTTAATTTATTTTTTACAAATGATCGACCAATGTAAAGTGTTGGAAACGGCTTGCTCTTTTTGATGATGTAATTCAGTATTGAACAACCATGCCATTAAAATGAATGCCATAAAATATGGAAGCTTCAAATGTTATAATTTTCTCATGCAAAGAGGAAGATGATTATTTTGGCAATTTGTAGGCCTATTTCCCATGTTTGTTAAGGGTGCTGTGTGCTTTGTACCACTCTGCTGTTGAAAGAGGGCACTCCAGCCGATCGGATCGGTACATCCAAACCTACGGTTTCATGGTGAGTTGTGGAAACGTGACCCCATGGACGCTCAATGCAAGAGATCCTGTTTCCACTCACGTGCAGACACCAGGCAATGACAGCATCTGCTTAATCAGTGTAACTGGATGTTGTAACACCCACACTTGGTGAAGGATCGGTTCACTTATCATTATCAACACGCATGTCATAGCTCAGAAGCAAATATGACATGAAGGTAGATGGAGTGAGTGCTCAAGTGGGGTCACAATTGGAAAACGTCAAAACTACTAATACCTGCTTTAATAGCAATGGAATAACAGAACTTGAGTGGCCAGAAAACTCACCTGACTTCAACCCCATTGAAAATTTTTGTTGTATTGCCAAGAGGAAGACGAGTGAACAGAAACCCTGACATGCAGACAATCTGAAGGCCGATATCAAAGCATCTTGGGCTATAACACCTAAAATGTGGCAAATGCCTCCATACCCCACTGCCTTGATGCTGTCAATGTAAAAGGAGCCTCAACAAAAGTACTGAGGGCATAGGACTTGAACATACTTTTCAGAAGGCCAACTTCTTTTTGAGATTCTCTTTTTTGGTCACATGAAATATTCTAATTTTATGAAAACATAAATATTATATATTCATCAATACTGAAACAAAAATTATTGAAATAAATGAATTTTTCCTCAATATTCTAATTTTCTGACCGGCACTATGTTATTTTCACTGCTCGTTTTCAGAAATCTGAAAATGGAGAGCC
This sequence comes from Festucalex cinctus, assembly GCF_051991245.1. Classification (NCBI taxonomy): domain Eukaryota; kingdom Metazoa; phylum Chordata; class Actinopteri; order Syngnathiformes; family Syngnathidae; genus Festucalex; species Festucalex cinctus. The sequence continues at coordinate 10,434,165 of NC_135425.1, read as the reverse complement.
AAAAAAAAAAATCTTGCTGTAATTTTTGTGAACACGTTTTATTTACATCATACAACTGTATTATTGGAAGATTACGCACACTGCAGTATATAAATAAAGATGTTTGTACAAACTTGCAGCCAGACCCTCTTCCCACAAAAATGATCCATGAAAATCAAACACTATTCATCGCATATACTCAGTCAACAACCATTCACATATTTTCCCACAAAAAAAAAATGTCTGTTTCGATGAACATATTGTAACAATTCAACACTCCCAACATTGTGAACATCAACTCACGTTTAAACATCAGAAAACATTAAAAATAAAGTCAAAACAAAAATATTAGTGGGACCAAACCCTGTCAAAGGCAAACAACTTATTCAAGTTTCGGCTACTTGTCATATGACAACAAGCACACACACACTGGTGAAAAACAGTGGGGTAAAATGACAACACAAGAAACAGTCATGTTAATAAAGGACCTAAAGAGCATGAGGCAAATATGCCAACATTCATATCTTTTTCAAAAAACTCACATGGCTAAAGTTTTGTCATACTGTGTTAGCAACATGGAAGTGTGGAGGTGAATGGGGGGGTCCAGTGGCACAGACTTGCAAACACAGGATGCATTTATCTGACTATCTCAGACGGGTTCAATTTTGAACAGGGGGCCAAATTAACGAAGAAGATATTAGAAAATTCCAATATTCACTTTGCTACTCATGCCAGCAGAGAGCAAGCATGGTTGGGATGGCATCACGAGCCAACAGCAGTAACCGTCTCCAGTCCAGCACAAGCTTCTCATCTTTCCAAGCTCTCACTATAAAGGGGGTCATAATAGCCATCTGGCAACATTCAACACATTTGTATTAAATCACTTTTTCCAACAAGGACAGCAGTCTAGAAAACGGACGGATGAAAACCATGACATGGCCCCCATTAACCCTCTTAACCAATATCTACCACCTTCTAAAAATAAAATCACACAACGAACAATAGCTGGAGAAACGAATCAACGGAAAGAAAAACCACGACTGATGGTGACAGTTGGGGGCCATCAGTGAAGGTTGGGCTGAAGTCCATTTTGTGTACAAAGTTCTCATATTCTCTGGATCTTGTCGGCAACAACCACGGGGTTCTCTTTGCGAATCTTGGCCGCGGCTTCGGCTTTGTAGTCGTACGGGCAGTTGTGCTGGTCTGAGTAACGGTGAAAGCCACAGAACACGTTTCCACAGCGGCACTCGAAACCTGAAACGCCACAAGAAAACAGCTTGTCAAGAAAATGGATGGATGAATCTAGAATCAACAATTAGTAACGACAGTACCACTGGTATGCAAGTATAGTAAGAGACAGTGGGAAACAGAGGGTCATTTTTATTACAGAATACATTTCACATGGTAGCTCCTCTAGAATTAAAGTCAAAGTCAAAAGTCAAATTTTTTCTTTACAATAATGTTTCACCCATTCAGGCCGGGAGTGCATTAATGCATCCCTAGTAGATTAAACATGGCCTTCTGATTAATATTGAATTTGTGTAATATGAATTAAGGAGCAAAACCCACCAGTTTTCATCCATCTTAGCAGGCGGCCATTTTGTCACAGGCTGTCGACTGAAAATGACATCACATCGGGTAACAGCCAATCACGGCTCACCTGTTTTCTGCGTTTGGTCATTTGACATTCACAAACCAGATTGTCAGGTGCACAAGAGGCACGGCAGAAAGCCCAGCAAAGCGCAACACCATCCAAAATACGGTAAACTAACTGGCATTTGATTAATTTGTCTTTTTAAAAATTGACATTTTGAAAATAATATATCCAAATGCTATTGTGAACAACTGTAATTTTAAGTGGTAGAATGCTGGATGGGTGATTTACAAGACGTGTTAACAATAGTGCGCAAGGAATGTGACGTTTTTTGTTTTGTTTTTTGTCTTCTTAACTCTGCACAAGCAATGTGAATTTTTTTTTTTTTTTCGCACAAACTATGAATGTTAGGTTTACATTAAAACTAGGGATGGGCGAGGACCGTTACCAGGTATCGGTATCGGGCCGATACCAGCCTTTTTTCAAGTACTCGAGTTCTCGTGACGCAGACGAGTACCAGCGACCGATGGTAGAGGGGGAAGACGTTAAGTGAGTCCTCCTTGCCTGTACCCGGCGCTAGCTTGCAGCAGTTTTTCACCAAAACTTCACTGGTTTGAAAATACTTCAAAAATGTGAATCTTAAACTAAGAGAGCATTTTTGTGTTTTATTTTGAGCGTTAAGACTATTGAAAAGTGACTGTGCTTTTTTTTTTTTTTTTTGGTCAAAATTAAAGGAAATATATTTGTTTAAAAATATCTTTTAGCGATTTTTTTTTTTTATTTGTCAAAATGTACTACTGGTATCGGCAGTTGGTATCGGTGAGTATTGAGGGTCTGAGTATCGGTATCGGTCTGAGAAAAAGTAGTATCGAACATCCCTAATTAAAACAGATTTAAAATCATGAACATTTTGTCCAGGATTTATTTAAATAAATGTTTGTTGGGTGTATTACTTTGATTAAAATTGTAAAAAAAAATAAAATAAAAAAAAAATAAAAAAAAATAAAAAAAATAAAAATAAAATAAAAAAAATAAAAAATAAATAAATAAATAAATAAAAATTTGGGCCGTATCGCCCAGCCCTAGTCTAACCATACGTTTTGGAAAAGAGCTTTTTTCCCCCCCTATCGACTCACCTGTAAGGCCAACCTTTTTGCGGCACATAAAACAACGGTTCTTCTTGGGTTTGGGAGGTTCTGGGGCTCGAGACTCTTCACTGCCAGCAGTGGAGGGATGATTGGCTGTCATTGTGGTGTGATTTGCCACTGCAAACATGCAATTAAAACATTTACCGTAAAATCCCATGAATAAGATGTTTATTTATTTTTTAGATATATATTAGACACTGATTAATGAGAAAAACACAAAAACACTTTGCTAGACGTTACGCCACAGATACTTATATGTTGTAGAAAAAGGCGTACTTTCATTCCAACACATTATTTAATGTTTAACTCATTCAGTGCCATTGACAGCTATACACGTCAAAGTAGGGCTGTGCAATTAATCGAAATTCAATTATAATTTCAATTATTACACTCCACAATTACAAAATCAGCATAATCATAAACTAAAAAGACTATTGTGTTGTTTAAATTTATACATTTGCACCTTTTTTAAATTTTAAAATAACTAATTTGATATTTTTTTCATCTAAAAGGAACTTACATAAATATAGTGTTTCAAATAATTTTATTTGTCTTAATATTTTTTTATGTTTAAAAATGTTCTTGTTTTGTACCTACATATACATATGTATATATATATATATATATATATATATATATATATATATATATATATATACACATATATATATATATATATATATATATATATATATATACACACATATATATATATATATATATATATATATACACACATATATATATATATATATATATATATATATATATATATATATATATATATATATATATATATATATATATATATATATATATATACACATATATATATATATATACATATATATATATATGTTGCCCTACTGCACAGTGCATATGCTGCAGCCCAACTTTCAAGTTTTTGCCAACATAAATAAATATATATTATCATAAATGATGTTTGGTCCAAAACTTAATTATAGTGTTTCTATTTTTTTCAAATTTGGTCCTAATATTTTTAAACGCTTACATATTTTCTCGTTTTGTGCCAAAACATAAATAACGGTTTGAATAATCGTGATTTCAACTTTTGCCAAAAATAATCATGATTATTATTTTTCACATAATCGAGCAGCCCTACGTCAAAGATCCATTTTTACTGGGCTGGCAGTGAATGAGTTAATGAAAAGTCTAAATTTGTCATTTACATTGCTCACATGGACACTATAGATAAAACTAATCAAGCCAGCAGCAGCAGCAACAATTGTTCATTCTCAACATGACGGAACACATAGCTAATGTGATGAGGCCAAATTCAAAATAAAATGTTTTCCAAATGCAGTAATACATTAGTACCTTGAGATACTTTCATTTTGAAGTTGCTACCGGCAGCGTGTTGCAGCAGCGTGTTGCAGCAGCGTAAAGAGTAACATGGCTCGTTTTTTGAGTTGTGGCATCTCGCAAACTGTGCCTGAAATCAAGTTCAATCGCTAATTAGGGACGCTAAAAAACAAAAAATACTTAATTACGCTGAAATTGTATACAACACCTATTGTCAGCGTTTAGTGGCAGCTCCAGCGCTAGCGGCTAGCTCTAAGCCGCTAAGCAAGCAAGACGGCGAGAGACTGATTACTTTTGACAGTTTAATAGATAAAAATGACTGCACCCTTTGATGCTGACACAGTTGCCGTTCCTACTGATGACTTTTTAACAAACCAGGCTTACCATACACAAACGTGCTGCACAAGACAGCAAAATCTCTGTTAAATCTCACTAATATTTGGAGAGAGCACTTTTTTTTTTTTGCCATTGTGAAGAGCCAGCTTATTGTGTGTGGTTTTTTTTTTAATTATATTTCAACCTGATTCTAACCAGTTTAAACCTGCTAGAATGTGTGTTTTGAGGATTTGTCAACCCTGAAGGTGCTATTGTTTAAAGATTGAAAGGGCTGCTCGATTATAGAAAAAATAATGGGATCATTCTGCGATTGGTTGGCAACCGGTCCAGTAGGGGTGTGAATTGCCTAGTACCTGACGATTCGATTCGTATCACGATTCACAGGTCACGATTCGATTCGATACCGATTAATCCCGATACGAATGGTCACGATTCGATACCGATTAATCCCGATACGAATTTATAAGTCGATTGTTGCGATTTTTTTCCATTCAAATTTAGAAAATACTATCAGTAAATTTGTACATGTACACTGTAAGATTTGTATGAATATATTTATCTAAAACTTGAGGCTTATAACCGTGAGCCACTGTACACAAACAGTTTGCAATCTGTTTCACATTTGAACAGCATTAAAATAAAAATATTAAGGCTTAATGTGCCGTTCATATAACATTCTTCCATGCTCAAGGTGTGAATCCTAAAAAAAAAAAAAAAAAAAAAAAAAAAAAAAATCGATTCTGCCGATTATTGAATCGATTCGAGAATCGCGCGATGTAGTATCGCGATATATCGCCGAATCGATTTTTTTTAACACCCCTACGGCCCAGGGTGTCCCCCGCCTACTGCCCACAGCCAGCTGAGATAGGCGCCAGCACCCCCTGCGACCCTTGTGAGGAGTAAAGCCTAATTTATGCCTCCACGTTTGCTCGAGCGTTGATGAACGCCGTAGGTCACATGATCGACGCGAGCCATGAATTTTAAGTGCCGTGTCGCTCGTGGCCGGCTGCGGTGCACACGTCGCCAATCCTTGAACGCCGTAGATGGCGGGGCGTAGCTCGCTTCTGACTGGTCCGTTCGATGGCGTTTTTTTTTTTTTTTTTTTCTCTCTCCCCGCCCCCCGCCCAGATAGTTTCCGTGAAGGCAACTAGCGACGCAAATCGACTTCCTGCTCGGAGACCACGGCTGTGCATGTGGATATGCCCCTGGGACGAGAGGCGGAAAACAACAATAACTTAAAAAAAAAAACTGTGTTCGCTAAGCGCATGGCTGTTGTGTTTTGGCGAGTTTACGGCCGACACCGGTGCAAATTGGCAATAATTAATTGCCACGGTGATGAACTTACTCTCCCCCCGGCTTTGTTTCGTGTTTCTGAATTAAATTGAACTTCCTGAATCCGTCATAAAATGCCGAGGAATCGCCACTCTGTGGCGTCCCAGCCATAGCGGCAGCGGGACTTGGTGTGAAACTCCAGCAGACACATGTGTATTGCGCACAAGTCGGAAGGCAAACGCACGAGCGGAGCTCCGACGTGACGCCTCCACGCGAGCCTCTCGCAGAAGCATACTGAGGCCTTTAGCGGTCAAGAAAATGGATGGATGGATAATGGGATCATTTTGGCAATAATTGAAATCATGATTACTCAAATGATTATTTTTTTGGTAAAAAACAAAATGTATAAGTATTTAAAAATATTAAGATCAACTTTAAAAATAGCACTATAATTATGTAAGTTCCTTTTGGACCAAACAGAATTTAAAATAATATTTTTTTCTGTATTTATTTATTTATTTAGTCAAAAACTTGAAGTTGGAGTGCAGCATGTGTACTGTGCAGTAGGACGATCATTTATTTTTTTTGGTACAAAACAAGAAAATGTTTAAACGTAAAAACTAAAAATATTCAGAAAAATACAATTCTTTGAAACACTATAATTATGGAAGTTCCTTTTGGATTAAAGAAAATATATTATATTAGTTATTGTACAATTAAAAAAGGTGCAAATGTATAAATTTAAACTAAACAATTATTATTAATAAACTTTTTTGCAATTATGTTGATTTTTTAATTTTGGAGTGTAAAAATTGAAATTGTAATTGAATTTTGATGAATTGCAGCCCCCTAAAACATACCCAATCGATGTGAAAGAAGAAGCATCAATTCAGGCTCATTATTCAATCATGTTTGTCCTAAATGTGTGCTTTGACATTAAAGACTATGTTCACTTTTTTTTTTTAACAGGCAGTTGTGTTTTAGAAACTTTATTGATCTTCCTAAAGCTATGGCAAAAACAAACCAAAAAAATTTGATACCCACCAGGTTCTGTGAGTTCTGTTTTGCTCCCCGATACTCCTTTGTCCTCTGACGAGAGACTCATCTCTGACATCGTTTGTGTTATAGAAACAGTTGTTGACATCCCACTTCAAAATAGAAACACATTTAGATGAAGTACATGACGACCATCAAACCACATTGCATGTATCACATTCATCTAAGGAAACACTGAAAACGGTGCCATTACTATTTAAACATTTTAATAGAGTTTTGTTTCTATAACAGATCTCACCTGAGAATTTCATTTGCAGCAGCCTTGGCTGAAGCTGCTGCCTCAGCTGCACCCTCTGCTGCAGCCACTGCCGCTGCTGCAGCATTATTCAAGGTGGCCTCTAACCTCTGGATTGCTGAAGCCTCGACTGTGGGTCCACTGCTGCTGCCTGGCAGACAGGATGTATGACAAATCAATCACACAACATATCCAAATATATAGCTGTCAACTTGTATTCATGGACACCTAGCTGCTTGCTTAGTATAGACAGAAAAAACTGGAAATGATGTGTAAAGTAAACCTGTTGTAATAATCCATGTCATTTGGACATTTAAATGTTTTGAAAGGTTGATGTTTGGTTTGATTTACAGACACCAAAAGCAGACACTAAATTGCATGTTCACTCCCTATAACAAATTGCAGGCACAGTAGGCAACAGATGTAAAATTGGCCAAAACAACCGTAGCTATGACTATGTAGCATTCCACTACCTAACATTTAATTCAAATCACAGACATGAATCAAAAAACATGTTCATGTCAGGTGAGGACAACATGCACCTTAGTGCAAGCACTTTTGTCCATATGCAAACAAAAAAACACACACAGTAGGTCTTACCCACAGCACTCAAAGAACTGACTCCTCCATTGTTTTGTCGTGACAGGTGCTCCTTGTGGCAAACAGAGCACATGCCATTAGTCCTCGGGTTGCCATAGAAACCACAGCCGGTAGCACAGAGCATAGGAGTTGGGCTCTGATTGGTCTCCTGGGTCTCCATAGTGGTGTCTGGTGAACTGACCTGAAGACGAAAAAATATATAGATTTTGAAGCATTGTGTGCACACTATTTAAAATTGCAATGAAATTGAACAAATCTAAGGAAATTTTTGTCAAAGACAAAGCCTTATTTTAAGCAACAAAAAATTTTTTTTGCTTGGGTTCTTTCATTTCTATTCTTATTTTCCTGGCAGTTAGATGCCCCATGGCAAAAAAATAAAATAAAAACAAAAAAATATTTTTTTTTAAATTGCTGTCTTTCACAGGTCAGTCTTGCTAATACATCAGACTTCAGGTTTGGGTCAGGAGACTCATGATTGTTGGTATAGATAACATTATGTTGGTTATGTTGTGTTAGTCATCAGTTATAGAACACTACACACCATAAGAGCAGGAAGAACTTGCATCCCGATTTTTACATTATCACTCTCAAGTTTTAAAAATTGGCAAAATGCATAAAATTAGGCATTCCTGTAACATGCTTTACTGGTTATAATCGGTTGATTATTGGTCTTCAATCATCGGCCAAAACAATCAGTCAAGTGTAACTGTTAATACACAATGTTAAGAATTACATCCACTGTGTATTTAAACACAAAACATGCTTCGTTTTTAAAACATTGCCAGCCTAGTGCTAACAGGAAGTTAGAAAATGCTAACAGGAAGTTAGCATTGACTTCGGGAGTGTATTCCCTTCAAATAACAAATATCCACACACAAATATTGTAGAAAACCATACACAGATGAGGTAACACTACGCAAAGGCACTATTTTTTCCCAATGTGTGAAAAAGTAGTTATTTTAAAAGAATTCAATCACAACTTTCTTCTGTACTCACTTTAAATGTGGATGCCATGGATGCACGGCACCACACTGCCCCCAAGAGGCCAAAACACACAGGAACGGTCATTATTTGTTCTGGGGTTTTTTCAGTTGCTATTATTTGAGTTTATTCTATTCTTATTTCACTTAACTCATTTGCTCCCAATAACGTGTAAATACATTTTTTTCTTTACGGTTCAAGTGTCCCAAAGATGTATTTATACGTTTTTTGTTTTTTATGCTAGAGCATACAGAAGGCTTTGATGCAGCCTCTCAACTGCAAAGAACGGTTGCAGAAATAGTAGTTATTACACAAATGGCCAGCAGGTGGCAGCAGAGCAAAAGAGATCAACCAGGGCCATGTAGGGAAAAAAAAGCTCAATTACTTACAATTTTAAATAGATTTGTGAAAACTGATGAAACTTAGCTCTCTTCTAATGCTAATTGCTGCAAAACTGAAACAGATAGAAACATACTTTGTTTTCCTGACGAAAGAAGAGACTTTAATCTTTCTTTTGATAGATTCCATGCTTTATAGCAATAGAACACAATATTCTGTGGGCCTTGCAAAATCAGTCAAAATCCAGTAAAACAGTCGGGAGCGAACGGGATTGCTTCTGTGAAAATGGCTGCTTAACACACATTTCCACATGACATGGCACGAAACACAAACCGAGGTTCCAGGTTAGCCTAGTGAGTGAGTCCCAAGACTTGTGAAAATAACACAAGATAAAAATATATATATATAAAATAAATTGTAAATGCTCCTTTTAATCCATTGGGTTTAAGAGAATTTGGTCCACCCTTGTGCAGCTATATGAGATTCAACTCTTCTGTAAAGGAAAGTGTGAAATTGCCCAAAATATTGGCCCCCCAGTTCCAGTGAAAGGAACTCTACAGGTTTCAGCACACCAAGAAATTTTAGACAAAGCCATGCTCCACACTTCGAGGGAACAGTTTGGGGGTGGCTTCTTCATCTTTACATGACTGCGTTCCTTCAGTAAAACCATAATGCACCCCAAAATGTATATAACCTACGGATATTCCTCAAATAAACAATATACTTGTACAAAGCATGCTTACCACAACGAGACTAAGGCTACCACCCCACCAAATGTTAATGAATTAGTAACCTGAAAACGTTTCCAACGCAGCCTGCTAACAACACCCAAAAATATAATTGGGGTATCTACCTGGTTAGCTTCTACGGAGTTGAACAATAGACAAATAAACACGTTTGCAATCACCAGTCCTTCCGAACAGGCCACAATCGTGTCACTTGAGGAAATCCACTGAGTCATGCTAGCACGCTAATGACTGTCGCCAACAGTTACTTTTTCGTATTAAATCGCTTTTTAACATTCGCTTTTTATCGCGAACAATACATAGTACGAATTCAACCTAGCGTCAAGTACGAAAACAAATGGTTTAATGTATCTCGAGACAACTTTGTGTCCAGTAGCTAATAGGCTAACTATAGCCAAATACATTGCGTGAGGGGCTTCTCATGATTTTGCTAATATTAGCTCGTGGTGAAGTTAGCAGGAAAACCCTTGGCTTGATTTTTGTCGTTTTTATGCCAACATATCATAACAAACAAATTCTAAAAGTACAAACAAAACGGGCAAAAGCTCGAAGAATTTACTCGTACACTGTTGAAAATCGCGCTTGTTCGTTCTGGCTTAACTAACGTCACTAAAACACCTTAAACATTGTATTATATTCATTTTAGAAATGTCGGTGAATATATAAGGAAAAAACATCCACAATTAGCCTGCTGCAAGTATTTATCGACATCATCAATTTGCAATTCAATTTACAAGTTTATGACTACACAACTTTAAGACACGTTAAGATTTCTGTGTCGTCTAAGACGATGCAATTTAATTCATTTTACATCTAATTTCAAAATAGTACAGGTCGATGAGGTTAAGTAACCTCACAAACAGCGAGCAATGCTAGCTTGCTCACGTGAAGTTGACTAACCTCCTATGTCAGATGACTGTTGGTTTACTCCGAATAAACGGAACAACAAATTTGATGTTAGAACACAACTAGGGCCGTCTATATTGTTTTTCTCGTCGTCTGTCCCACGATTGGACTTACGCCGGTGTTGTGCCGCAAATGGCATCCCGCCTGAAAATGCATCCCCTCTCGCGGGAGCGCGCTTACATCACTCGCTTACGTCACCCTAACCGTACTTCGATTTAAAGTCATAGCGCCATGAAATTCACCCAGGTTACAGGAGCCACTTTTGTTTATACTTTAGCGTTGGTGGGGTGTTAGCGGGGGGGGGATGATATATTTTGTACTTTTGTACTTTTGCGCTTTTGCGTGTGTGTGTGTGTGTGTGTGTGTGTGTGTGGAGGGGGGGTGGGGGGGGGGGGGGGGTAGTGTGGGGTCGTGAGAAGACAGGGAGGGGGAAGCTTTGGTTTTTAATATATTTTATAGTTTTTGGAGACAGTGTTATTCCTGTGACAGTGATATGCCTACACGTCATACGAATTGAGGGGGGGGGAGAACTGTGCATTGACGAGGGGTTAATTATTATTATTATTATTATTATTATTATTATTATTTCCAGGTTTAATGCTTATAATGCGGCGAAATGAGCAAGGTTTTTCTTATGGATCTAAGTATAAAATGCATGCTTTTAATGAGATGATTCTTTGATTCTTTATAAATGGGTCGGAAACAATTGCGTTTTGATTTGGAATATAAACTGTCGCGAAAACAATATGTGTTTTTAACTGAAAAGTATGTTCTGCTTGAAAGAATTATTATTTTCTATTTTATTTTTATTATTATTTATTCAATCTCTGGTGTAATAGCCTTATTTATTGATTGATTTAATTATTTATTTTATTATTTTATTATCTGTTCTCATTGCTGCTGGACATGTAAATTTCCCAAAGGGAGCCATCCCAAAGGGATCAATAAAGTCAAGTCTAAAGCTTATACCCAAGTACTGTGCATTGCTTTGCAACGGGACAAGACAAGAAACAAGTGTTTTCTGCTCATCTTCTAAGGACGTACATGTCACCATTTAAAACGTCATCCATCCAACCATCTTCACCCTTATCCTTGCTTGGGTCAATACCTGTGCTTTTATGACCATGTGGGGATGCAGTCCAGCAGGCATATTTAACATTCACCTTGCCTGGAATTGCATCCCCATGGCATATCTGGTTAGGATGCTCATGGGGACTTCAATTTTCACCCCACTTACTCTTGCTCGTCCCTTGGCCTCCCCTGAAAAGCATGTGAGGATTGGACAAACAGAAATTGTTTTAGGGGGGGGATGCATTATCAGGCAAAGCTGGGAAAAACGCATTGCCTGGAATTGCATCCCCATGCATATCTGGTTAGGATGCTCATAGACTTATAGCCTATTGGTCGTAATAATAATAATAATAATAATAATAATAATAATTAATCCTTGTCAATGCACAGTTCACCCCCCCACCCCTCAATTCGTATGACGTGTAGGCATATCACTGTCACAGGAATAACACTGTCTCCAAAAACTACAAAATATATTAAAAAACAAAGCTCCCCCCTCCCTGTCTTCTCACGACCCCACACTACCCCCCCCCCCCCCCACACACACACACACGCTAAAGCACACACAAAAGTGGCTCGTCTCAGGCATATCACTGTCTCAAAAAAACTACAAAATCTATCACCCCCCAGCGTCTTATCACGACCCAAACGCTGCCCCCCATCCCCCACCCCCACGCTAAAGCACACACAAAATGTGGTTCGTCTCAGGCGTAAAAGCTGTTTCAAAAAAGTACAAAATATATCACACCTTTGGGTGCACACCTCAAGAAAAGACTTGAAAATGATGAAAGAGTTGAAAGAGAATCGCTCGTTGCTTGATTTGTAACAATTAGTTTTGTAGGGAGAGTAAAATGAGTCTCAACTCGACCATTTACAAAATAAATAAATAGACAAATAAATAAATAACATGTAAATTTAAAATGAACAAAAGTATTATTTATTTATTTCGCCAATTATGTACATGCATATAAGGGGATTCGGGGTTTCCGCATTTCCCACAATGCTTTGCCAGCAGCCATGATGAGGGCTGCATTCTGATGCTTTCAATTGTTTGACCATTCACACAATGCCTACTTACGTGTCAAATGCTACAATCGTGGTGGAAAGGGCAAAAATCTTTTTTCTTCTTCTTTTTTTCCCCACATTCCAAAAGGTTATTTTTGGATATGGGAGAGCAGCAAAATCACTAATACTAAATGCTATTTTCGTTGTCAGTTCTACAACACTAAACAATGCCAATGTCACTCACTGTTATCCAAGCTTCTTTGCTCTTTGCCAACAAGCTGACCGTGCTGGTCACCTCACCGCCAGTCAGCTTGTACGTACAATAGGACTACATTTCCCCAGATTCTTAGATGTGAAAGCAGGAAGTAGTTCGAGTTCTGGTCAATACATATTGCCTGCTACTGATTAGATGTGGATGACAAAGCAAACGTGAATTTGGAAGTAAATAGAAAGGAATTTAACAGTAAAATTCAATTTTAATGGGGTTATCTTGTGATAACTGTGTGACTGACATACACATTGGGGGGGGGGGACTGACACCGGGACGTTATCTGCCCGTTAATCGGGACAAAACAATGAAGCTTGGGAAATCCAGCAAGACTCAAGGCTCAAAAACAGTAATGTCCGGCCAAAAAATAATGTATGGTTCGTGGTCACTCTAACATCAGCCTAATCCACTAAGAATGCAAAATGCACTGATAGCGCCATAAATTGAGCTTCATTTGAATCCGGAGTTTGGGCTCCCTCTAAATAAAGGATATTGCTCTAATTTTACAAAGCTGCAAACACCTACAAAGTTTTACAGTTGAGAGCAGTTTGCACGAGATGCATTTTGTTTGGCTGCTCTGTTAGTGATGCATATGACCATCCGTGCATTGCTTTGTGGATTAGACGCTCTTGGATTGCTGCATTTATACCGGTTAGTGCCAATGCAAAAGCCACACAAACCTTACGTGGATTCGGCCCAGAGTGTCTACTTGATTTACATCACAAGTCATCACAAGCTTACAAAACAAATCGGTCATAGCTTTCTAGACTTTATAGTTCTGTGTAAAATGGTCTGGGGGAAAAAAAAAAAATCAGATAACGTCCACTAATTCGGGATAGATTACATGTGAGATGGCAATTAAGCGCTATTATGAACATAAGATTCTCGGTAAATGCAGCCTCTCACTATGGACGACCACATGGGATTGTGGGATATGTTAGTATTTCTAAAACAAAGGTTGAACCCCTCTATACAGGAAATTTGACCACTTCATAGCAAACTCACAACTGTATAGTGGGCCTTGACTCAATGTTGACAAACAGTTATTGATGAGCAAACTCAATGTTAGAATTTTAGCTAACAAAATAGCTAACAAAATGTTCCACAAAGGGGAAATCTTCCTCTTCCTAGCTGACTTGACCTTCTTCTTTATCCTTCTCTTATTCCTCTCCAAAATATTCCATCTCTGTTACAACAAGAGTAAAACTCAAACATAGTTCCGCAGTAGTTGTTGGGGACAGTTTTGGATAAAAACAGGTGAGCTGAAGTTGGAACACAGTTCAATGACAAATGCAGACCAAGAGTCTCTGTAAGGGCCTGAACATGTAACGTTCCACAAACAATTCCCTGGTAGCACAACTTGAAAACTCATTATGCACAAAACTCAACAGACACCAGGACAGAGAAACGGAAAGCAAGAAGAGCTAAGGCATTGGAGATACAACAAACACCAGTTTGTTGTTCGATTTCCACACTTTTTAAGCGCTAGAGTATAATACATCACACCGCTAGGGTGACACACAGTGTGATCCTACGACAACAAAAAGTAGTGCCAATTTGGTTGAGATTTTCTGTGGTTTTTCTGAAGGTAAAAAAAAAATAAAAATAATAATAATAATAATAATAATAAAGAATACTCCTTGATTTTTTTTAAGTCATATGTCCATAGGATTTTGACACAATTGAAAGTTAGGTTGATGTGATTAACTATTATTGTTATTGTTCTATTTGAAATTTGACCATCAGTTTGCACTCTGCATGGACATGAATGAGGTTGCGTACGTTCATAAATACTGTATTTAAATAAATAAATAAATAAATAAATAAATAAATAATACAAAAAAAATCCCTACACAGGATCCACAGTGGGCGCGTTAATTACCCATACAAACGGGAGAAATTCAAGGTTTTTTGTCACAAATTTCATGCTGATTTACATAGATTTTTGGACACGGCAATTTGGGCCCTTTCATTAAATAAAAAGTGAAACGAAATCCTTAACCCTTATTTTTTAAATTATTTTTTAACTCAGGCTCATTTCTAGTTTATTTTTTTTGTGCGTGCGTAACGTACTTACGTCAATACGTCACGGTAAACCAGGAAAAGGAAGTCACGAAAAGGAGGCCACGTGACAACCGGAGTCCAAAGACTATATATGTGTGTATATATATATATTTTGTAATATATGATATATGTGTGTGTGTGTATATATATATATATATATATATATATATATATATATATATATATATATATATATATATATATATATATATATATATATATATATATATATATATATATATATATTTATATTTGATGTTTATGATACCAGGATAAGAGGTTGTATTTATTTATGTTTTTATTTTTATTTTTTTTCTGATTGGGAGCGCATTTAGAGCAGATGCGTTTGACCAATCAGGTGCTCCGACAGTTTGAGCCAGCCAATCAGCTAGCACTGTGCAAGGATTTAAACCAAGACAAGCAGTTCGCTGTTGTACCATCAGTGCTTGCTTTGCAGTCTATCGAACGCTGTAGCCGAGAAACAACGGGCAAGGATGGCATTTCGTGTTACAAGAGTAAGTAAATTTACACTTCATAAAGAATGCTTTTAAGTATATGGCGTGGAAGCCTCGTCAATGTTGAACTTTCTTTTGATCTTAACATCTTAGTGCTGGTGATATAAGCTTCTGTTCATGTTCACTCATTACTTTTCGTTATATTTGACGGTAACCTCTAAAATGATTAACTTTTGTTTTTGTTTTTCTTTTTCTTTTTTATTTTCATTTGTCTTTAGAACCGCTTGGCTTCCACCAGGACTGACCTCGCTGGAAAAAAGACGTGCCCGGCCACTGGGTCCACACTTAAAAGTCGAGCTGCTCTTGGGGACCTTGGTAACGTCCAAATTAACAAAGAACCCCAGAAGAAGGTAACGTTCTATTTTTTTTTTCTCCAAATACTGTAATCTAGCTTTAATAAGCCATCAACTGCTCATCAAAAGTACTTTTTTTTTACATTTTTTTGTAGCCATATTTTGTAACTGCCATGATCAAAACCTGGCAGCCATCTTAAAATGCCCCCTTTGCTAGAAATTTCATAGCGTGCCACAGTTGAGAAACAAGGCTTTTAAGTGTAGTAAATGTCTGTTGCTTAGCTACATGTTGGCTTCCATATTACATATGTTGAGTACATATTAGTCACTGTAATTTTATTTATGGTGTCCACTTTTAGGTAGTAAAGGGCCAGGCTGTTAAAAAGGCCAAACCTTCTGTTGTGACTGAAAAGGCTGAGCCCAAACCAGAAAATGTTTCTGTGGCACAGGTAAATTGTAATGGCAGTAAATCAAAGGTTGTTGACTTGCAGCAATTTAACTGCAAAATCACCTCGTCATGGCTGTTTTAGGTTGAGCCGCTGGTACCAGAGTCTGTGTCCCCAACTCCAATGGAGACTTCAGGCTGTGAACCGGCCGACTTGTGTCAGGCATTTTCTGATGTCATTCTGCACAGTGGTGTCAGGGATGTGGATGCCGATGATGGTGACAACCCTATGCTCTGCAGTGAATATGTAAAGGATATATACCAGTACCTGCGCCAGCTGGAGGTGGGGAATGAATGAATGAATGGGATGTGGTGAGGTGTTTTATACTTTGCAAAGGGGTGACGTTTTTCTTCCCTCCCCTTCAGGCTGAGCAGAATGTCCGAGCCAATTATCTTAAAGGCCAGGAAGTGACCGGGAACATGCGGGCCATACTTATCGACTGGTTGGCCCAAGTAGCCATGAAGTTCCGCTTGCTCCAGGAGACGATGTACATGACTGTGGGGCTAATTGACCGCTTTCTTCAGGTAAATCTTTAAGGACTGCTTGCTTTGTGAAACGTCAAATGTGACTAACAAATTTTTGTTTTGACTTTGAAAGGACAATCCAGTCACAAAGAAGCAGTTGCAGCTTGTTGGCGTGTCTGCCATGTTCCTTGCTTCAAAGTATGAGGAGATGTATCCACCAGAGATCATGGACTTCGCTTTAGTGACAGACCAGGCGTACACGACTGCCCAAATCCGAGAGATGGAAAGGTCGATCCTGCGTGTGCTGAAATTTCAACTCGGTCGCCCTCTTCCCCTGCACTTCCTCAGGAGGGCTTCAAAGATTTATGAAGTTTGTTTCAGATTTTTTTTTTTTAATGTATTTTTTTTGTAAGCTTGCTAAGATGACTGTCGTCTTCAAAGGTGACTGCAGAGCAACACACCTTAGCGAAATACTTGCTAGAGCTAACCATGGTTGACTATGAAATGGTTCATTACCCGCCTTCAATGACTGCAAGTGCTGCTTTGGCTCTCACACTGAAGCTCTTGGATGCCGGTGAATGGGTGAGTGTCATTTTTCACAATCAGGATTTCTGGGGCCAATCGCAAAACCTTGTCACTTTTTGTACTGAATGGGTGTATTTTCATCTTTGCCAACGTTTGGCTACATTAAGCACAGCTGATTTTCAAAAGTGGTCCATTAAATTCCACCTCCTCCGGCAAAAATGGTCCGCATGTTGAGAATCAACCTAGATATATGGCTATTAGACAGTT
Source organism: Festucalex cinctus (assembly GCF_051991245.1). Taxonomy (NCBI): domain Eukaryota; kingdom Metazoa; phylum Chordata; class Actinopteri; order Syngnathiformes; family Syngnathidae; genus Festucalex; species Festucalex cinctus. Next base: position 10,416,732 of record NC_135425.1, on the reverse strand, counting down.
GAACTTTTTCCACTTTGATATTTCGCCACAAATGGTATCGATTCATTTCAAAGCAGCTCAAAAGTCAAAATGCATTGGGCCATACGAACATAGTACTGCCACATGTTGGCAATGTACTTATTTGAGACTGCCAATGGAAACTACAATTCCCCACACTTTGATATTAGAGATTTCATTGCAGAAGAGCTGATTAGCTAAACTTTTTTTTTTTTTTTTTTTTTTAAATTATAAATGGATAATTTCCCACTGGTGAAAATTGCATGAGCGAAGTGAGACTGCATGTCAATTATGTGAATTCTCTTCAGGATGCGACGCTGCAGCACTACATGGACTACACCTTGGACAGTTTGGTTCCAGTCATGGCCCACATTGCCAAAAATGTTGTGAAAGTGAATGAAGGACAAACTAAGCATATGGTAAGAGGGTGAATTTTCTTCTTCTCTTTCTCTCCCCCCTCCACTTCAATTACAGAATGTATGAAAAAGTTTCTCTGAATTCACAGGCGGTCAAAGAAAAGTACTCTTCCTCAAAACAGATGAGGATAGCAACCATCTCCCATCTGAAGAGTTCTGTTGTGAAAGAGCTTGCAATGCAACTTGTAAAGTGAATTTCAACTTGTTTTGTACAGATTTGTCAATTCCCCCAGTTTTTTTTAACTTTATATCCCTTTTATGCTGCTTTTAATCCCCTTTTTAACTGTAAGAGTAAAGATTGACTTGGAGAGTTTCTTGTTCCTGATTTTTACACATGTATGACATTATGCAGTTAAATGATATTCAATCACAGGTTTTTACTCACATTTGCCCCGAAACACTTCTGACTTATTTACAAATAGTCATGTTTATGCTGTTCATATACTGCTGTTTCAAATTAAATGTTTTGACCACAAGTTTGATTCTTGTAATTTTGTTCACCACTAGAGGTTGCTGTTGGCTCAACTACATATGACTGTCGGCTAGTTCACATGTGGTACTGCACTTTGACTTTCCTACCAGCGGATGGTACTCTTACTTTAAATTCCCCTGAAGCGTGTCAATTTGTCTTGAGCTGTAATTTGTTATGCAATAGCGTTTCCTAATACCCAACCCTTTCCCGGGTTGACACAATCAAGCTCACTTTGCGTTTAATGTGGAGAATTATTATAGACAGTCTTCTAACTGCAATATAAAAATAGTTGTCCAGTGTTTTAAACCGTCAAGCTGCAATTTCTGCTTTATGAGACTAGGCTGGAATTTTATTTTTAATTTTTTTTTTTTTTTTTTAATTTGCACAAATAGACAGTGAACATGGTGGCCACACTCGCAGCTGAGACCCTGGAGGTATCATTTGACCCCAATCCATCATACATTCCCTAGAGGCGTACAGAGAGCCTTTCTGAGCAGCATCTGTCGACATGAGCTAAATCACTTCATCAGGTTCACAAGAACGTCACTCTTGTAAGGTCTCCTACTAATGGCAGTTTTGGTTGAGACCTGCTCCTGACCTTTGTTTAGTTGCGCTCTTGTCATGCCCAAAAGGACATCAGTGTATTGATCAAATTTAGAACGTGTTTTGAAACTGCCTCCACACTGCCCCTGTTAAAAACTATCATTGAGCCTGTTACATTGCTGCATGTATCATTTGTCTTATTAGTTGGAGGCTAGGTCATAACTGTGCAGATTTATCCGTTTACAAAATTCCTCCTTAGTTGGTCTCCAAACCATACATTTGTAGTTTCCTGGAACCCACATTTTCCTGCTCACTTAATGTTTACGTCATGTGGCATTTATCATTCAGAAATGCATGTGCAGCTGTGCAATTCAAATGCTGTTATGCTAACTATGAAATGTTTTGCAGTGCATCTCATACAAAAACAGCAACTCCTGCATCACAAAAGCAAGACCCCAACCCTGTTCCACCTTAGGCTGGATACAGAGCGTTTAAGTAACCAACTTCAGTTTGTTACAGGCCATCAGCATTAGAGATGTAACGATATCCAAACATCACGATACAATATCATGAAAGATCACAATATTGTAAAAAAAAAAACTAAATAAAAAGCTCATACTAAAAAAAAGCACAATATAATGCTTTTGTACATAACAGCAATGCATTATAAACCACCTAAAATCTAATATTGAGGCATTTACTTGCTAATGCAAGCACACATTGATCGCTTCACAAGCAAATTAGGTTCCCCTTTATCTGACAATTAGCATAGATTTTAAACAGAAGGCCAAAACATGTCTAATGAAAATTAAATTGCACTAATAAAGTAGCCACTAAAGGGTGCTAGAACTGCACAAATGGAAATCAACCTGACTTTTTTTTTTTTTTTTTTAACAGATGTGTTCCTTTTAAATATTGTGAACATGACAATATTGTGGCAGTTTTATCACAATATCATGATATTGCCCTTACCGTTACATCCCTAATCAGCATGGGGCTCCCACTACAGTGGTGTAGTAGGACCCTAACCCAGCAATAGCCAGATTGATTGTGATGCACTAGAGTTCTCCACAATGTCAATCTGGGGCTGCTCCGTGATGATTTGCGTGGGAAAAGCGGGTCACTCTGTTGACATTCTGTACAATACTGATTGGACGATGCAGCATCTTTTTCACGTTTTGTTTTGACCAATCACGGTAACGGATGAAAACATCTTCGGTCTCGTCTTGAGGGGGAGGGCTCTCTTTTTCGGGGTGGAATGAAGATCTTTACCAGATAAAAATGCACAAAGCGCCGCTATTCAACAAGGAAATGGTGAGCAATTCTACAAGAACAGAATTAATTGCGTCCATTCACGGGAGCATCAAACTGAAAAGATACCTCGCCTATAAATAACTGTTACATTTATATGTAAACTTATGAGCACACTGTATGGTGAGTAAAAGGCTTATATTGCGCATGAAATCCAAATGGCTGGCAATTATTTCTGACATTTTCCGAGGTTGAAGTTGACAAGGAGAGGTGCACATGTGATTAAGCGACATTTAGCTTGTGTACATTTAAAGTTGTGCTCATAAGTTTACATACCCCAAGGGTAAGTAAACTTTCAAGTACAACTCTAAGTTGAAATGTAGTATAGTCTCACACCAACACAGTAGTTAAAGCTGAAAACATCAATTTTCTCTGCAGTTTATTCACATTCAGGTCACAGCCAGGGGACATGAAGTAAATCCATAGCTGACTGGGCAAGAGGTGAGATAAATTGCATCTTTACACTTTAAAAATTGTATTCTATATATTAAAAAGGATCTAAAAATATTGACATTGATGTGTAATGATACATTCATAACAACGATACACCTAGTCCATACTGTATACAGTATCTAGCCAAATATTCTTGGCCCTGTGCCCTCCTACTGTGCATGAAATAAAAATGTTGCTAACATTAAGACCTCTGTTATTTTTGCTGGTCTCTTTTCTTTTTTTTTTTCTTTTTTTTTTTCTTTTTTCTTTTTTCTCTAGAGAGGTTGGAAAAGTTGTTAAGTTAGCAAAACTGCAGATATAAATCGTAGCTCCTGCTCGCTAATTCACACGTAAACTAAAAGCACAAATTTCAAAACAAAAGCATATTGCATATTTTTTTTTATATTTGTCTTTGACTTCATGGTCACTGTGAGTTCCGATTAAATACTGTCGGCGGGCTGGATGTGGCCCCCAGGCCTGTCTTTGGCAAAACACGGAAGTTGTCATTGTCTTCTTGAGAGTAGCCGAGTCCTTTTTTTTCCCCTTTTAAAGGTTTAAGCTCTCATTCCGAGAATTTGCGAGTCAGCACTGAAGTGCACCAAGAATAAAATTCTTGGTCTCAAACACTTCTCAAATTCCAGCAACTCAGAGATCAGTCTCAAACATTTGAATCATCCCCCCCCCCAGTCTAAACATGGCCTGAAATGGCCGAGCTATCTAACAAATGAACCGTTCACAAGGAGCACATTGACCTGTCCATCATTTCTGTATCTTAATTCATGAATGACAAAGTCAAACAAACGGGCAGTACTGTTAGCATTTCTGTGGGCTGCTAATATGTTGGCAGCAGGCAAAATGCATGGAATGAAGTCTCACAGAGTGGAGTGGAATCTGGCATAACACAGATAAACACAAGGGCATTTATTTTGACAGCGTATAGATTTTCAAGTAAATTCCATATGCCTCCTCAACTTTTGGAACATTTTACTTGTCTGTGTCTTGAGAGAAACAAAGAACCCATTGTGGCTTATTACAGCAGAGTGCTTACTTCCAGGCTTCTCTCCAGACCTCTTAAGCCTCTTCATGTTTGGGTTCATGCAAACAGAAACTTATCTTTTAATATTAAGGTTAAGCTAACATTTGTTGGAACTGTCTGGAAGGAGGGGCATTGTTAAAGGGTGTCCAAATGTATTTCACGATAAACAAAAATGGGTTTTATTTTGCTCCTGGGTGCTCCCACACTTATACTGTACTTAACTTTTGGAGAAACAAAAATAAATGTTGTGTTTTACAACAATACTTAACTGTATTTATCATTTATGTATCTAAGAATAAAATATATAGGCTCACTGTTCAGAGGGCCAATTAATCAAATTTCTCCCCATGCGCTGCTATGAGTTGCCAATGCTTGGTAAAATCTAATTTACAATGATAGTAAGACACAAGATGCCCCCAGCACGAAATGCTAAGATATCGCCAACTACCAATCAGAGGAAAGAGGTTTCCTATATTCAAATCAAGGAGAACAGAGATCCAATCAGAGCAAATCTGATTTACATGTCAAATCGTAATGAAAAGTCCAACAGTTCTTGATGCCAGGTTGTTTTGACCATCTAGAATTGCTTGAAGAAGGACTTCCTGAGCATTTCCAACCCAAATTATTATTTGTTTATTTCAAATTTCCTGGTTTTTGATAGTAAAATGGACAACAGACCTCCTGACAAAATGGACACCCCTGGCATTTTAGATTCATCCTGAAATTCCAGCCGAACCAATATCCCTAACTTTTTGTGCAAGATAGCAAAACAATAGCATTCATTAAAGTAGCCTACCATATACAGTATCACTTGTACAAAAAAGTACAATACTTCAACGGCACAAGTGAAATGAACCTTATACGTGCAGCGTATAATGGAACATCTATCAGTCTGTCGGAAATTTGTGGTTCTCTTGGAAACGTCATGACATTCCAAATTTTATGACTTTAGGTGCATTCCAGTTTGAAGGTTGTTTTGTCCAACTTTCTGGGTTGCTTCCATCATGTTGGCAGAACGTTGATAAAGTATTTTGCCTCCAGGTTGTGTCTGCTGCTGATTGATGTATCTGTGACTTGAAATTCTCCTCTTGCTATTCCACAATTACGTGTTGATTTCTTTATGTGTGGACAGGACGAGATATTGTTTCTTTGTTGTTGTTGACGTCATTTCTCAGACAAGAACTCAATGAAAATGCATTTGGAGATTACAATCAATTTCACAAATACGAATGTGCCAGGTCTAAGCAGCCAATTTTCTTATTCAATCAACACAACAGCAGCTGCCAGCTGGGCTGACAGTAATTAAACAAGGCTTTTTAATTGTATTTTAACCAACCTAAACGTGAGGTAGCTACTTGAATGTGCCATTTGGACCACAAAACTGAAAATGGTCCTCCTGTAGGAAAAGACATTCCCAGCTAATGTAGTTATTCCTATTATTGCGGTCTCAAATGTATTTCTGGTCAATTTGAAGTTGTTGTAAGTGAATAAGTGTGAGTAAATTTTCAAGCAGAAATATGGAAATCAGTGCAAATATAGTTTTTAAGCAGTGTAGGCTACTGCAATTAATAAGAAGCACTGCCCAGTTTTTCTGGTTTTTTTTTTTGTCTATTTCTTTTGGACCCTAATAAATGGGACTTTCCAGAGGAACTCTGTCAACAATAGGAGCCTTAAAACAACTGTTACTGACCATTCATTTCTGTTGAGATTTTCACACCACAAAAGAATGGGGTTTGTAATAACACAATACACTCGGAGCACAATAACAACATTGACAGTTTCGATGGTTCTCATTACTTCACACGTCTGCATGCACAGATGGTATCAAAATGTTATCTATATCTTATAACAAACATAATACCAGCCTGTTATGCTCATATGTTATGTGTTGTGACTGTGTGTTTGTATTGTGATTATCATCAGTTTGGCTAAAGAGAATCATTTGATGCAGGATATTTAAATGATAGCAGCATATCTGGATCATTAAGCACTTGGTGACAGTTTTAAGGGTTAAGGTAATGAACACTCATCGACTGAAAGTATCTCGCTGGTATCTTTAATGTGCTGTAATCTGACCTGAGCAGGCACGCCAGACTGCCAAACAGACATGAATCCTGAGTGGCCATAAATCCTACGATGGTTTGGAGGAAGGGAGAGAAGATGCTGACACACTGTAAATCAACTTCTTGTGCCGTCTGGCCATCTTCACTCTTGTCTGTATGAGACACGAGGCTTGACGGAGCCAATGGATCTTCTATGCGGTGTGCCACATATCTTCTTGTTCCAGAGATTTTAAGCCAATCCATATACAGTGAAATGAGTATGGTTTCCTCTTTACCTGCATCTAATGCCCTCAAAATCATACAATTCTAAATTCAAACACCAGACTAATATTCTGCTAAAGTTGCTCACAATCGATTCTCTTCAGCCCCAGAGGTTCCACTGCAACAAGAGTTACTCAGCATATTGATTCAGTAATTTATAGATGCCGATGAGTATACATGGAAATAGCGGCTCCGTCCTCAATTACGTTAAAGGGAAAGTCAAGTCAAAAATGTTATTTGCAATCTTATGTTCCACACTAGTCTAAACGTGACATCCTGATTGATATTGGTTTAATGTTTTTATCCATCTCAGGGGGCAGCCATTTTGCCACTTGCTGTCGACTGGAAATGACATCATAAGTTGCTCAGGTCTCAGGTAACAACCAATCATGGCTTAGTTTGTGAAAATCACATGACCAAACAGGTGAACCGTGATTGGTCGTTGTCTGAGTGATAACACCTGTGATGTCATTTTCAGTCGACATGTGGCAACATGGCCGCTCCTCTGGGTGGATGAGTGGAACTATCACTTGACTTCGGTGCCGGTTGGCGTGGGTTCGCTTCCCCACCTGGGAGACCATGTTGGTTTGTGTGCGTGTTTGTGTGCGTGAGTGAAAAAAAGTCAAAACATGGCCACCCGCTGAGATGGTGCAAATATATTATATTCCACAAGCGTAATATTATGTGTATATTATGTGTTTAGTTTAGTTGGGGTACATATAATATTTTGTTTAAAAGATAATTTTTGACCGAACTTCCCTTTTAACACTTCATTACAGTGACTGCAAATAGACAGATGGATGCTAAATGGTTGATAACATATTTTTGTCTTTTTGGTTTGAATAAATAATAGCAGTAATAACAGTTTATCGCTTTTGGAGAAATGAAAAGTGATATTGTTTTCAGCATAAAACAGTCTGAAAATATTCATCATATCTTGTTCATCATCTCTGCAATGTGTCTGGAAAGTCAAAAGATTAAACACAGTGTGGTCCAATTTTTTTTTAAATTTTTTATTCAATGTTTACCACACAAACAGTAACACATTATTATCATGAACTCTAAATGCTTTTACCCTCTCAAAGGCATTCATTCGATTGAGATGATATTTCTCCTTCCCTTTTACATTGATTATGCACCTGTGGTCATGCTTGCTCCTCCTATCATCTACAAGCAGGCCTCAGATCTTGACCAGCTCTATTATTAAATGCATGCATCTTCAGATCTTATTGTTTGATTAACCTGCAGATATTATTAAATCCCTATTATTAAATGTTTGTGCTAGTTGAACCACCCACTGTAGTGTGCTGCACTTCAATATAACAGATATTAAACTTAGGATCGTAGCTCAATATTAATAATTCTCTGGGTAAAATATTCCTTTGGAGTCACTTTTCTTATTTTTTTCTCATTAAGGATTTCTGTAAATTTAGGAGTTCATTGGACACGTACTCGCGCACTCCGGGGACAAAACGGGCAACAGAAGCACAGTTATTGATTGTATTGGTCAATAAAAAACAGTTTCCTCTTGGGCTGTTGTACTAATGCACTTAGGGTGAATGTCACAGCAAGCATTGCAGCCCAGGTTATAAAGTGCACCCAAGTGCCTTAATTATTCACAAGGCCTCCCCAACAGCTCTGGCCCTCCATTAGAGGCAGAAGGGGGTACAGGAAGATGATGTCACTTTTCCCCACTGAGACCAGCAAGAGCACCTGGGACTGAATGACGAACCCATGGTCATGAATCACAGCATAAGGGATAAAAAGAATGGACATTTCTAGAAATGAATTAAGAGACATGACAGCTATTAGTCTTAAAAGTTCTGTACAGATTTCCGTGCTGTCAACAAATAGTCATCATATAAATGACGAGCAACTACATTGTCGACCATTAGAAGTTGAACATCAGTATGACCACCAGTTAGCTTAAAATACATACAGTATTGTCACTTACTGTGGTTTTGTATACTTTCCAACACCCCACTTATAAAGTATGCTTATGCTGATAATCTTAAAAGCATACACAACGGAGGCCATGTTTTTCTTCAATGTTGTGTGACGTCTTCCTACTCTCTTGCTGGAATGACGTCTGGTTCATTTCTGGGAAGTTTTGCTGTAGTACGTGAAGCAAAAACACTGGAAATTCAACACCGTTCACAACAAAGACACGAGAGAGGTACACTGCCGGGAAGCAGCTCATGGCTGGAAAAATAAATAAATAAAAAGCTTCCAATGCCTGTCACATGTTTGAGGTGCACAAAAAAAATGCATTGCTCGGGATGTAGCTACTAATGGCTGTATTTTGAGTTATTATGAGGGCAAAATAAATTTACACCTGTATATAAGATGTGCACTGAGTCCTTTCATTGTGTCAATTAGGAGTGTGACGATATATCGATATCGCGATAAATTGCGATACTTTGTCTACCAATAGATTATCGATACGTCTACGCAAGTATCACAATATTCGTAGTTAATATTCAGGCATTATAACGACTCCATGTTCATGACTTATTGAGCAATTACTTGATGGGCCACTAGGGGGAGCGGCTCATAAGAGTGGCAGGAAAATGGATGGAAGTTTTCAGGCGAAGAAGACTTGTGAGCTTAGTTTTATTATTATTATTATTATTATTATTATTATTATTATTATTATTATTATTATTATTATTATTGTTATTATTATTATTATTTAGTATTATTATTATTATTTATTTATTAAAAAAATTATTGTTATTATTGTTTGTTTCTTTGTTTGTTTTATTGAACATATATAAACACGTAAACAAAAAAGTAGAAAAAGAAAGTTAAAAGTAAAATCAAATAAAAAAAACATAAACTCAATGGCAATTTACATGTTCAAAGGGAGGAGGAAGAAGTTGAAAACTTATCTAGTTTATATATATATATATATATATATATATATATATATATATATATATATATATATATATATATATATAAATTATGTATTTTTATTTATGTTATTTTTATTACTATAATATGAATTATTATGTTATTTTTATTATTTATTGACTGATTATTTATTTATTTTATTATGTATTATTATTATTATTATTATTTATGATATTGTCATGATATTTCTTCAGTGTTGACCCGTGAAAAGATTTATTTACTGATTATTTATGTATTTTATTCTTATTATTATTATTATTATTATTATTATTATTATTATTATTATTATTATTATTATTATTATATGATTGGTTTCATCGTAGATTAGCGTGGATTTATTACCTGAGCAATATATCAATAATTGCGGTATCGTCATATCGTGAGATACTCGTTATAGTAAGCCTTGTATCGCATATCGTATCGTATTGTGAGGTACGGTTCCCATCCCTACAGTCAATGTGATATTTCATCAGTGTTGACCCGTGAAAAGATATACATTAATTAAATATCTGCAAAATTGAGTACTGTACTTTTGTGCGATACTGTATATGCTACATGCATAAAGCCAAGCCAAGACTTTCCCAGTGTGCGAAAGAGAAGTAGGCATAAAAGTGCGATCAAATGTGTAAGTGTATTTCAAAATGAATGTCACAAAGACAATGTGATTATTTGAACACGTCTTGCTCCATCAGATTGGATCCTTTTTTTGTTTCCATAGAGCTGCCACCAATCAGATTCAACACGTTGAGCTCTACACTGATCATTTAAACCGACTGGTTGGGATTCAATTAGTAATGGACATCGGAGACCCCTTTGGCGCCAGATGCCACAAAACCGTTTGACCAAGCTATATTAGATTCATCCTGTGAGAGGACACACACAAAAAAAAGAGAGGGTTGTAATTAGGTTGTAGAATCAGATTTCATCCAGTGAGTGCCAGTCATTGTCACTGCACTAAATGCAATAACAATTAGACACGCTTTATTGCTTGAGACAGATGGGGGGAGTTCACTTTTAAATAAATTGGACACCATTAAAATTGTCCATTCTCCCATGCACCTCATTTGACTCTGCTAGCAAAGCTATTCATGTTTAAAATTGTCGTTACTTAAGCCTTTGTAGACTGTAAAATAAAAAATATTTTGTGATTTATCCTCCTCTTAAAAACGTTAGGGGCCATAACCATAAATTTATTTATCATTTATGATGGCAAATCCTTGCATGAGGTCAAAATCGAGACCAGACTTATTTCATTGTGATATGAAGCAGAGTTATAGCCGTATGGAAAATTCCAAACATCCTGACATTTCTGATACGTGCGCAATGCAATCGCCCTTTCACGGTGAAAACAAAACGGCGTTATGTATTGCTTTTGCCTCTGACTAGCATACAAAGCTCTCAGAAATCATGCCTAAAAGTTGTCGTGAGATTGGATGTTCCAGCCATAACATGATGGGGAGTAAATTATTATTCCACATTTTTCCCATGCATCCTGTACATTGGTGAAAATGTGTAAAAGCAGTGAAAGAATGGAACCGAATGGTTCAAAATGGATGTTAACCAAGACCGTAATGCTTTGTAGTGAGCACTAAGTGGTAAGAATCGATTTGTGGCATGATAAAAAGTATTATTTTGTTTTCTACATGTTTTAGGTGTCAAACAGCTTCTATCATTATCTATATCTGCGGTCCTCAGAGTGATTTTCGTAGCAACAGGAGGGCAAACATATGGGTTAAATACATTAAAAAAAAAAACAGGCAAAACATCACTCTGAATTGTCCAAATTGCTGAAATTATTGACGCAAATGCTTTGTATCGAATATTAAAAGAGTGTAGACTGGCTAACAGGCTAACTCAACCTGAGTTCAAACCACCACCGCTCTGTGCTAGCTAGTGAGCCATATGCTAGTCTTTTGAAATCTTTTAGCTTGCACGTCGCACATTTTAGATTTCTATGGAACAATTTTGACGTATTAGCATAATGTATAATATTAAGATGATCAAAGAACAAAATTGTATACATAAAGTTTTGATTCTGTAGCCTACTTGGTTGTTTGTAGCCTAAGGGTATCCATCTAATGTTATACCAATTAGGTCCAATTTCTGTTCATATCGCATTTTTGCCTCTGCAGGCAGATTTTTTTTTCATAGTCAAACGACATTTCATCACATTTTGAAATCAAAATAATTCTCACAAATCAAATTACAACTAGCTAATGTCCAATTTTTTTCAATGAGTGGAGAGCTTGTCTTCACCCAGTAAGACCGCCATTTTGACCTGAGATTTAATTGTGATGTAACCACGGAATTGTTTACAGGAACCAGATATTCACAAAAATAAGTTAATAAATAAATAAAATACATTTTTCTTGAGCCACTGTATTATCTCTCCTGTCATCCTCATAAAACAAAATGAAAAGAAAGTGAGTTTGCACGAGTCACAATGTTGTTGTTCAAAGAGATATTAGTGTTTTCTTTCATGTTCTTTCATATTAGTGTCAAAGTCACTGTTGTGCAGAAAATGTATCTTTTCACTAAACACTTGTATTCTCCTTATCTTTTTCTATTTTCGCTTATGCCACTCAAATTACCGGTACCTATTTCCAAATGGTGATTACTAAAGAACGAAATAAGGCAGAAACATACTTTTTTCTTTTCTAATGAAAGAATGGAATCCAATCTTTCATGTAGTATCCAACATGTTTATGTAGTGATCGCACACAATATTCTGTTTACCTTGAAAGATGAGTGAAAATGCTCAAATTCGGCTGGCACTGTCGGGGTTGTTGTTCAGATAATGTTTGGCAGTCAAAGTTAGCAAAGTATATTTCCAGTTTGCCTGTCTGATTTAGCAAACTAAACATGAAGTACACAAGGCATAAATCAGACTACAATAGGTTTTAATCTCAAATGTGCAAACAAGTGAATATGGACACATCATTCTGCAATATATTACAATTCAGCCCAAGGCAGTAAAGGATCCTGTCCAAAGTGTCCTCAGACCTCCCAGCATGGCCGGTACACTCGTCCCACCATGCACCTCATGGTGTCCCGCCTCAGGATGGGGATGCTCAGGTCCTGGCCGGTATTTCTGTGCTCGATGACCTGGCTGTTGTCATCAGCTCGTCGCTTGTAGAGCGGCAGTCCGCTGTGCAGCATTCGCATGTCGTGCCAAAGGCTGGGATCGGCGACGACGATGACCCTCTGCCCTCTCGTTTTGCCGTCGGCGATGGGATCTGCCTCGCCCCGCTTGTTTTCTGTCATCTCCTCGCTCAGCAAGGAGGTGAATGCAGCCTGCTCCAAGGAGCCGTCTTCAGCCAGGTCCACGGGCGACGCAAGAGAAGAGTGCAGCAAAAGCGCTGCGGCAAACATGATGCACACGAGGGACTGTCTCATGGTGGAGATCGTTATCAAGACTGCCTGGACGAATCGTTCTGCAGATTTGTCAGTTTCTTGTTGTGACTTAAAGATCCTGAGATGGTCATTTATACCATTTGGGATACACAGGATTGACCATGTTGGCTTTTGTCCTGAACGTCGTCATAGCTTCTCCCATTGTGCTCCGAAAATTAGCTGAAAGTATGAGTAGAATTATTGCACTGTTGAAGTGCGTTATCTTCACACAAGTTAATTAAAGTCCTGCAGCGGATGACTTTGGACCATTGAAAACGAAACAGTCGGAATTCTTTGAGTGGCTGAAAGCAAGAAGACTTTAATCCAAAATGAGTGACCTTTAAAATAATGGAGTTGGATTAACCACCCATAGGAGCATTGTGGCTTCATATTTTCTGATGAAGGCTAACCACGTTTTCTTATTGTTCCCTCTTGTTTTTACAGCAGTGACCAAATAGGATTAGTGAGACAATCTGAGTGTTTGTTTGTCGTGTTGGCAGTTTGAAGTTTAAAGATAATCCTAAAGGAGAATGTTGCGACAAATCTGCCAGCATGGATCTCTTCCGTCAATTATGGCTTTTGGTAACGAGGAGCAACATGCACCTGCACTTGTTCACGACTATCAATTTCTTTATAAAAATAAAATAAATAATTTAAAAGAATTTTTTAAAACAGAGTTTCTAAAACTGTTGATGACCAACGCTCAGAGGCTCAGGATCAGACTTGTGGCCTCACAGGTGAAATGCAAACATCAAATTCAGTTTAAAAAAATAAATTAATAAAATAAAAAAAATAAAAAAAAAATAAAAAAAAACAGAATTTGAAAAGACCTCAATCAAAAGCAAGAATCACAGAAACAACAGACAAGATAAGGCACGACTGACCAGGGCACACAAGGAGCAGAGGAAGGCTAACAGAGCAGGTAGAACTAATAAGTGACAGACACAATAAAGGTTAACACAATTATCATAAATCCAGAAACTGTCCAAAATCTTCCAACTAAGAAGTAAAGCCATCTGCCACACAATGCAAACAATTTGACAAAGTTAATACAAGCGTTGCAAACAACTTTTGAACACCAAGTTAATCGTAACCTATGCTAACGGTTTAGCTAGCACTAGCAGAGATTGGAAACCAACAAATGTCACATGACTGACAGTTATTTGATGGCCAAAACACCAAAATTGCAATTTGATCAAATACACCTTTTTGAGAAAGAAAAAAAAAATTCAGAATGCTATCTGTCAAGCTAATATATGCTAACCAATAAGCCTACAGATATATAGATTTTGCGGTGTATTTAATTCCCACTCTTGCTTGATGTACAACTTTTGAAAGATTTCAAAGATTTTCAACAGGAGACAGATTTGGACTCCTGGAAGGCCAGTCTTGTAGCATGTGCATGATGTGGCTTGGCGTTGTCTTGCTGTTGTTTCTCAGAAGGCAGCATACGAGTATGTTGCCACAAAAATTGTATATACCTCTTAGCATTAATAACAGATGCTGTCTTCTGAACTCTGCGCTGATCATAACCCGCATGGTCCTTTGTCTCTTTCAGATGACGTCCATGATTTACAAAATCAATTTGAAGACTCGTCAGACCACAGCACACTTTTCCACTTTGCGTCAATCCATTTCAGATGAGCTCAGGCCCAGAAAATTGAATTGAATATCGTTGAAAGGGATTTACAAATCATTAAACTGTTTTTATTTACATTTTACACAACATAGCATCTTCATTGAATGAGCCTATGTGTTTTTGACTAAAAACAGTGTTTGGAAAAGGGAGACTTAGCGGCTTTCATCAAGGGAAAAAAAATGCTTGACTAACCTGCAGTCCTGCTGCACTGAGATTGTAAAAATGGATGAAGATTGGCTCGATCAATAATTGGATGTAATTAGAGTCCCGCCAGTAGGTGAAATGACAGGAGTGATTTGTACTTTCAGTTTTTCTCAGCTAATTTGCTAATTTTCACCATAGATGACAAAGTAGGTTTTTTTGTTGTTTTTTTTTAGCTGCTTTTCTTCCTCTGCGCTTGTCTGGAAGAATGGGAGCAAGATTGCTCACTAGAGAAGGGACCACTTAAGTCATTTTTAATTGGGGCTGTCATGGACAAAACTTTTTTTTTTTCCTCTTTCTTTTCATGTTGTTAATTAGGCTGTATAAAGACTGTTTTATATATGCTCAAATAGTACGTCTAATGGGAGCCAATGCAAGCACTAGCCAAAATTCTGCTAAATGTTTATTTAATGATGTGATTGTGGATGACTGTTATTGATGTGGTAGTATTTTGAAGTGGTGTCCATCTTTTCTAAGGCAGAATTTCTGTTGCACAGCTCTTGTATTGGCTCTCTTTAGATTGTCACTTGCAGTATAAACTACATTGTAAGATTGCGAGGCACATTGTGAGGCAGGCAGGCACTGACCAAAGGCTTTTTGCAAAAATCAAATCCCTGTTCAAGGAAAGCTCAAACAAACACACAAAGCTAGTACCATTTTAGTTGGCGCTCTTCTGCAACCTGAACAACTAGGGGGCATTCTAGTGAAAGATAACTCACGGAACACGGGAACCAGCAAAAACTAAAAGAGACGGGGGGAAAAAAAAGTAACGTTGCTGTTTGCGAAGACCTGAAGAGCACCCTGGAATGTTGAACCGACTAATGATGGAAAACAACAGAAACTCCTAAGAGTGCGAAGACGAAAGCCAAACATTGCTCTCAGCAGTTATTTGAAGCTTGTGTCGGTAATAGGAGCTGGTACAAGGTCAGGAAAAAGATGAAAGCAAGGAGAGGAAAGATGACCATCGATCTGTTGCTATGGAATGGTAGAAGCCTAAAATAGTTCCTGAAAAGGCAGACACAAAAAGAAAAGAAAGAAAGAAAGAAAGAAAGAAAGAAAGAAAGAAAGAAAGAAAGAAAGAAAGAAAGAAAGAAAGAAAGTTCATTCGTCCTGTCACTTGCAAGATACTGTAGTCGACAGACATGTCTTGTGTTAACATATTTTTGTGGTTACCTTACCTGTTTATTTCCCTCTCGAACAGGCGGTGGGCAAACACGGTCCTCGAGGGCCGGAGTCCTGCAGGTTTTGGATGTTTCGCTTCTCCAACACAGCTGATATATGATCAGCTCATCAGCAAGCTCCGCATAAGCATGATAGCGATCCTGTTGATTGGAATCAGCTGTGTTGGAGTCGGGAAAAACCACTGCTCGATGCCGTTCGATGTCTATTTTGCGTAAAAAACAAACAAACAAAAAACTCCAGAGAACCGAAACAAGCTCATACCTTCTGTCAGTTTGTACAAAAACCGTCAACACAACAAGATGGCATAATCTAAATTAATTAAAAAATGAGACAAATCATGATGCACAGTACAGCTAGCAGGTAACAATATGGCTGTCATATTTGACTGCTGTGAAGATTTTAGGTACATAATTAAAAAAAATAAAAAATAAATCATGAAAATGCTCATGTATTGATTAGAGCAACCGTTCATTTTGGTGTGCATATTATATCGTTTAATACCAACAAATTAAGATGTGTCCCAGACACTTTTAGTCACAAGAACATAATGATAGTTTCTATTGTGGTATGTATGAGACTATTTAATACAAGCTAATGTCTGCTTTTTGGTGGACCCATTAGAATGTAATAGTAGGTCTAAAATAATCCACCATGGGAAGTGTCTGAATCACTCTTCCTTTCTACTGTCTAACAGTGAGGGACTGAGTCTTTGCCGATGTTCATGTTGCCATGGAGACCAGTTGTTGAGCAGATCGCACGCAACCTTGCCCACACAGGTCAGATTCAGCATACTGACTTCTGGGTGTACACCTAAAGTACATGCGCACGAAGGAACGGCTGTCTCCTTTTGATTCAATACCTTAGATTAGCTATTTGCTCCCAAAAATATGAAATAGAAAATAATAAAACAGGATGAAGGCATTCATCAGACACTTTCATAGGTACACCTACACTATCTAAAAATATATTTTTCAAATGATGGATCATTGAGTTTGACAAAGGTAATATTCACTATCTTTAATGACTTTGTTGCATTGCTGTAGATCGGGGATATATAATATCCTTACTCCCATACACGCACAGCCTACAAAATGTCTGCTCACAATATGAACACCTGGAAACCTATGAGTAGGAGCGTTGAGCCCAGTTTGATAGTTTGGAGAGTTCTGACGGGGCTTTCATGCTGAGCTGGCAGCCTGTTCCAGACATACTGGCTGCCTGACAGTCAAAACTCTGCCGCAGAGTCTCAGCAACAAGCGCTGTGGTTTTCGTTTGGTTTCATATCCACTGTAACAGGACCAGGGTGTTATATATAGCAGGGTCTGCATCGCTTTCAATAAAGGCGAGGGGGATGTGATGTGAAGTGGATTGGCATGTTTGTGTCATAAATACTCATAATCACAGTATTTTATCATTCAAAAGCATATTATGTGTATAAAAAATTACCTTTTCACAGAAGTCATTCAGACATGCTCATAAATAATACAGGTGTAAAATCGGGTCAAATCAATACTTTTATAGTTGTTATTTAAGCTTTGGAAAGGGTAACACAGTAGGGTTTCCTGGCGAACATGTGTCTGAGTTTAACCCTGATGTTACAATGAAGATCCGGTGGATCAATGATTGGACGTAATTAAATGTCTAACAGGTGGCCAAATGACAGGAGCACATTTTTTTTCTTTCCCTTAATTGCGCCTCAAGGGAAAAAGTTGTTAGCTAAAGCCTTGCAATCTTCCTCAGTAGACACATGAAGGAATGTGAGGAAGATGAGTCACCCTTCATCCTCCACAGAGAGGAGATGATCAAGTCAATTGTTTTTTTTTTTAATTAAATATAATATAAACAAAGTATAGCTGGAATGGGGAGTAATTACAAATATGAAAAATAAGTTGCTCAAAAAAGTATTAGATTTAATTTAGGAAGTGGAGAAGGCAACAAATACGATTTATTAAAATAGTTTAATGTAAACATTTCAGTTTGTTTACATGCAACGAGACCCCAATACATGCAGTAATGAATGGCTTCGACAATTAGAATGACGTCACATTCGCCTGCAACGTGCCTCATTTCTTCAAGGGTTTAACGTCTTGTGTGTTTACCGTTACTATGGAGACACTTCCGTCGCAGGGACCCGATTTTTGCATGCGGTACCTTAGGTCGTTTACTTACACCTGACCTAACTCTTGGTTTAAGCGATATAGTTTCCTAAATTTGCTGAAATGGCGGACGGCGCAGTTGATGTAAGTCAACAAAATGACGGCCCCGAAGTGGTGAGTCTGCGACGTGCGGTTGTGGTGCCACTTTGTGTAATTCTTCTCTGTACACATCGGAGGTAATGAAGAACTGAGCAGAGCTTGTTGTTTGTTCAGATGAAACACCATGTGTTACAAGATTTGCAGAAAACGTCGATTTGAGATTTGACAATACATTATACATTACTCGACGGTACGAACTTCCGGGCGCGTCACGCTCAAAAGTCTGTTTCAAAATAAAAGTAATGAATATAAACGGTTTGTTTCTCAATGGGTTGCCATACCTTCATAGAGCCAAAGTACATTTTACTTTTGAAAAATAAAATGTCACACACACCACAAAACAAACATGGATAAACCGGTTTTGCTCGTTTAGAATGACCAATTTAAATAAATGGAAAGAAAAACAAACTTTTGTTTGAAATGCAAATTAGATTTAGATAAATTTAGATGAACGAAAATGAGATATAGATTAACCCTTTGGGTTGGTCATTAATCAAACTGTAAATGTTGATTAATTTCAAAAAAGCAAATCAGTCACCTGCAATTATGGGAGGAAAATAGTGCGGCATAAGCAACTGCAATCTCATGGTCACATTTTCATAATTAGGACATCTGATTTGAGTCATTCTGTTTAATAATCAATCAAAACCCACAAGTCACTGGTGGTTAAGTGGTGCACTTAAATAATATATTGTTTTGACATTTTGTCCAACTCCCAAGCAAACAAGAGCGCAAATCCTGAGACATGGTCACAAGGGACTCATCACCATGAACACGGGAGCGAAGATGGAAAGTATCACCACCCTGAAATCGGCATTTGCTCCTCCAAAGGCTCCAGGGGTGAGGCTGCAGGGTATGTGGAGTTTTCATTTTGGCAGGCCACACACGCTAAGGGACTGTCCCAATTCAACAGTCACATGGTCGAAGCAATTTTCTACAATCATTGCACTACTTCTCACTTGATTTTTTTTTTCATGTGCTTCATCATTTCTTCAGGCCTCAGGACTGAGCTTTTGGAAAGAAGAATTGCCCAAATAATAAGGTAGGGATTCATATTATATCTTTAACTTTGTTGTACCTTTTACAAGGATGCTCAATCAGGTTCTCATTTGGGTTGAAGTCAGGTGGATGATTGTGGTCAAGCCATGAATTTACTTTCCTTCATACAGCAGCTTTTGCATGGGAATTATTTCACTCCAGAAGGCAAAGCTCCTTTTATAGGATAGCAGGAAAATGTTAACCTTTTTTTTAGGGCTGTCAAAGTTAAAGCGATAATAGATTAATTAATCACAATAAATTATCGCATTAATCATTGTATTACCACAGATTAATCACACTATTAATTTTGACCGCAGATGATCCTGTTTTAGCCAACAGAGGATGGTTACGTTAAAGGTAGCTGTTGGAGTTTGAGCAATAAACATAACTACATGCATTAAAGTAAAGCATTTAATAAATGTTTACATATGCCGGAAGTCATTTTTTTCCCATTTTAAATTATGCAAATAATTAATTGATTCGAAAAAGCAGGATGAGAGTGTGCAGTGGATATAAATTTTTGAAGATATTCTCATAACATTAAATGTTGAAAAAATTAACACATAACAAGTGCGCTTCAAATTTAATGGGCAAAATAAGTTGGGGGGAAAAAAGCCTTTTTAAGTCAGTGATTAATCATGATTAATCAAAATTCTAAGATGTGATTAATCTGATTAAAAAATTTAATCGTTTGACAGCTCTACTTTTTTTTTGTAATTTTTGTTCGTCCAGATATTCAGATATTTAAACAAACCAGGGATAGTCAAACTCAAATGTTATTTAACATAACCGTCCTATCCAATAGCAGTGCAGTCAGGATTCCGTCAAAAACAGAAACATTAGCAACACTAAAAGAACATAAATGTAGATGTGAATATTTAGTTATGCAATAATTGTTTGATGATGTTTTTTGCAGAGACAAGATTCATGCAGAACGGAACCCGCCGCTTCCCCAAACCGACTTCTCCTCCGTAACTCAGAGGGATTTTCGCGTTGAGGGATTTGTACCCCGGACGACTAAAGTCAACCGCGTATGTATCCTTGCATACAACTTGAGTGTTACGTTCTGTGAGTTTGAGTGTTAATAATGGCACTCATGTCGGTTCCACATTCGTCTTTCCGATTCCTGCAAATCCAAATTTTATTTTATTTTTTCCCTGGCCATCTTTGTTTTTAATTTACTATAACACGATGGCTTTAAGTAAATAAGACTTTACTTTTATGAGTCTAGAAGCAACAACATAGTTTATCTTTAACAAGACTGTCATTTATGACAAATATGGCAGACACCCCAAACAAATTGAAGCCTATAAAATAACCAGCACATTTTGCACTTTGACTGTTTTTAGAAATGCAAAGTCATCGTAAAATTTGTATTTCATGTCAATTCCTGAAGTAAAATCACCTATATTATATAAAAGGTACGATGTACACAGTGGTTTATTGATAAATATGAATGACTGTTTTTTTTTCCCCTCCATTTTGTTGATTCTATTTCTAGATTCATGATTATAAAACTGAGCAGGCCATCAGCTATTGGAGTGAAAATTACCAACGGATACAGGTGAGTCACAATTGTTGATGGAATATGAAATATGCTGTTTATTTTTTATTTCATCATCTTTTTTGGTACAAAATATGTATTTGTGTTTTTTCCCTGTGAAAGCGTGCAGTCCTTCTTTTCCCTTACAAATGGTACCATCCAATTTGTGAGAAATAAATAATAACCGCACAAGCTCCATGAATGAAATGTTTGCGCACCAAGGTCAACAGGAAGATGATTAGAGACTCTGGTGGAAGATTTCTCCTCCCAATTATTCTCTTTTTGCAGATTCTGCAGCCTCTCTGAATTCTGAACAGAACCCACAGCCCGTCGAGTTCAGGATGCATTGAAAAAAATAAAATAATGTTTTTTATTATGTCTTACAGGGTGTGAGCCCGGCAGAGTGCCCGAACACACCCTTTCGAAAATCGGCCCATTTTTCCACACCCATCGGTGAGAAGCGGGACGACATTGAAGACGCCTTCATTTCATAATCGTCCAAATGAATGCTTCTTCAATCAATTCATATTTTCCTTGTATGCTTTTGCTGCTGACTAGCTTTCATTATTGATTTTTCTAAACTGCATGTAGAGACGCTGACACTCATTTTTCCTTCAATATGCTAAACTAACAGTGTCAAACTCATAGTTATGGCTTACATTTAAAGACCCTGCAAAATGATATCAGTGATTTGCTTCTAAATAAAAAATGGACTTCGACTAATTTGGGAAACGACTCGTCCTTTACAGACGATAAATACTTTTTTTGTGGGCTCAAAACCAATACCGTATAAAATTATTGTAAATAAATAATAAGAAACTCAAAAGTTTAAAAATCTCTCCAAACTTAGTTCGCTGGTACTGATAATGTGGATCTGGTGGCGTTCATGAGCTATAATATTAGCGCTTCCTTTGCGATTAGATGCCGTAGATAAGGCCTTACATATGTACCAAAAATTTCATATTCAAGAGACATGTACACAACTACCGCTTGAGTAAACAGCCATCGCGCTTAGGAGTGACGATGCTAAGCTAATGTCCAGGACAATCGCATGTTAACATGGCCACCACACATTATGTACATGCATTGCTTTTGATGCGAAAGCCGCCCCTTCCAACATGGCCGCTGCATTGGCACACTTTTACACCCGTTTACTGAGAGTCAAACGGAGAATTGCGCTCAATGACAGACTTTGAAATGTACCACTGTGCCTTAAATATGTTTGAAGTTAAGTGCCTGAAATGTGTGCTAAGCCGCACAACAATTCCGTATCGAAGTGTTGTGATGGAGCGTTAAAATATTTTTCGCCATTTCAGTTCTCAGTATTTTTTTTTTTGGCCCAAGTACGTGCTTGGGCTTTCTGGCACAAGCTTCCCATTCGCTCACTATTTTATGCTGACTCACACATGACACAAAATGGAGTAAGGTGGTGACTTATTGGACGACGCCCACTGTCTCAATTGGTTGGGTCCACATGTTCAATAAACATAGAGGGACATGTTTTTCATGTGCGATTCACATCGAGGAATGTATTTGAGTGACAGTTAAGATTCTATCGGGGCTATATTTTCCACCATTTTGGAGGCTCAAATACTTTATTTTATTTTTGTTTATTTTCACTTGATAGGGACTTTACGAGCTCTTATGACAAAAAAAAAAAAATCATGATGTATAAACGCTTCATCATACTATATTACACAAACACAATTGCGCCCACATTTCTTTGTTATTGTGATAATATAGTTTTTTTTTTTTTTATCAGCAAATTGAATTTAAAATGGACATTGATACGTGCAATAAATCTTGTTTGTTTTGAGTGTGTCTGCTGTTTTTCAGTTTTTGGTTTCAAGAGTATGACAGTTTATACAGCCTCTGTCAGACAGAGGAGTTTGTTTTACATAATTGACTTAACCATTTGTGTGAACTAAACGCTGCAACTATTTAAGAGCTTCAAAAGCCTCACAAAAGCCTCCTATAGCAAGTATCATCAAATTATCTTTGTGCAAGAACGTTGAGAAAGCCAAAGACATGCATCTACAGTATATGCAGATGGTGAAACACAGCGATGTGCGCTGGGAAATCAAACAGGACTTTACAACTGAATCTTATATGTGTTCTGTCAATCACAATGCTGGGAGATGTTGATCCTTTCTGAGCATTCAGTAAAGATTAGTGGGCGGTAGCTATGGCGACAAGTAATTTTAGCTTTTGTGTATGCAGATTTTTATGTCAGAACATTAGATGATAACAGAAAGGCTTGGAGAGGATTTGTACTTGTCATTTTCGATGTCATGTTATACATCAATTTTCTTTTCTCCTCCTTATTTGTGTCTCTTCTGTGTCACGTTATTTTGGGGGAGGCGCACACGAAGAACAAAGACTGAAACATCTGCATCTGAATGCACAATTTTCTGAAGAGATCAATCAAGATTAAAAGAATCCATTCCGGCGCCACTATTTCATTTTGTCATATTTCAGTCTTTATATTTTATGTTCAACATGTAAAAGAATTTACAAACATCTATCTATTGTTTTGTCACCGCCTATTCTCAAACATTTTTCGATTGTAAATAAATCTGAGTTTTTACATTGCTTTATGAGTGATAAAAAGTTGCTGTAGGAATTTTATTATTATTATTATTATTATTATTATTATTATTATTTGCAATGGTCCATTGAGAAGTCGTTTTCCCATGCAGATAAACTTGACATCATTACAATCCTTATACAATATTGTCCATCCATCCATTCTTGACCGCTTATTCCTCACAGGGGTCGCGGGGGTGCTGGAGCCTATCTCAGCCGGCTTTGGGCAGCAGGCGGGGGACACCCAGGACTGGTTGCCAGCCAGTCGCAGTATACAGTATTGTGAAAAAGTATTTTCTCTGCAGTTTCCCCACTTTAATGTTTAATATGATCAAACACATGTAAATTATCAGAGGACTTAAGTAAACATTGAATGCAGTTTTTAAATATTATGGGGGAAAAAAAACATTCAAAGCTACATGATAGGGATGTAACGATATCCAAACATTACGATACGATATTATCACGATATGAAGGTCACGATACGATAATTATCACGATATTGTGGGGGCATTGGCGATATTTAAAAAAAGATCACAATATTGTAAAAAAAAAGAGCTCATACTAAAAAAAAGCACAATATTGTGCTTTTGTACTTAACAGCAATGCATATAAACCACCTACAATCACTAATAATATTGAGGCACTTACTTGCTAATGCAAGCACACATTGGTCGCTTCACAAGCAAATTAGGTTCCCCTTTATCTGACAATTAGCATAGATTTTAAACATAGAAGGCCAAAAGATCCCTAATGAAAATTAAATTGCACTAACAAAATAGCCACTAGAGGGTGCTAGATCTGCACAAATTTAAATCAACCTGACTTTTTTTAACAGATGTGTTCCTTTTAAATATTGTAAACATGACGACGAAAATATTGTGGCAGTTTTAATATCACGATATCACGATATTGCCCTTATCGCTGACATCCCTACGACATGACCCTCTGTGGGAAAAAAGTACTTGACCCCCTTGTTAAATCATAAATTAACTGTGGCTAATCAAATACATATTTCTGAACAGTCTTGGCATGGCCACCCAAGGTAAACTGTATATTTGTTTTTTTGCCTAAAATGGCCACCACCTCCCCACAATGCAATGCAAAAGCTGCTCTCCATTATGGGAGGCGGTGGCCATTCCAGATAGCACTAATGTAAACATGACTGTACCCAAAACAGCTACAGTAAGACACTGCACAGTGATTTGCACGCAACCCACTTATTATTATTATTACATCATCATAATAAATTGCTTTCACATTGCATAATATATTCATTCATGTATTCATTTTTAACCATGCGTTTAGAATAAAGTAAATATACCGGTAACATCATTCTGCGGCTAGAACAGACTAAATTGCATTTCCAAAACATTACCTCAGTTTGAGTACGTTTCCATTTGAGAATCTGGACAAGCAACATATTAGATTCATAACCTGAAGTTCCACTGTAACTGATATTATTTGTATGGTTACAAAGCCATTCCTAAAGCTTTCGGTCACAAATGGAGACAACATAGAACGGCTGTAAATTTTGTGTGAGTGACCAGCCAACAGAAATGACTCAAGAGCAGAATAACGACTCAAAGGAGGTCACAAAGGAACCCAGGACCACATCTCAAGAACTCAAGGCCTTTCTCGCCTCAATTGTGGTGGTGGTTGGGGCTGGTGGTGGGGCTGCTTTGTTCCTTCAGGACCGGGACGACTTGAATGTTTGTGGCCTAAAACTGAAATGCACTTTCTGCAGAGGGACAATGAGCCAAAACATGAGCAAGTGAGTACTTTAGTGTATTTTTTTTTTTTTTTTAAACAAATACAAGTGTCTTCTTAACAGAGACCACTTTCTGTGAACAAATTTTCTGAAACACTATATTCATGCAACAAGTTAGTTACGTAGTCAATTGTTTCATTTTATAAACTGTGACCCATTTTTTTTTGTGTGTAACATTGCAAAAGTAAATAAATAAATGGAATTACTTAAATATTAAATCCAATTAAATCAATATTAATAAGTGCTTCGAAAAGTCGAAACATAAAATCTGTTTTAAAATATTAAAATTGAAGATATAATACACCTTTTTCATAGAAACATGCAAAACGGAGTCAGTTGCTGGACAGATAAGTGTCTTACACAAGTAAATGTAATCTCATGAGTCTTCTTTGATTTAAGACTTCCGTACATTCCCCCGCCACTCTTATGAGGCACTCCCCCTAGCGGCCTGGCAAGTAATTGTTCAATAAATAATGATCAATGGAGCCGTTATAGTGGATATATATTAACTAGTACAAATATCGCAATACTTGCATACATTTGTTGGTTATTATCATAGTTAGTCAACTCACCCCAGTTTTATTTAATCCATTTTTATTGACTATAAATCTAGCATTTTATTCTAGTTTTGGTCAACAATAACTCACCATTTTAGTCTAGTTTTAGTCATGACAATGATTTTACCACTGCATATTTTTTGTAAGCAGATGATGTTGAACATTTCGGATCTAAAACTATACATAAAAAAAATTGTCATCGTTTTGATGAAAAACAACTTGGCACACAATTACAATATATCAACAAGAGGCTACTATGGCTCAATGCTAAGCTAGTAAGTTAGTTAGCATTAGTTAGCGGTTGTATTAACATGATTGTTGGAACGTTATAGCCATTGGATTAATTAATGTTACATTATAACTATAATTTACTATAATATACTATATTATATATATATATATATATATATATATATATATATATATATATATATATATATATATATATATATATATATATAATTTATTTATAATTAACTTTTTTTTTTTTTAACCCCTTCAGGGTGAATCCACCTCCTGTTTGTCCCGTGTGCTTGTGCATGTTGCACTTGCTAGCTGCAGATTTGAAAGGGGGTGTGTCACTGTGTGTCACATGACAGATTAGCAGAGACAAGATTTTACAACATCATATCATTTTCGCCTTGTTTTTGTTCATGAACTAATATGCCCATAGATTTTAGTCCATTTTTATTAAGTATATTTCAGTCTCGTCTTCATTCGTCAAAAAAATGCATTCTGATTTATTCTCAGTTATTGTTTATTAATGAGGGTTTTAGTCCAGTCTAGTCTAGTTTTAGTCGGGTGGAAAATGTGTGTTGACAAAATTATTTTCGTTTGGTTTCCGTTGACGAAATTGACACTACATCATGATTTATCACAATATTGATATATCATCCCACTCCTATCCCTGAGCCACGCAGCTTCTGTTGTGTGTTAGTATTGCTAATGTCAGCTGGAATCTTCCAAACTATGTTTTTGGTCTCTTGGAGACACACAAACAGTAGGAGGGTGACAGCTCAGGTGGTAGTGTGGTAATCTCCCAAGCTGAAGGTCATGAGTTCGTGCCTCAACCCTTGAGTGACTTTTATTTTTTTTTCTTCAATTCTATATTTTTACTCTCTTCCAAGTGTAAATATTAGCCTACTCTAAAACTGAGTCTACTTAGTCCAGGCATGGGTTATTCATCCGATTTCCTACCTCGGGAAAGTTGCAAATATCAAGACGATGGACAGCCAGGCCACTTGTGTGAAGTTAGCAGGCAAACGCGTGGCTCAGCGGAGAAACTCACTGATGCTCTCTCTTGCTCTGCCTCTAACAGGCATCGGTTACCAGGAGGAAGTGGGCGGTAATTACATTCACGCAGTAGGGGAAGATGGTCTCCAGCAGAGACACATGCACATACACAGAGTCCAAGTGCCACAGCTGATAATGAGCATCTAATGAGCAGTGATGTCACGACAACACAGATGCTTGCTGCCGCAAACACTACATGACAGTAAAATGTGAAACTGAAAAATG
Source organism: Festucalex cinctus (assembly GCF_051991245.1). Lineage (NCBI taxonomy): Eukaryota > Metazoa > Chordata > Actinopteri > Syngnathiformes > Syngnathidae > Festucalex > Festucalex cinctus. The sequence continues at coordinate 10,389,602 of NC_135425.1, read as the reverse complement.
CTCATGAGATACTATTTGGAAAATAATGATTGAAAAACATGTTTTAATGAGTTTATTGAACAAAATATTTTACAGTATCTTGGATATACATATATACAAATGCATTGTCCTGTATAGCACTATTAAAGCCTGCCAGCAGTGTACATTAACACTGTCTCCAAAGGATGTTCCAAGGAAATATTAATACATCGTTGACTTCAAAACACATTATACAAATCTAAATATATAAAGCACAAAAAATAAGATATTTTCCGTGAAAAGTACTCACTCCGAGGACAGAAAATTTGTTCATACAAAAACACCTTTGTTTTTTTGTTTTGCAGTTGCAGCATTCAGGTCATAAAATTACCTGGAATTTCCTCTGTTTTTGGTGTACGGTTTATGTTCCTCTGCATGGAAATCTCACACAAAAGACTTATTCTAGAACAAATAAAGCAGTGGCTCCGCCACCGGATCTTCTGATGTCGTCGCCGCCTCTCAGATAACATACACATCAGACTTCTCCCCGAGTAGCCAATAGGTTCTCATTTTACCTTTGCCCTGAAACACACAAATCAATAAGTTCATCAAGAGGACCGGAGGGCGATGTTGCATCCTCAATTTGCTTTCCTTTCTTGAAGGTGATCACAGAAGATCACATTTCACCACATCATTTTGCCAAATTTGAGAAAGTTTACTCTCTTCACTTTGTCTCATTGTACTACATAAATGAAATCTGCTCACATGTTAATACTGACAGATGCATGCCAAACACAAAAATATTTCATCTGAACCCCGATAGTATATAAGGCCCATCAAGATGGCGAAAAAAAATAAAAGGTAAAAAAAATAACAAGCATCAAATCTAGTAACTATTATGTTACAAAATGGCTACATAAAAAAAAGAAACTGGGAAAGTAATTTAAAGCACTCAATAATTGTGTAACCGTATGAAGGATATAAAGATCTTACTTTCATTTCAACATCTCCTCGTAACTGTAGATCAAAGTAGCCGAACTCATCCAGCACTTCTTTGGTAGCTGATGATACGTGGATCTTCAGGGCTGTAATACACACATTATAATTTGTTTTCAAAAAAAATAAAATTACAACCAAATCTTTACCATCAACGATATTATTCTGAGCAGTTGCTGCACATTCAGGCGCTGATCTTGACTGCGGCTTCAGGCTGCAGTTTATCGCTGGCTAAGGGCCCCTACACTTTAAGTGCTATCAATTATTTACCAGAACACAGGAAGCGCCTTAGCAGCTAATCAATATGCCCAATGACTTGCTCCAGTGATAGCCCACCACACTTTCAGAATATGACTTCCTGTCATTGCAGGTTAAGAATAGAAGCATCGGTATAAAAGGTTTGTTTGGCATGTATTACAAAGGGGATGATGAAGGAAAATTAAATTCAGTTAGTTTTTATTTTATTCTTAAATTTAGTTTTCATTTAGTTTGAGTTTTCAGGGTAGTTCTATAAATTTTTTATTATTTTAGTTATTCAAAAAAATGCTTAGTTTTAGTTTAGCATCAGTATTAATTTTCTTTAAAAAAAAAAAAAAAAAAAGTGTATTACTTGCGCGCAACAACACCATGGTAAAATGAAAAAAGCAACACATTTCTTACCTAAAGGTTGCATTTCGGCTGAGTTAAATGAAAAAGCAGTGGGTCACTTCTGTGAGACATACTGTCAAACATCCTTATTCAGGTTAATATTGAAATAATAAATACAGGGAGTCCTCGAGTTAAGGCGCACTCGACCTCGGGCGTTTTGACGGTTATTTCCGGTCCGCAATTTTGGCCTCATTCACCATTTTGGCTCCTCCTTCGCCATATAGCCCGCAATGTTTTCTATTTAGCCCTTAGCTCGTGCTAGCGCTTGTGCACTTGTGGGAGTATATTTGGCTTTTTCGCCCTCTTTTTCCCACACCATGGCGCCAAAGAAGAAGAAACTATCAATGTTGGTCCAGCCAAAGGAAAAGCAATTACCATGGAAACGAAGCTATTCATTATAAAAAGATCGCAGAAAGGAGACACCGCCGAACGTCGGCAAAGACTTGGGCTTCAGTCGGACAGTCGTACAGCATCTTATTATTTAAAAAAAAATGTATTCTAGATTTTTTATGCAAATTATTGTGATGTAAATATTGACTTTAATGGGGAAAGTCGATTTAAGCAAAAATTCGGGTTACATCGCTAGTGTAGGAATGGAACGCCGATGTAACTCGAGGACTCCATGTATACTTAATTAAAATCACATTTCAAATAATTCCCAAAGGTCATGCCTAAAATTATTAATTGTAGGCTACCAAAGATGCAAAGGAAGGACATTTTTGCTGTAATTATAGTTAGCTTTAGTTACTTTTGTTAACATAAAATGTAGCTTCAGTTAGTTTTCTTTTTTTTTTTTTTAAAGCATTTTCATTTTTATTTTATTTCATCCATCCATCCATCCCTCCATTTTCTTGACCGCTTATTCCTCACAAGGGTCGTGGGGGGTGCTGGAGCCTATCTCAGCTGGCTCTGGGCAGGAGGCGGGGGACACCCTGGACTGGTTGCCAGCCAATCGCAAAGCACACAGAGACGAACAACCATCCACACTCACACGCACACCTAGGGACAATTCGGAGCGCCCAATTAACCTGCCATGCATGTCTTTGGAAGACCCACGCAGGCACGGGGAGAACATGCAAACTCCACCCAGGAAGGCCGGAGCCTGGACTCGAACCCGAGTCCTCAGAACTGGGAGGCGGACGTATCGTGTTAATTAAATTAGTCTTTGAATTTTAGTTTGAGTTTTTTCATTAGTTTTTTGTTAACTAAACCTTGGTGGTGGATACGAACCGAGAATGGTCTCCATCTTAAATGCAATCCCAATGAAGAAAAGCAGTATAAAAATACATTGATCGATTCGTGACATGAAAAAATTGGGTGTTTCGGGGAAAATGCTTTCATACTGGCACCTCGTGGCAAAGAAATCACTGACGACTGAAGAAATATTTTCGTTGTTCTCAACAAAGATGGCCTTGATTATAAAAAGATAGGCAGCATGCTGAAATAAGTGAAGATGGATGAGGGAGTCGGGTGTCTAAACACCACCAGCTACGTAATGTCATCAAGGAGGAGTGGAAGAGGATTCCCGTAAGAACCTGTGCACTTCCAGAGATTCCAGGCCTAAAAGGGTTAATGCAAGGCCGGATGGAGTGGGGAAAAAAAGGTGCTCACACAAACTACCGGTACTGACAGTTTGGACAGAAATTGGACATGTTCACTGCATGGTGTTCTTGCCAATGATTTAGACAGTAATGACTGTCTCTTATTTTTAGAGATGGTACTTGTATGCTGACTTCTACTCTAAAATATATATCTAACTTTCACTCTAAAGTCATATTCCTCAAGAAGATATACTACAATAATAATGTAACGTGTATTCATGTTTTACCAATAAGCCACTTAATTTTAAAGTGGCAAGGTTTGTCATTTTCCTTTTCCTTGATTGCCTCATTTAGCAAAACCATAAATTGACTGCATTAATATTAATCTGAGATGTGTTTAGCTTTGGTCTTTTAAAAGACACGAATAAGAAACACACAGAATGGAAACACTTAACCAAAAATGTAACCTTTTCAATTACTTTATAAAAGTCGCTTAAGAAACATTAGGGAAAGCAAGCCTTAATTATCACCAGTAGGAGATTTGTGTAAAATGTTTAAAAGCCAGACGTGTGAAAAGACTTGTGGGGAGGTTCTAAGAAAAACACTAACAAAGGATGCTGATGCTCACCCTCGCCGTTTGACTCCATTCGAGATGCCGTGTTGACAGTATCGCCAAACAAACAGTATCTGGGCATTTTCAAACCAACCACCCCAGCACAGACTGGACCTAAAAATAAATAAATAAATAAATAAATAAATAAATAAATAAATAAATAAATACATAAATAGATAAATGAATAAATAAAGTTTTATTACATATTGTAATGGAATGTTATGCATTTAGACAAATTACAACAGCTGGCTAGCTAGTTAGCTGGCTAGCTAGTTAGCTGGCTGGCTAGTTAGCTAGCTAGCTAGCTAGCTAGCTAGATAGATAGATAGATAGTAGGGGTGTGAATTGCCTAGTACCTGACGATTCGATTCGTATCACGATTCACAGGTCACGATTCGATTCGATACCGATTAATCCCGTTACGAATTTATAAGTCGATTGTTGCGATTTTTTTTCATTCAAATTTAGAAAATACTAATCAGTAAGCTTGTAGAGTGTAAGATTTATATGAAAATGTATTATTTATTTATCTGAAATTTCAGTCTTATAGAGGTTGTAATCTGTTTCATGTTTGAACAGCATTAAAATAAAATATTAAGGCTTAATGTTCCGTTCATATAACATTCTTCCATGCTCAAGGTGTGAATCCTAAAAAAAAATAATAAAAAAAAATAATAAAAAAATAAAAAAAAAAATACAAAAATCGATTCTGCTGATTATTGAATCGATTCGAGAATCGCGCGATGTAGTATCGCGATATATCGCCGAATCAATTTTTTTTAAACACCCCTAATAGATAGATAGATAGATAGATAGATAGATAGATAGATAGATAGATAGATAGACTTGCATGCTTTGTATCCCCTGTAGGAGAAATGGATGGATATTGGGTGGTACATTGCCTTCCTCCAAGTAAGTTTTTTTTTTTTCAGTGTGTGTCACCGATGTGTGGGTGAACTGAAAAGCAGCTACAAGGCTTTACAAATATTTTGACAATGGTGAGTACAGCGCCAACACTTGCTGGTTTATTGCGACATGTCAGGACGTGAGTCAGAATGTAAAATGTCATTGATCATTTGTAAGTCACGTTGTGGTTAATGCTGCCCTGTATCTTATTATAATGAATGATTATAATATAGTATTTGAAAATTAATTTGTGTGTGGCATGTGGCACATGATTTACAAAGATTGTGATTTCTTAACCAAGGTCCCAAGTAACACATGCTAAATTGTATATGCACGCTAACTTATTTGGTGTACTGATGGCAACAGGTGTAAAAGTGGAGGAGACTGCCTTATTTAAAAGAGGTCTTTGTGCTGTAGGTAACTATGATGGTTTTGACCAAACATTTAGGGAAAAGAAATGATCACTTTGATAATTTTGGTGACATTGTGTTCAAAACTTGGGGCAGCACACCCAAAAAATTGATCTGGTATCATATTCCCAGTACCAACCATTTAGACAAAAACTGGTTTATTAAAGCGCAAACATTTTACGATATAAGGTGAAGAACTGCATTCTCTTTGGCAAACTGTTCATCCATATGACCACCCATACAGTCTCACCTGTGTGGATGCCTATCCTGAGTCTCAGCTGGTCATTGGGTCTGTGTCGGATCTTGAATGTTTTCACTTGTTCTAACAATGCCAGTGACATCCCGGCGATTTCTCTGGCATGGAGTTTCCCATTCCGCACCGGTAGCCCTGACACCACCATGTAGGCGTCACCAATGGTCTCCACCTCAGGGGTAAATAGGAAGTGCCATTCATTTCAGATGCTTTTATTTAGTCATGGTTAGAGCTCAGGACCGAGACTCGGACTTACTTTGTAAACATCAAAGTTATCAATGATGGCGTCAAAACAGGTGTATAGGTCATTGAGCAGCGTGACCACCTGGAGAGGAACAGAGCAGCTTCTGAATATTGATAACATTCATGTCTACCTGTATGTCAACCCCCCCCCCCCCCCCTTTTTTTTTTTTAAACATATCCAAGGACTGTTTGCCAGATGGACAAACAGAATCAAGTTTGCTCCTTCGTCTTGGCAGCAGCAAGACAGCAATTTTAAGTACCTACTGCAGGTTTTCATATAGCCTCATAATGCATCGTGTATCAGAAAAATATAAATAAGGCAATTCCCTGAGGATACAAGCGTAAGCTTATCCAAACATTAATTTGTGACCCTCTGATTCTGTTTGGGCATCATAACAGTGTTTACCTGCAAAGTAACCTCTTCAATCGGAGGTCGTGATTGTGGTTGAATTATGACTCAACTCTGCGTCAGTGTACTCTGACTGTTGTACTATTTTGAGTTGCAGTTAGTGTGTGGGAACACTCACACTCGGAAGTGTAAGTCCTACTGCAGTTAGGAATGATGAAGCATTGGTCAAAAGAATTCAGTGTTTAAAGTTGAATTCGTTTGGCAGATGTTTAAAGAAGTCAAAGACGAATGAGTACCTGAAGCGGCGTACTTTCCGCAGACATGGACGTGAAGCCAACAATGTCGCTGAAGTAAATAGTGACGCTGTCAAAGGCTTCTGCCTGGACCGTCTCCCCTCGTTTTAGCTGCTCTGCTACAGAACTGTGGGCACAGAGAGACGAGTTCAAAACTTAAACACACAGCAAATAAGACGCTGGCAGACGCTGGCACTGTTTGTTTGTTGCTGTTACATGAGTAAAGTCTAGCTAAAAGTCTCTCTTAAAACAGATTGGCTGCTAGGCTAGGCTAATTAAATGCTAGTTTATCTTTGCTCATTCTTCTCATGTTTCTCAACAACAGAACCAAAGACTGTGAGAGAGGACACTAATGTGAAGCAAATGACGGGGAAAGTAATATATGTCCTTTCTCTCAAGCTCATCTCTTGCTGACTGGGTGCCTTTGCGCGAGCGAGGGAGCATTTTTCCAACGGAAAATGGGTAGAATATTCAAGAAAGATGGGATTTCCTAGTGATGACTTTCCCAGGCTGCTAAGCCCCACTAGCTGCTCTTCATGTTCATTAGTAGGTCACCTGTCAGGCCTTTCTGTTCCCTTTCATCTACTGTGAGATTGCGCCACAGAGAAAAGTTTAAATGTGGTGTTGAGGAGGATAACGGTTCTTTCATTAATACAGGGTTTTACCACAGTTGACTAAATGACTGTTGAGTGCCACTGGAAAGATTGACACGATTTGCTGAGTTCATACTCCAGTTGTACTGTTTACACTTGCCTTGATTTTACTATTGATTAGTGCTGACAAAGTAAAAGTTAACTCACTGGTTAATCACAAAAAAAATTGCATTAATCATGTGGTAATGCAAATTAAAAGCACTACTAATTTTGACCACAGATTATCCTTTAGCTTGACAGCAGATGGTTATGCTAAAGGTAGCACAGGTTTACATTTAGAATATTTGTTCATGTCAAACTACTGGGGTCATTTTTTTTTCATTTTACATTATGAAAGTAATGAGAGATTTAAGTGGATCAAAAAATGTTTAAGACGTCCTCATAGCATTAAATGTCAAAAGAATTAACACATAAGTGCCTATAAAATTTGCCGGGCAAAAAATGTTGATTAAAAATCCTTTTTTTTAAATTAAGTAATTAATCAAAATTCTAAGATGAGATTAATATGATTAAAAAATTTAATCGTTTGACAGCTCTACTTTTAATACATAAAATTCCCTCGCCCGCCCGCCCCCCCAATACAAAAACAAACAAACAAATAAACAAACAAACAAACAAACAAACAAACAACTAATTGTAAAGAAAGACCTATTTATCCAAATATAGCATTTTTCCTTAAAACTGCATGAAATTAATGTGAATTCTCTATTCTTCTAATTCCTAGTTCCGGATCATAAAATGGCCACAAGGGGGCGGCTGAAGTAAGGCCTGACACTGATACGTGGTATCGGTACTCGCCAATTCCAAAATACGATCCAATATTTTTCACCCATGCATCATAGCAGCGCAAGCAATAGAAAAATAAATAAGACTTCATGCACCGATTGATGACATGTTCCTGAGATTGAAAAAAAAAAAGCATCAATTATTGCAATATAGTCAGTATCACTCTATATATAAAGAAGCAGTGACAACATCTTATTTTGACTGTGCTTTGGGTTGGGCCATGGGGTCATTGTTGTTATGCTTTGGTATTTGCCCCTTGTTATGATTATGATGATGATGATTATGTCAGTTGCTATGTCAGTTGCTATGTCCCTTGTGGTGATGTAGTCAGTTGTTATGGTCCTGTTTTAGTCATTCTTATTTTGCCAAATTCCGACATGTTCCTGCTCTAGCAGTGGCAAGGTTCTTCCTCAAAGTTTCTCCATCAAGTGTTTTCTTTGAGGCCATCTGAATCCAGCCCTGATCAATGTTGTTAATTTGTATATTTGCATATAAACACTCTCTGTTACCCAACTTCAGAGTCTTCTGCATTTGGGTCCTAACTCCGTAAAGAGTGACAGCATCAACAAGAATAAAGCTACTTTGCTACTTATCATAAATAGCTGTAAGGCACCGATGCTCAGTGCATATAATAATTCCCGCCTATAAAACATGAATTGAAAGTATTAGTGTTGTATGCGTAATGTGAAAAGACACTTTCTATTGCTTTTCCTTTCATCCCTTACTCTACAAAGGACCCATTTTTTTATTTTCCTCTCTCTGATGCTGCTCTGAATAAACAGGTCCAAGGACATAAAACATTTATCTTGCCTGATATCCAAGTCCTGCATTTTGAGTGTGTGGACATGTCGGTTGTTGTATATAAGCACTACGTGTATATGGGTCAATTTAAAGTAAATATAAACTGACAATCCTTTTCTTCTTACTGTGGTAAAATTTGATAGAGAAGATTTTCCGCTTTCCTCTTCTCCTCCAGGTAGGCTTGCGTTCGCTCCTCCACCAGATTCTCCAGATTGTTAGCGTACTGCTCCATTCTGGACAGCAGGTTGTTAAGAATACTGGTGCTGCCTTCCCTGCGGAAAATACACCCACAGTGCACAATTAGTCAACTGTTGCCAGTTTGGCGTAGGAAACGCAAGTCGTGCACGGACTGGACTTTTGACCTCTGCAATATCAAGCATCTAAGGATTAAAATGGATCTCACCTTGTAGGCTTTGTGCAACTCTCACTGGTAGTAAGATGGGGAACAAAAAAAACAAAAAAAAAGAGATGTCTTCCCCTAAACTACCCTCATTTTGCATACAGGAAAATAATGGTTTTATTTAAACCAATTTACACTTAGGATGCTGTCATCACAGTTCAGTTGTGATTTATAGAGACAAACCTTATCATCACGATTAGAACAGCTCCCATACTTCTGCAATTACCTAGTGTATGTTTTGTGTCATGTGACTTCTCAGGAGATGTCTGCATTAATATGCACACATACTGTACACACACAAAGACTGCATCTCCGTGAATTTACTCCAACGGAGAAAGATTGTGAGTCACATGCACCGCATCGGTGGTTGAAAGTATCAATGTCTGGCTTCCTGCCATATTTCTTGTGTGTCACGCATCCTACAAACACCCGCACGTTGTTTAAGTTTAAAGAACAATTCTGAGACATCAAACGCACATCATCACGCTGTGTGCAATCACACTGTTTTGTCTTGATTTTGTTTGCCATCATTCATCTGAATTTATAGAAAACTGGAGACGTGCGCTTTCCACAATTTAATCATTAGAGCGACTCAATCGGTTTTCATGTCAACAAAACATTATTTAAATTTGTTTTAAAATAGGCAATGTTAGATTAGGACTTTTAATGATTAGATGACTTGAGCTAGGCCGCTGTGTCTTGGTTATTTGTCCTTGCTTGGCGCCCTGCTTGGCGCATTTTTACCTGTCTGCATTCTGACATACGTATCCAGTACAAACCAGTTAAGGCCATCAGGTCACACATTCACACATGGGGAGGCTGAGCCATTCGCCCATGTGGGCGGACGGCCTAGACAGTATAAGTGCAGGGACGATTTTGAATACATCAGTTCCTCTTCCGCATACTAATAGAAGAGGGCTCCGCAGCTGTGTACTCGAACTTTCTGGCATTCAGTAAATATTTCAACTGAGAACATGCAGTCTTCTGGTTGTTAATGTTAGTATAATATCGTGAGATTTAAGATACAAGGACCAGTGGAAGTTCCCACCCAAAACTTTACAGCAATACTACTACTACTACTACTACTACTATAATACTACTAATAATAATAATATAATAAAAATAATAATAATAATTGAAAGATAAACTGTTACAATGTTGCCAAGTTAGATTTTAGTTTCACAAATAAAATGTTTCGGCACATCAACACCATCATCAACAGTAAATGTGATTGTAAATATTTGAGCCAGTTTCTAAGAATTCACTGAAATCACCCTTTGTTTGAACATCTAACCAGACAAATATTTAATGAGATTAGCCAGTAAATGTGTGTCAGTTCCCCAGATAAAGAAGGCGCCTGCGTCTCAGAATGTTGTTTTTGCGTTTGTCTTGTAATTTTGACGTTGCAAAATCAATGTTTGCCTTTATAATCAGTTATTTTCCCTCCAGAGTTGCCCATAATACTCCCTTGTACAACTTAAAGGCACATAAAATCCAAGTTTCCAATTTTGTCTACAAGGGGACGGCACAGCTCCTTGATATAAAATCTAATGTCACGCTTTTCCCACATGAGATTTGGATCATTTAATGAAAACATCAGGTCCAGTCACAATGTTTAATGAGTATTATTAAGCAGTTCTAGATCAAGATGCAGATCTAGCTAAATAAGTATCAGATGTAGTAAACGGTGCAGTTTGGTGGAGACTGCCCGAGTGCTTTCTTGTTTACAAACTAGTTAAACGTACTTGTTGCAGTATCAAGCAAATAGTATATACACATAGTTGGACTTTCACAGTGTGAGTTCAGTGCCCTTCAAGCCCAAGCTCATGAGCAGACCAAATATAACAGCACGTTCATCACATCACGTCAATGACATACATTTACTTCATGAAAATAACCAGCAAACTGTGTGTTAGCTTGCTGCCTTGCGCAATGAAGGGCTTGATGCATTATCAATCACACAGAGCTCTCTTACTCCAGGCCTCTCCAAATGGAAAGCTTTACATCATTAGGATAATTGAGGTCATACAAGTGGCAAAACACAATAAATGTTGTTGCAAATTGAAAACCAAAGCACCGCAATTTCTGTTAGGACACAAACAAAAAAAACTAACAAGAACATAACGGGCGGAGTTAACTGGTGGCCATGGCCACCTTTGGCCAATCTCCAGCCACCCCCACGTCTAGGAAAAGATTTTGATAAACACGATTCTGTGGTGGAGAAAAATTAGCCCCTGCTGTTTCCACAGAGTCGCATTACACTGAGTCACTTGTATGCTTTGCCGCCATACAACTTACGCCATACAACAACAACAACAACAACAAAAACAAACAAAACAAAAAACAAAACAAAAAAAAGTCATAACAGTGAAGTATTTCTTGTCTAGTGAGCAATAGCGTTAATTAAGATGTTTACTTCAGCGCACAATCAACATGGCCGAGAAGTCATTTGTCTATCATACCATCCACAGTAAAATGGTGTGACAAGTCATCACTCTGATTGGGTGTTAGCAAGTGAGTCAGTGCATGACGCTTAGTAGCCCCTTGATTAATTTCCCCTCCACCTCCAAGTCTTTTTTGTATTTTGAAAACTTTTTGTTTAATTAATACACACCAATCACCCCCCCCCCCCCCCCCTTACTTTTACGTTCTAAAATCACCAATCACCACTTGCAAATATAGCTTAGTTACCTTTAGACCATTACTCTCTTATACAAGTAGACCCTTCCAGCTGACGTCACCGCTTAGCTCCCGGGCGCGGGTAGTACACAAGGAAGAGGGAAGTATTGATAAGGGTCACACAAAGAAAACAGTTGGACATTAGGGTCGAATCACAAAGGGGAAAACACGACGAAACGAACTATACCCCACAACACGAACTGGAGCCTGATCACTCCCGAATGTCGGGAGACTCTCCCGACCTTCCAGCTATCCTAGTGCAACATCGAATGGGTAATGGATAATTAAACGAATGGACGAATTTATGGCGAAGTAATACGAATGAATTATGGAATGAATAACCAGACAAACTTATGGCTAAAATTGAACTAAACACGAAGGACAGTGGAACAAACACAAAAGCGGTATAGGGGCTGGCTACAAAATAAACGAAGGAGGGAGGGAAAACAAACGAAGTGGGCAAACACACACAACGAGCCACACACAAAGCCAGTCCCCCTACCAGCCTGACCACCAGCCTTTTAAGCTGTGACCAATCAAGACCACAGGTGAAACTGATGCAGCAATCAAGCCTCCTCTCTTGTCCCGATTGGTGGACCAAGCCAGGGAAAAAAGGTCCACCAATCAGGAACAAAACAAACGGCCACGAAATAATGTGGGACGTAACAATAGCGTCCTGTTTTGCAATTTTGAAAATAGCCACCCCAGTTTAGTACATATCGCTCATATATTTTGGTGATTTCCTGTGAAAGAAACTCATAAAGCTTGTAAACAATGGTGGAAGAGATTGGAATACAAGCACACATTTGTATTAAGCAGCTAGCAGTGTTAACATTCATACTCGGTGAACGGATTAGTGAGTAATTGATGTGAAATATTTTGAATAAAAAAACTTTGACATTGCTTGCCCTTTTCTAAAGTGATTTTATCAGCCCTTTCCCAGATGCATTTGTGAATCAACATTATGACAAAGAGACCATCTGCTTGTGTCAGGTTAGCTCTTTCTGGCAGATCTGCCTGCTCAGGGGAACAATATCGTCTTGGATCATTAAACCAAAATATTCAAACGACTGCTTTTTTTGGTGTAGCACGGGAACTTTAAATGAACATACTAATTATAATTATGAGGGCAGACAGTAGATAAATTTATATTGAAATGACACTAATTGTTTTGGAGAATGGAATTAATTAAGATTTTAACCGCAAGATGTCTTACTTATTGAGTTTGGCCATGTAGATCTTGATGTGGCCAAAGTCTGGCCTCTCCGCAGGTTCCTCGGCCCAGCAGCCGTCCATCAGGATGGTCAGCTCCTCTGAGTGACATCTCGTATCCGTTGTTGGCCGAAAGTACGGCTTCTGGCCGTTTCGGACCTTCTGCATAATCTCTGAGGTGGAGAGGAAAGGCTTTTAGCATGTGCAGTTAAGTCAACGCAAATCTCCATTTGGTAGTTTTGGAAACATTGCACTCAAAAGGTTATCACCACTTCCTCTTCTTTGCTTTTATTAGTATTTGGAAAGAACTGTAATTGTGTTTTAAGATTCTGCTGTTATTTTAAACCATTTTATCAGCCCTCGGAAAAGGTGCAGGCTCCTCGAGCCTGTTAATGGATTAGTGGCACTTGTACAATCACCACTGAGCATGACTGTGAATAAACACCTAACAAACGTCATCCAGCGAGGAAAATCCCCCAAGGGGATGTTAAATATCCATTGTGGTTATGTAAAGGTTGAGCGCTTGCTGTGGAATTGCTTTCAAGGTTTCCATTTCCCACTGAGTCGTTGTCATCGCCTGATAACCAACACTTGGCTCTGATTTAGACTTGAATGCAAACAAAAGCATTGTGTTTTATACGCAGAGAAAACTACAGTAAATGTTCTTTAAAAACTATATACTATAATAATGTTGGGTTCAAGTATAAATGTTATACTTATCAGAACTGTGGTAAGAGCACAACCCCCTTCTTTTTTTTCTTTCTGTTTTTACTTTTGATATATGCCAGATGACAAAATCCCACCGGACCAGTTTTTCAACTACATTTATTGTTCGTCCTTTTTTTGAACTCATGTTACCAATCAGCTTTAATACACCGAGCCGCAAGTTCCATTTCTAAAAATGAGCACCAGTGTGAGACAGCAGACAGGCCTTGACCGACCTTCCTGATGCCTCAAAACAAAAAACGTTGTCAAGCTTATGTGGTCATGGGCCCCTCAGCTCCGGAATGTCCTGCCTGAGGCTCAGAAAATGACCTCTCAAAATATCTGAACACTTTGTAGCTGTAATTAAAACAGGAATCATTTAGTGTTTGTTTCAAGGTATTGACAAACTGAACTGCAATTTTGCAGTCTTGTGCCCAACTAAATGATTTTTTGATTATACAGTACCAGTACTTTTAATTTCTAAATACTCATCAGAGTGACTTCATTGCAAGCACAATTATACACTATCAGTATTTTGCAACTTTGTTAAAAAAAAAGTACATAAATATACTAGAAAAAGTGCAATTTCTGGAGAAATTGCGAGTGAATGCTGAAAGCTGAATGCGGATAAAGGCTGAATAGAGTTCCTATCGACACGTGACTTTCTCTGAACATGCCCCAAAGTGGCAGGAAATTATTTTAATTTAGATGTTTATTTTATTTGATTTTAAAGATTTTTCCTATATTTTTAAAATATTGTTTATTTTTTCAAAAATACTGTGATCTTACATGTTGAATGTAAAATAACATTAAATCACTGTAACTGTGAAAACACAATATTTCTATTCTTCAGGAAACACATTAGAAATACATACATTTATTGTTTAAATATGTTCACAAACAGGCCCGGACTTGTTCATCAGCAGCGGGACAAATCCTGGTGGGCCGCAGGATTGTTTCAAAATCGCGCTAGGCAGCAGCCTGCATATCCGTTTTGAAATCGGTAAATATAGAGCGTCCACATCATATTAACTCATTTGCTCCCAATAACGTGTAAATACGTTTTTTAATGTTCTAAGTGTCCCAAAGACGTATTTATACGTTGTTTTTGTTTTGTTTTTTGTTTTTTGCTAGAGCATCCAGAAGGCTTTGTTGCAGCCTCTCAACTGAAAAGACTTTAATCTTTCTTTTGACAGGTTCCATGCTTTTATAGCAATAGAACATAATATTCTGTGGGCTTTGCAAAATCAGTCAAAATCTAGTAAAACAGTCGGGAGCAAACGGGATTGTTTCTGTGAAAATGACTGGGAGTGAATGAATCGACACCTTGACTTTCTCATTGTCAATTAACTGTAATTTAATGCATCTGACATATGCCATTACATTATATGCAGCGCTGACTGCCTGCCTTCCTTACAAAGGCACACTTTCAAATGTAAGACACAACTTAATGAATTTCCCATTTTGCAAATCTGTGTTTCTGATTTATCAAACTTTATCCCAAAAATACTTCCCTTCAACTTTCCATTAATTACGCTTAACATTTTAGTTGAAAACAAAACATTTAGTCAATCAAGTGAGCAACAGGTTGTAGTTTACCTTTAGGGCTGAGGTCCATGCCTTCCACATAGAAAGGGCCATTTCTTAAGGCTATTTCCTGCAGGATGATGCCAAAACTGTACACATCACCCTTTTGTGTCCCCTGAGGAGGATGGTGGTCGTATATGAGCAGCTCCGGAGCTGTCCACAGTTTCTCTAAAAAGTGAGTATACTGTCAAATTTGAGGCAAGAATATTGGAAATCCATCGGATCCGCACAACGGCAACTTACTCGCATAGAGCGCATGCGAGTCATCGTTTTCGCAGGATGAGCGAAAGCTGGCCAATCCATAATCGGTGATTTTCAACACAAATCGGCTGTCCACCACACAATTAGATGACTTCAGATTTCCATGGCAGCCAAAATAGCTGTTGTGCAGATAGTTCATGCCCTGGAGAGCAGAGGCGCATTCATTCATGCATCAAAGCAGTCTTTTTTTTTTCCTTTTGCCCTCAACATGAGGACACATACACAAACTCTGCACATATGGAAACAATAAACTTTGACAAGTGGATGTATGTTGAGGGTTTTGAAACGAGGCCATGTTTCAAGGACGTCACAGTCTTGGGGGAATTTTAGTGAAATTGCTGCTAATTCCTGTGGGAAGGGGGCAGTGGAGATGGACTCATGTTCAATATTTTATGGAAAGTTGAGTCGGTTTGTGGAAACATCCCTCAAAGCTTCAGCAGTGTCTCCTCTCTCCTGGGCTCTGCTATCTGTATGGCGCGATTCAGCTGAAGCGCTTCATTATGCATGCAGCTCAATATTGAACCTTTCCAAAGGTCGGATCTTGTGACAAAAAGCATCTGTGTTGTAAGGTTTGAGCAGATATTTTGAAATCCAATCAAACTATTTATATAGCGCTTTCCATACAAAAAAATGCAACTTAAAGCACTGTGTACTTTGTAATTAAAACATCCATAGTGCAATATAAAAAGAAAAACACCACCTCTCCTCAACATTCCCGTGAGCACGCCCACAGACACACACATACAACCTGAAAATTATTAAAAAAAAAAAAAAAAAAAAAAATAGTGGGCACAGAGAAACCATGTGAGGAAAATCACCCAAGGAGGGACAGCAGATAAATAAAAAGTGGTAACAGCTAAAAGACATCAAAATACAAGACATAAAGTGATATTCAAAGATAATTCGAGAAAAACACAAAAGACAGTAAGATTAATACATCATAACAGTAAAAGATATCACTCAAAGCCAAACTAAAAAGGTGTGTGTTGAGCCACCACTGAAAGGGGAAGTAAAAAAAAAAAAAAAAAAAAGCGCAACAAAAATATGTTCTATGCAGCCCCACTAGCCTAAATACGTTATTTTGGTTCATATTAATGAAATATGAGTTAATCAGCAAAATCCAGCCGTTTTTATCCATCTCAGTGGGCAGCCATTTTGTCACTTGCTGTCGAGTGAAAATGACATCACAGCTGCTCAGGTCTCAGGTAACGACCAATCACAGCTCTGCTTCAGAAAACAGGTGAACTGTGATTGGTCGTTGCCTGAGCAGCTGTGATGTCATCTTCATTCGATAGCAAGTGGCAAAATGGCTGCCACCTGAGAGAGATAAAAACAGCTGGATTTTAAACATAGGCCAAAACATCCCTAATGAAAATTAAATTGTACTAATAAACTAGCCACTAGAGGGTGCTAGAACTGCACAAATGGAAATCAACCAGACTTTTTTAACAGATGTGTTCCTTTTAAATATTGTGAACATGACGACGACAATATTGCGGCAATTTTAATATCCCAATATCACGGTTTTGCCCTTATTGTGACATTCCTACTCCAGAGGGATAACAAGTCGTTGTAAGCACAAATATATTTAACTATAGAGCCAAGGCCGCAGTTCCATATAGTTACATGAGAAATGGCCGTTCCCCTTGGCAACGAGCAATCGAGAGACATACGGCGCACGTCGTCGTTGAAATTCGTTTTATCCTTCCGCACCATAACACGAGTTGTAAGCACACTCACACACAGCACAAACGCCAAATGCCCAATCCCGCCCGATGAGGTGAAAGAGACATTTTTAGTAGTAATCTTAACAACGGCGGGTGACCGCCTTCCTTTCGGTGAGCGCCTCCTACAGAACTACAAGATCTTGCGTGACGGGACATTACGAGAATTGCGCCTCTGAAGCGAAACACTCTTCAATGGAAACACCTACAAGTCGAAATTGTACTCTATCGAATAGTACAATATCGCTTTTATTTTTGCGAAAAACTGTAATAGAAACGCAGCTATGTTTAGTGCTGTGTATCGACAATATTATGCTGTATTGTGCCAAAGCATCTTTTTGTCCAGTTGAAAATGCCTTTGTTTCTTCACCCCTCCCACCCATGTACCTTCACGATGTCATTGATCAGTGAGTAGCGGAACATCCAGTCCAGGTTGATGCTCTCATTCTCCAGAATGTCCTGCAAAGTATCAGACAAGTGCATCATTACCAGAAAGCAATAAACATTTAAAAAGAAAAAGAAAACATCTATTTTCCGAGCATCTCTTCGGTTATAGATTATTTCAGAGTTTATTTTTGGAGAGAAAACACCTTTAGGCCAGACCTCTTGCATTCTTTCATATGCTCTGGGCCCCACATGGCAACCCACATGATGCTAATGACCCGGCCAGTTAGTGGAATCAGACTACACAGTTGTCATCCAGTCACATCCTAACAGTTGCTCCCATCAACACACAGAAATACTTCGCAAGAGTATGTGAGTGATAAAGCCCGCGGTTCAGTTCCACATCATTCCCCAGCTCGTCCGTTTTAATAAGCTGCTGGAAGAGAGGAGACAGGCCAAAAATAAGATGCCTGAAAGCATCCTGCACTGCATTTCTTCAAGACAAAGACACACATGTGTCAAACTCAACTCGCTTGGGGTCGAATAGTTTCATTTCTATACTTTTGGTCCAGGCCAGATTTGAGCATTAGTTACTGCCAGTAATAGCGGCTCACTTACAGATTCTATTGGTGATACTTTTCATACAGCCATACGGCATACTTGCCAAAAAACAAAATTCCAGCCAACCCTCACGTTCAACATCCTGTCAGAGGTTTTTTGTCAATGCACCACATGTCCCAAGTCCCTCATCCCGATCATCAAACTTTCAGCAGCTATTTTTTCTTGCCAAGTAAGAAACCAATAATGAAAGAAGACATCACTTTGTCGTGTTCTTTGTATGCATGTATTAAAAGGAATAAAAGAACAGAATAGATTTTGAACAATATTTGTCATCTGACAAACTATACGCAGATTATTTCTCTTTTCATGTGACTTTCTCCAGGAAATAGTTTATCATTAAGGACTAAACCAGATGTGAACTCAATCCCTAGAGGGGAAATTCCAAGTTGACCAGTTTTACTTTCTGTGTTCATTGCTGGGATAGATCTGAATTGCCAGTTACCTCAAACTGGAACAAAAGCGGTTTTTACATTACAATTTTATTATCTAAGGATGGGTGAGGACAGATTCCAGGTAACAATATCATACAGAAGCCTGGAACTGCCAATGTGAAGGAACGATTTTTGACCGGCGAGTACGTTTGAACGTACTTGCAAATAAGTTCAAACATACTCACAAGTACGTTTGAACTTAAGTCACAAACACAAACTTACGTGCAAACAGTTCCAACACACTCACAAATATGTTTGAATGTACTTGGAGGCTAAATGCTACAAAGATAGCATATTATTTCCAATAATGTTACGGGGCATTACCTTTGCATGCACAAGTCTGCATTACGGGGGGGAAAAAGCTAAACCTAAATCATGCACTACGGACATAATAATAATAAATCATAAAAGCTAAGAATAAACTTAAATGTACTTAAATTTTTAACATATTGGCATAATATACAGCAATGTGTGTCACATGCTTAAAAAAGTGTGCAAGTAATATGTGGAATTATGGGAAAATATGTCTGTAGCATTTAGCCTACAAGTATGTACAAATATACTCGTATTTGTGAGTAAATACATTCAAACGTACTTGGCAGTTAAAAATGTTGACTCCACACTGGCAGTTCTACACTTCCATAGTATCAGACTGATACAAGGTATCGGTACTTGCGACGGTAGCTGATACTTGTTGCTGTTTTACGATCAGTAACTAGAAATTCTGAATTATAGGAGTAGAAACTTGCCATTAATTTCACACAATTTTTAGGAAAATGCTATTGGGATATATAGGTCGTTCCTTTTAATGTGTCAAAAATACTAGTGGTATCCGTATTGAGTACTACTAAAAATTGAGTACTCGTACTGGTATCGATCTGGAAAAAAAATAAGTGGTATTGAACTTTTTTAATATTAGCATATCTTAAAATATTCTTCAAATAGTTGACATTACCTGAAGACTGCCTCTGGGGCAGTACTCCGTTATAATGCATATGTTGGGAGGGTCGATGCAGGCTCCAATGAAGCGGGTGAGATGGTTAAACTGGACATCTCTCATCTGAAAATAACACAAACACCGTGTAACTTTGCAAACATCACATTTCTCAAACCCCGTGGAAACAGAGGATAGTGGAAAGGACTGGCGCTTCATTTATATTCAGACTCGGGATTACCCCTGCCAGCATTTCATCAAAATCTCATACTTGCAGTCAGTTAGTTGGCACGTCTATTTCTGCATGCTGAGACAGATTCGTACACAAGGCACCTAGTTGAAACGTGCAAGTGCATAATTTGCTCTTGGTTGGTTATGAATGAGGCAGTGTAGTGTTGAGAGGACGAACAAGCAGGAGCACACCAGCCAAGCAGAATCTCAACTCAATTTGCCTGGTGTGGTGGACTTATGATTTAAAATAGTCTAGAAAAAAACAAGAATGATAAAAACAGTTTTTTGTGTAGTTTAGATCATTGATTGTGGGACTTTGCTTTTAGGTTTTCCTGGTGCACGCCTTTCTCACACCCAAGCAACCAACCAAGCAGCACTAACCAAATACATAGCTGAAGTCAGCAGGAGAAAACCGTGTTTGTTACTTTTCTGCCTCGAAGTCCATGACTGACATCAAAACTCAGGAGTCGCTCGCTCCTGTTTTACAACCCGGGAGGTGTTAGCCTACCCTTTGGCCTACATAATTCCGCCTACTGACTGGTGAGTGGGTCGGGGGGATGTGTGTCTGTGTGTGTGTGTGTGTGTGTGTGTGTGTGTGTGTGTGTGTGGGAGGGGGGGAGTGGTTAAGTTTCCACCAGCGACCCCCATCTGGTTGACTTTTTCATGAGCTGAGGTCTGACGGGCGACGGGGCCTCTGGGAGGTCTGAGAAGTTGCCAGTTCAGACAGAAGCCCCTTTCCCATGTGGCCTGCTGACTGACTGAGAGGCCATGCAGATTTCCAGGAAGCCCTAACTGATCTTCTCGAACTGGTTGTGAATCACGTGGCAAGTCAAAAAAAATATACACACAGAGCTGAGACACACAATTTGAATATGGGACTAGATAGATTTTAAATTTCCCAAATGGAGCCATCCCAAAGGGATCAATAAAGTCTAAGTCTAAGTCTAGATGTTCCATTCCAAACTGTGTTTTATAATGACAGGCCAGGTAAGTAATCTCTTAAGCTCTGTTTTGCTAGAAAAGCTCAAAATATGGAGGACTAAAACTGCCAAAATTCAAAATAAATAAATAAATAAATGACTAAAAGTGAAAAGAAAAACAGATATAAAACATCCATCCATCCATTTTCTTGACCGCTTATTCCTCACAAGGGTCGCGGCGGGTGCTGGAGCCTATCTCAGCTGGCTCTGGACAGTAGGCGGGGGACACCCTGAATTGGTTGCCAGCCAATCGCAGGGCACACAGAGACGAACAACCATCCACACTCACAAGCACACCTAGGGACAATTCAGAGCATCCAATTAACCTGCCATGCATGTCTTTGGAATGTGGGAGGAGACCGGAGTACCCGGAGAAGACCCACGCGGGCACGGGGAGAACATGCCAACTCCACCCAGGAAGGCCGGAGCCTGGACTCGAACCGGAGTCCTCAGAACTGGGAGGCGGACGTGCTAGATATAAAACATATGATTTGTAAATTATATCCCATACAATAAATATAAATGGAAATAAAAAGAACAAAATATAAATAAATACATTTGTATTTAATTTTTGAATTGTATTTTTTATTTAGTTTTTTATTTTCACTTAAATGTATTTATTTATATATATATTTATATTTTTGTTCTTTTTATTTCCATTTTTTTTAAAATATTTTTTTATATAATTTTCGAATTATACTTTTTTATGTTTGTTTTTATTTTCACTTTGAGTCATTTATTTAGTCAATTATTTACTTTGAATTTTGGCAGTTTTGGTCCTCCATACAAGAATGGACAGTTAGGTTCATACAATGTCAACTATATCCATTATTTTCACAGCATAGCAAGCAAACAACATGGCAGAGACGTTATTGTTTATCATACCATCCACAATCATGGTTTCATGAAATAAAATGCACACATATCCAGAACCTTGCTCACTTATTCTTAATTCAAGCAGGAATAACAAAATAACGTATGAAAAGCAGCATTTTGAATTGTGAAGGATTATGACAAAGAATGATGTGTCAGTTAATGAGGGGGTTGCGAGCACACGTAGGTGCGCGCGTGTGCGGGCTTCTGAGCCGGCCGTCAAAATGCCAGGGTTGATTTTCTTTGTGCCAGTCCAACCTTGCTGCAAGATATATATCATTTTTTACTTTCGCTGTGAAGTTTTTACAATTTATTGCACAGACTGTAGGTTTTATTTCTATGGTACTGTGCCAAAGAAAGAAAGAAAGAAAGAAAAAGAAAGGACCAAATGAAGGAACAAAGGAAGGAACAAAGGAAGAAAGAGCAGACAACAAACCAGACATAGTACATAGACACGAGTACATAGGTTGGTAAACCATCCATTTTTTCCATTTAAATACATAAATGGAATGAATACGATCCAAATATCATCGCAAAGTATTTTTTGTACCCTATAGTTAATATTATTTATCTATCAGGAAAAAATACTCAGTTCAGTGACTCTTATTTGCGACAAATATATTATATTTTTCATTATTTGTACAAGTAAAAAAAGTCATTTCAGAGTAAGATTATTTTCATTAACAAAAATAAACAAAGAATTATATTTTTATTATATTTGTCATTTGTACAAGTAAAAAAAAAAGTCATTGCTGAATAAGATTATTTTCATTAACAAAAATAAACAAAGAATTATATTTTTATTGTATTTGTCATTATTTGTAGAAGTAAAAAAAAAAAAAAAAAAAGTCATTACTGAGTAAGATTATTTTGGTTAACGAAAATAAACCAAGAATGAAAACTAAAATTAAAAGAAAATTGCTTCTGAAATAAAATGAGCGTTTGCAAAAATGACAACTAACTGAAACATCATTTCTGTTTCTGCAAAAGTAATTGAAACAAATCATAATTATAATAGAAAAATCATCTTTGTCATTTAATTTGATATTTAAGCTTTTGGGTTCATTTTTAATGTATTAATTTCAGCTGTAGTAATTGGCAAAATTATGTTAACTTACAACTTTGTGTTGCCCAGAAGTGACATCATCGAGCAGCACCGTTGTATCAATATTGACATGATTACTGGAGTAACTCCAATAATTTGATGACAAAAAAAGGTGAAGCGAAACCTCTGCCATGTGTCCGTTTCAGCTGCATTATGTGGACTGTTACAGCGGACGCACATTTTAGAAATGTTGGCACAAAAAGAGACAAGAAGTCATACGTAAAAAAGACAAAGAATGTCCAAAATTTGGGCTTATTTCATAGAGCACATCTAAAATCATCCAACATGGAACACCGACATTGTTAGCTAATTTAATATAGTCTAGCAGCATTGCTAATTCTAACATATTTATGGTGTTTGTGTGGTGTGGCTGTAGCCTGACGGGTATGACCAGATATTAGAGATGGGCGAGTACCGATACCAGGTATCGGTATCGGGCCGATACCAGCCTTTTTTCAAGTACTCGAGTACTTGTGACGCAGACGAGTCCAAGCGACCGATGGCAGAGGGGGAAGACGTTAAGTGAGTCCTCCTTGCCTGTAACTGGCGCTAGCTTGCAGCAGTTTTTCACCAAAACTTCACCGGTTTGGAAATACTTCAAAATTGTGAATCTTAAACTAAAAGAGCATTTTTGTGTTTTGTGTTTGTGTTAAGACTATTGAAGAGTGACTGTGTTGTTGTTTTTTGTCAAAATTAAAGGAAATATATTTGTTTAAAAATATCTTTGAGTGATTTTTTTTATTTGTCAAAATGTACTACTGGTATCGGCAGTTGGTATCGGTATCGGTGAGTACTGAGGGTCTGAGTATCGTATCGGTCTGAAAAAAAGTGGTATCGAACATCCCTACCAGATATTATATTAACATGTGAAAAGTGAAAAACTAATTCACGTTAAATGACAAGAAATAGCCTACACCAATTAATTCAATTTCATGTACTCACAAACAAATACCCCATAATTAAAAAATAAAATAACACTAATGAAACTAAACTGAAATGAAGTTATTTCAAAAAAATAAAAATGAATAGAAACTCTCACTTTGAATTGTATTATATTTTTCCAGTTTGTAGTTTTTTGAATGACGAGGACAGATCATTTAACCTTTTGTGAATGTCTTGTACCTGCATTGGGAAAACAAGTACAATCATGTCACTTCATGGTTGTTCATTTCACAGATGGAATCGAACATTTTGGTGAATATGTAGGGGCTTGTTTAGAACTCAACACCCAAGGCTGTCTTCAAACTGAAAGCACAAGCCAACGGTTTTCTCGCTTGGAGTTTAAGGGGTGGACGCGTGAATTCAGGGCTTTCAAATGGCTGACATTGTACCGGCCTACTTCCTGTTAACTGATCTGTTAACAGCAAACACATTACCTTGAAATCAACCATTTCCAGCTGAAATGTCCACACCTACTAAATGGCATATCCAGTAAATATTGATCCTTGTTACTGTTATTAGGTAGCTGTTCATACTTGCTGAAATGGTCCCTTTATTGGTTGAAATTAAGTTTTCTGCAAACTTTTTGTTGTTGTTGTCAAAAACGCTATATGGATTAAAATAGAGCAGAATTAAGCAATAAACAATTCTAAATAAAAACAAAATAATGACCTAAAATACTCCAGAATCCAGAAAGATCCGCAAATGAAATTGATTATATGTCAAAAACTTTGTGTTTTTCAAGAGGAAACCTAAAATACAATACAATATTGGGAAGTTAATCTAAGGATTAGCCTGCAATGTTGTTACTGTATTTTCCACACTATGAGGCGCACCTAAAAGCCTTCAATTGTTTCAAAAGCCGACCATGCGCCTTATAATCCAGTGCGCCTTTTATATGGATCAATCTTGAGCCGCAACAGGTCTCGCTGTCAAGACGCTATCGGTGACCCTGCACGATCGGTGACGCGCATGCGCAGAAGATGCCGCCATCTTGGATCGCTAGCTAATACTAATACTTTACCTGAGAGAAAATAATAAAACAGCTGTTTATTCATTTTGGGAGTGAATTGAGTTGTCAGAAAGCTGGTTTGTAATCTATTAATAAAGTTTCATTGACCTATCTGACTGTTTTGTTGACATTCCCTTTAGCGCAGCACCATCTAATGGATGCATAACCGAACCCCAGCCTCTACTGTAGTGCCTTATATATGGAAAAAGTTTTAAAATATGTCATTCATTGAAGGTGCGCCTTATAATGCGGTGTGCCTTATAGTGCGGAAAATACAGTATTTATTATTCTGTTGTTCAAAACCAGATACAAATAAAATACATAAATTAATCTGAATGATGCAGCAGTTGCTTTTTGAATCGATGACTAATAGTTGTTTCCTGTACAAATTTATTTTAATGCATTGTTTTGCAGTGACTCTATGAATAATTCACTCCAAAAGTGACCGTCCTGAAACAATCAAGAACAACGACCAAATGAATCACTCATGGTCAAATCTTTTATATAACCAACACTTACATGTTTGAGTTCCAATAAAACTTGTCTGGTGAGCTCGATTCTCTTCTTGTTGACATGTTTGATAGCCACCAGGTTGCCCTGCAATCAAGACACAGTGACAGCATACATTATTATGATGTCAATGTGTGATGAGATTTCTGCCAATTGAAGACTCACAACCGCACAAATTACCCATAAAAATGAAGAGAGGAAATCCAGGCACCCATTAAAACAAAAATGTAAGGTAATTTTATCCAACCATATCATCCTCCCAATCAGCTTGATGGTACACTTGCTTCTAATGCAAAGGCTTAGGACCTTATTGCCATGGCAACACATCACACACGTATTAACACTAGCATCTGTATAATATTACCGCGCTACAAACTTTGTCACAGAGCAAATGGATCAGACTATTCTTCGCATTTCAATTTCTAACAGTTTAGAATTCCTCCATGTTGGATATCCAACACTGTTAGCCACTCAGCAAATTATTAATGAATGCAAGACAAGTATACTATATAAATGGATGAGCCTTCTGTGTCTCCACTCATGTCATAAAATATATGAAGCAATAAGTCACTAGGCAACTTGGAAACTCTAAAACGCCGGAAGAACAACAACAGAGACTGAAATCTGCAGTGCGTCAGATACATCTGCACTTTCACTAAATAAGCTTTCGGCATTTAATTTTCCTTATACAAACTTGTTCAAGTATGTTAAAACGTACAAGGACGTTACTGGTTTACGCCAGTTTGGTCCATATGGCAGAATTTATAAGTCAGAGCATTCCATACACATTACTACATCACCTAATAAGGGAGCAAACATACTACTTTTTAACAAACAAAGTCCAAGTATTTACATTGACAGAATGCCATTAGATCTTTCAATATTAATAATAATGTAGTTTAGAACTAGGCTTTAAACAATCAGTATTTTTCAGCCAATCACCTATCGCCAGTCATCGATTTAATCAGAAGATGGATCAATATATCTACTTTTAAAACTTTTATATTTACACCAATCGACCGCCACCATTTGCACAAAACAGGGACTGCCCCCAACCCCCAAGAATAGCGAAACCCACTGAAATGTATGGGTGGAAAAAATATTTGAAAAATATGATATATATAAAATATAAAATTTTATGTCTTATTTTGCGGTGCCAATCAACAACGTCCTTGATCACTCGGGCAAATTAAGACATTAAAAAGTCTTTTTAGAACTAAAACTTCTTTTCTGCAACATTGATAAAATATATCGCATGTCTGTGAGCATTGTTAAATATTTTTTCTGTGTGAGGCAGTGCTTGCTGTGTTTAAATATCATTTGCACTGCGACATCGATGCAATTCATTAATCCGTCCATATTTCGCATCATGTGTTCGTATTAAAGCTGCTCAATGCAGAACATTTTGAATCACTACTGCCACATGTGGCCGAAAAATGAAACTACACCATATCTTTCTTCATGTACACAATCCGGACATGCTTGCAGGAGTACCCACTGTGAACAACTAAGGTGTTAATCTGCGAATTAGAAGATGTTGAGTCATAAATGGTCAAATAAAATGGCTATTGTAAAGATTTTTGAGCAAAATCCTTCATAAGGCAGTTTTAAATGCTCAACGCGCAATTGTTCATTAGCAACTTCAAGAACCTTGACGACAATTTTTCCTTACTTCTGCTTTAATGAGTCCTCATTGAGCTAGAACACTCATTAAATTCATCAAATATACTGCTGGTAATTGCTGTTTGCTTGCCTTTGTACAGTGAGTGAAAATATTTAATAACCGGTGCCGCGCAGTTAAACACACACACACCAAATCATCGCTCTCATTATTGAGGCACTTATTTGTCGTTTTTCTACACATTCACATCAGCAACAAGTTGATTGTCATGTCCAGACTGCAAGGCGGGAGTGTCGAAAGAGACAAGGAGGAGAGGAAGAAAAAAAAAAAATCCTGACGCATTCTGCAGCTCATATTAAAACCAACTACCGGTACCTAAATTCGCCCACACGCTTTCTCCTCGCCAGCGTTTTCGGCGAGCATGTACATGTGTAGGTGGCAAAAGAGAGAGTTGAAAATGTCAGAACTCACCAAGCCTTACCTTAAAATAGCCCGTTTTTGCAAATAGCTGATACTTTCCATGAGCGGTTATCAGGGAGCCATAGCTGGAGCCTCTCTGCGGAGAAAAAAAGATGAAAAAATGGTGTTAGCCTTGAGTCAGTTTGAGCAAAGAGGATTAAATTCTGTCCACTCTCGACGGTGTCACTTAGCGGCAAAATAAATTCATAAAAAACTTAAGTGTGTTGGGGTCTTCAAAGCAGCAGCTCAAGGCCTTGTGCAAATATGTTGTCACAGAGTGAATCAGTGCATTGCGGTGGCAGTGCGTGCAGACACTGAACATCATCATTTTCACAATTGGATAGAATGCAAACACTGGCAGCACATTAGAAACTAGCATCTGGAAAAGACATAAACGTTGTGCTCCAAATTATTAAGCATACAGTATGCTATTATTTTCCAAAATAGACAAATGCAGTACTTCACGGTGAATCAAATGTTCCATTTTCTTCAACAATTAAATTAGCTTCTAATAATGGTGATATGATTGAACAAAACCACTGAAAATACTTCATTGCAACTTGTTATGCAATCACAGCAGTTAAAAAAAAAAAAGGAATTTGTAGATACTGGGCAGAATTAGACTTCGTACTCTGAAATCATTACATGATGTAACATAACATGTTGCTATCTGGTTGTCCATTATCTTTCAGGATCTTTTTACATCACATTTGGAGTTTTTACTGCCCAAAGTTATCCAGTAACTTTCGATAACCCTTTCGCTCTGACCAACATGACAATGCTGCCTCTATAGCGAGGGGTCATGCTCGCATATCGACCATGTTATTTTATAGCCTGAATATTTTTTTTTGCTTGACTTTTTATTTATTTATTTATTTATTTATTTATTTATTTATTTGTAACCTTTTGACTTGATCAGTAGCAATGGATAGTTTCTGCCTGAATCTTATTTGACACTGCAAAAAGTACCTCCTGGCTGTCCCCCAGGTTTTTAACTCATTTGCACCCAAAAACTTATAAACACTAATAAAAACCACTAATAAAAACTATTTTAAATATTGCCATGGTCTCAAAAACGTATTTATACGTTTTTTTTTTAAATGTTTTTTATGCTAGAGCATACAGAATGCCTCGGACCTGAAGAGGTCGCTTAAAGCAATGGTAAAGCCAGCAAGTGGCAACAGAGTATAAGAGATCAACCAGGGCCATGTTGCAACAAGCTCTTTTTCCCACTGTTTTGAACAGGTTTGTGAATAATGATGAAACGTAGCTATATTCTAATGCTAATTGCTGCAACATGGAAACAGATATCAATATTTTTTTCCGATGAAAGAAGAGACTCTAATGTTTCTTTTGGTAGGTTCCATATTTTTATATCACTAGAACACAATATTCTCTGTGCCTTGCAAAATCAGTCAAAATCGAGTAAAACAACCGGGAGTGAAAGGGGGTTGCTTCAGTGAAAATGACTGGGAGTGAATGAGTTAATAGGGTTGAGGTCAGGGGATGATTGTGTTTTTTTTCCTCACTTTATACCATAACAACTAAAGCTTTTATGGTAATCTGGCAGCGTTTAATAATAGGGATGTAATGATATTCAGACATCACAATACGATACCACAATATGAAACGTAGCATACGATAATTATCACGATATTGTATAGGTCTGGGATATGAAAAACAAAAAGCTCATGATACTGTAAAAAAAAATTATAATAATAATAATAATTAATTATAATAATAATATAATATAATTATAATAATATTTTGGGGAGCACAATATTGTATTTTTGTCCATAGCAGCAGTGACAAAGAAATAGTCTTGGTCAGCCATATTATTTTACATGTCTCGTCTATGGAATTCTAATTAGCTAAGATCATAATTGTACACGCAGTTAAAATGGTACCGGTAACATTAATGTCACATAAATGACCTTAAATGACATTGAGGCACTTGCTAATGCACACATACATTGTGAATCAAGTCAAAAAACATGTTGCATTCCATTACACCTGGCCATTAGCGTGGGTCTTCAATATAGTTGGCCAAAACATGCCTAATTAAAATTAAACTGCATGAATAACCTAACCACCAGAGGGTGCTGGAACTACACAAATAGAAATCTACCTGGTCTCTGTCATTATCATTGCATCCCTATATAACAATGCATTGTCTTGCATATTTTTTTTTTAATACAATGGCAGAAAATGGTCGGTTTGGATTAACATTTGTGAGTGTATTTAGAGGTCACTTTGGCCATCAGGCCAAACAGCCTATCATATCCCTACGTGACTTCCTTGTTAACATCACACAATGCTAATACAACTTTATTACATTCTGTCTGAGTCACAAACATGGGGACTTTTTTTTTTTTTTTTTTTAATGTCCAGTTCATTTCATATGCATAATAATACGCTGCGTAATCCTGGGATTGAAGGACAAAAAAGTGGGAAAAAAATGCTTCTCACAAATATTTGTGAGCCGAGGCTCAACCCGCATGCAAGAGAACCTGACACTCGACGAAGGTATTCTAAATATAGGGACGAGAGCCAGGAAAAAGCTTATTTTAACGATCACTTAATATGTTTCTGCCACCACAAATCCAGCCACCTTCAATAAACCACTGGCAAAGCAACTTGGAATGTGTAAACAAAAGATTTAGACTCTTTCGCTGCTTGCCGATCACAAAACATTGAGCGTGTCATACGATCATTTTTTGGATTCCTGGCAGAGAACAAACTGACAATAAAGCTGGTGTAAAAGGAAGCAATTGGATGTTGTGTTGTGTTATCTCGAAGCTGGCAGAAGCGCAACTTGTTAATTGCACAGGAGAGGCTATGCCAGCGACACCGCCAGGGAAGGCAATATAAAGAAAAGAATTATGATGACATTTTCAGGCCTGCCAGCTTTAATATGAGCTCACGTGGGTGCAGCTCGCAACAATTTCAGCGCTTTGGAACTTTATCCTCCTTTAACCTCATACGGACGATTTGTATTCATTTGTTATTGTAATTAAATCAGGCAGTGAAATATGAGACGGTCATTTACCTGCGAGAGCGTGAGACGACTGCCGGCTCGTTTGTGGTATTTATTGGGGCTCTCAAACTGGAGGTCCTCCCAGCGAATCCTCCACAGCATTCCAGCCAGCTCTTTCTCCAACTTGAGTTTCCTACAAATGGGCGAAAGCGCAACAGCGGTAAAATCGGTGAAGCAAAGATCCGAGGAAAAACTCCATTCGAGTGCGATGGCTTTGTTTTGTTGTAAAATTGAGAGTGCACAATCAAAAATAAAAACTTTACTGCATCCTTTATTGCGTAGTTACAATAGCGGCAATTCATCGTGGAAGAAGCAAAAACAATAGACTGTCACAAATACGAGCAAAGGTTCATCATAGGTCAAATTTTAGAGACAATAGTCAAGTTAGCTTTATAACAACATGACACAATAAATTGCAATCATAAGGTTACACTAAGATTTTTTTTGGATACAGTATTCGCCCAATTTACAGTGTTGTGAAATTCAAAGTGTATGTACTTTCTTCCCAATTTTTTTTTGTGTGCATTTTTCACGTTTTTATATAAATTAAATTTAACTGTAATATCACACTAAGCTAACCCAAATATATAAAATGGTGATTGGTTAATTAACTCATTCACTCCCAGCCATTTTCACAGAATCAGTCCCGTTCGCTCCCGGCTATTTTACTGGATTTTGACTGATTTTGCAAGGCCCACAGAATATTGTGTTCTATTGCTATAAAAGCATGGAACCTACCAAAAGAAACATTAGAGTCTCTTCTTTCATCGGGAAAAAAAATATATTGATATCTGTTTCCATGTTGCAGCAATTACCATTAGAATATAGCTAACTTTCATCATTATTCACAAACCTGTTCAAAACAGTGGGAAAAAGAGCTTGTATCAACATGGCCCTGGTTGATCTCTTATACTCTGTTGCCACTTGCTGGCTTTACCATTGCTTTAAGCGACCTCTTCAGGTCCGTGGCATTCTGTATGCTCTAGCATAAAAAAACAAAAAACGTATAAATACGTTTTGAGACCATGGCAATATTTACCTATCAAAAGAAAGATTAAAGTCTCTTCTTTCATCAGGAAAAAAAAAGTATGTTTCTATCTGTTTCAGTTTTGCAGCTATTAGGATTAGAAGAGAGCTAAGTTTCATCAGTTTTCACAAATCTATTTAAAATTGTAAGTAATTGAGCTTTTTTTCTACATGGCCCTGGTTCAACTCCTTTGCTCTGCTGCCACCTGCTGGCCGTTTGTGTAATAACTACCATTTCTGCAACCGTTCTTTGCAGTTGAGAGACTGCATCAAAGCCTTCTGTATGCTCTAGCATAAAAAAACAAAAAAACGTATAAATACGTCTTTGGGACACTGAGAACATTAAAAAAAACTATTTATACGTTATTGGGAGTAAATGAGTTAATTAATGTATTTATTATTAATTTATTAGAACTTGTAATAGCTTGTAAACCGAAGTTCACACAAGTCGCCTCCCTAGGGATCCATCCAAAACATACAAAAATATATCTGTGTTTTATTATTTTATCTCGACTTTGCACTGGACAGACCACGAGGTCCACCTATAATGACAGAAAGATTAAGTGGGGTAAGTCCCCTCACTGTGAAAAACATTATTCGTACGTTTTGGGGGCTGAATCAGTCATTTAGGTTGGAACAATAGAAAATTATTGACGTTCATGCTGACAATGTTAGCTAGCGCAACAATGCAAGCAAGTTGTTTGCTCCAAACAATTTGCTGAGTTGTTTTTACTTTTAAAATGTGACATTTAGCTCTGTAAACTGTTATTTCTTTGTTGAGAAATGTGGGAAAGCCAATTTTCACAACAGCAAATCTTAAAATATTTTGTTGAACTGCCCAACTTGAAATTTGTTGCCTTGAAAATTTGTGGTGAAGAGCCATGATAACTGCAATGAGTGTAAAAGAGGTATGAAAAAATGGATAGACCAAGTGGTTAGCTTATTTTTATACTTGTGAGGCATAAAGTTGACCTAGCATTCAGCACCTTTCCCTGCACTTCTTGACAAACCGAGTGTTCACATTACGTCGTCAAACGTTGACCTTGTTATGTAGTGTCTAAACGCTAAATGTTGAAAAGCAATCGCATGAAAATTTAATAAAGATTTCATAGTGGTGACAGTTTGACTCTCAAATTAGTTAATTCAACTGAAATGATCCTATGAGAATAATAAGATTATATTAATCAAATTTGTTTTTGGCTGAGGGGAGTTTGGCCAATAAGTTAAAAAAAAAAAAATAGTTGCTGCAATAGTATTGGAACGCAAACGTCTTCTGCGCCTAACTAGATGTATTAATTCTTGAGAATTGTGACAGATCTGATGTTATTTTCGAGCATCAGTCTGGCAAACGTGGGGAGCTTTCCAGCGATTAGTCCGAAGCCTTCCAGTTTCTTTTCTTTTTTTGTACGTGTGTCTGTTTGTGTTTCGACAGACGCAAGAAAAATCCTTTTCACTCAAAAAATGACAAACGAGCAGAGCCCACACATTCCGACACCGTCTAAAAGGTGTAAAACACTTCCAGATGGCTGCAGGAAATTATTGCAGCGCTTGCATATTGTGTTCGAGCCTCTCTTCCCCCCCTTCCTTATTCCTCATGTTAGACTGTCTCAAAAACATTACTTCTCTGATGCTTGTTTGTGTCGGCAAATACTGCAGACGCTGCCTGTGTGCGTCCATTTTGAGGACAGGAAACACCATCAAACCAGGAGTGGGCCCCGAGCCCCATCCACCACTTTCAAAAAAAATGTTTTTCTATTTAAAGAGCCTCGTTCAGAGACCTCTGGCAACCCGAGTTAGCAAAGTGTGGGTCTCCACAGTGGGCCTATTGTTTCATAAGTCCCATATGTGAATACCTCTGCTGGATCAGCCCCACCATTAAAACATCAGAGCCAGAACAGCTCTGCTTAACATCCCCTAACACCGCTGCTGCTGCTGCACACCCTCCAAAATCAACTGAGAGAGGCCGAGTGGCCACCTGGTTAAACCCGCAGACAGTCCTTCCTTCCAAAATGTTCTTAAAAACATGTTTCTTGACTTGTATGTTATTGGGTCATTGACGAATAAGTTTGCCCATTTTATGAATTATCGTGGTATGACCAAAAAGAAGTAACCAATTTGGGACTTTTATTTTGACAATTTAAAGACAGGAGTTTGTATCATCCACAAGACAGTCAAGAGCAGCTGTCTGGTTTGTTTTGTCTCACAACGATGTCAAAAAGTTACACTTTTAGCAACTGATATGTAGTGGTCATATTTGGACATCATGTGCTATGAATTGAAAAAAAATAATTTGAATGAATTTTGTCTAACAAATATATACTTTCATTATAATTTTACTAGCTAGCTACTAGCTAGTTTGTTTTGTGTATATGGCTAATCGTTAGCCTCATAACTTTGATTCAAAATTGAAAATATTTTGTGGCGCAACCAGCTTTGTGTGTTAGATGTATGTCCTAATGAATTCTGTCCAACAAATATATATTTTCATTATAAATTTACTTGCTAGCTACGAGCTAGTTTGTTTTGTGTATATGGCTAATCGTTAGCCTCATAACTTTGATTCAAAATTGAAAATATTTTGTGGTCCAACCAGCTTTGTGTGTTAGATGTATGTCCTAATGAATTCTGTCCAACAAATAAATATTTTCATTATAAATTTACTTGCTAGCTACGAGCTAGCTTGTTTTGTGTATATGCCTAATGGTTAGCCTCATAACTTTGATTCAAAATTGAAAATATTTTGTGGTGCAACCAGCGTTGCGTGTTAAATATATGTCCTAATGAATTTTGTCCAACAAATATATATTTTCATTATAAATTTACTTGCTAGCTACTAGCTAGTTTGTTTTGTGTATATGCCTAATGGTTAGCCTCATAACTTTGATTCAAAATTGAAAATATTTTGTGGTGCAACCAGCTTTGCGTGTTAAATATATGTCCTAATGAATTTTGTCCAACAAATATATATTTTCATTATAAATTTACTTGCTAGCTACTAGCTAACTTGTTTTGTGTATATGCCTAATGGTTAGCCTCATAACTTTGATTCAAAATTGAAAATATTTTGTGGTGCAACCAGCTTTGCGTGTTAAATATATGTCCTAATGAATTTTGTCCAACAAATATATATTTTCATTATAATTTTAATTGCTAGCTACTAGCTAGCTTGTTTTGTTTATATGGCTAATCGTTAGCCTCATAACTTTGATTCAAAATTGAAAACATGTTGATTCAAAATTGAAAACATTTTGTGATGCAACCATCTTTGTGTGTTAGGTGTATGTCCTAACGAATTTTGTCCAACAAATATATATTTTCATTATAATTTTATACTTGTGTGGCTAGCTAGCTTGTTTGGTGTATATGGCTAATCGTTAGCCTCATAATTTCGATTCGAAATTGAAAATATGTGGTGAGACCAGCTTTCCATGATAGATGTATGTCCTATATTTATTGTGGATAATAGTAACAATGTAGATAATAGTTAATGATAATAAAGAATAATTATTGTATGTGTTCCTATTTTCACAAGGCATTCATCTATTTCATCATCCATTTCATGTTAATCTATGAGAAATATGTGTTGTTGTAACACAAAGCACGACAGGAAAGAAACATTTTAATTCAGGTGGGTTGTTTTTATTAAAGTGATAAAAAATAGAAAATCTCACTGTTGCATATATTTCACTTAGATAATACATAGATAATACACTTTCATCACCAGTTGCCCATTTACCAAAGTAACCAAAATACACCTTTACATAGTTCACAGTATAGGGAATTCTATTGTTGCTAGTATTCCATATGGGCAGTCAAATCCTGAAATTGCATGAACCCACCAATGAGACATATCTGAGGATTAATTTTTTTTTGTTACATTCATGAAATACAAACAGCAGCACTGAAAACATAACAGATAGAAATGATTCTTTATACTGTATTCTTTTTCATTAATTAAAATATATGTGAAATAAATATTCATGATAAGAAACTCTGGCTTATACATGCTGATTAGAGAAGAAGTCAAATAAAGCAATTTAGTGGTGATTTGTAGCTCAAGTAGTGAAGACAGCAGCTTGTTGGTCTTGCATGATGGTGGTATCCGCTTTGTCCATCAGCAAAGCTCCACTGGTGTCTGCAATAACACAAAGCCACTTGTTAGCATTCGTCATTCAGGTCTTGAAATTCCCTTGACATGAAAAGCTTTCTGATTATTGTCTCAAGGCCAATCACTGAGTGGTCACGAAAATGCTCCTTTGCCAGAAAGAGATTTCCGTATATGATTTGGCGTACTGTGCAAAAGTCTTAAGCAACCTTTTTCAAGTAGTAAAACAGTACATAGGATGGGTACAAACTGACGTAATAGGTTTCCATTTCATTGAAAAATGCAACTTCCTGCCTATTTTTTATGCTTGCATTTGCAAACAAATAATGTTTTATTACATTCCATTTTTCATTGCTTTAGCAACAGCTGTAATCGTGACCTAAGCGTTCGCCAGTCGCGCCGTGTCGTGCTTCGGCTCAGTTCCTCGCATGCCTCCGCGGTTTTCCGTGCTTCGTGGTATGACACTGCATCACTGCAACCTTCCTGACTCATGCAATATGAGATTAATAACTAGGCATTTATTCCTCATATCTGTATAGCAAACCCCTTGGTTGCATGTGCATGAGCAAGGGCAGCATTCTCAGATCCACATCAAAGAATTTTGCCACTGTAAAGGAGCAGATATTGCTCATGCTAATCAAGCAAAACAGCCTTGAGGTGCCAAGTGTGCCAGTATGAGTACATAAGCCTTTTGCACAGTACACAACATGTATTAGTTGTGGGAGTGTAAAACTTTAGGTTCAAACCAAAAATGAAATACAGAATTGCCAATATTACAGAAATAGATATGTTATAATCAAGTTTAATGATTCAAATGAAAAGCATTCCAAAAGTAGACATTTCACAACATTTACCCGCCAATAGTCCAGGTCAACTAGTTCATGAGGAAACCGCTCTGTGCTTGTTGAACGGTGTGCTGGAAAAAGAAACAGAAAAGGTGAATGTTAGCTTTGTTTCCCACCCAGAGGAAAGTACACAGTGTGCATTAAATGATCTGGTTTTATATTGAACTTGATCAACTCAGATGCGAGATTGAGAAGACTTACCTGAGGTGGAAAGATGCTCCTTCGTCTTTCTTCCACCATTCCTCTGATCAAAATCCATTCTGATTGGCTGGTGATTAACACTTGTTAGTGTTAATAGTCAGTCGTGCAACCATGATCAAATCCATTGTGTTATTAAGATGTTATAACATATGAATTGGGGTATACATTATTTTATGCGTTCAAAAGTACATTTTCTTTCATCTAAAGCACATTTTATCAAGATTCATTACTTTTATAAACCATAGTTCCTTAACTCATTCACTCCCAGCCATTTTCACTGAAGCAATCCCCTTCACTCCCGGCTGTTTTACTGGATTTTGACAGATTTTTCAAGGCCCACAGAATATTGTGTTCTATTGCTATTAAAAAAAAAAAAAAAAAAAAAATGGAACCTACCAAAAGAAAGATTCTTTCATCAGGAAAAAAAAAGAACATTTCAATCTGTTTCCGTTTTGCAGCAACTAGCAATAGAATATAGCGAAGTTTCATCATTCTTCACAAATCTATTTAGAATTGTAAGTAATTGAGCTTTTTTTCAACGTGGCCCTGGTTGATCTCCATTGCTCTGCTGTCACCTGCTGGCCGTTTATGTAATAAATACCATTTCTTCAACTGTTCTTTGCAGTTGAGAGGCTGCATCAAAGCCTTCTGTAAGCTCAGTCATTAAAAAAATAAAAAATAAAAATGTATAAACACGTCTTTGGGACACTTAAAACGTTTAAAATAGAACATATTTATACGTTTTTGGGAGTACATGAGTTAGTGTTTAAGACAAACATGATTAAAATGTAAACATGAAACTCTGTTAAGGACTAATTTCATAAGTCAATGTACAGTGTAATGTGAGTTGATTTTCCCTTTGAGAGATTATACAAAAAAAAAAAAAAGTACCTGTAGTGCATATGTCTCACCAGGGAATCAATGTACCGTAATCTTACTTTAACTTATACCTGAGTGCTGATTACTGTATCTGACAAGTACATAATTTCATCTGGCATTTCAAAATTAAAAATAGACATTTCAACCATGTTGTGCATACTGTGTGTTGGGACCATACATACTAAAAACACTCAGTTTTCCTAACCCCCTGGCTGCATGTTTCTGGTATGTAGGTGGTAGCCAGAGCGCCCAATAAGTGGAGTGGACTTTGGTCTATCGCTGGGGTACACCCTGAACTGGTCGCCAGGGCATATTCATTCACACCCAAGGACAATTTGGAGTTTTCAATTAACCTAACATGCCAACCCAACAACAAGTCAATGTAAGAAATTGATTTGAAATCCACATGAAAAGTGTCAAATTCGTGTCAATCATTTTTAATTTTAACAACAAAATTGGATCAATTCTGGAGACGGATGCCCCTTCAAGAAAATAGCAACCAAAAACAGGTAAAATGCAAAGCCCTCCTTGAAATGTTGAAAATATTTGTTGAACAAAAGAAGGAATTCTCCAGAGCTGAGATGAAATGGAGGAAAACAAACATGACCCTAAAATATCTGATCTAATAAAACTGTCAGAAGACGGGAAGAATCTTGTGTGTTTTATTGACTCTAATTTAAAGTTTTATAAACCAGATAAAACACTTAACAAAGGTTGTATTTTATCATCTTAAAAAACATTGCAAATGTGTGACTGTTTCTCTCCAGAACCAATACTCAAACATTAATCCACACTTTTAAAATAAAATCTACTGTACAGCACTTTGAGCCGAATACTTTGAAGTAAATGAAGTTCTCATTGATTGATTGATTAATTGAATATTAAGATTGACATTACACGTTGTCTGAGGCTAGTGAAGGCACTCTTGGCCAAAAAAAACAAAGATCATAATGATCAAGTCTGACTAAAATGTATGACAGAACTCTGTATAAAATGCCTAATAAATGATTCTAAATTATGATCAACCAATCAGTAAAATATCGTTGAATTTAGCATGGTAAACAATGATTTGGTGTCAGCGTTGGGTAATCTAGGTCCAGAAAGTAAAAACCCTGCCACAGGTGCTACTAATCAACTGGGAGGTAAACAAGCTCATCTCCACCTGTTGAGTAGAAGCAACTGTAGCTAAAGCCAAACTATTTCAGGGTTTTTACTTCCTAGACCGACATTGCCCAAACCGTTTTGGTGTATAACAGCATTGTGATGTATCATAACAACATAATAGACCCACCGATAAATTCAACAAGGCAGAGAATAGACAAAGAAAGGCCAGAAAAGAGGAGGACATTGAGTAGTATATGTTCATTCCTCTTAACACATTGGGAATTACAAGAAGATGAGCTTTGTTTGGAAAGGGAATGTTTCGGATTCTTCCCATTCAAATCCTATTGTTGCACAGAACTGCCAATTCTCTGCTGAGCAATTAAAGCCATCTGCAGACCACATGTGGCCAAACCCGACTTGGACTGGATCATCGCAAAAAAAAAAAAAAAAAAAAAGGTCACTCACACCTGCAAATTGATCTATGGGCGCCCTGAGGTGTTAAAAGGTGAGCTTGTATAGCAGGGGTCACCAACTCTGGTCCTTGATGACCCCTATCCAGCATGTTTGAGATGTTTCCCTCCTCTAACACACCTGATTCAAATGATTAGGATCGTTGTCAGGCTTCTGAAATATCTTCAGCAAGTCCTGTGGAGCTGTGAGCAAGATCGCTCAACGGAACTGAACTACACTACTTTGTGGGACTGGGTATCGATTATAATTTCCTCAATCGATTTGATTTCGATTCACAAGAGTTCAGTTCAATTCGATGTTGATTTTTTCTGATTTGATTCACTTCACTTTAATCCACAATTCTTACACATTGATTAATTATGGAACATCAATTTTTCTTAAATATCAATGACATTGTCATGGTTTGGGTTGTTCTTGTTCTTGCCATGTGTGATAAATCAGGTGCAAATTTGCTCCAAGCTGTCAGTTTTGTGGGCGTGTTTGCGCCGGTATATGATTAGAGCAATATCCTTAGTGAATAGGTGGGTAACTGGGCGCAGACTGCGGGTGCAGTTGTGGTGCAATATTTTGCGCTATTACTGGACGCAGCACATTCTTAGTGAATATACCCTTAAGTGTTTTTGGTTCCAGTGTATGGCATCTTAAACGCACCTATCCCCACTGTTTTAAGATCATCACCTGCTGAGCTGTTTCTGTGGCAACAATTGTGAAAATACCACACAGGCGCTCATTGCCACATCACCCACAACTCCCTTCTCAATCACATATCGCTTTGTCATCCCTTTTCCATTTCTAAGAGCAGCGTAGATAGACTGCATCAGCACGATGCTTTCAAACTCACCTGTAAATGAGGAAACTGGAGATTCCAAAAATGATGAGCGCCAAGCCAGATCCCACAGCTACGATTCCCAGAACTGGCAGCTGACCTGGAAACAGGAGAAGGATTCCACACTCAGTTGTCTCTCATATGTTCAACAGATGTCCACATTCATATCTTTGAAAAGGGGGGAAAAAAAGGAACGCGATTAAAAACACAGCTGTCACACACAAGTACAGCTGCATAACTTAAGATTGTTACAATATAATTAAAAGACATTTCATTTCATGTAAAATATAAATGATAATCTCATAGTCTAAGAATTCAAAGACTCAGAATTCACACAAAAAAGCTCAAATTCACTATTTTCTTGGGGGGGAGGTGGGGGGGGGGGGGGGGGGGGGTTAAAACATGAATGTTGTGCATTTATATTTGGAGAATTGGACATAAAAGAGTTTCATTAATACAAAATTAGCCATTCCCGATTGCATCCTGATTAACCTTTCCATAATTCAGATTTTTCAGTCGATCATCGATCAGCAACCAATAAATTTGAAAAACCGATAACCGAACAGCAGATGGAGAAAAACATACGTATATTAAAAAAAAAAAAAAAATGTATATTTACTCTTCAGCCAACTGCCACCATTCGCGGCGGATCGGGACTGGCGCAGCCCACAAATAATTAGGGATCTGTCACGAAGTGGGGTGTTGGTGGCAGGACCCAAATGCAGGAGGCAACCAAGAAACAGGGCAAGGCAGGGATGCAGGTAAAAAAGGGGGTTTAATTAACAAAAACTATAAACAAGGTACTGTGGAAAAATTAACAAGATCAAAAAACAAACACAAGGCATGGCATGGCATGGAACACAGGGACAACAACAGGCACAACAGATACTATGACTCCACAAGAACCGAACGGAAAACAGGGGACTAAATACACACAGGCTAATGACAATGACTAGACACAGCTGGGCAAGACACAAGTGGCAGGGGAAGCTGATTGGTGGATACACTGGGAAGGGAAGAAACACTCAGGTGGACGTGGTTTGACATAACGGGACAAGGGAAGAAACAAGGAACACATGACAAACGACCAAAAGACAACAAAAACCCACCCCCACCAAACCAAAACATGACATAACCCCCCCCTCAAGGGACGGCTCCCAGACGTCCAACATAAAAAGTCCAAAAACAAGGGCGGGCGGAAGGGGGCACGGAGGAGGGCACACGGCCCACCCATCCGTCCCAGACAAAAAGCAGTTCAGGAGGGCGTCCTCGACGCCCGACAAGAGAGTCCCAGCGGGGCCAGTCAGGAGGGCGTCCTCGACGCCCGACAAGGAGCAGAGGTGGCGGCGGGGTGTTCGCCGCCAGATGAGGAGCAGGAGACGGCCGCTGGCCGGGCGCCGCCGGAACTGGTGCAGGCGATGGCGGCCGCTGGCCGAGCGCCGCCGGAACAGGTGCAGGCGATGGCGGCCGCTGGCCGGGCGCCGCCGGAACTGGTGCAGGCGGGTGGCGGCCGCAATCCATGCGCCGCCGGACGAGGAACAGGAGGTGGCGGCCGCAATCCATGCGCCGCCTGACGAGGAACAGGAGGTGGCGGCCGCAATCCATGCGCCGCCTGAAGAGGAACAGGAGGTAGCGGCCCCGGCGAAGCGGCCAGGGGCTGCGGCGGCAGCGGCCCAGGCGAAGCGGCCGGGGGCTGCGGCGGCAGCGGCACAGGCGAAGCGGCCGGGGGCTGCGGCGGCAGCGGCACAGGCGAAGCGGCCGGGGGCTGCGGCGGCAGCGGCACAGGCGAAGCGGCCGGGGGCTGCGGCGGCAGCGGCACAGGCGAAGCGGCCGGGGGCTGCGGCGGCAGCGGCACAGGCGAAGCGGGCGGGGGCTGCGGCGGCAGCGGCACAGGCGAAGCGGCCGGGGGCTGCGGCGGCAGCGGCACAGGCGAAGCGGCCGGGGGCTGCGGCGGCAGCGGCACAGGCGAAGCGGCCGGGGGCTGCGGCGGCAGCGGCACAGGCGAAGCGGCCGGGGGCTGCGGCGGCAGCGGCACAGGCGAAGCGGCCGGGGGCTGCGGCGGCAGCGGCCCAGGCGAAGCGGCCGGGGGCTGCGGCGGCAGCGGCCCAGGCGAAGCGGCCAGGGGCTGCGGCGGCAGCGGCCCAGGCGAAGCGGCCAGGGGCTGCGGCGGCAGCAGACAAGGTTCCGGAGCGAGAGGCTCCAGCAGACGAGGTTCAGGAGCGAGAGGCTCCAGCAGACAAGGTTCAGGAGCGAGAGGCTCCAGCAGACAAGGTTCAGGAGCGAGAGGCTCCAGCAGACAAGGTTCAGGAACGAGAGGCTCCAGCAGACGAGGTTCAGGAGCGAGAGGCTCCAGCAGACGAGGTTCAGGAGCGAGAGGCTCCAGCAGACGAGGTTCAGGAGCGAGAGGCTGCAGCAGACGAGGTTCAGGAGCGAGAGGCTCCAGCAGACGAGGTTCAGGGACTTGAGGCCGGTCTGACCCGTCACTCCCGACGCCACGGAGCAAAGCCAGTACCTCCTTTAGCCCGGCAATGGCTCGGTCGCAGGCTTCAAGCCCCTCCTTCTGCCCGGCAATGGCTCGGTCGCTGGCCTCAAGCCCCTTCTTCGCCCAGGGCTCCCATTCCGCCATTGCCCCCGCTGGGTCCAGTTCTGTTGGAGTCATTCTGTCACGAAGTGGGGTGTTGGTGGCAGGACCCAAATGCAGGAGGCAACCAAGAAACAGGGCAAGGCAGGGATGCAGGTAAAAAAGGGGGTTTAATTAACAAAAACTATAAACAAGGTACTGTGGAAAAATTAACAAGATCAAAAAACAAACACAAGGCATGGCATGGCATGGAACACAGGGACAACAACAGGCACAACAGATACTATGACTCCACAAGAACCGAACGGAAAACAGGGGACTAAATACACACAGGCTAATGACAATGACTAGACACAGCTGGGCAAGACACAAGTGGCAGGGGAAGCTGATTGGTGGATACACTGGGAAGGGAAGAAACACTCAGGTGGACGTGGTTTGACATAACGGGACAAGGGAAGAAACAAGGAACACATGACAAACGACCAAAAGACAACAAAAACCCACCCCCACCAAACCAAAACATGACAGGATGTAACAATATCCAAACATCACAATACGATATTATCACGATATAAAGGTCACAATACGATAATTATCACGATATTGTGGGGAAGTTGGGGATACCAATAAAAGTCACAATATTGTAAAAAAAAAATACGAGCTCATACTAAAAAAAAGCCCACAAAATTGTGCTTTTATAAATTACAGCAATGCATATAAACCACCTACAATCTCTAATAAGACTTAATATTGAGGCACTTACTTGCTAATGCACCCACATATTAAGTTCCTCCACATCTTGACTCGGCTCACAAGCATATTACGTTCCCTTCACCTGACCATTGGCATAGATGTTAAACATAGAAGGCCAAAACATCCCCAATGAAAATTAAATTGCGCTAATAAACCAGCCACCAGAGGGTGCTAGAACTGCACAAATGGAAATCCACCTGACTTTTGAAACTGATGTGTTCCTTTTAAATATTGTGAACGTGACGACAATGATATTGTGGCAGTTTTAATATCACGATATCACGATATTGCCCGTATCGTTGCATCCCTACAAATAATAAAAACCCATGTGTAACTGAAGGCAATTGAAATGCATGTTAAAAAAATAATAATTAAAAAAAAAAAAGGTGGCAATCAAAGACCTCATTGATCATCAGGCAAATGAAGACATTACAGCCGATCACTGATTTTGAATGAAATGCAAAATACCGTCTGATCCCGATCTAAAAAGCCGACTTTTTGCAATGAAGCGGTTGCAAGTGTGTTTCTCCTCAAAAATGGCTTATTACAGCATCAGGGCCCTGTAATTGAACAGCAGTTGGTCTTCAAAAGTGCTTACCTAGGAACTGAACTGAACTGGTATAAGTGGTATACTAGTCCAGGTAGGATTCAAAGAATTTATTTAATTATTCTTTTTTGTAAACTTGTTAGTTGTTATATTTGTTAAAAAAAAAAAAAAAAAAAAAAAAAAGGCGGGAATGTGTTTTCCCCCCTGCCATCAGGAAGAAGGTTGGCATTTTTTGAAAAGGCCAAGTCTGATAAATACCTGAGGTATTTTGTACCATCATGTGCTAAGGATTTAAATCAGATATGAGATTGCACTCCATATATCACGTTGACAATTATGTGTAAACATGTTTTTGTTTTGTTTGTCCTCTGTTTGATTGTGTTGCACAGTTGCAATCCAAATTGCACCCTTGGGACAATAAAGACCTTCTTGTTGTTTGACACTAAAACTGCTGCATACAATTGAAGCATACAAAC
This sequence comes from Festucalex cinctus, assembly GCF_051991245.1. Taxonomy (NCBI): domain Eukaryota; kingdom Metazoa; phylum Chordata; class Actinopteri; order Syngnathiformes; family Syngnathidae; genus Festucalex; species Festucalex cinctus. The sequence continues at coordinate 10,345,633 of NC_135425.1, read as the reverse complement.
GATATGGTTGCACCATTTAATATACTGTGGGGATTGCGCAAAATGTTGCAAAACTGATTATGACATATTAGAATGTCATCAAGGGACTTCATATTATTGTTTTAATTCGTAAAATTTGTTCCTCCCGTCTAACGTGATTATGAAAAAATGGCTCGTGTCATACCGTCATTGCAGGATGGGTCATCTGTGGAAAACACACAGGGTGGGTTATCCAGCGGTGGGCCCCCACTGGGCCAGTGGATCTTGTCTGTCTGGGACCAAATAATCTCTTTCATGGTTCCATTGTAGTACGCAACCAGCTGCACAAACATAAGGAAAGAATCATTTTTATTCCATTGTATTATTTTAACAGATGGCGAGGAACCAAAATAACCACTATGTTCATAACAAGATTTAAAAAAATGTTAATTCGATCATTTTCCACACCACTTTTCCTGTTACGGGTCACAGGAAACCTGGAGCTGAGCCCTGTTGATGTCAGAGGCGAAGGATTGACACATACGGACACCCATTCACACTCGCATTCACGGTAACGGCCAATTGGAGGTTTTCAGGGAACTTAATATGCGTATTTTTGGACTGTGAGAGGAACTGGATTACCCCAAAGCTGTACTTACTGTAGTACTTACTGAAATTACTGTTGGGTGATCTCAGTGTAACTAACAATAATGACCGAGAGACAGTTTACTGATCAACACACATTTTACATAGCTAATATTGTAATTTTGTTGAAGAAGTCAGGGATAGAAGCACCATAGACTGCCACGTGATAGGAATGGACGATACACGTCACCACACTTAATTATTATTCATGAGTCTAGCGAGGAGTGTCAAACTCAGCGGGCTAGTCATGCTACACGAATGTCTACTAGCGAGATGCCTCCTGTGCTAAATCTGCTAATTCGGTCCGAGAATGATATCCCTGGTGCCAAATTCACTGGTATAGATGTCGAAGAACACACTAATGTTCAATTTAAGAGACGGCTTGCGTGTAGAGGGCTGAAAAAATGAGGAAAAGGGCCGACCTGATCCACAGGTAAAGGTTTTTTTTTCTCCCCCTCAAAACTAGTGATGTGTCGGTCACGAACTAATCGAGTCTTTTGAACGGCTCTTCAACATGAACGATGGGAACCGAGTCTTTATCGAGAGCCGTTCTACTCACGACCTAGTAGAAGTGAGTGGCTAAAAGGTAGATTTGATAGATGTGACAGCTAGACAGTCACAATATCGCTGGTGCATTTTACACATGCACGTGCTGGTCCATGTATGTAAAGTATTGTACACTACACATTTATATTTTCTTATGTTCTAAGAGAACAAAACTTAATTGAATGTTATTTTTTACAGTATTCCGTATGTAATTTTTTTGCCATTTTCAAAAAAAATGCTAAAAAATGCTTAAAAAAAAAAAAGAGCCAGTCTTTTGAACGGTTCTTTTACGTGAACGGCTCCCGAATGAATGGCTCCCCTGAAAGAGCCAAAACTCCCATCACTACTCAAAACACCGTCCTACGCAACTGACATTCTCCAGTTTCAACAAGCTGTCCTTCCTTTACCACCATATGCCCTGTCTGTCATATCTGGTTGTCTTACGCCTTTTATAGTTGTTGAGCATACATTTTTATTGCTTATTTGTGTATGTGTGTAGCGTGTGTGTGCGTGTCTCTTGGGCACAACCAACAACGCTTGCTATACCTCAATTCTTTCAATTATTATATCCTTCCCACCCGTTTCCTTAATTCAGAAAAGACCCTACGGATAAATTTTCATACGTCACATCTGCACGAAAGGCAAAAAAAAAAAAAAAAAGGCGGTAAGCAAGACAGGTCCGTACAACAGTGGCAACGCCATTTTAGCATTTTCCTCGTCTTTCATTATTGTCGTCCGGTATTGTCGTAGTGCCAAACGCGAAACAAAAAAACAAACAAAAAAAAACCCATCAAAATAAAGACAATCGCTTACCTCTTCGGGATGGTGGTGGCCAGCAAGGGCAAGATTGTCATCTAGAAGCATGCATGCATGTCCCCCAACAAAATATTTAATCCATATTAAGGTGAAAGGCTTCACTTTGCTACTCTTTTGCGCGTCTACACAAGTTGATTCACATTTATGATTATGAATTTTTGGCTTCGGGAAACAAGTAAAGAATAAATCCTTCATATGTGGACGGTTGTAGTGTCTGGAGTGGTTTCTGCAAGTTCCATAACAGCTGTGTTTACTCTGCATGTTGTTTTTTAGAGATAAATGAGAACAAAACAAGCACTATTTGCATGGCTCGTCAATGAGCGAGCTTCTTTCTGACCCACTTCCGCCTTGAGTTTCTGAAGTCACGTGGCTTTGCGGCCTAAAAATAGCATTCGTGCGGTTCCCCATTGAAAATGACAAAATTGACAGTTGATCTTTCACAAACAAACCGTTCTCCTGGGAGGCCTTTCAGCAAGATTTTGTGTCTGCGGAAATGTTTGTTCCTTCAAGAAGAGGTCTAAAGTCACTGATACTGCACCTGAGAAGGACCTAAGATTTACTGATTGCACCTCCGACAAATAAAAAACACAACACAGTCCCCCCATGGCTGCAGTGGGAGCTCCCTACTTTTAAAAACTGAATAGAATATTAATGAGCAAGTTTCCACCCAGCAACTTGTTGACCGACAGAAGCATCACTGCAAAGCCAAGAATAATATCATACTTGGTGGTGGGGTGTGCCTCTAACTTGTAGAATAAATAATCGGGTTTTTCCACACAACTCAGGCTGGTCTGTCCTAACCGACACTTGTTGCATCAACTGATGAAACCTTCTTGGATGAGAGGCGAAATGTCTTCTAAGACAAACAGTTGCAATCGATTCAATGACCTGGGGTTAAAAAAAAAAAAAGAAGAAAAAAACTGGGAAGGAGATGTTGCAGCAACCACAGACGCCAGAACTAAAAACATCAGCAGTTAGCAATGCATGTGGAGAAATAGAAGTATTGTGTGGCCAATGGTTTTGTTGTTATTAAATCACATTAACATTTTTAGCAATATGTTGTGGCATCTACAGTATGCTAGTCTTACTGTTTTGTTTGTTGTTTTTTGTTTTGTTTTTTATTTTTGCCATTTTAGATGGTAGGAAATTGTACTAAACTATCAGAATACTTTTGGCCAATGGATTTTTTTTTAGTTGTATTTTTTTAATGTATTTTTTAGTAAGTAAACAAAGTAAATTAAACATGTAACAAGTACCAGTAATTCAAAAAGTGATGCTTGAAATTCTAGTTTAATGTATTAGAGTGTTGTGAATAAATTGCAAAATGCAGCCTACCTACTAATGGATCATATTTCATGTGTTTGAAACATAATTGTGTCAAATATTACAATTAAATTAACCGGGGAAGGGCAAGTACCAATACCAGGTATTTGTATCGGACCGATAACGAGAGTTATGTCAATGTATCGGTACTATTTGCTACCCTCTTGTAGTCTTTTTATGACCAGGAACTAGAAATTAGAAATCAGAAGAATAAAGAATTAAAAAAAAAAAAAAAAAAAAAGGGTGATGATAATGACATGTTGACTCGGAAAGGCTGTCGAATGGATAATATGAAAGGAAATCAGAAGAATAGAAATTTGCTATTAATTTCATGCAATTTGAAGGGGAAAATGCTGAATTGAGGTGTATATATCTTCCTTTAATATTATTTGTTGTTGTTTTTTGGGGAAAATGTTACGTTACAAAAGTACTAGTGGTATCGGTACTTGGTATCGGTGACTAGTGACTACATACTAGTATCAGACAGGAAAAAAGTAGCATCAAACACCACTAAAATGAACATTCAATGTGACTATTTGAGATTATTATTATAGAATATGCAGCAATTGATTTCCGTCATTGTGATAATCAATCTAGTGGTCAACGTTCACTCAATTAACAGGATCTTGCATGCCTGGACAGTACACAGGACAGGTTGTGCCTAAAATAATACTGCACAAAGATGAACCAGTAGCGAGTAGGAGTGTGATTTTTCCTTTGATGGTAGAACATCTGTTTTCCTGCTGTGAAACATGACTCCTGAGTTTCATACATGCCAGAGGGTCTTTTTTTGTTTTGTTTTGCTTTCCCTTCTTGCTTGTAGAATGTTGCGTCTTCTCTACTTAAACCTTGAAGGCCATCACCCCTATGGAGGGTTATCCAAACAATGCACATGGCGATATGGGGGCAGGGCCTGCAAAAGGGTGAAATAACCTGCAGGCCTTCAGTTCCTTATCATTCCAGAGCTGCCTTTGCAGCTTCACGAAACTAATTGTATACCGCATAAATTGAACATGTGAAAGTTACAGAATTTTATGAACTCCAACTTAATGAACAGCACAAGACTTTTCTGTGGTTTATGGATTGTAAAATGGAGAGAATGGCTGCATAAGAACTTTAACGGCGTGGAGCAGTAGCTCTTAAAAGATTAAGAGTCAGCCACCGTAACTCAATATGAAAGCCAAAGATGTCGAATGAGGTCAAGATTTGGCGTTTGGCAGACTACTCAAGGGTTGTCGCAAAGCAACATTAAGCCCATTATTACCTAAAAATATCATTACAGGGTGTAGGATTCTTCCCAGACCAAAAATATGTGCCTATGCTGTGGTTATTTATTGTTGTATTATACGACACATACTCATCAGAATCCAGTATGCATTTGTATTTACCGGTGTCTGTACCAATGTGATCGGGCGGCCAGATTGTATCGGCGTCGCCTGCGGATGATGTCACGCTACAGGATTGTCTGGAAATTGTCCATTTACTATTCTTCAATAAAGTTGTATTAAAAAAAATAAATAAACGGTTGACGTCAAAATGTTGGGAAGAAAATATTAAAGATGTCATTTAAATAACAAAATTTATGGACTAAAATTGTAAAAACGTAAATAAACCTAAAAATATAAACCATGATTCTTAAAGAGTGGGGAAAAAAAAATAGACAGTGACGGCAGTACAGCAGCGCTAATCAAGTTAGCTTCGGTTTGGTTTCTTTTTTTAGCTGTTCACAAATCAATCACAATAACAAAAAACAAACAGTCTTAATGATAATAGGAACACGTTTAACAGTCTAAAATGACAATATTTGTCACATCTGAGGCAGTTATCTTGTGTATTTATCATTTATTCATTCTATTTTATTATTTATTCAGTATATTTTGCGTTTATATTTTTAGGTTATTTACGTTTTTAGAATTTCAGTCTGTACATTTTGTTATTTAATGACATCTTTAATATTTTCTTTCCAATGTTTGACGTCAACTGGGTAATTTCCAGCCAATCTTGTAGCGAGACGTGTTCGTTAGGCGAACCCGATCCCAATTTATGATTGCACTCATGACAAAGCATTGCACGATCGTGTTTACATAAAATCTAAGAGAATCTGTTTTGGTGGTTAGCTAACACAACAATTGCGTTTTAGATGGCCAAACACAAACGTAAAAAAAAAAAGTGTCCTAGTGGCACTTTTTAAAATTATTGCTCCCATGTAACCTTTGCATCTCTTATTAAATATCCTGTCCATGAGCGCAAAGTAGCCGTAAAATGGACCGGCCGAACTGGACTTCACCTTCACATCCCAATGGCCATCACTCCCCTGGATGGAGGCTTTAAGCTCTCAGAAGATCTGACTGTTAAAACGGTCAACTTGAACAAAAGGAGAAACCTCTTAAAACCTCTATGAGAATTATGAAACCAGACTAACTACCTGGGTCAATCAGTCATAGAAGTGCACCAATTAGAGTCAAGGATAAATGAGAACAAGAGCCTCAAAGGAGGTGGATGAAATTCTGACTGAAGTCATACAGTATGCTAACCCACTTCTTTTGCACTCAAAGAAAGAAAATGGGGGGAACGACAACACACAAATACTTTCCTCTGACGGTGGTGGAATTTTGAGGTTTTAAGCATGTAATCATTAGAGAAGTCAGGACCCTTCTATTTGTCAACATACTAATAGCCAAAGGATGTGGCTTTAACTTACACAAAACCGTTTATTCTCTCCTTCCATTCTAATTCTGAACACTGTAGAAGATCAGAGCCAACTCAAAAGCACAAACTTATTTGTTATGTGTTGTGCATATTATGCCATTGATTCAAAATCAAAATTCCTACATTTAAGGTTTCAAATCTTTAAACACCACATAGAACACTCATTTTGAAAATGCATAATTTTAACCCAGAAAATGAATGTAGCACATTTAAAGCCATTCAAAATATGCAATCATTATCATCACCACACAGTATCTATGATTTTCTGACTTCCTCTTGAATAGGCTCCAGCTTACTCACAACATTAATGAGGATAAGTGGTGTAGAAAATGGATGGATGAATGTACAAGTATAATATACACTGTTTAAATTTAACTAACATTTTCTTTGTTTTCACTGAGAATGTGAGGTGTGTACACAGTAAATTATGTTGAGTAAATTTTACTCGAAAGTGAGTCTATTTGGTCCCACTCTAAATCGAGTAAAATTTACACTTGGAAGAGAGTAAAATATTCAGAGTAAATTCTACTTTAAGTATTTTTAGTGTGTATAAGAGAATTTGCCTATCACATGAAAAAAAACTATTAAAGATTTTTCACTCAGAAATAAGTCAATTTTGCAATGAGGGATTTTGACGAAATTGCACTAGTTTATTAACTCATTCACACCCAGCCATTTTCACAGAAGAAATCCCCTTCACCCCGGGCTGTTTTACTGGATTTTCACTGATTATGCAAGGCCCAATGAATATTGTGTTCTATTGCTATAAAAACACGGAATCTACCAAAAGAAAGATTAAAGTCTCTTCTTTCATCGGGAAAAAAAATATTTATATTTATATTTAAGTTTAATCAATTTTCACCAATTTATTTAGAATTGTGAGTAATTCAGCTTTTTTTCAACATGGCCCTGGTTGATCTCTTATACTCTGCTGCCACCTGCTGGCTCTTTGTGTAATAACTACCATTTCTTCAACTGTTCTTTGCAGTTGAGAGGCTGCATCAAAAGCCTTCTGTATGCTCTAGCGTGAAAAAAAAAAAACAAACAAAAAAAACGTATAAATACGTCTTTGGGACACTTAAAACATTTAAAATGGAACGTGTTTATACATTTTTGGGAGCAAATGAGTTTAAAAAAAAAAAAGTTACACAAGGCTTGAGGAATGAACTCACAACCTTCAGCTTGGGAGACTGCCACTCTACCACCTGAGTTATGCCACTCAGTTTGCTTTTATCCAAGAGGTGGAGTTACAAAGATTCCAGCTGACATTCGCTATACTAAGACACAACAGGAGCTGCGTGGCTTAGGGAAAAGATTGGCTGTCTCCCAACCTGAAGTTTAAATGACTTTTTTTTTTTCTTTTTTTTTTTTAACTCTCTACAAAGTGTAAATTATATTCGATTTCGAGTGGGACTGAAGAGACTCCGTTTAAAGTAAAATTGACTTTACATAATTTACTGTGTAGTGTCTGTATACTGTAGTTATTTGGCCTATAAAAAGAAAGTGTCACAATAAGCTGTATGAAAAAGCATGTATAATAGAATAAAAAAAAAAAAAAAAAAAGAAGAAGTAGGAGTTTGGTCGGTGTTCTGTATCTCAAAGACGGTACAAGCTCATTAAACTATATCCGTCACACAAACAAAATACAGACAACAGAGAGGCTTCTAAGTTTGTTTGTTTGTTTGTTTTAACTGCATTAAATCTACTCAGAACCATACTCACAACTGGTCGTAATGCAAGTACATTCACCGAGTTAAAAGTGAGAGAAGGGAAGATAGAACTGAATTTTTGGCAAGCTTTCATAATTCAGGAATGTTGGTTTTCATTTTCAATCTGGCTGTCCTGAACATGCCGCATAGTGTGACCTGCGGTAACACAAAGGCAACAATAAATACTTACCCCATACTCTCCAGTGTCCTGGTTGGTCATGGCCCAAAGGTTGATGTCTATATCCCTGGCATTTTTGTGGTCCGTGGTAACAAGTCCTGTCACCCCTAGCAACAACATCCACATTAAAGATCTGGTCAGACAGTGCCATGTTTCATGCTTTATTAAAATCTCAGATACTTTTTAACTCGAGGCGTTTGAATCATAAAACCAAAGCAATGCCTCTTTGTTTGTGGTGTTCTTGCGTTTTGGGTTAGGGTTGGTGTTTTAGCATACTTCCAAGATGGTTCATTAGCATGCATGGGAAAGGTTCACATCCATTTCTTGGTATCACTGTGCAGATCTCAAGCCCACGGCTAATGAGGCATCATATTGGAACACAATGATTCACCATTTCCACGTGACAAATCTCCAACTCTCGGTCCATGTCAATTTGAAGATTCTTAGAAAAGAGCTCCTTTCTTACTAAGACGTCAGTAAAATCATTATGAACTGGAATGTGGCCTTCAAAGCATCAAAACGCCCGTTTCTGTAAAAAGCAGGCAGCATAAAACGTCCAAAAGTTTATACATCATCTACAAAATAAAATGATCCTTGTTGCAAAGTGATCTGAATGCACATATCGTAGCCAATAGAGTAAACAAGCAGCTGTGTAGGCAGCCACATCAAACAATAAATGCACTATTTAAATGGAGACCTGAGTCATAACACTTTATTAACACTACCATTGTTTTGTTTAGAGGGCATATCATAATCTCATTTGGCTGTAGTGTGTGCCAGTAATATAAAACTGACTGAGCCAACATTCATTTGGCCTCGCTTAATGGTTATTGGAGTGTCATGTGAGTGGCTACAACAGTTTCATGGCCAAATAAGTTTTCAAGTGGCGTGTAAGTCATTTGTGTGGGGGGGGAGGCTAGGTTTACAAAGGGATCAATATTGCAATTTGAACTTAATTAAACCACTTAAAAACCTAGATTAAAAATCATTGTTAAAAAAAATAGCATTGAAAGGGGACGTCAATCTTCAACATTTCTTGACAATAATAAGTTATATGTGACCTCACTTGTCCAAACATGACATTTTGATTAATATTACATTTGTAGAATATGAGTTATGCAGCAAAATCCAGCCGTTTTTATCCATCTTAGTGGGCAGCCATTTTGCCACTTGCTGTCAACTGAAGATGACATCACAGTTGCTCAGGGATCAGTCAACGACCAATCACAGCTCACCTGTTTTCTGAAGCTGAGCTGTGATTGGTTGTTACCTGAGACCCGAGCGACTGTGATGTCATTTTCATTCGACAGGAAGTGACAAAATGGCCGACTTCTGATATTGATAAAAACTGCTGGATTTTTCTGCTTAACTCATATTGAACTAACAAAATATTAACCAGAATACCATATTTAGACTCGTGGGGCTGCAGAGAACATGTCAAGAAAAAAAATTGGGTTGACTTAAAGTTACTCTATGTAGGATTTCCCAAAAAAATATCTTAACAATAGCCTTTTTATTTGACCATTTATGACTGAAACATATTCTAATTAGTAGATCAACATCTTCGCTGTTCACAATGGGTACTCCTACAAGCCTCTGGTCAATATTATTGAGGAAGCGTCCGGTCCGAATCCTTCGAATTTCCCGCCCTCTGTCTGCGGGATGTGACGTTATTCGCGTCATCGTCAGTTGTTTCCTGTCGCGTGAAGACGGAACTAGTACAGATTTTCGCTGCCCCAGACACCCGCTGTTACTCCGCGGAAGGCTGCTCAAAATAAATAAATAAATGAAAACAATGTCAAGTGCCAAGAAATTTTTTTTTTTAACTTGATAGTGACCGACGTCGGGCAAGACCGAGAGTGAACATTGGTTTGACATTTCAGCGGTGGAGAGAGTTGAGATCGGACTTGGATTAGAAAAGTGATTCACAGCTGGCTTTCTTTCTACTCCAAAAGGTAAGAAGCGAGTATCTTGACATTTCGAAGAAAATGTGTTGTTTTCAAATAGCAGTAACCTCAAGATCGATCACTTCTCGGTCGTAACTATTGGGGTGAAAGTGAGGTGGACGGCAACATTTAGCGTGAAAGGGGCGGCAAAGTTGAATGAAATAGAACAGAATGACTTTATGAAGAACAGACGTTCCATTCCGCGGTATTTAAATCAGGCTAAATGTTGCCTTATTTTCCTCCGTGAAAACAGCCTATTGTAGCTACATTATGCTAACGGAATGTGAACGGTACTACTGAATGGCGATAACATTCACGGCCATATCACACTAAGTAGTGAATGTGTCTATATGTTTTTCACAATCGCCAATTTCCATAAATGACAGCCCACCTTTCGGCTAACGCACAATGACACTAGCCTGGGGGCGACATACACTAATAATGACTAGAATCAGGTTGACGTCCGTCGAGCGGGGTGACTACAATATGTAACTGCATATTAACATCGGAATGAGGTCCAATTAATTGACGTAATTTGCACATCGTTTTGGAGTACAGCACAGGACTGGACTTCGACCGACTAAAGCAATATGATCTGCACGTGCCGTGGACATCAATTGTTTAGTGGGGATCGAGAGTCTCATTCCGTGAAGTGGCCAGCTTTGTATAACATTATAAAACTTCTTACCTCTGAAAACAAGTCTTCAGTAATGAGGTCGTGCACGTACGAGTGCGTGCAGCGTGTACGAGCGTGCAGTTTGTTTTCGGCCACAGGTGGCAGTAGAGATTTGAAATTTGAAATCTTACATATAGCTGCTTTAACGTAAAAAAAAAAAAAAAAGTCATTCAGAATAACACTGTTTTTAGTAGTTATTGTATTTTGTTTACTATTTAGTACATTTATTCTATCTAAAAATGTGACGTTATATACGTAGGATGATAATGATTATAATTGATTCAGAGAGATTGTCCCACGCTGTTGTCATATTCATAAATGAAATCCAATCCCCCACACATGTCCACGGAGCGTTGAATCTGTCTGCCTGAGCCGCGATCAAATGTATTAAGATCATGTTACACCACCTTCGCTACAGCTTAGGCCTGCTTTTACCAAGTCTAAAATCTAGTCTACTTTCAGTGAAAATATTGTCCATGACCCGGTAGACGGAGAAGCTCGGTGCGCCGGAACACCCACGGAGGCGTAACGCATCAACAAATTGACAAGCATGCTAAACTAGACACTGAGGCCATTAAGCTTTTTTATTTTGACATTGACAACAATGTCACAGAATGGCTATTAAGTCATTCAAACGCAAAAACATATAAGTATGTTTTTTAATACTTTGTCCTGTGTTTTTTTTATGCTAGAGCATACAGAAGGCTTTGTTACAGCTTCTGACATGAAGAGGTCACTTGAAGCAATGGTAGTTATTACAAAAAACGGCCAGCAGTTGGCAGCAGAGCATAAGAGATCAGCCTGTGCCACAACAGGTTTGTGAATAATGATGAAACTTAACTATATTCTAATGCTAATTGCTGCAAAAGTGGAAACATATACAAATATTCTTTTTTTTCCTGATGAAAGGAGAGACTCTAATCTTTCATTTGGTAGGTTCCATGTTTTTATAGCAACAGAACAGAATATTATGTGGACCTTGCAAAATCAGTCAAAATCCGGTAAAACAACAGCGAGTGAAAATGGCTGGGAGTGAATGAGTTAAGCATTGATTGATATTGTGGAAGGAATTACAAAAAATACATGATAGAGACATCTATGTATGTCAGTGAAAAAGTAAAAACGATGCTAAAAAATAGCACCACAATAAAAAAAATAAATAAAAATAAGAAAAATAAATAGTCATCAATTAACACAGTTGCAGGGTTATTGCTGAAAAGTAGGATGGTTTGTTACAAAACACGCAGTAAACAGTATTTTCTCACCCCAGATTTGACGGTTTTGTGTTCTCATTGTGATGTTGATGCCGTCGTTTTGAGCTCCACCATCAGCCAGCGTTTCTTCCAAGGCCTTCGCATACAGCACAAAGCCATCATAAAAGCTGCCGGCGATGTAGTCCATCTGCAAGATGACAGTGGTTTTGTTGAAGTCATAAAACCGCCATTACGATCATGTCACTTAACATGAACTCCAAAATGATGTGCATACAATTTAACATACCAGTGATGGTTCCAAATGCACACCAAAATCCTGTTGTGCTCTTGCATGGAGTCGTCTCTGAAAGTCTTTGAACTCCGGATTATCAGGAGGTCGGTATGTTATAATGAAAACGGACTAAAAGGAGACACAGAATAATACAGTAGAATAGCTGTGCACAAGAGTATTGGTCTAATCATCTTATGCAAATACATTTTCAAAAACAGAATTATTTTTACACGGGCTTAGAATAAGCAGAATAACATCTTCAATGCCAATTGCCATGGCAACCCTCGATCGCCTTTGCCTACTTATCTACTTCAGTGGTCTATAAAAAAAAGTTTCAACCAGTCCAGACATCGTGTTGCTTAATCACTTGTGCTAACTTTACAGGTATTTAATTTCAATTCATTAGATTATGTTGGCAAAATGACTTCTGTTAGTTTGAATTAAGTGTTTCTAACCTTTGTCAATTCTTATTAATGCATATTTACTGCAGAGTCTTAATTGAAAAGTACATTTAAAGCTTAATAACAAAATGCCCCACAACTATATTGAGATTTACCTGCTGTCAAATGAAATCATGAAATATTAATATTGATGTTCTACCACACTTGTTTAAAAAAAAAATACAGGCAGATATAGATCACATCAGCTTTCAATTTGTGATATGCTGGGCTTGGACTTGGAAATTAATTCAACTCAGATATGCTGGAGGACACCGATTGCAACACGTCATTCAGTAACTCACATAGCTCAAGTATGAAAAGAAATGACTATAGATGATTGTCCATATGCGTTTTTGGGTTCAGCGTACCTTAAAGACCTTGATGGGATTGTCCCAGTCAAGGTCAGAGCTCTGCCATGGTTTGCGCTCTGCCAAGCTCTCTGCAAAAACATCCAGATAAAAAATGGCGTAGTTTTCTGGGTCCGGGATCTCAGAGTGGAAGAGTTTCATGATGTTCAGGAATGTGTTCAGGGGGCCACAAATGTACACAACTGCAGGGGGGGAAACAACATAATACGTTATTTACATCGAAGCATACTTTTCTTGCCATTTTTTTGTGGATTTAATATAACAATATATAATTTACTACCCCACTTCCATATGGTATATGTATGTCATGTGCGTGTTTGCTGAGTTTTTGTTTTTGTTTTTTGTACCCCTTTTAAATCAAATCCATACTACGTTCCTCCCTTACAGGAATAGTCATAGTCTGTCTGGGGCTGTTTTCTCACCTCCCCATTCCGTATGTTTTTTTTTTCCATCTGAGAAATTGGGGTGCTGCTTGGCGAGTGGCCAGGCTTCCTGTTCTGTCTCCCTCTGTTGCTCATTGATTTTTATGTCTCTTGGACGGGTTGTAACGGTGAATTCCATTGCTATGCTCTTGTGACATGTGCAATGACAATAAATTTGATTCCAAATAAATTTCATTCCAACTTGGAGAGGAGTCAGGAGTGGTAAGTTGAGGAATGTTTCAACAACCAGACAACTGGATGTGAATTCAACTTTGTGCCGAGATTTGAGCCCTGCGATTGGCTGGCAACCAGTTCAGGGTGTACCCCGACCACTGCCCAAAGCCAGCTGAGATAGGCTCCAGCACCCCCCGCGCCCCTTGTGAGGAATAAGAGGTCAAGAAAATGAATGGATGGATGGATGGATGGATGGATGGATGGATGGATGGATGGATGGATGGATGGATGGATGGATGCCGAGATTTGAAAAAAAAAACTGTTCAGAGCCATAGCTCGCTTTTTTCTTGTCTGGAACATCATCGAAGCCAAAAGGTAAGCAAAGCTGCAGTGAGTTAGTTAAATACATTAGCTTTCATCAAGTGGTACATTGCGATTGATCTGAAGTGCTCGACATGGTGGGGCTTGGGGAATTTGTGTTGTTTATGTGTCAGCTGCATGCACCACATGCAAGGAGCTGTTCACTAATTGACAAGTGTATTAAGTGAAGTGTACGATAATTTACTCGCCCATCCACCCAACCCTAAACTCTGGGCTTTTCTTCAAGTACAAGCCACTTATTCAACACCCATGCTCCATCCATGGTCGTCATGGTAACGAAAGTCGTACTTACAATTGGTTCTGTGCAGGCGAGGTGAGCATTTGCTCATTTACGCCTAGTCAGTTCTGGAGGCTTAAATAAAGGGGGGCGGGGGCTATAGTGCTCTGCAATTCCTAATCCTTTGCATGTTGATGAAGTAAGAAAGAAAGTCCATTTTATTTATACAGTATAGCACTTTTGACAGACAGTACTCACAAAGCGCTTCAGATTTGAAACGCGGTCATGCATACTAAACACCAATCAATCTCATTAAAATAAATTAAAGATTTATTTTTATTTTTTTAACTATCTAGTCTTACTGGTATGGATGCCAAAACAAATGTCCATTCTAACGCAAACAAAAGTACATCCCACAATTTGGGGCCTAGACCAGGCTCTATTATCTTTAGTTTTTAATCTTGGGTGAGGGAAAATTTAAGAAGACTGCAAAATCCACCAAAGGAGCCTGATCATTGAGTCCTCTGTGTGCGCCTTTAAAAAAAATTGTATTGAACCCTTAAAAAAAATAAAAAATAAAAAATAAAAATACTGAATCCTAAAATTAACAGGGGCCCTTGTAAGGGACGACAGAAGAGGAGTGATGTATTCTGAACTAATCGTAGATAGACTAATGAAGATTTGTTAAGGTCATCTTTCTTTTACTGAAACGTGCAATTCGTGTTGCTTACGGGTGCGGATAAAGAGACCACACTAATCCATTATTTATACAACTAAAAACTTTAAAATTTAATGAATTGATGGAATGTAACCGTCTTAAAATAATGTTTAAAGCCCATCATGAAAGTTTACCAGTTAATTAATATACAAATTAAATTTAAAAAAAGGGAAAGTGAGTATAAATTAAGAGGAACAGATATTTTCTCCAAAACAAAATATAGAACAAAACAAAACAATGTATTTCAACTCAAGGTGTCAGTTTATGGAACAATCTGGATTGTAAAAGAAAATCATCTCAGTTTATCTGTATCTTTAAAAACTTGGCAAAAGCTTTAATTACTGGAAGAATATAAATACCACAAGGACATGTTGCTTAATTATTATATAAATTTGTTATCTTGAAAGCGTCGCTGCGACCGCTCGCTGTCATTTACTTTGTGCTGATTATTTTTTGTTGTTGTTGTTCATCAGGGACAGATAACATAACTTTTACTCCTTTCTGTCCCTTTTCATTTCTCTTTTTTTTAAGGAATGAAATAAAAAATTGAAGAAGAATGAAGACGAAGGTGGGACAATAGTAGAAATGCAATATTCAAGACATGGAGACAAAAAGCATGAGTGAAGACAAAGACTTTAGAATTATTTTTATCTTAAAAAGTAAGCAATAGGTTCCAGTTTAAATATTTTCATCAAAAAGCATGACGCAAGGTTTCTTACACTGGGGCACACAATATAAGTATGTCCTTGGAGCTAGCATCAAGTCATTAATTTATTTCAGTTAATCAGTCACACAGTATTATTTAAGATTTTTTTAATATTTATATATTTTTTTATTATTGTAATAGTTATCTACACAATCAGGGTCAAGAGAAAAGGTTATACAAGTGGTATGAGACACCTTCAAATTTGCTGATGACATGTCAACAGCAAGTATGTTGTGTGCAAAAACAATGAGCCCCAAGACTGACCCTTGAGGACCACCACAGAAAAAGGAAAAAGACTCTAAACTCACAACTACCACTAAAAAAAAAAAAGATCTACTTAATAAATGAGATAGGATATGAACCAGTTAAGGGTGGTCCCTGAGATTCCCGCCCATTCCCTCAGACTATCTGTGAGGATGTGATGATAAATAGAATCAAAATCTGCACTGAGATCAATCACCATGTTCTATAAATCTAATGTCACAGACCACCATTTTAAAATGTAAAAATTCTTGTGACTGAATGTCTCCTATAGTCAGTCAGCACTGCATATCAAGTTTCTTTTATTAGTTGAATTAATTGATTCGGTATTATGACATTGCGTTTTATTTGTGCATGGTACATTATTAATAGTTACGTAGCTACAAGGAGCCAAGGCAGTTACTGTTAGTCTTGTTTTGTTATTTTTAATATGCACAGCCAACTGCACTTGTACCCTTCTTACTGTACAGTAAACCCTGGCATTTAAAACGTTCCACGTCAATTTGACTGATGTGTTTTTTTCCACTTTTTTTTTCTTGCAATCCATGACGTTTGACCTTTGACACATAAGCTTCTGCCAAAGAAAAAGGTGATGTCAACATGGAAAAGGCTGTGCTTGCGATCTAATTGAAAAGCATATCCCGTATCTTCATTTAGAAGGTAAACAATCACAGGCGTAGTCAAAAATAAACCAACAACTCATTGTCTGCTCTTACAGGAATCAACCTTAAGGCCCGTCTGTCTCCAATGAACTTTCACCCTGCCACCTACACTTGCCTGCTTTTGCACCACAAAAATATATAACCACCGTTATTTTCATTCCAGACATATGCCGGAGTGGGGGCTCGCAGCTCAGAGGCCACTTAGCAGACATTTCCTCATTGGCTAGACTAATGTTGGACCCCGACTCGCATCTGTTCCATCATAGTTTAACCATGCCAAGCAGTTCTGCTGTCTCCTGGATTGCACCCAAAATAAATGCCCCAACAGTCAGGGGCAAAATGGCCTTGCATGTTGTGGCAGCCTAAAGTAGACACACACGTTCAACTTGTTTGGTCAAGTTGTTCCACTTCTCACTCTTCAAGATCATAATCACTTTTCTCCTTTCTTACTATTAAGAGAACAACACGCAATCTCAGAATTTATTTGATGTCATAAACATTCAATGAAATTGCTGAAATCGGCTGCCACTGAAATAGCCCTGGTGAAAAACACAAAACTCTGTTTAAACGTCGTGTATGACTTTGCGCAAAATGTTCTAATATAGTGCACGGATCATTTTCTTTGGCTTTATTATTATTTTTTGTTTAACCAGCCTCAACAAGAGGTGCAAGAGGGGACTAATACACAGAGCATCCACAAGAAATTAGCATGTTCACATTCAAAGCAGCAAGACTCCAGCGTCACCATACCAAGTAAATTCTGCTGCTTCATATAGGACCACTCACTTTCTGGCCAGATGTGTGACAAAAATGCCATTTTAAATATGAGCAAAATACGTGCATACAGTGTGTGCAGAAGATGTGCTCTTGATATATTTCGGATCCTCACCCACAGAAAAGTGATTGAAGCAAACAAACAAACAAAACATAACCACGTGCTTATTTTTTTCTGTTTTCCAGCACAAAAATGAGTAATTATCATTCAAGGACGGCACAAAACCTGCTCAACAGCAAACTAACATAAAGTGCGATAACTCATTTTGTGCATTTTTTGCACAACAATCAACTCCCTCAAAATTTAAATAATATTGAGGTACTATGTTTGTCCTAGATAACAATACAAATCTGCAAAAAAATATATATATCTAAATGTAGCGTGGTTAGTTTCACATTTTTTTCCCCATTTTTTTGTTTTTTTGTTTTAATGTTGTTACTGAGATAAGCATTAATTTGTGACAGTTATTGAACTTCAGCATGTCTTCACTGTTAATACGAATGTATAAAGAAATTAATGGATATAATGAGTAGTTTGGATTATTTATGCCCTTTATCTGCAAGGTTTGAAGGACAACAAACCCATAAACTATGCAAAACAAAGTATTTTTATGAAGCTGTTTATGTCTTCACCGTTAGGAGAGAAGTGTATTTCAGTGGGCCACCACCATTTGATCCATCAATTAGGGCCTAAAACTTTAAAAATCAACAATAACTTCTTTAAAGTAATAATAATAATAATAATAATAATAATAATAATAATAATAATAATAATAATAATACATAAATCAACAGTAACTTCTTGAAAAAAAAAAGAGAGAGAGAGAGAGAGAGAGAGAGAGAGTCTTTAAGAGTGGTTGTTTCTGCATAGGAGATAATTTCACACAAAATCAAGGTATGGGGGGAACTACAAATTTATTTATTTATTTATTTATTTAAGTAATTGTTCTTTCCAATATCGATCAAACTATTTTAAAATGGCCCATATATAATTACATAATATATACTGGGAATAATGTGTTTAGATGGACAAATTATACAGTACGAAATTTAGTATATGGAAATGGAAGGGCCCCGTTCATGTCCTGCAGCCGAGACTCAGCAGCTGAATACAGCGGTGGGAACAGAAATATATTTAATTTTCTGATTTCAAATCAGCTTTCAGCTGATAGCTGCTACCCAAATGGTGATTTCTCTGATATGTAGTTTTAATTAATTTTGTTTTAAATATTTTTTTTAGGTGCCTGGGTTTATTTTCCCTCATACACAAACCTCAGGCTTTTATTTATTTATTTGTTTATTTAACTCTTTGGATTAGAATAGAATAAAGAAGGACCATTTCTGTTCCAAAATGACTAAACCCCAGTGCACAAAGCAAGATCCATTAAGACACCATCGAGCCCTGACCATCAAACATAGTGGTAAAGAACTAGAACACAGATTGTCAGCCTGGCTCTCTCGTCTAACATCAGCGACCTCTGATGATTCACCAGTGAGACTTGGATGAGAGAAGTGGGGCTTTACACAAAAATGTCAAATCTTAACCAAGCACCAAGAAGTATTTTTTTTTAAATATGTTTGGTTCTAATAATGGAAAATAGTATGGTGCAGATTCCTCTGACCACAGTTAATGTACTTCCCACATATCCGTTTGCAAGGAATTACAAGTAAGAATTTGGGGATCTAAAGGTGGCGGACAGAAGCAACTGCACACAATCACTGTCAGCTGTAAAAGCTCAAATGACGCGAGTCATCACAATAGTTTTAGCGCTCTTCTCTCCAGTCTCAGCCTCTCGTCATCTAAGCCCAGTTGGCAGAGCCGATAGCCTCGAGGTTATCTGCTACGATTAAAAGTTGAATGCCGAGCAAGCCTTGACAAAACCATTAGCTTCCATGACCTCCGGCTCACTGCAGCAGCACCATAATTCATCAGAGAAGGGGTGGGCATTTTCGTTGCTTTAATTAGCATTGTAGACCATCTTTGCTGTTATTTGTATACCAATCAACATGTTTGAAAAGAATGCAGCATGAATGCTTCATCCTGCCATAAATATTAAATTTGATCCATTCATTGCTGGTCAATTCAGTGATCCGTGATTTGTAAATACAGTTGCAACAGAGCATTACATTAATGACAATTAATTAAAATCCAATTATGCACGATTAAACATGTGGAAAAGTTAACAGTTGTTGGTCCATGTAGGATTTCATTAACTCATTCACTCGCAGCCATTTTCACTGAACAACGCCCTTTGCTCCCGGCTCTTTTACTGGATTTTGACGGATTTTGCAAGGCCCACAGAATATTGTGCTCTACTGCTATAAAAACACGGAACCTACCAAAAGAAAGATTAGAGTCTCTTCTTTCATCAGGAAAAAAACCCAATTGTATTTCTATCTGTTTCCGTCTTGCAGCAATTAGTATTAGAATATAGCCATGTTTCATCATTATCACAAATCTGCTTAGAACTGTGAGGAAATCAAGCTCGTTTTAACATGGCCCTGGTTGATCTCTTATACTCTTCTGGCCGTTTTTTGTAATAACTACCATTGCTTCAACCGTTCTCGGCAGTGGAGAGGCTGCATCAAAGCCTTCTGTATGCTCTAGCATAAGAAAAAAAACAAAAACAAAAAAACATATCAATACCTCTTTGGGACACTTCAAACATTTAAAATAGAACGTATTTATATGTTTTTGGGAGCAAATGAGTTAAAGACAGATTTTTCAATGCAAAAGTGGAAACTGTAATACTAATGCAAAAAAAAAAACAGGGCCCTGGTTGATCTCTTATACTCTACTGCCACCTTCTGGCCGTTTTTGTAATAACTACCATTGCTTCAACCGTTCTCGGCAGTGGAGTGGCTGCATCAAAGCCTTCTGTATGCTCTAGAATTAAAAACAAAAAAAAAACACAAAAAAAAACATATCAATACGTTTTTGGGACACGTAAAACATTTAAAATAGAACGTATTTATACGTTTTTGGGAGCAAATGAGTTAAAGACAGATTTTTCAATTCAAAAGTAGAAACTGTAATACGAATGCAAAAAAACTACCTAATATTTCAGTTTAAATCATTAATGTAAATTTGTATTTTTCTGCACTGATGGCTCAATGGTAAGATTTTTAATTTAACATTTTTTTGTTGTTGTTGCAAAGCCCGAATTACATTCTTCACTCACTCACACACAGACAGAGGTGCATTGAGTAATGAGTATACGCAAGGGGTTAGAGGGCGAGGTGAAAGGTGGATTAACGAACAGCTGCCGTGACACGTTCCTGTAAGTTGTTTAAAACACTCCTCACCTCGGCTTCATTTGTGACCTGACCTGTCCAAAATCCTGCGCGTTATCTAGACAGCTTTGATGGACCCCCTGCTTTCAAAGCTCTGAACCATAATGAGGATGCCTGTGCTGTTGCACAAACTCACTAAGTATAGCTTCGCTGATCTCATAGCATAGTAACAATCTTTGCATTAAGAGTCAGACACATTTCCCGTTGCTGTGATTCATGTTAGCCTACAGAACCATGCAAAAGTCTCAGGACAGCATGCTTAAATGTTTTTATTACAATAGTGATTTTTGTAATAGTAAACCAATAAATTATAAGACAAAACAGAAACAATCAGCTTCATTTTTTAAACTGATTTCCGCAAACCTCTGTCAAGGAGTGTTTGCATGGGTCTGCTAAATTTAGTTGCGTGATGACTGATTGGGTGACTTTTATCATAGATTTATGTATTTTGATCAGTTGAGGGTCATATATTTTTGGTTGTTATGAAAAAAAAGGTGAATAGTAAACAACATGAGTTACACGGAAATAAAACATTTCTTCAAAGGCTGTTTGTGTGAATATTATCACTCAGTCAGCAGTGACCTAAAAAACAGCTACTGTACTGGTTTTATCCCTGTTTAGGAAAGATTACTGACTAGACAACAGTATTCCCTCTTTCCATGCAGCACACTAGGTTGATTTAAGTTTGATACTGTGTTTACTTGTAATTGAGAAAGGACTTTTGGATTGAAGGATATATAGCAATATTGAATTCATCGACTGTTCTCTCCTTCTGTGTTCATTCATAGCCTTCAAGTGAAATACACCAGAGGCTAATATCACATTTCTGCAATACCGGAAACATTTAGTGTCCAACTGCGAGTAAGAATTCCCAAAAAATGTCTGGTTGTTATGATGCCGTCGTAAACTTCCAAAGGATTGCACCATTGTTAATGTGTTTTCATTTTAAACCAAGTAAGGCTTCAAGGATTCTGACCCAACCCATGCGATTGTTTTGGCCAGAGGGGCGCCCTGTTCGTCTCAAATTATGTGTCTGTCTCAGGTGGTGGTCCCTACAATAAAACCAGGAGCAGCAGCCTAAACATTCCTGTACAATAACTAGGGATGTCATGATAAGGGCAATATCGTGATATTGTGCTATTAAAACTGCCACAATATCGTCGGCGTCATGGTCACAATATTTAACAGGAATACCTTTTATTTAAAAAAAAGTCAGGTTGATTTCGATTTCTGCAGTTCCTCTAGTAGCTAGTTTATTAGTGCAATAAAATTTTCGTTAGGGATGTTTTATCCTTCTATGTTTAAAATTTATGCTAATTGTCAGATTTGCTTGTGAAGCGATCAATGTGTGCTTGTATGACCAAGTAAGTGCCTCAATATTGTTATTAGATATTGTAGGTGGTTTATATGCATTGTTATGTACAAAAGCACAATATTGTGCTTTTTTTTTTTTAACTATGAGCTCTCTTATTTACAATATTGCGATGTTTTTTAAATATCGCCAACGCCCCCGCAATATCGTGATAATTATGGTATCGTGACCTTCATATCGTGATAATATCGTATCGTGATGTTTGGATATCGTTACATCCCTAATAATAACGCTCCGATAAAGAGGCTCTTCGCTCAGCTAATTCCACTTGGGCTCTGTTTTCATCTGCCGTGCATTAATTTAAATAAAAACCTACGTCATACAAGAGGTCAATTCTTTGGCTTTCACAGAGAATGTTAGATGTTTTTGTTTCTTTTACTGAGGGAAGACATAAATTGAGCAGAAAGGTCGCCGGTGTGAGACAATGCACACAAAATATTTATGTGCAGAATCAAGATAAGTCCGTCAATGGCATGCAGCCTAATGAGATCCAGTATGACAGCTGTGTCAACAATTATGCCTCTAAGATATCATAAAATAACATTATCTAATCTCTACCCTGAGTAGACAGTGACCGTAACAGCCTTATATTAGAACACCCTATAATCAAATTTATTCCTGAAAATGTAATAATGTCTTAAAATGTAATAAAATTTGCACTTGAACAAAAATATAATAAAACCCAATAATGCAATAATTTCACCAACACCGTCATAAAAGAAATCCTGACTGATATTGTAATAACATTTTTACAGATTTTACACAAATTATTAAATTATTACAGTTTAATTCAACCCCCAAAATGCATTTTTAACACTGTCTGATTTAAATGGAGGTTAGTGTTGGAGTTATTTGAAAAAGTTCATTTATTCAGTGTTAAACCAACTGTGCGGAAAGTTAACCAAAGCAAGCTCCACCTACTCAATTCGAACTGCCCTGCCGCAAAGACTTCTGGGATATGGTATGCATAGTATAATAAGGTAATTAGATATCACATTATCGGTAAAAATGTTACTACAATATGAGTCAAATTTTTTATTATATGATTCATGTAATTATTACAATTATTAGGTTTATTACATTTTTGATCGTGTTAAGTGCAAATTTATCTACATTTTCAGGAAATTATTATAATGTAGTGAGAAAAGCTGCACTCAAAGGAACAACAGGAACTTTATCATTCTTTCTAAATATGTTATTAATAGTAATCATAATAATAATAATAATAATAATAATAATAATTAGAGTTGCATAATATATCGAAAAAATATTGATATTGTAATATTGGCCCATGCAATATGCATTTCGCCAAGACATGCAATAAGTTTCATATATGAATTTTATGCTTTTATCTGAATTTGATCAGTCAGCCGCTAAAATGCGCACCACCATCCAACAGTTTAACATAATCGAGATGTAATTACAATTAATTAACTATGAAAATACTGAGTTTGCTTATTTTGATGCATGAAAAATGTAATGCTTTAATTTAATAAAAAATTACATTTCCTTCGGTACATGTTAAATATCGCAATAATCAGGAACTATATCGCATATCACATGATTTTCCAATATCGTGCAGCACTAATAATAATAATGATAATAATGATAATATTATTATTATACACCAATTCATTTAACAATGTAGGCATTAGCCACCCAACTAATTTGTCTGCTTCTCTGGGGAGATTTTTGTAAATGTTTATTCAAATATGTAATTATTGCAATACAGTATACGTCATTGATCCTTAACCACAGTATAGAGATCTTCAGATATGCTGCAGGAAATTGTCCAAGTTCACTTCATGTGTCCAAAAATAATTATAATCAACTACAAATTTATTTGTTTATCTATCTATGCAGGCGATGTATAGTTACAGGCAAACCAATTCAATGCTTTTCAACTAGATGGCAGAAGATACAATTATCCTGTGTCCAGCTGTTGTCATTCAGACAAGAGAACTAGTCAGGATTCTTTCCAGTATATCAGTAGGCTTGTTTGTAAATTTGTGAGTATATTAATGAGATTGTCATAATCTCAGTGTACATTTTTTCAGATTTTTTTCTAATGTAAAATATGTGCCTTAGCGCAATAAATGTAAGGAAGCAAAACAATAAAAACACTCTTTCAGTCATTTGGGATTCCCCCAAATGTTGAGTCTTGATGCCTTTTTAAACAAAAAGAAAGAAAGAAAGAAAGAAAGAAAGAAAGAAAGAAAGAAAGAAAGAAAGAAAGAAAGAAAGAAAGAAAGAAAGAAAGAAAGAAAAAAAAAATATATATATATATATATATATATATATAGGCTCAGTATTGTTTGTTGGTTTTCAAAATAACTTGACCTGGAGCCATATTGTGATTTAAGTAAAACTTATTGACATGTTCATATTGTCGGCTGTTCAATTTCAAACTTTGCAAGAACCAAATGAAAGCAGTGCTTACTTCTGCCTCGCTCCTTCATGAAGGCAATGAGTTCCTTGTAGAACTTGAAGTCGTCTTCATAGGGCTGGGCCTCCACCGTCACGTTCATCTCCTCCTTCAACTTCAGGTAGATACCCTCCGAGAGGAAGTAGTGCGGCCGGTCGTCGTGCCTCAAGTCGTGGAAGATGACCACGGCGCGGGACGTCCAGTTGAAATGCGTGTGCAGCATGTTGGTGAAGTCCCCGAGCTTGGTGGTGGACGGCCCGCTGCGCACGATGGTTCGATACTCGTCACGCTTGTCGAAGCCGTACGCGGGTCCTCCGGCGGTGATGAGCGGGAGTTTCCAGTGGGATGCGAAGCGCCCCACGGAGGCGAGCGGGTACACGCAGCCGGGCCCGAAGAAAGCGTCGGGGCGGATGTAGAGTTTGGCGTCCACGGCTACCACCTGGGCTCGGCTCTCGGCGCACGAACCCGCCGCCGGGTCCTCGGTGCTGTAGTTGAGGATGTTAATGGAGCGGCCGAGGAGCAGCCCGTGTTTGCCGTGGAGATCCTCATGCGCCATGAGGATGGCCGGGAAGACGCGCGGCAGAGCCCACGGGTACTTGTGGTGGTTGTCCGGCAGCATCACCGCCACCGTTATGTTGCTTCGACACGCCGGGAGAAGGCAGCAGGACACGGCCAACAACAGGCAACATCCCAGTGCCTCACTGCAGCCCATGACGCTCGTCCCAAGCGGTCTAGTACGGCACCGGTTGGAGGGGAGAAACGACCGGCTGGGGCCCCCCTGACGCCAAACATAAGTCTCCCTTTCCTTCTGTTTACCTGTCGCCGTTCTCCTATTTTTCCTTAAAAGTCACTCAAAGTCAGCAATGGCGTCATATTTGTATTGTCTGTGAGCCTGTGCCATGCGTCTGCGTCGGGTAAATCCACGTCAAAATGAGTTGTTGTGCGCCCAAAGATGGACTTCTCCGGCACTGCGTCGGCTTCCAGTGGTGGCGTGTGGGAGAGTGAGAGCATCCATCCAGATGACTTCAACCTTAATGAGAGCAGCCCTCATACTGCTCGGCCCCCTCACGTCATACACTGTAAGTACAGTGACGGGCCGCCATGTCAAATAAATCAGTTGGTCCAATCGATCATTCTATTCAACTTCGCTCAAACACGTGCACAAATCATCCGATTTAAACAAAATATAGGTCAAAAATACTAAGTTTCTTTTCAAATAGGCCTACAAATGTACATACTCACCTCACTTCACCATAAAAACAACCATCACATTTTAGACATATTAGATAACAGAACTCGTTGGAACGTAAAATGTACTAGATAAATGATAACGCTCTAATCCATTCTAAAAGGGCTTTTTACCATTTGCAATTTAACTCCCAAAATGAACACGAGTCGCCCCCTGCTGGTTACCCATCGTTTTGCAGGCTCTTACCTAAACACGTAGTGTTATTGTCGATAAACAATCAAGTATAAAAGGTTAAAGGCTAAAAAGCCAAAAAATAAATAAAAAAATTAGAGCCTACTTAAAAAAAAAAAAAAAAAAGTTATTTCAGTTACCTTTTTTCATACGTCATTTTGGCAGTACAATGATAAATAGAAAGTATAACCTGTGTTTACAGTTGAGTTGAGTAATACGGGTTCCATTCAATTTATGTTTGAAGAGGAATAATTTGTCACATAAATAACTAATATTAATTCTTCATTACATATTTAATGGTAGGTCACGGTGACACAACACAATCATAATTCAATTATGTGACAATGCATTACATTAATTAAAGTACGAGGGGGACACCTGTACCTCACTAAAGGCTTCAGACCAAACTGGTTGCGTATCTCAGATGTCGAATTAAGTTTGTTCCTGAAATAAATATATTGGGGGACTATTATAAACAATAGCTGAAATGTAAGTTTATATTAAGGTCAATGATTTTCAAACCCCGATTCCAATGAAGTCTGGACATTGTGCATTAAAAAAAAAAAAAAAAAAAAAGCAACCAAAGTTTTTTGGGTGGGGCAAATTTATATAATTATAGAAAGAATGATTTACATACATACAGACAGACACCTGCAAGATACAGCTTACAATTTTTTACAGAATGACTCAGATGACAGGAGTCAAGGGCAAACAGCAGCAGTGAATCAAGTCTTTATATCAACACAGACTCAGAAACAAGGAAGCTACACTCACTAGCAGTTCACTAGCTACATCTGACAAATGTAATACTTCTCGTGCAAGGTCTCAAATTCCTGTCTTGAAATTCATAATGGTATATTTTTAAGTTAGCGAGGTATAATCAATATTAACTAAGCTTTATTATTGTGGCATGATACACTGGTGGACTGCAATGCATCAGAAATATTTTTCTGATACGCCTTGGTTCAATTAAAGCAGTTTCAATTGGTTTTTGTCTACTCAAAGAATGGCTTGTGTTGTAAAAATAAATAAATAAATAAAAATTCTACTTCTAATTTGGGTGTGGGGGGGGTATTTTTCAGTTTAGTTTTTTGTTGTTTTTTTACATTAGCAAAGTGAACATGTTTTGATAGCACAAAAGCTAAGGCAAAACAGCTTTGTTAAAAAAACAAAAAACAAAACAAAACTACAATATGGTTCTCAGTATGTGTATTATGTAAGTTAAAACAGAGGGAAACAATTTTGTGTTCTTGGTCATATTCCCATTGTACCAAGTTATCAAAACAGATACTGTATATGGTTGACAGTAAAAAAATCACTTGTACTTTTTATTTTCTACTCAAGTACATTCAGTCTGTATTTTTTGCTAAAGACCAGAAGTTGAATGATCAAAACTTACACAAGCCAACTCCGCCTAATGAAAGCTCATCAAAGATCTCGATACCACCACTGAAATAAGCAGCCACAAAAACAAAACAAACAAAAAAACTCAGGCACGAGACAGTTACACTTCTCATTCCTTACCTAATATGTTAGTATGTGAGAAGTCTAACAGTATTATATGAAGCTTCATGAAGCACCTGTGATATTTCTGGACTCCTCTAGATGGCACTCTTGGTTTAGACAGAGATCCAATTGAAATGGAATCAATTGCCATTGCACTGGCCTTTATCTATAAACCAAGAGCACCATCTGAGTAAAGAAAATACTGTATATCGCAAGTGCTTCATGAAGCTTCATTTTCCCATCACTGTAATATACACCCAAATATTACACAATTGCATAATTTTTATGGCTAGTTTTAAAAAGTCAAGGAAATGTGGGCAAGCTTTTACGCACGACATCAAACTATGTGTCTTCCCTGCAAGCCAAGAGTTTGACACCTAGATGAGCACGAAGGCAAGACTTGTGAATAAACACTTTAATATCTGGTCCAAAGGGGTTGTGGTCACAAACATGAATCGACACTCGCATCATGTGCTTGAGAAAACAGTAACAATAGCTATGATTAATTAACTGTTACATTCTCAGTCTTTGGAAACACACACTCTAATGACAAAAAAAAAAAAAAAAAGTTAGGGATTTTCACTTTCGAGGGAAATTTCAGATGAACCTGAAATGCAATACAACAGGTGAACATAATTTGACATTTTCTTAACTTTTGAAAGCACACATCTAACTGTTCCAAGTTTCCGTACTTTTTGCACAACTTGCCATTCACCATTTGATTGTGCAAAAGTACTAAAAAATTTAAACAGTTGGACGTTTAGATCAGGTCAAACGAAGTTTACATGTCGAGGTTACAACGCACTTTCGGTTCATCCTGAAATTTGTAATATCACACATGGTAGGCCCATTTTTCCCAATACAGACTTTCAATAAAAGCCCAAATGTACTGAAGCGTGTTACTGACATGTTTAAGTTTTTGGTCATTAGCTTTAAAAGAAGATCTTCATTCTTCACTCTTTCAACCAGCTGAGCAACTGAGGCGTGTAGTAGGTGATGATAATGTCAGCGCCTTAAAAACAGGAATGACAGTCATTAGTTTACATGCCTGACAGTAATTACAGAAACTTTTATCACACGAATATTCATGTCAGATATCCATTTGTCCATATGCCAATAATTGTGTTCATATAGTAATTGTTTCTCACAGGATTCTTCACATCTATCTTATTTGGATTTATTAGAGTATAGCAGCATGATGAATACTGTTGTACAACACATCATTCTCTCTAAATGAGTTTTTGGTTTTATCTGATTTATTGAGATAACAAACTGCACACCAATTAAGGACCTGAGAGCTGCGACTTCCACTCGTCAGGATTTTTCTTTGAGGGGAGTAATCTCGCACTTATTTGGATGAAACGTGTTACATCATGACTTTTAACATCCGACACGCCCATGCTCACCTGCCCGGCGGAAGGCGGTCATGGCCTCCATGACAGCCACTCGCAAGTCAAACGCTCCAGCTTGCGCTCCATGCCACATCATGGCAAACTCCCCCGACACATTATAAACAGCAAGCGGATAAGTAGGGAACTGAATGGGGACAGAACAAAAATGATTACTCATTACATCCACACATGGCCTAGTAGCATACAATATTTGAAATGTTTTGAGGAAAATAACTTCTTTCATTCAAATGCAAACATTTCCAAAAGCTCGCCAATATGCAAAACAGGGCTGGGTGAAATTTTTTACCTGTACCTGTAACCCTAACTATAAAAACATTTCTGCATTGCATTACTTTGAAAAAGACATTGCTAATCTTTCCGACATGAAGGAGATTTTGACTTAAGGCTAGTCTCTGTAGTACTTCCAATTGGAAGAAAAGAGCTGTCAAACGATTACATTTTTTAATCAGATTAATCACATCTTAGAATTTTGATTAATCATGATTAATCACTGACTTTAAAAGGCTTTTTTCCCCCAACATATTTTGCCCGCTAAATTTGAAGCTCACCTGTAATGTGTTAATTTTTTTGACATTTAATGTTATGAGGATGTCTTCAAACATTTATATCCACTGCACACGCTCATCCTGCTTTTTCTAATCAATTAATTACTTGCATAATTTAAAATGGGAAAAAATGACCTACGGCATATGTAAACATTTATTAAATGCTTTACTTTAACTTTGCATATAGTTATGTTTATTGCTCAAACTCCAACAGCTACCTTAAAAGTAACCATCCGCTGTCGGCTAAAAAGGATCATCTGCGGTCAAAATTAATAGTGTGATCAATCTGCGGTAATACAATGATTAATGCAATAATTTTTTGTGATTAATTAATTAGTCAACGCTTTAACTTTGATAGCACTAGTACTAAGTCTCATTCCTAATGATAAGTCATGAAAATGAATTTTTCAGAATTGCAATGAATTAAATTCTACTTCCTATCATTCAAATTCTATATTCACCATCAATTGAATTCTTCTTCTGAAATTCAGAATTTTGCCCAGACCTGATGCAAAACGGTGATGCTGCTCAATGCTCATCATTAAAACAGACCTTGTCCTTGACTTCTCTCACAATGTCCAAATATGGCAGGCCGGGTTTCACCATTAGCATATCAGCTCCTTCTCTTACATCTCGCTCCTGAGGCACAGAACAGGATTACATAAACTTCATCTTATATAGCATTTTTTAAACCAAATGTACTCGTATAGAGCTAGGAATTGCCCTTTCGGGTCAAAACGTTTGGATGCACATGTCCAATATTTGAACATTTTTAGCACAACTTCCTGTTCCTCTAACAAGGATCTGAACGACAAAATTCAAAATGTGTTTTGTTTTGAATTTATGCCTTTCTATTATGTGTTTTGTTTTGAATGTATTACTTTCTGTTAGTCTTTGTCTCTCTCTCTGTTGCAAACTGCTGATGACGTCAAAGGCCATTTCCCTCTGAAAACATCCTGTTTGAAGCCTCGCAATAGTGAGGTACTAGTGTTCAATTGTAAGGTCTTTTGGTCTCATGATGTTAAAATGTGAATAGCATGATGATGAGGACAGTAGTTGGGTTTCCATTCACCTATATGTATTCAAATTTTCAAGAACTGTGAAATACAAACAGAAATTCGGGGTAAAAAAGGCCCAAAATTAGCAAAAAAGTTGTTACGCTTGGAGGGAGAAAATGCGCATTTTGGCTATGGAAACAGCTTTTGCCGAATAAGCGTTTTAGCCGATACTACGTCACATGCACGTTTGTAGTCACACACAAAAAAAAAAGGCAGATTTTAAAGTAAGATATGTTTGGGGAGACGAAGAAATAAAAATATTTTTTTAATTAATTAAAGAAAAAAACATTAATGCAATTTTAGATCACTTTTTTTTTACACTAGCTCTCAATGTAACGACACACTTCACTTACTCATGTTCCGTGGGTGAATTATGTACCCCTCACTGCAACGTCATCTCGTGGCGCATATTCACAAAAGAACGGATGGAAACGGGCGCCAGTCGCATGTCCGTTTTGCACATTTTCCCAAAATTCCCTTAAAGGTTAAACTCAAAAGAAGTTCACCTGTAAAAGTTCTAATAGATTTTTTTTGGTTACTCCTGAAATCTCTTTTTTTCTGTAAACTTTTTTTGAGAGTAGTATAATAACTATTATTTACCACAGCTCGGATGGCAAGCCCTCTCGCTCCAGGAGGGAGTTGGTAGCAGCGCCTGTCCCCAAAAGCTGGTTTGGACTGTGCAGCATCTCTGCATAGACACAGCTGGAAGTTTCAATATGCTTAAATGTGGACTGATTGGATTGTATACCTTTACTTACCTGAAAGGTCCATAATAACATGAGGCAAACTTGGCGCTGTAGCTTAGCACTGACACCTAGAGAAAAAAACAAAACAAAACAATGTAAATCATTTGCATTTTTGTGAAATAATTTTGTAATTTATGGCAACTGAGAGGAACATTTATCGCATCTTGAGAGGATCAATAGGTCCTATACTCAATCCTACCAAGCTGTATACTCAAATTTTGTTTGTGATATGCTTCCATCATAGCTTTTCACATTTAGCTGGACACCACAGGCTGATTTGAGCACAAGGGGACCTTTACTTGTCCAACTTACCCTGTTTCCCAAACCATTAGCAAGCAGCGCTTGTTTTATGGCCCCGACTCTGCCATCCATCATATCAGAGGGTGCAATTATGTGACAACCTGCAGCAAAACACACAAAATGGACTTTTAATGTTGATTTAAAATAGAAAAAAAAATCTTTGACATTGTATTTCTCATAATGCATAATCTGTGTCCATTTTCTCTTGTTAACATGGTCAACATGTTTTTGAGCTCAATTTGCAGTGTTCCCATGTGTATTACTGTTTCAATCAAGTCGGAGGCCAAATGATGATATTCAAAAAGTATCCTAAAATCCATTTAAAGAGACATTTAGGATAGTTAAAATGAATTTGTGGGTGTGGGCACCTCAGACATGTGATTTTTTTTTCTTTTTAAAAGCTTACAAAAAAAGAAGATGAAACTGTTTACCGGCTTTAGCGTAGGCTAGTGCAACTTCTGGCAGTCTCAAACAGCTAGCATCATTGTCCAGCGAACCATCTTCATTCAAGATACCTGGAAGATAAATTAAAATACATGGAGATTATCTATGCACACTGGACACTTTATTAGGTACCTCTGCACCTGGCTGCAATATGCAAATATATTCTTTTGTCATACCAGTCTTGTAACTTTTCTAAGAAGGTTAAAAATTTCAGCATGAACTTAAAATGCCCAACTGTTGAGAGTTTCAGTACTTTATGCATAAATTGCTGTTCTCTAAGAAGGAGCTGAATCAACCAATAAATTAGAATTGGTGTTGTGTAACCACTCTTCATCATCACATTTT
This sequence comes from Festucalex cinctus, assembly GCF_051991245.1. Lineage (NCBI taxonomy): Eukaryota > Metazoa > Chordata > Actinopteri > Syngnathiformes > Syngnathidae > Festucalex > Festucalex cinctus. The sequence continues at coordinate 10,313,652 of NC_135425.1, read as the reverse complement.
AACATCATAACACCAAGACGCTTAGTGTTGATCAAGAGTACCTCACCGTTGCTAAGATAAAAAAAATTTTTTAATGCTTGTGCTCTTGTTTTTGTTGCACAATATTTTGAGACAATTAAAACCCATTTCAACCCGGTGGTCACAAGTGTGATGGACAAGAATAATTTAATTTACAGGGCTCGAAAAATGTTACTGGGTAATCATTCAAAATATTTTCAGTATATATTGTCAGAATACATTGCTAGGATGAATTCTATGCATTTGCACGTTTGGAATAAATTATCACATGACCAGAGCTGTTTACTTCCTGGTTACACCTTGAGAAGAACTCAACTCGTCCCGACATACATAAAACATACATTTTCACCTATGTGTCCATATATTTTTATTTTTTATCGTTGAAGGGCAATCAGTGTCACCTGATTTTGATTATTATATGTCTAGGGAAAAAATGGGATTAAATGGGTTAATGAAATAAAACAGTATCTGCTACCCTTAATCTGAGTTCTTCACACTACTATAGCATATTTCACTCCAGCATACCTTGATAGGTTTGAGATTTTATTGAACACTGCACAGATAGACACCCTGTGTCGGATGCAGCAAAGAAGCACCATCATTTTGAAACATAGCTTTCCTTATATTTCACAGTGTTGATGCCTGCCAAAAAGCTCCCGTTTACAAAGGGTATTCTCCCATAAATTATGTGTCTTGTCAGTATGAGCTTTTGGCAAATTCAAAATCTATGTCGTTATTTCACAGACCATTGTGTGTATTTCTTTCTTTAATAGATGAATTGGATACAAACAATTCTGTCCACCATATGTGCTGCATGTTATTTTTGTTCCACAATATATTGCTGAAGAAGTTGTATCATAAAAAAAAGAGGCACTGACCACAGTGACCGTGTATCGTGTACGGACACAAGCAGACGTCACACGCCACCAGCAAGTCAGGGAACAAGGATCGGATCTTCTTCACGGCCATCACGGCCGGTGTGTCGTCTGTGTCTGCCCCTGACCCTCTGTCATCCTAAGGCACAAAATATCAGCGTGGCTGCAATGCATTCTGACTCAACTTCATGAGCCAGAATTCTGTTTTATACTGCTACTTCCACCTCACCAACAATTTGCAGCATATATTTTACATTTGAATCCCCTTAACACTAAAGTTTTTAAAAAAGTTTAAATTATTTTGATCAATGGGTTCCAAGAGTTCCCTGCTTCACCTTCACACAATTATTCAAACCACATATTAGTGCTTATTACTCCCAAATATAGTGGCAGTTTCAGTTTATGTCCTTGCTCTCTTTGTAGAGTCACTGTACATACCTTTGCTATATTTGCGGGCACCCCAAAGATCAGCACACATTTTAAGCCATTTTGTACAAGTGGCTGCAACATTCCCTCCAGTTTGTTCACCCCATATCTATGAAAGGGAGTACATGATAAGCATAAACATTACAAATGATTTAACATCACATCACATTTCTTCAAGTACTTATTTAACAAAAAGGGTATGACAAGGCTAGGAATTTGACAGCTTATCATTATTATGCCCTCATTATATCGACCTAGGAAAACCAACCAAGCCAATGGGTCAGTGAAAGTATTTGCTTTGATTGAAAATGACAAAAGGCTGCAAGAGTTAAAACTATCAAAAAGAACAATTAGAAAAATTACATTGTTATGGAGTTTATTACCAACAGCAATATCACCAGTTTGAGTAGTTTGAGCACATGGTCATCTTATCTGTGTCCAGAAACAGTATTTAGTGCTCGATCCACCCTGACTTAAGGTTTTTTATCTAAGGACAACACCCTTCATATCAGTTGCCGTTTTTGCACAGATGTTTCCCCCTATAATGTACATGGATGCGGAATTCATTTTAGTCAGGACATGAATCCTATCTGGATTTGGGTTCATTTATTTTTACCTGGCTTGTCCAGGTAGGCTACCAATAGGCTCCACAGCATCAGCACTGTCTCTATATGAGTGGCAAAGAAAAGGAGTAAGACGAAAATAAATACTGTTCAGCAATATGCATTCAATGTGTTGTAACATACAGAAATTACTAAGTTCCACACTTAAATTTCCATTCAACTTAGTTTGAGAAAAATGTTGCCACTTACGTGATGAAAATTGGATAGATTAGGTTTTCTGCTCTGATATCTGTGGCACAGGTCTGCCAGTATCTGAGTGTAGGGTGGAAGTAGCCACTATGAATGATGGACTGTGCTGGCGTCTGCATCTTGACCCTGAGGCAGACAAATATAGAAAAATATGGACAGTAAACAGGAGACACTGTGAATGTATTCATGAGTTGAGTCATCTCATGCACACCATTGTCCTTCATCACGGTTCAGTCAGCGTTAAATTGACCAAGCATGCGTGATGCTGCTTCTCCAAACTACAGCTCACACTCATCTCAAGTTAATAGGATCTTAGAATTCATAAATATTTATTGTTTTAATTGGTTATGTGACTTTTAAACATGGTGGGTAACATGAGCGCATCTGTTAATCTATTATTGAAATCACATAAGGCATGCCATCAGAATTGCACATGTTGCCAAACTACAATTAACTGTACAGTAATTGCACATAAGTTAAATACTACTTTACAACAACGTCAATGTACACGCACCAACAATTGAACATAATTCAATAGCCTTAAAAAAAAAATTTTTTAAATACTTATATATTGCTATCAAGACAATCACTGCGTATAAACACAACGCGATAAATCAACTACGTTGTAACATGTGAATAGATTTTTTTTTTTTTTTTTTTTACATTTTGTTCCATCTTATCAGGTGCGTTTGAGGAACAGCGGGAAACTCAAAAGAATATAGTCACCTTGGCCAGAAAAATGTTTGAACATTTTGCAAACTAAAGAAGACGTCGACAAAAAACTAATAAAAATGTCAAAGTTAAGCCCTTAGCAAACTGAAACTGTACTTACCTGAAAGAGAAGCAGGGTAGCTCTTACATGCGTCACACTCCTTCAGCAAAGTGACCGGTTGAGTTTCTTCTTCAGGTTCGACTCACAGTCAATACTTCTTTGGTCATCACTACCGCCATCTAGTATGGAGGACCAAAACTGCCAAAATTCAAAATAAATAAATGACTAAATAAATAAATAGATAAATAAATGACTAAATAATTAAATGACTAAATAACTAAATGACTAAATAAATACATGACTAAATAAGTAAATGACTAAATAAATAGATAAACGACTAAATAAAAAGATAAATAAATGACTAAAATAAATGACTAAATAAATAAATGACTAAATAAATAAACAAATGGCAAAATGTACATATTAACATATTACAAAATATCAGCTGAAGTTAAAATAAAAATTTGAAGAAAAAAAATAATTCATCAACGTCATAAATTACACGTTCAAAAGGACTAGGAAGAAGAGCAATAATTCAAAAAAAAAGAAGATAAAAAAAAAAAAGCTTTCCTAGCTACTCAAACGGCTTGTATTTCCGTGTAGTAATCATTTTAAGAAATTACGTTATTACCAGAGCTCAAGCGGTCAAAATTACGGCTCTGGGAGATCTAACCAGTAGATTTAAAATTCCGATAGACATAGTGTTATAGCAAGGAGCGGCCCCTGTTTGTTTTTTTTGTTTTTTTTGTTTTTTTGTTTTTTTTGTTTTTTTGTTTTTTTTGTTTTTTTTTTTGTTTTTTTTGAGTGGGTTAAGGATTTAGGATTAGACTTTTACATCACATTAACAGTACTTTCCGCTGAAGTCTCCCCGCACCGGAAATTTGGGTGCGCTCATCCGGCGAATGCGGAAGTGATTTGTGTATATAGTCCATTAGTCTTGAATTAAGCTTAACGCCATAAAATTGGGCTACTTGATGTGACGCCACGAGTGAGGTCGTCTTTTCGGCCACCATACTATTAAATCGTATTCTCGCGATGTTGCCGAGACGGTGAGATGAAAATGAAGATGCTAATGGCTTGTTAGCATTGTGGATTGTCGCTTTTCCTACTTCTCTAAATGGAATAAAAACTACTGGACTCCTATTGAGGTATAGTAATGTGGAGTCACAGAACTACGTTTACATATATCTTAATTCACGACTTGTATGTATCACTAGATTGCTTGTATCTTCTCTGGCAATGTGTTGTTAGTTAGCTACAATCAATGTTAGGCGTCAATGTTAAGCAATCGCCTTCGATGCTAATGTTTCTCCACGACATTAATTGATCTTTCTGACTTGGAAGATGACCTCTTCATAAAATAAGAATCCGATTGAGAAATATTTGTGTATCGTCAGTCGATGTTGCTTTACTTGGTGGAAATTGTGAAAGGCCCTGTTCTCTCTTTTGAATGTATGTTGATTTCCCCCACCCCACTAGGAGTGTTTCCTGATATCCTGAGACCGAGACTACTTCTTGCATCAGGTTGGATTCAAAGATGTAGCCAAAAGTGAACTGTCTCATCAACTCACCTGTCCAGACATATTCAGCAAGTCATAACACTTCTTAGGTGACATCTACTCAGGGCTCCAGCTGTTCTCCATCAGTCCACCCCTGACTGAACATCAAGATTCCTCCACCATGCTGTTCTCATTGCGTGAACTTGTCCAGTGGCTCGGCTTCGCCACCTTCGAACTTTTTCTCCACTTACTCGCGTTGCTGGTCTTCAGCATGCTGGTTGCCCTGCGAGTCGACATGTTCGCCCCCATGTTAAGCTGGTGGTTGGTGTTTGTCCCCCTGTTCGCCGCTGACGGTCTCAGTACCTACTTCACGGCCATAGTATCCATCCGGCTTTACCAGGAGAACGAGAAGCGCCTGGCGGTGCTGCGACTGCTCTGGGTGCTTACGGTGCTCAGCCTGAAGCTGGTGTGTGAGGTGCTGCTGTGCCAGAAGCTGGCGGAGCAGGAACAAGCCAGGGACCTTTGGTTCGGCCTTATCGTCTCGCCACTGTTCATCCTTCTGCAGCTGCTGATGATACGAGCATGCCGAGTCAACTGAGGAGGTGGTTGGAGCGTTTTGTTTGTTTGTTTGTTTGTTTGTTTGTTTTCCCATCTGCTGTTAAGAGATTTAAAGCCAAACAAGGTTGTGTGCTTCAGTTTGCCCCTTTGGCATCACCTGTTTTTTTCCCCCCCGTGGACTTAACAGTACATGCATGATAGCCCCTTGTTCTATGGCTTGCATTCTATATTTTTTTTTTATTTGTGTTTGTGTTTATAATTGAACCAAATTGTGGGGGGGGGGGGAACTTTCACTGTGTGTGATTATTTCATGTGCAGTACATCAAAATGTCTGCTGTATTATAAATAATTATCTGCCTCTGTGTTTATTTATCTCATCGGAAAAGTTTGATCAGATGTGTCCATGCCAGCAACTCAAGCATAATTACAATATTCAATGCTAAACATTTGATTTGTCCCTTAAACTAAAAAGTCGGGGGCAAGATATAACAGCTTTGCAAGCCATCATCAGGTTGGGTTTTCATCAATTCGGGAGTTATTGAGGCTGTGAGACATAATAGTGCCTCTTCAATGTGCAATCAGTGATAGGCTTTGAACAAAATGCAAAATGGTGAGATACAGTGGGATCAGGAAGACTGTGCAGTTGCACCGGAAATGTTTTTGTCGAAGATGAGACTGTGAGTTAACTTTTATTTGTATTTTTTTGTTTGCCTGCTGCCGATAAAGGTGTTCACACACACACACACAAAAGAGAATGTTGCAGCAGCTGTATCTCAAACTGTCTGCTTTTTGTTTTGTTCACATGCCCCTCTTCATTCTGTTTTATCTTATGCTGTGTTGTGCATGTATTTAAAAAGCCTTATTTGAAGGTCATCCCTTAAGTGAAAATGTATGTTTTCTTCTGTGTATATGTCGATTTGAGAAATAACTTGACAAGATATTTGTTGTTTTATTACTGCAACTTTATCTGTATATAAGATGTAAATAAACCAATATTTAATCTATTTTTTTTGTGAGAAAATAACTGGGACAAAGGGTGTCAGCTTTTATTTTAGCCACAGGGAGGCGCTAGAGGCTTGCTGGCGGAAAAACGTTCTTGCGTTGACTTGTGCCAAATCCCCGTTTTCACTTCCCATGAAAAATGTAAAGTGGTCAGCATAGTCCTCATGTTTACATTAAAGAACATAGTGTATTTGGAATGAAAATTTGACACTACTGTATTAGGGCAGTTTGAAAAACGTTTCTGACGCATTGTTTTATGTTTACATTCATTCATAAATTAAAAAAAACGAGTAGACAGTAGAATGACTAATAAAAAACCACAAGCACCAGATGTAATGACTTGTGACTGGGATTTCCCTTTGAAGGTAATTGAAAAATGTGCGCTCTTCGCATACTTGGCTCTCTTGTCATTGCGCTCATTATGCCACAAAAGGCGTGCTGATGAAAGTTTGATGAGGTACAGTAATCTCTTGTGTGCAGTCCTCACGGTGCTGATTCATACAAACCAATCCCCTTCTCAGGTCACGTGTTTTCTTCAACCGGATTATCGACAGGTGGCATCGGTGAAATGCTGAATGAAGGCGTACCTTAGTTATATCAATATCCTTCACTGTTTATGTCTACTTTAGAGAGGAATATGAGTGACCTAGCGCATAAACATGATAACGAACACACCACACTCAAATTAAAATGTGTTTATGCAACTACAATTCTGCCATATTTATGCACTCTTGTCTTTTTGTCTCTTGTTTTATTAAATTAAGCATGATCAAAAAATCTGCAGTTTAATGTTCGAGAAGAGGTCAGGTGAACTTGAACGCCACATCGTTTGATTGACAGGTTTTATTAGCCCGGTCAACAATAGAAACAGGAGTGGTTTGCGCCACGGTGACGAAAAGGGTGTGTCTGCAGGACCAAGCAGCCAATCAGGAAGAGAGTAGGAACCTGGAAGTCGCTTTAGCTGCCGCGGAGAGGCGGGGCGGCGTTCATGGGCTGTGGAAACCTAGCGGAGCTACGGAAGCGGTGAGATTAGAGAAAGGAAAAAGAGGGTGGAGAGAGAGATGTTTGAGACTGCACTGTGAACGATACTGCAGGTACAGTCGGACGCAGGTTACGTAGCCGGGCCGCGGCAAGCCCGCATTGAAGCCTGCCTCTCTCCTCGACACCCCTTTCACACCCGCAATGTCTGGCGGAGGAGAGGTAAGGTACGCCCGCAAGGAGACCGGGCAAGAGAGCCCGAGGATGCCGGCCTGGAAGCGAGAGATCTTGGAGAGGAGGAAGGCGAAGAGCGGTGGGACTGGAGGAGCCGCTACCACGGAGAATGGCGCAGGTGGGAGTCCGAAACGCAGTAACGGGGAGCAAACGATTAACGGGGGCAGCGGTGGCGTACCTAACCGAGACGACGCACACGCCGGGCGGAACTATACCATCACGGCGGCCAGTCAGCACTTCGCCAACAACAAAGAAGCAAGACCTGTGGCGGCGCAGGGGACGGCTAGAAGTCAAGCTGACGGACAGGAGAGCTTGGTGCTCCAGGACAGTCTGGGCCCTTTGGAGGAGAACCCATTCATCAAGCTGGAGAAGGAGCGACGGAGGCGACAGGACCGGGAAAACGCCGCTCGTCCGATCCAGCATATTTTGGAGCTTTATGGCAACGTTCCTGGCATACGGACTATTAGAGCAGATAATATTCTCATAATCGAGTCGGATCCTAATTACGTTCATGACGGCGACGAAGTAAAAAGTCCTACTTGGCAGCAAAATGGTTATAGCTCTGTGAATGATCTCTTGGACAGGAGAGGGAATGCTGTAACTGAGATAAGAGCCAAGGAAGTGGTCATTTATGACACAACGTTGAGCAAGAGTGAGGAGAACTTGAGCACCCTCGGTCGCCCGAACCACAGAGACGCATCATATGAGGCAGGTGAGGGTCAAGGGATGGTGAGTCGAATTCTGCAGAAATTTGATTCCAATTACGGGAAGCTGCAGAAAAAGTCTCACAGCACAGAAAACCTGCTGGACCTAGAAGGAAGTGTGGGCAGAAGGAAGCGAACCTGGTCCAAGCCACAGCTGGATCTGACTCCAAAGCCCAGAACAGACTGGGTCAAAAGCCTGAGCAGCAGGCAGGCATCACCGTCTCTCCTTCAGAGTTCTCCCAAACAAAAACCACATTCTCCCGTACTCGAAACTGGAAGCCCCCAGCACAACGTTGAATCCTCTAAACCAGTGTCATCCTTCCGCCAACGTATTGAAGAAAGTGGAACGACGGTCGCGCAGAGGGATGAACCAGACAGGGCCCACGAGGTGAGCCCTGAGGTCCCCCTCCACTCTAAGGTGCCATCATCAACGCACAGCCAGTACACCCTCTCATCTAAGGTGCTGCACACGTCACCTGACTTTGAGATCCGTCCGTCCCCTAAGCCAGACCTCTCTCAAATACCTGAACGAGATACTCAGGCTCGGGCCCTGGCAAATCTGCGCATACAGTCCAAAAACTCCTTCATGGTGATTCCCAAGCGACATCTTGCGGCCTCACATGAAAGTAGCCCTGTGGCGCCACCCAGTCCGGCTAAAACGTCCCCTTCTCACCAAGTGGCAGAGCAACCTGTGTCGGCAGCGTCATCTTCTCATATATCTACACCTGCTTTAATGCTCCAAAGACTGAAGGATGGGAAAAAAACGGAGGAGAAGGAAGTGATACACCCATACAAGCCCCACTTATTTCCACCTGTTGCCACATCTCTTATGCCCTCTCAGAATCTGTCACCATCTCCTACCTCCCTTTCTCCTCCTTCTTCTCCAGTTATCCCATCGTCACCCACTTTTTCTCCACGTGCCCTCTCACCAGACCCTTCACCCCCCTCCCCAATTGTAGCCACGCCTCCTACAGAGCATCTCCCTGTCACAAACATAGATGACATCGACGTGGGACCCCCGCATCGCGCCCCCTCGCACAGCCCCCTGGCGCCGAGGAGGAAGGGGAACACGTTTACCGTGGTGCCTAAACGCCGGGTGGAGGCTGAAGCCAAACCCAGTTCGCCCGAACCCCAGCAGGATGCCTCAAGTGACGCGTCACGCGGGTCCACGCCCCTTCAGGCCCCTTACACTCACCTGGGCACCCTGCTCAAGAAACGTTACCCTGCTGTGGAGGAGATCGAGGTCATCGGCGGGTACCTTTCCCTCGGAAAGTCCTGCCTCTCCAAGACGGGCTCCCTGGGCAAGAAGGTATGACAACATAAACATACACGGGTAACAAGTAAGAAATAATCACAATAATTATCTTTTCTCATGACTGCTACCTGAAATACAAGCTAGTGCTGAACAATTTTGAAAAAAAAATTTGGAATTCCGATTTAATATGCAGTTGTTTTTTCAAGGTCGTCTTTTTCAAACAAATCTGTGGCTTTTTTCATTAAAGTGTTTCATGAAACCATGATTATGCAAAAATGTGGACTGCACTTCTTAAGCAAATGAAGACACGACAAATATAAAATGTAGATAATTATACTGTATTGCAAAAAAAATAGGGATGGGCGAGTACCTATACCAGGCATCGATATTGGGACAATACCTTGCCTTAGTTGAAGGTACCGGTATTGTGAACGGCCACCTTCTTTTCGCGGTTTAATGATCAGAAATTAGAAATAAGAAGAATGTAAAATTGCTAATAATTTCAAGTCATTTTAAGGAAATATGCTATATTGGTATATAGAGACATTTCTTAATTATCATTGTGTTTCTTTATTATTGTTATTTGTTATTGTTATTGTTATGTATCAAATGTGTGTATTTGGTAGAGCTGGGCGAATCTTAATTTACTTATTTTTTTCATTCATTCACGACAATTACGATTTTTAATAGACTTAACATTTATTTAAAAGTTTCATTTATTCAAAAATAATTCCTGTGCAAAATGTTCAGACAACCAAGGTTATTTTAGTTAACTAACACTAACGAAAAAATAAAAACAATTTCCTTAACGAAATAAAATGAAAAATATGCTTTTTAAAAGACGAAAACTAAATGAAACTACATTTTACGTTTACAAAACTGACTAAAACTAACTATAATTATAGCAACAAGGTCCTTTGTTTTAGTCTTTGATAATTATTTTAATGCATGAGCCTTTGTGGAGGATTTAAAATAATGTTTTAAATAGATTTATTTTAATATAAGTGTGTCACACAGAAGTGATGTCATTTAGCAGCAGCCAATAGAAAAGCACCTTCAGATGATGTCACTCCCATGGTGATTTTTAAATATTGTGCACAAGTAATACATATTAAAAAAATAAATAAAAAAAATAAAAAACTAATACTGAAACTAACTAAAACTAAGCATGTATTAAATAACTAAAACTAACATAACCACCATGAAATCTAATTAAAACTAACTAAATTTAAAAAACAAAACTCAAAATGAAATAAAAACTAACTAAAATTAAAAATTCCAAAACTATAATAACTCTACAGACAACAATGATGTTTACTGATTCTAAATCAGTTTTATCATAAACTTAACATTCATAGTTTGTACTTATGTCTTGTTAAACCACCTACTTGTGCAAAATTACAACTCACAATAACCTTTGGATGTAACAGAATTTAAGAACAACCGCTTTTAATAATCCAGAATGGAAAAACTCGATTTCATGATGTAGCAAAGCACATTTTCAACTATTCGATTTTTGTAATGATGATTAATCAAATTTGTTTGATATATTGCCCAGCTCTAGTATTTGGTACTTGGTATTGGTGACTACTCAAGAGTTGAATACTCATACTTGTATCGGTCTGGGGAAAAAAAAAAAAAAAAAAAAAGTGGTCTTGAACATCCCAAACAAAAAAGCAAGCCCGACCGACCAAAATGAAACGTATATCCAAAGTGCAGCCTTTGCCATTTGAAAATTGCATTCTACTACATCCCAATGTTGTTTTTCAGTTCAATTAATTGTATTGCCCTAATACAAACAGTTTTAACTTCCCACACTTGACTTGCCTTTTGCCGCAGAGTAGAAAGGTGTGTCCTTAGTAACACATAGCACTTTTTTGGCATAAGGCCCTGAAAAGCAAAAGCTGGCCGCGCAATCTCATTAAACACTGTTCTTCTTTCAGGACGCATTCAGGCACAAGCCCTGGAGTTGTTCTAGATTTAAAGTTCAGGTATTTATGTCGGATAATGTATCATAATTAGATGATAGCAACGTCTGCTTCTTGTCTGGTGAGAAGCTTGCTCGTAGTAAAGTAAGTGTTTACAAATTATGTCAAGAAGTAATTTAATTGATAATAATGAGTTGTTGCAGGAGTTTATGATTATCAGACAGTTGCATGACTCGATCAGCCGGCGCGTCGAAGATTATTTTTAGCATTGTTCAGTGTCACTCATGTCTGTAGTTGAGCTCAGTGTTACATGGTGAGGAAGGAAGCTGTAACCATGGCAATACAGGTTTACGGTTAGATGCGACCCCGAGCCTCTCTATCTCAAATGGCTGTCTGTTTTTCCTCAAAGCACAATGATATATGGTTTTGCTATGTATTTACTGTAGTTACATCACTTTAATTCCATTCAATTCATTTTTGTAAATTCTTTCAAAGAAAAAAAGAAATGTAATGGGACAGAAAGAAGTAAAACTCGTGATATCTTCCCCTATCAACACAAAAAATAAATGACAACAAAATAAATGACAACAGTCAAGACGCTTTCAAAGTAATAATTAAAATTATTAAACAGCATAACCTTGTGCTAAATATATTTTTCCAGTAGTTGTGCGTTATACATTTTTTTAAAATACAAATAGACTGAGATGATTTGGTTTTATAATTAGGATTGTTCCACAAACTGACACCTTGAGTTGAAATACATCGTTCTTTTTGTTTTGTTCTGTATTTAGGTTTGGAAAAAACATCTGTTCCTCTTAATTTGTACTCATGTTCCTGTTTTTTTTTTTTTTTTTTTTTTTGCATGTTAATTGGTAAAATTTCATGATGGGCTTCATACATTATTTTAAGGCGGTTCAACTCCATTAATTCACCACATTTGAAAGTTTTTAGTTGTATAAATATTGGATTAGTGTGGTCTCTGTATCCACAACCGAAAACGACACGAATCGCACATTTCTGTAAAATACAGATTGGTTCAGAGTCACTTCTATGCAATAGGTCAGGTATGGAACAATCAATGAATTCTATAACAATAACAAAACATTCTTGTTCAATGATTCTTTAACCTTGTGTAGAACGTTTACTAATCAGTTTGTCTGCATATAGAGCAAGGAGGGTGTCTCAGCCTCTCAGACGCTGACCCGCTTTAGCATTCCCTTGACCTGGCATGCTGTAATCCTCTGCGTTCCAATGGCAGCCTCTTACGAGCGGGGAAATACAGTAAACACATCCCGCCCACTTGTTTTTGTATCTCTTTATTGGATCAAATGGAAAGCATGTGCTCAAATCCAATATGATCCATCTTTTCTCCAACCTCGTTGTTCATTTCAAATTGTCTGGGTGGTTACCAGTTCGAGTTATGGAAAATTTAAAGGGGCAGTGTGTATTATTTAGTGCCATTTACTGTTGACTAATAATTCATTAATTTTAAAGTACACCCAATATCAATTTTATCCATCCATCCATTTTCTTAAAACCGCTTGCTCCTCACAAGGGTCACGTGTGGTCGTCGCTGAGTCATTCGGCCTCCTGCAGCTTGTCTCCCCTCTGCTTTGCCCTCTCTAGCATTTGCTAGCTTCTCCCGCTAGCCACGCTTGTTAGCCACCCAAGCTAGTTCTTGCTAGCTGGTCGTTAGCCGCTCCAGGGAGTTCTTGCTAGCCACTTTTGCTTGCCGCTCACGCTAGCTCTTGCTCAACGGGATGCTCGCTTGTTGGCTCACTCCAAAATAACAATTGGTTGTTGTAATAAGCTTGTGAAGTATGCTCTGCCTGTGGCACCGTAGTGTGCATGCTTAAATATTGTTCCATTAGTTCACTACTACTAGATGACATTAAATAATACACATTTACTACCCATAATAATATATCTCCATCAAACGTAATGATGATAGACTGAGGATTTTACCTCCATTAACTCTACTTAGCTTGTATGTTTATATCATGCTAGTACAATTATCTGAACAGTTAGGCACACTTAAAAAGCTTTTTATCGTCTACATTACAGAGCCAGGATTTTTATCCCCATTTATTTATTATTTCAACAATTCTTTCTGATCCAACAAAGACAGCAGGCATTACTGTCTCCTCCAAGGCATTGGTGTTCAGCCTTTGCTCTTTGCTCGACTGAGTGCACTTGCGAATCATTGGATTGTGCTGTTGTTGTTGTTTTTTTAACGACACATTCTGTATTGATGCATATGGCAGCATTTTGACAACATTATGATGACCGTAGTACTCTGAAATCAAACCGAACAACTCTTGGCTGCAATTCTGAACTTTCACAATGGACGATTCAAGGTGCAAGATTGCCAAACCAATATTTCAAGTTTTTTAGACATCATCAGTGTCGTGAAAATTTCTCTCATTGTCGCGTTCTCTTTCTGTTGGCTCTGTTGTCCTCCCGGGCATCCATTTCTCTTGTGGGCTGGACTGCACAAGCAATTACAAAAGCATCAAGGCTCCCTTTGACCAGTATAATTTGTGTGGAATTTCTGTTCATCGTGGCCTCTGCGTTAAAGCTGCCACTGAACATTGCCTCAGCTGAGGTCTCTGGGTTGGGTTGTTATTCCAGTAAAACCAACCTTTTTTATGAGGCTTAAAAAGAATGTTCCACACATTATGGGCTTTACCAAAGTAGAACATAAGCTTTTCGTGTACATTTTCCAGAAATTATATCCACATATTGTATCCACTCCAGTCTTGCTGTACATGCTGATCTTAACCAAATAAAGCAGTCTGTATGGAATGCTGGCCCATTTCACAATGTATTTTTTATTTTTATATTTTTAATCCAAGCACCACCCTGCTTTCGTTCTTCTCTTTGCAGTAGTAGTTAATAAGGCCTGTCCCCTGGCTTCAAGCTTTCTGTGATCTTCTTTTTATTGGGAAGGGAAGCTATGGAGGTCAAGTGCAGCTTCTTGAGCAACACATGCTTGCGTTTGCATAAATTCAACTTGGGCTTTCTAGTGAAATTTATAGGCCAAGATTGAGTTACTTTCCAGCTACGTATTATTGACTGGATGGCGTTACCACAGTTTTTTCTTCTTGTGGTTAAATGATGTCGAGATGCATGTGGGAGTGATAGACCGGGTGGAGTGGTTTGGTTTTAATGTTTTGCTTTTGTAGACTGGTCGTTGTGGGAATGAAGAGGCGGTCATGTTTGCCAGGACAATGTAATGAGTAAGAAGAATGCAATCATGTTGCACGTCCTTGGTTCAATTGTAGTTGCTGAGTATTTATATTGAGAATTGTATTTTACAGTGAAATGAATATTTCATTTTCCAGTAAAGTTGGATAACGAGCATACCATGTCACAGAAAGTGATTTGATTGCTCTTTGTCATTTAGGTTAGCTTCACAGAGAATAGAATAATAAAAATACGGTTGTGCACTTGTTTCAGTTTCCTTACCGCCCACACACATGGAATATGCTACCATTTAATCCCTCCTTAGCTTAGTATCGCCATAGGCATGCAGCTCAAAAGGGGTGTGTCGTATCTACTTATGTGCGTAATATGTTTGGTCTATACCATATTCTTCAACCGCTGTTTTTTACACGACACTGCACGGTCCTTGTCCACAAGGGCAGAGATGATGTCAGCTTTTGTGTGTGAACAGGTGACAGTTTGTAGGCATATTTACAGGGAAATCCAAAATGAACCCCAACAACAGATTTAAAAGTTATAGGTGCATGCTTTTGTTATTTTTTTGTTCTTTGGTCGAGTGTGGTTTCCGTCCGTACAACGCAAATCACATGCAAAGTGCCCCCCACTGGCCAGGAGGAGAATCAACATTTTCATCTACTCCTAATGTCCACCAAGCAGTATTTATTTTTACGTTTTGGTTAGGGGTGAAAAAAAAAAAATCGATTCGGCAATATATCGCGATATTGCATGGCGCAATTCTTGAATCGATTCAATAGGCGGCTGAATCGATTTTTAAACTTCCATTTTTAATGGAAAAATATTCAACAAAACGTCTTACTTCGGGTTAGGGTTCACACCTTAAGCATGGAAGAATGTTATATTAATGAACATTAAGCCTTAATATTTTATTCCAATGCTGTTCTAACATGAAACAGATTACCATCTGTATAAGACTGAAGTTTCAGATAAATAAATAATACATTTTCATCCAAATCTTATAAGTCTTACTGATTAGTATTTTCTAAATTAGAATTTAAAAAATTGCAACAATCGACTTAGAAATTTGTATCGGGATGAATCGGTATCGAATCGAATCGTGACCTGTGAATCGTGATACGAATCGAATCGTCAGGTACTAGGCAATTCACACCCCTAGTTTTGGTTAAGAAACCAGTAATATAGTCATAAAAGACTCACACAGATTCGCGATTTTCAGTCATTGTGATAGCTCAGGTGTGCTTTTCAACCCAAGTTCATCTTACATAAAACATGGTAAAAATATAATAAAACAACCACATAGCATGGTGCAAACATAGCTAATTGACTAACAAGTACAAGTAACCTGGTAGGAGCTAGCTAGTAATGTCTGTTTAGGCCTTTTTCAAAGCCTCCACAAAACTGCAAACAAAACAAACACAAACTTCAGTCTACTGTCCCAACGTTGTGCCACTTCAGCCACAGTGCCAGTAAATTAATCCATGATGATGATGATGATGATGATGATGATACATTAAATCAAGAGATACTGAAATATGTGCGCGTGTGCTTGAGTCACAAAGTTTTACAGCTATTTAATATAGATTACTAAGAAATAAATCCATGAATGGGCGTTGTTCACCGACAACTGAAGGAACACTGTACGAGTGAGTCAGTCCTTACATTGACTTATTGCTACTGGCGTGGTATCTCTGGCTTTAGCCTGTGTTTGTAGAATCCATTGTTTGTGTCTGTGAGTGTTATTTTAGTTGAACTTAAATGGCATGTCTACACTAGGTTAAAAATAGAAATAAGCTTAATTGTTTAAAACCCCATGTAACACAGGAAGGCTAACAAAAGGGCATGCTGATGCACTTGCGTCGTGCGCCAGGGCTACAGGTGTGAAAGTCCATTGTGTTTAATTATTTACCACTCAACAGACATTCCCAATCTCTCCTCCCATACACTTCCTGAAAAATTTCACCCCACGCCTCTAATTATATCAAATTCTCTTCATGGATTTAAAAAAAAAAAAAAAAAAAAAAAAAAAATCACCAATAGTGCTTATGTGGGCTTCATTATGAAACTACAGTAAATTAAATGTTGTTTAATTGTAGTGTATAATGTTAATCTATAGTGACACCTAACTATGGGCTACACTTGTCATGTGTTATGACTCGTATATTAACACATTAATTGCCAGACCAGCAAAGAAATGCATCATTTGACGTCTTTTTCCGTCAATGGCAGTGAATGAGTTAAGCAAAACGGTTAAAAAAAAAGACAGTTGTACCTTAATGTCAATTTTAAATCAATATTTTTTGTTTTAAAGTAATCGCCCCTTGCAATTGGTGCTCACAGAACAATATATTCACCGCATAACATCAGCATTCATTTTGCATCGTAGCATATAGCCTCTTTAACCCGAGGTGGTTGATAAGTGCCTCAACCATTATGATGCCAGAAAGTATTGACATGATTTGTCAACAGTGGCATGATGCTGCCGCATTATCATCATTTATACAACATTGCCAAACAGGAGTGATTTCTAGCCTTTGCATTTACATATATCTTCATCTCAGGCACAGAAGCTTTTCACTATTTAATCTATTGTCTTAATGTTTAATTTTAGAACATTATCATATAATATTGGGAGCAGTAATGATATAGCTGCTGCAGACAAAAAAAAAAGCCACTTGTGGGATGCATGTAAGTTTGTTTTCTGGCTAATATTGAGATGGCCTTTATACCAACTTTCTTTATATAGAGATTAAGTTTCTGCCTTCGGATTTCCCACAATTGAGCCATAATCCAGCATAATGCTGACGAAATAGAAAAGTTAATTAAAAAAAAAAAAAAAAAAAAAAAAAGATTCTGATCAGTGAGCTCAATTTTAATGGAAATGTGATGCCATTTTCCTCAGTCCAGAATGAACTGTTTTGATGATTGTAAGTTTTTCATACTTTCCTTGGGAATTAAAATTAGCATAATAAACATGAGATATTTTAAAACAGTGGTTCTTAACCTGGCTTCAATCGAACTCTGTGTTTGGTGAGTCAGTCTCAGGGGCTCAGCGGAGGTCAAGACATGCACTCGACTCGTGATTGATAATGACACGCCCTGCTTGGCCATCATTGGCTGCAGGTGATCACAAGACTGCGTGGCTTGGCCTATCTGTGCTGCTGGAAATTTAGCGCGCTCAGTAGTTGACTTGTCACTGTCCTGATGGTATGTCGTGTAATTTCTTTATTGTCGGGCTGATATCTGTCATATGAATTGACATGTATAACAGAACATATGGTGTTCCACAGGGTGCAATTCTGTGCCTCGAACACTTCCTTTTAGGGCTGTCACAAACAAATCTTTTTGTAATCTATTAACCTATCAATTATTCCATTGAATAATTGAGTAATCCTGTTGGTTTGCCGTCATGCGCTTCACATTTCCATTTTTAAGTTTCCCAGCTCTGCTTTGCAGTAATGCATAAAACCCCAATTTCCCCCATTTTCAGTCAAAGAGACCACAAAGCCTAGGAAGCATCTTACTTTTACTGTTGTTTTGCTGATGACATTTTCGTCTGTCAGCAATGTCGGGGTCTGAGGTCCCTACACACGATAAGTGGTATAGATTATGTCTGTAGTTGTGGTGAAAACATAAATGTAATACACAAGAGATGTTTTTAAAAAGCCTCTTAAATCTTACTTCCTTTCACCCTGCACTGAGCTCCTGGAAACCTTTTAGGTTGCACTTTAGCTTTTGTGTGTAACCACCAAGATTTTCAGTAAAATGAAGTTGCATTGGTTTCTTGTTGACTAGACTTGACATCATTTGAATGACAATACCTGCAGGCTAGTCAGATCTCCATACGAAGTGCTTTTTGTTGTTGATCTCGTAGTGGGTGTTTACATACACCATACAACAGTTTACATAGTAAATTCTCTTGTCACTTCTTGGCTGCACATGCGCACACGCACAAAACAATAGTTTTGTGTAGTCTACACAAGAAGACACACAGGTTTGTTTCCCAGCACAGTCCTCAGGCACAACCCGGCAATGTTGGTGTAATTAGAATTCAACCAGCAAAGCCCCTCTGTCGTAGGCATGTTTAATTCAGGGTGTGTGCGCATGTGTACACGCTCGTGCATGCGTTTGTGTGTGCGTCCTGCTGTTTGTGTGCTGAAGTGAGAAGATGAAGAGACGAAAAACAGGACATTAACAAATGTGGATTTTGGGGAGTTTTATTTAAAAAAAGAAAAAAAAAAGGTTTTTTTTCATCTAATTCAACACATACATATGCTGTATCAATCACTTAATTGATCATTTGAATTTTAAATTGTGCTGATCACCTCTCAACATTTATGACAACAAACACTTCTGATATCTATCTGGTCAATTGCAAGTCAATTGCAAATGCAAATCTGCCCAAATGAGCACATGAGAATTATGAAATCAGATTTCTGTGTTTAGTTTCATGTGAAGCGTTGATGTTCTGAAACATTGTTGTCATGATGATTGACCCTATTCTGCTGTTTATCTTCCTCCTGAGGGTCTGCCTCCTCGTCCACTCTCCCATTTCCCCCTTGTCATATAACCATGGCGCCTGTCGCCACGACAACACTGGCTGTGGCCATTCTATCCTGTCATTAGCTTTCCTGGATAAAGGCGTGCACTCTCTCTGTCTGACTCACAGCCACCATTACGTCAGCGTTGACGTTGCAGTGAAAGAATAAGCTGTCATGAGTGGGCAATTTAACGTGATTGTCATAGAACTAAAATGTCAAGAAGATGATTGAATTGGTTGTTGTATTCATTATCGTGTGTTTGGTGTTCATTGTCTCTGTGGGGAATTACGGTAATTTTTGGAGTATGACTGTACGTGAACACGACTTTTAATGTAAACTATGTATTTACAAGAGAGGTGGCATGGCTCAGTGGTAGAGCGGTTGTCTATGAACTCAGCGCCTGCGGGTTCGATCCCCAGCTCTTGTGACCATATCGAGGTATCCTTAAGCAAGATACTGAACCCGTTGCTCCTCATCAGTAGCGCTTTAAATGCTTTGTACATGAAAAGCAGTACACAAGTGAAAAGCAGAAGCTAAAGTAAATTAGAGTAAGCTAAAGTGACTATCAACTGTATATTTTCGGAATTTTTCTTTTTCTGTACTTTTTCTATTGTACAGTAGATAGCCAAACTTTTGGTTGAAGGCTCTATAGTCATCATTATCCCATTAGTTTGAGAGTAAATACACAATCATCATTCCTATCCACCATTATATAAACCAGTTGATCCAATCCAGATAAACACTCACAAGCATCTCCACGGAGAATACTACAAGAGCATCGACTCACACTATCTTGTAGGGGTGTGAATTGCCTAGTACCTGACGATTCGATTCGTATCACGATTCACAGGTCACGATTCGATTCGATACCGATTAATCCCGATACGAATTTCTAAGTCGATTGTTGCGATTTTTTTTCATTCAAATTTAGAAAATACTAATCAGTAAGCTTGTAGAGTGTAAGATTTATATGAAAATGTATTATTTATTTATCTGAAATTTCAGTCTTATAGAGGTTGTAATCTGTTTCATGTTTGAACAGCATTAAAATAAAATATTAAGGCTTAATGTTCCGTTCATATAACATTCTTCCATGCTCAAGGTGTGAATCCTAACCCGAAGTCAGACGTTTTGTTGAATATTTTTCCATTAAAAATGGATTCACACACACACACACAAAAAAGAAAAGGCAATGATGATAAGACGTTGAATCGGTAAGACTACCGAATGAACAATTCTGAGCTCTTTAAAAAAAAAATAATAATAAAAAAAATAAAAATAAAATAAAAAATAAAAAAATCGATTTTTTAAAAATTGAATCGATTCGAGAATCGCGCGATGTAGTATCGCGATATATCGCCGAATCGATTTTTTTTAACACCCCTACTATCTTGAGACTTGATAGGGTAAACACAGATGTTCACTGACTCCGTCGAATGTCAGATCTGCAAACATCAGACATCTACACGCCCCAGAGAGTTTCCACACTTCTAAAATCAGTGTTGTAATGCCGAATAGCGGGATGGCTTAGAGCAGTAGATTGAACCCCAGGGGTTCGGTGAGTCAGTCTCAGGCTTTCGGCGGAGGTCAAGATACACACCTGACTCAAATGTACTGCGATGATATGCCCAGAATTGATGAATGTTATGTCTAAATCTGCCTTGAAAATTAATGTAAAATGGTGATTAGGACTTAAACACTACAGGATCAAAGTTTGAGGTCTTCCCTAATTCGAGTTCAGGTTTGACAATAATACTACAGAAAATGTGCATTTTACACAGGATTTTCCAAAACGGTTTCAGTTTTACCGAAATACTTTGACTGGATTCCTTTGGATGTTTGAGGACTAGTTTGGATGGAGTTGTACATGTTTGGAATGGAGGAGACCAGAAAGGGTGCATTTGAACCTTTTTTAGTTTTTTTGTTGTTTTTTTTTTTACTAACTCTTGGTTAAAATGACAAAGACATTGCCTGTACAGGTCAAAATGAACTGCTTTTCTGCATTTAGATTTCAAGTACCCAGATGGCGACGTGCATCGCCCAGCTTTTTCTACAATGGCTGCTGGGCCCACTGGCGGGCGCTCGTTCAGGGGTTGGAACCACTGGCTTGGAAAACAGCATATTTGTTCTAAACTCGTAGTCATGTTTACTAAGAAATATGCCAATCCCTTTAAAGCACATTTACGTAGCAAATACATACTACTACTGCTTGTAGACATTATTAGCGGGTATGAAACACAAAAGCGCATGTCTCGTTGAAAGTACGTTAGCTTAGCGCCCGATTAGCATCACAAATTCACGTGGACTCCATGGCGAATTGCCGGTCACGGTAAAATAAACACCGTGGATTGTTCATCTTGGCCAAACAATACGAGACCGCGACCTCTTGTAACCAAACAGCCGCCACACGACGAAGCTCACTCCCTCTTTACCGAAGACGCGACAGAATTGGCTGCAGCTCTTGCAGCCTCACACGCTCCGACAATTGTTTTTTTATGCAGCAGTGAACGACGCGTGTACGTCCAAATTGACACGAAGACGTATAATGTTACCCATTACGTCGTCACCTCAATTTCGTGATATTATCGTAGAAGGTATGATATGGAACATCCTACTGAACACCTTTCTACATGTAAGGCAAATAAATAGTTTAGGATTTAACAAAATTTTGGGGTGGTCGAGACCCTGTAACCCACAATCTGAATCCCAGCCTTACATTCAGAACAAAAAACTGCCGCAATCTGTCCTAAGATGACCATTTTTTCAAGCAGTTACTTGGGATTCATTCATATATGTTCACAATTTGGACCTTCACACAGAGCAGAAAGTGGCGGAAATAATTTTTGCCTGTAAAAAATTTCTCTATTCACCACAGTGTTATGAAGAAAAAAAAGTTGGGGTCATACCTATATTCCGAAATAATTTGTTTACAGGCATGATCACTTTGATGCACCAATATGAGTTAATGATAAAGGGAAAGAAGATCAGTTTCATTCTCTTCAGGCATAACCACGTTCCTCTCGATTCATATAATCCAGAGATATTGCAGCACGTTGTGTATGAGCACATGCATGCTTTACTATTGTTCACCTCAGGCACTAATGCAGCTGCAGTTAAACTCCTCAGCTGGTCTAATATTATCTAGCAGGCAGGAGATTAAGCTCTAATCACATTGATGGGCCCATCTCTTCTAAGCTGCCATACACCTTAATGTGCCTCCAATAGCAAGACATTACAGTTTCGATTGAATGCACCGGGTGACTTCTTTTATTTATTTTTTATTTTTTTATTTTTTTTTACACATAGAGACATTCTACCGCTTCAGTCATTTTGAGTCAGATTCTGAACACAGTACACACCCAGTCAGACGGAAATCATATAAATACAATACAATAGCCGGTTGTCAGCTAGAGCTGCTTTAGTGTTACAGATTCTAACTCTGCAGTTCAACCCGATTAGCAAGGAATCCGAGCCAGTGTGTGTGTTTCATTGTGTGTATGCGCGCGCACGTATTCATTCGGAAACACCTTTCACTCATTTAGGACATGTAACACTGGTTGGCCTGGAAATAAAAATCCCTGCAAAGCTCTCGTCTTGCCAATTGATAAGACAGACTTAAGAAAGAACTCATTTGATTTGAGCTCTCTCATTTTTTTTTTTTTAATTACTGACCTTATTCTGCTCATAAAAGCAATGCCAGCAACAAAAATAAGATCTCAAACATTATTTTTTAATCTATAGAACTCGACCTCATTATGGTCTGAGGGAAACAAGAGCCGAGGGAGAGTGGCAGCGGACACCCTGGACTGGTCGCCAGTTAGTTGCAGGGAACATAAAGACAAAAAAAAACTATTCACACTTAACACACCTTTGGACAATTTATAGTATAACCCAAAAAGAAAATAAGATGCTAAAGATACTAACCACGGAGAAGGTGAACGTTTGCGAAGGTTGCAAATGTTGATTTCTCTTCAGGGTTTGTTCAAGGTCATAAATGTTTGCCAACAGTTTGAATGGTTATTGTTGCACACATGTTCAATGCTGACTTGTTACAAATTTCCGCGCGCATGTTAATTCCTCGTCAGGGTTCGTTCAAGGTTACAAACGCTCACTGATAGTTTTGTTTTTTCTTTTCATTGTGAATTTTTGACAGTTCATTTTGCATGTTGCTGAAGGATATGCAAATTGATTAATAGAATGACTTGAGCTTGTATCCCACTATAGTCGGCAAACGTTTGCGTGTGTTTGTGACGGACACGCATGTTGATGTCTCGTTAGGGATTATTGAAACAGTTCTGAAACAGTTTCAATGGTTTTTCTTGTCACAAGGAAACTTTGACACATTCACGGATGCAAAAACATCTGAAAGAAACAATGAATGAATCCTGGCGAGAAATCAACATGCACAACCTTCGCAAACACTTTCCTATTGTACATGTTCAATTAATCCATTTCCATGTCCTCCTGCAACGCACAAAATGAACTGCGCAGCAATTTAGCGTATTTTGGCAGACCAAATCCTTCTTTAGTCCAAAGATCAGCAGCATCCACATCTGTTTGCCAATTCAGTCACGTCCATTTTGGCTTTTACAGTAAGTTTAAAATCAACTGAAAATTTGCCTGGTGAACCTACGCAGATGTTTTTGGCAGTGCTGATTCTTATTGCTTTGAACGAGTCAGCTTTCTTTACTTAATTACAGATGTTTTGGGGGGGGGGGGTTTCTTTGATGTTATGCTTGCCATAAATCCCCTTGTCAAGACTGGTCCATAAATTACAAAATGCAGTGTAACACAAGTTAAGCAAGACTGTATCTTTGATGTCTCATGTGACATGCAAAGTGGCAGTTAAAACTCCTGCCTTGTGCAATTTTAGAGCCATTTTCTTCTCTTAAGGTTTTGGTGAAATTTAATTTGCAAGGCTTACTGTACTATTTACTACTCTAGGATCTTTTTTATGTCAGCGATTGTTCTTTTGTATGAATTAAACTGAATGAGGCATTTTGTGCCATTCTTGAACTCACTTCAAAAAGGGAAGACGCTGAACTGGCGCATTAGCTTCCCCTTCCACTCATGCTCATTCTGAGGCAGCCATTCTAAATATGAAACAAAAGCATCACAATGAAAGAGTTGTTAGTCTGCCCATGTCCCAGATCATTGACTGAGCACACTGTGCTGAATGAGGAGTCCTTCAGAGTTGGGCCCCGCTTGATTTGCCGTCCCACAGCCTGGAGACAGGAAAACTCACTTCTGCCTCCCCGGCAGATTTTGTTCCACAAACACCCAACAACAATCGGCAATATTACATCACTATTTACTTCCCCAGTGTGGTCTCGCAGGTGCAATATAACATCTGAGAAATGACGCCGTCTCTTGTGAGAGAAGCACTAACAGAGCAGATAAAAGGAAATGTGAAAGAGGAAGTGGTCTCAAACAGTGAGCTTGATTTATTCATAGATTGGTTTTGAGAGTAGTTAGGTTGAGAGTCCCTTATTAAGACAGGATGCCAGTGTGTTAGCCGATGACGCGAGAAAAGACTTACCCTATTTTTCGGATTATAAGTCGCAGTTTTTTTCATAGTTTGGCCGGGGGTGCGACTTATCCTCTGGTGCGACTTATGTGTGAAATTATTAACACAATTATAAATCATTTCACATGTTATTTTCACACTAAACCGCAAGAGGGCGCTCTAGGTCTGTGTTGATAATTTCAACATTGCTGGTAGAAGAGGAAGCGGTGCATCGTCTACCTCCCGAGTTGGGGGGGTTGTTTAAAAGTGACACAGAGGATGAAGATTTTATTGGATTTAGTGATTTGGAGTGAAACTGATAGTTTGTTAAACTTGTTAGCATGTTCTTTATGCTAGAGTTATATGAATAACTTGTAGAGATGGGAATTTAATTCACCCACGGAACGTTGGGACGAAGGGAGAGTTCTGGGTGGGAAGGTTTTGTTATGTGGAAAAGGGGAGTTAGCCTGTTAGCTTCCAGCTGAGTGGGGAGTTGCTGTTAAGACCTCAGAAGCTGATGTCAATAAAACGCCAGCCTTTGGCTCCGTGCTTCAACACTCCGCCGTCACTGCTCGCTACAAACTCTTAATATGTGACGTCGTTACTGACATTACCAGGCATGTCAGTCATGTAACGTTAGTATACCGTACACTTATTCAGCCTGTTGTTTTCTATTGTATTTTTATTTTAAATTGCCTTTCAAAATGACATGTATGTTTTTGGTGTTGGATTTTATCAAAAAAAATTCCCCCCAAAATGCGACTTATATATGTTTTTCCCTTCTTAATTATGCATTTTTTGGCTGGTGCGCCTTATAATCCGGAGCGACGTATAATCCGAAAAATACTGTCAGAATCAAGACACCAACTATCAGTATGCAATGGCTCAGTATTAATAATGAGCGAGATTTCAAATGTAGCGTTTTACTTAGCTTTGAATTCACATTTCAGTTGTAATCAACATTGTTTCAGGAACAACACTTTTGTCATTGGATGTCTATGGACAATTCCGAGCTTACGTCACAAGTGAGAGTGGCGGTCTCACTCAGTAAATACAATTAAGCGGTCCGCTCATTGAAAAACATTGGACTTTGTATCAATGTAATTTAATTTGTGAGGATTATTTTGATGTCAAAATGTGATGAAATGTTGTTTGACTTCTAAAACAATCTGCCTGCAGGGGCATAAGTACGATATGAAGAAACAAAAATTGGACATAATTGGTCTAACATCCCCACAGGTGAAAAGGTGGTCAAGTGATGATCACAGTCACAGTAGCTCATAATATTAGACTTCTATGATACCTAGCCCGCAGTGAATAGATTAGATTACTGGTCGGTGAAAGTTTATCGTCATTATGCATAATATACCCTCAGAGAAATACTTCAACAGATTTAAATAACACGGTTACGTTAACCGGTCCCACATAACTAGTTCATTTAAATGGATTAAGGTTGGGTGACCAAAATTTCGCTAATGTTCTTAACTTAATACGACATTATACAGTTGTGTTGAATTTACACAATGCTGTTGTGTTGAATTTATTCAACATTATCATTGGGGCTGGGAAAAAGTCGACCAAGTCGACTAGGTCGACTTTAAAA
The DNA here is from genome assembly GCF_051991245.1 of Festucalex cinctus. Classification (NCBI taxonomy): domain Eukaryota; kingdom Metazoa; phylum Chordata; class Actinopteri; order Syngnathiformes; family Syngnathidae; genus Festucalex; species Festucalex cinctus. The sequence continues at coordinate 10,287,740 of NC_135425.1, read as the reverse complement.
ACAGGTCGACTGGAAAAATTTAAGTCGATGCTCCGCCCGGAACCATGTTTGCGCCGTCCATGTTTCACACGGACCTTTTATGCTGCCGCGCAGAGTGTGTTGCAAACCTCAGTGAGAAGAAGGTGGACAGAGTAATATTTATTTATTTATTTATTTATTTATTTATTTATTAAATGACTTCTGTTTGGTTGGTCTGATTGGTTGTTTGAATTTGTAGGTGTGTTGCACAGCCGCCATTAGCCTAACCACGCATACAGTTCTTTTACTGCAAGTGTACATGTACACTCATACAGTATTTACAATATTTATTAGTTATGATTATGTCCTCATTGGTTGCACTATTTTAAAATTGAGGAAAAGCGAATGGATAAGAGGACAGCGGTACAGGCTCTTCTAAACATTTGGGAGAGGAAGAGAGCACGACTTTGAATCGGAGTCACCAAGCCACCATGCACGTTATTACTGCCAAGCTTGGTTGGTGAGGTGAACAACTAAAATGCTCACAGGACCCTCAAAAAGTCTGTAAAAGGTGCAAAGATACACCAGGATTATAAAACACTCATGGATCAGTACAGCGGCATGACTGCCGAGTGAATGGTACGGCCAAATCGATGCCACGGTTCATGGATACCAGAGCAATAACATGGATTCAGCGCGTCACGGATAGACAAAGGTAAACACGGCAATAATGTTACAGAAATACTTGTAATATTGTCATTTAGTTCGAATCCTCGTGTAGCGCTTGGCAGCAGCATAGTTGTGTGACTGTAACTTTCTATTAGTCAGCAGTTACTTATTTTGCTGTGACCGTCAAATCTCCTACGAGCATTATTTTGCCGTGAACACTCGGAACGACAAATTCTCTGTTATGAATTTGAAGTCCTAAGATTGTGATCATTTTTACAGTTATATCACCCAGCCCCATTTGCCAACTTCATAGTGTCCTGCTTAAGAGTTAAACCTGTATTATTACTGTATTTTGCAATCAAATATATTTTTTGAGCAAGGGCTAAAAAGAGAGTTTTTTTTCGGTTTTATTTTTTAGTTTTGTTAATTTATAACAAATGAATCCTTAATTCAGAGTTAGTTATGTTTTATTTGACTTAAATCCTCTATATTGCAGGGTAACTGTCTGCCTTTTGCCAGAAATAAACAACGGTTATTTCTTTACAATTATCTGTCATTATTTTTTTTTTTTTTTTTTTTTTAGGTTTTAGAGAAAAATACATATTTTTTCTATTGCTGACCTGATACTTATGCTAAATGACATGTGCTCGAACTTGTGTGAGTGTGCTCATGTAGCTTGAAACCCCTGAAAGCATTCGTGTTGGCTTACTCGGGTGCAAACGGCAGTTTCACTCTTGTTTGCAGACCACTTAAACGATTCCAATCAGCCGTGTTCTACAGCGCACGCCATTGCATGTTCGACCCTATAGACAACAGCCTGTCCCTCCTTCTGCATATATTCCAGCGCAGCCAGACGCACGGGTCTGAACAAAGTACACATCGGTTACCCCGTTTGAAAAGCGCCGCAAATGAAAACGCCCGACTACTGTGAGCAAAGGGCTGTGCCATGCGATAAGAGTGTCTAATCACAGCGCTGTAAGGAAATAATAAACTGTTGTTCTTCTTGTTGGCTGGAATGAAAGCAGGAGATTAAATGCATGTTGGCGTTCCAATCAAATATGGGCTTTGAATGAGAAGACATCTGACACCTTTCAGTCCTGATATAGCAGCCAGATTATCAATCAATAAATTATTGTTTCAATTCCATTTTCTTTTCACCAATTGGATTATGAGTTGGTGGGTTTAAATCTTGTCACAGATTTTTCTCCCCTGGTTTCGCCGAATGCTTTTTTTTTTTTTTTTTAAACCCACATTCTAAAAACATGCATTTTATGTTAAGATTTAATTAGTGTTCATATCGGTGCGAAGGGGAGTTTGTTTGTTTTTTGGCTATGCAGGCTGTGCCCTGCAATTGACAGGAGGACAAGGACAATGAGGACACGCGCTACAAAATGGATGGATTGATTGATTATGCAACAACAAAACTGCTACTTTCATAACATAATATTAAGTATTGACCTGAGATTAAAGGACATGCAGAGTAAAAAGGCAAAGAGAGATGTTTGAAAATTGACAGAATAACATGCCTAAGGATCTAAGAGAACACTAAAAGATCTGAATGCTTAATTTGACACACAAGGAAAATTAGTATTTCAAAATATAATGAAGAGCCTTACCAATTAATCAGCCAAATACTTACCATCCATCCATTTTCTTAGCCTCCCCTCCTCACAGGGGGCACGGGGGTGCTGGAGCCTATCCCAGCCGGCTTCGGGCAGTAGGCGGGGTACACCCTGAACTGGTTGCAAGGTTATTTTAATTAACTAAAACTAACGAAAAAACTAAAATTCAAAAAACAATTGGTTAACGAAATAAAATTAAAAAAATGTTTTATAAAAAACAAAAACCAACTGAAACTATATTTTATGTTTACAAAACTAAGTAAAACTAACTAACTTTGCTTTAGTCTTTGGTAATTAATTTAATGCATGAGCCTTTGGGGATTATTTTAAATGTGATTAAATAGATTTATTTTTATATTAATCGGAATAAAGACGTATGAAGGTGTGCCACACAAGTGACGTCATCAAGAATCAGCCAGTAGAAAAGCACCTTCAGATGATGTCGCTCCCATGGTGTTTGTTAAATATTGCGTACAAGTAATACACATTTTTTAAAACTAATACTGAAACTAAAACTAAGCATTTATTAAATAACTAAAACAAATAAAAAACTAACAGAACCACCTTGAAAACTATTTTTAAAACTAGTTTTTAAAAACAAAACTCCAAACGAAATAAAAACTAATTCAAATGAAAAATTCCAAAATTATAATAACCCTGCCTGGTTGCCAGCCAATCCAGGGCACACACAGACGAACACGCACTCACACTCACAATCACACCTTGGGACAATTTTAGAGCGTCCAATCAGCCTGCCAAGCTTGTCTTTGGAATGTGGGAGGAAACCGGAGTACCCGGAAAAAACCCACACAAGCATGGGGAGAACATGCAAACTCCACCCAGGAAGGCCGAAGCCCGGACTCGATCTCGCATGCTCTGCGCTGGGAGGCAAACGAGCTAACCAGTCATCCACCGTGCCGCCCCAAATAGCTAGAATGATTGATATTATTATGCCTTTTCAAAATAATAATAATTGGCTGGAATTTTGCCCTTTAAACATTGATATAATCTTACTTTCTAGTAGTGTTTCTTTACAGTTATGTGTAGGAAGTAAAGGACATGCATTTTTGACAGAATGTTATTCTGTAGGAATTATGTCCTTCTCATTCACTTAAACAGTATGAACGTTAAAACAATATGTATGTAAAGGATAAATTATATATTGAGATATATAGGACTTTCTTTCAAATTATCTGTCAATTGTTTTTTGGCGGGATGAGGCAGATTTTATGTATCAAAAGTACAGCACAAGTGGCATCGGTACTTGGTATCTGTAACTACTCGAGTCATCAAACTTGTATCGGTCTGAAAAAACAAAAAACTGGTAGTTCTTTTTTCCTGAAACTGTCTCTGTAAATCATACATTTCAAATGCATCTTGACATGTTTTGGCGTCTCTAATTTTTATTTTGAAGTATTTTTAAATAGTTTTATTTTATAGCCAAAACCTAAAATTAAATTCATCAGTTCATGCTTTTTTTTTTTTCCCCCATGTTTTTGTTCTTGAAAATTCCTCTGTTGTGAATTAAACAATACAAATATAATACAATTTTCTGCATATCAAAGTTTTGTTATTGTAAGTGTTAAGGGACTAAAAAAGTAATTTTATTAATTGTATATATTTTTTAAATAATCAGTTTAATCAGTTATTGGATTTTTTTTTTCTCTGCAAATATCAGAATCAGCCTAAAAAATCCTTATGGGTTGGGCCCTGTTTTAAAAAATGTGCTTGCACTGCAACTTATATTAAGTAAATGTCACCTAATTGTGGAGGTAGTCACAGGATTTTGCAGTACTATAGTTGTCCTTATGTCCATTTATTTCAGTTTTGCAAATGTTTTTTTTTGTTTTTTCACTTCAATTTGTAGGCCCCAAAATACTGTACCAGGGTTTCATTTTTTACCTGTGCTACCAACAAACAACTACTACATTCGTTATTATCACACTCACTATCCTGAAACCTTTCTTGCTAAACTTCAAGAACTTGAAAGCGGATCCAATATTCTTCTTCAACTTTGTCTCTTCTAGCTCAAGATATCCTTCAATGAGTCAAGCCTCCACAGCACATATGAGTACCCATCAGAAAACAACGCGTGGGACAGCGGCGAGGAGGCGGACGAGGACAAACAAGAGGAAAAGGTCCCCGAGGAACTGCCCAGCATGGTGGGACGCATCCACATCCCTCGGCCCACTTTCGCAAGCTCGCCCACGCATCCCAACAACAGCAACGGTGAGATTTTGTTGAGGAACAAATGCAGCAATGGGAAAGTTATTGGATTGTAAAACGGTGCTGGTTTGCTGGACTTTGTCCTTTTACACTTTAAGGGCTTAGACTGGCTGCAAATCCAAAATAAAAAATAAAAATAAAAAGTCTTGAATTGTACACCACTTACCTGTTGAGGGGACCTGGAGCCTGCCACAGCTTACTTGATTGTTGATCAGTTAATCACAAGGCACATTGAGAGGTGACCATTTTCACGGTCACTGAGTGGCAACTAGTGTTAATTTTAGCCACCATTTTTAATTAAATTTTGTCTTTGTTTTAGTCCAGTTACGCTTGTTAGTTTTTATCAGTTAGTCAACCTCATTACGTTTTTATTTAGTCCATTTTTAGTACACTATTAATCTAGCATTTTAGTCTTTATTTTAGTCCAAGAAATAATTTTATTCATCTAGTCAATGTTTTAGTCAGGAGAATAATTAAACCCCTGTTTTTTGTTTTTGTTTTTTTTTTGTTTATGTCAGCAGATTATGTTGAACATTTCGAATCTAAAACTATTTCACATAAAATTTTCTCATCTTTTTGATTAAAAAACATTTCACACACAATGACAGTATGTCAACAGGTGGCTACTATTAGCCTAATTAGCTAGCAATAGCTAGCAGTCGGATTAACATTGTTAGAACGTTATAACCGTTGGATTAATGTTACGTTAACTATATAATTTACTTTTTTTTTCTTTTTCTTCTTTTACTTTTCACCATGAATCCACCTCCTGTCTGTTCCATGTTGTTGTGTATTTTGTACTTGCTAGCTTCAGATATGAAAGATTAGCAGAGACAAGATTTTACAAAAGCATATCATTTCCGTCCTGTTTTTGTTCATGAACTAAAATGTCGATAAAGTTTCGTCCAGTTTTTATTAAGTGAAGTACATTTTTGTCTCCTCTTCATTAGTTGACGAAAATGCATGCTGATTTAGTCCCAGTTATTGTTTATTAATGAAGGTTTTAGTCCGCTGAAATATGTGTGTTGATGAAATTATTTTTGTTGACGAAATTAACACGAGTTAATGCCTGGGTGACTAATTTCCAAAATAAAAGCACTAATAAATTCATTTAAAATGCAACACATTGAAACAAACTTTGTATGGAATTCATAATTAACTTATTCATCGCCGTTGGCAGGCAGCTACTGACCGTATTATACACGAGTATAGAGAAAAAAAATGTTTTTTGAGGGTGATCCCCCCCAATTAAGTTGTGTAATATTTAATTTCCTTTAAGAGACTACCAGTTTGATTCAAATGGCATTTTAGTATAAGCTTTCCAATAATGGATTGATGGATGGATGTAATTTGAAAACGCTTAATAGAAAGACTGTAAGTGGGAGGATGAGGACCCCTAATGGACTCTATCTGAACTACAAGGGCTGAATGGCATATGAGCCAGTTCACCTATTTGCAACTCAGCACAAAAAAAGTCATCTGATCATTATTGATGTATATTCTATCTATCTTCTTATGTGCAGACCTCTCTAACTACATTCCCAAGCACTCGGTGGACTTCAGCGCCTGGCAGGAATACAAACAAGAGGACAGTGTTAACAAGGAGGAGGTCACTTCCCAGCAGACGCAGATAACAGAGGAGGTCATGGTGAGAGGATAAAAAAAAATTTTCTTTTTTTTTTTCTTTTCTTTTTTTTTCCCAACGCTCAGTTTGTGTTCCATCCCCAAAGAGCAATGACGTCAAAATGGAAACTGTAACATTGGTTTGCTCACGTCGTTGCAGGAGTTTGAATGCTACCTGTTTTCATTTGGCAAGATAGTTTAACGTGTTGTGATTTGTTTGTCGCATCCATTACAGAACAGTCCATTCAACAAGTAAACTATTATTGTCAGAGGTGGAAGAACATGCTGTCAAACATTTATATGTATACTATATATTAAGTTACTTATTTATGTATTTTTGGCCATCCATTACAAATCAAAATGCGATTGAAGTCTTCATATTAAATTTACAAATATTTTGCAGTCACATGTTATTAACCATTTAGGAATAACAGTTATTTTTTGTAGCATTTTTTTTTTTGTAGCAAATGAGTTAAAGTACCAGTAGTTACATGAAAATGACTCGTAGATCAAAAATATAAAATAATAAGAGGTGCAAAGTAGTCCATTTTGTGCTTGCACTCAGAAAAAGGTTGCTTTTTACTAAGACTTGATGTATTATATGAGTGAGTGTGTTGAACAAGGTTCTGGATATGTGTGCATACTAGGGGTGTCAGCGATTAGAATTTTTAATCATAATTACTAATTAATCGCATGGCTTCAATAGTTAACTCACGATTAATCAAAAAAATTACATCTAAATACACAATAAAATATTTTTTTCTAAGTTTTTATACTCTTGTTAACATAACAGTGTGGGAAATGTTAAACTAACAGAAATATGGCTGCATATTTTAGTCATTGATACAGTAATTTCATAATAATTCATAAAATTTAGTTAATGTTGTAAACGAGTGTGGTATTGATTTGTGTTGGTCACTTTTCTGCCACTAGATGGCATTATTGCATTTGTAAGACGGTGACTGCTCAGTGCATTTTTCTTTGTCATGGAGAAACTTATTAAATTCTGCACATTTTTAGAATTGCAAAATACAACTTGACCACAAATATATGCTTTATTATTACATTTATTACTGCTAAATTTGGACGCGGACATGTCTGCTGCGTTGTGACTGGAATTCCAAGTAATGGGCGGTAATCGTGCGTTTAAAAAAAAATAAAATTAAAAAAAAATAGTGGCGTGAAAGGAACTTTAAATTAACTCAAATTTATTAACACGCTAATTTTGACACCCCTAGTGCATACACATGCATGTTTTTTTTTTTTTTTGTTTTTTTTTGTTTTGTGTGTGTGCCAGTCCAGACATGCATTAACCAAAATCTGACATTAAGTCCTCCACAACAGTAGTTGGCGCTATACTACGACAGTTTGACATAACTGCGAATTATCATCTGCTGAACTCATTCACTCCCAGCCATTTTCACAGAAGCAAACCCGTTCGCTCCCGGCTGTTTCACTGTATTTTGACTGATTTTGCAAGGCCCACAGAATATTGTCTTCTATTGCTAGGAAAAACATGGAACCTACCAAAAGAAAGATTAGAGTCTCATCTTTCATCAGGAAAAAAAAGTACATTTGTATCTGTTTCCGTTTTGCAGCAATTAGCATTGCAATATAGCTAAGTTTAGAATTTTGAGCAATTGAGCTTTTTTTTTCAATCTGGCCCTGGTTGATCTCCTTTGCTCTGCCGCCATCTGCTGGCCTTTTGTGTAATAACTACCATTCATCCGTTCTTTGCAGTTGAGAGGCTCATCAAAGACTTCTGCATGCTCTAGCATAAAAAAAACAAACAAACGTATAAATACGTCTTTGGGACACATAACATTTCAAATAGAACGTATTTATATGTTTTTGGGAGCAAATGAGTTAAGAAAGAAAGTATTTACAATTTTTTTTGTCATGTTGAATGAAATTTTATATATCAAACGTACTAGTAGCATCGGTACTAAGTACTCAATACTTGGTCTGAAAAAAGTGGTATAAAACATCCCACTATAAGATTGTAAGTTGTAACCTGTCATTTTTATTTTATTTTATTTTTTGTCCTCAGCTGACACCAGCAGACAGTTCGTCCCTGTCAGACTATAGTAGCGAGCCCGCGCTCTACTTCTGATCACTAGAGCACTAAAGTAGCACCTCGCCAACGGGACCGACACCTGAGGCCAGCGCTGACTGCCTGCCACACCTGGACCTGGACCTGAACCACTTGTAACTTTGCCGGGCTCAAGCACACGTTCCCTGACGCCTTCAGGGAACACAAGCCACGGTTACTCTCGCCACGGGATCGTCCCAAGTCTACAATCGTAATCGTTTTGGCCGACAAACCTTAAAAGCAGCTGGGCTGTCTTTTCCTGGACAGTTGATCTGTCAAAACGGCCGATCCAATTAAATATCTTGTCAGCATCTGGACAGACCCATCCTCGTTTACACTTGCATCTGGGCGATGTGGACTTCAAGTCCAAACTCCCACGAAGAGCAAAAAAGCTGCCAATGCCGATGTGGAGATGACTCCGCAGTGAAAGTGTTACACAACTCCGTAAACAAATCTCGGACCTTACAGTAATTGTTCCCTCGCTTGCAGTCAAACATACAAAAGAAAATCTGAATGGGTGCCACATAATTTTGTTTTTGTTACATGCATGGTTTCAGTTGGGCTTAGGTTGTTTCTTATGCTTCCAAAAGCCTTTGTTTTTTTTGTTTTTTTTGTGCTGCTTTTTGTATGTTATGGAAAACCGTATTGAAGCTGCTGGACGGTTGGTTGAAACAGCAAGCAAGCTTCGACACCATTCTTCACAATGAGGCCAAGTATAGACAAAATCAACATGCACCCTGGAGGAAGTTGTTGTCAGTCTGTAGCAAAACATTTTTTGATAAAATGCTTGAAAAAGTGACCTTTGCCAAAAAATGTCTGTATTGCTGGTGAGCGACGTGCAGTATATCACCCGGCTGAATGTCTCTGCATCCTCCTCCTTGAGCTACTTGTGTGTTTATTGCTTCTCAATGTTGAAGTTTGCATGTCTTAGACCTGCTTATGTACAATTTTGTATGTTTTCCTGTGTAAAGGTAGAAAGAACCCACGTCGGACCTCATGTGCACTCACATTCCACGGAGACACAAAGCTGGTCCACTTAAAATTAGTGTTGTTCCGATGCCGTTTTTTGGCCCCCGATACCGACACCAATACCCAGCTTTGTAGTATCGGCCGATACCGATACATACCGATACTTAAGGTTTTTTTCCCTCAACATGCTATTGATTCAGAGCATTCAAGAGCCAATAAGATATGTTAGGTCGGCATGCAGTGAACATTAGGGATGTAACGATATCTAAATGTCATGATATGATATTATCACGATATGGAGCTCAAGATACAATAATATCACGATATTGTGTCAAGGTTGCCGATATTTAAAAAAGGCCACAATATTGTAAAAAAAAAAAAAAAAAAAAAAGAGCTCATGCTAAAAACAAAACACAATATTGTGCTTTTGTACGTAACATGATATTATGTTTTATTATTATTATATTATTATCATAATTATGTTATGTTGCAAATGCATGCACACATTGAATTCATATTGCCTTGCTTCACAGGTATATTAGGTTCCCCTTCATCTGACAATTAGTGTAGATTTTAAACATAGAAGGGCCAAAACATACCTAATGAAAATTAAATTGCACTAAAAAACTAGCCACAAGAGGGTGCTAGAACTTCACAAATGGAAATCGACCTGACTTTTTTTCTTTTCTTTTTTTTTTAACATGTGCGTTGCATTTAAATATCGTGACCATGACGACGACGATATTGTGGCAGTTTTAATATCACGATATTGCGCTTATCGTTACATCCCTAGTGAACATGTCACATATCAGTGAATGTCGTGCACGAGCAAAACACAAGATGCTGCATTCAAAATCCTATATTAGCGTTGGAATCAATGGTATCGGCATGTTACTTGTGAGTAGTCACCGATACCACTGTTTTAATGCAGTATCAGTATCGGAACAACACTACTTAAAATAAATGAAGGTGATGTTTTTATCACGTATAAAAGGTGTAAATGAAGATGTTTTTTATTGACAGGAATGCACCACGTTTTCTTTTTTTTTTTTTTCTTTTTTTTTTTTTTTTTAACTCATAATGCCAAGTGATTAAAGTGTTGCTGTAATGGCCTCAGTCCTTCTTTACACTCAACCCTGGCCAGTATTGTTGTACAGTTTCATTGTAACACCAGTTTATCATAATTAACATTTATTTTCTGCTCGTCATCTCCAGATGACCTTTTATGATGCTGTGCTAGTCCAATGACGTAATTGCCGTTCTGCAGTCTTGGATGTGAAATGTGTTTGCACTGTCTTTGTTTTCGCTTGGTTTTGCCAGTGACAGAATACGTGCACTTACAATGAGGGGCTTCTTTTCCCAAGCGGTTTGACAGCTGATTGTATGTCACATACAGTGGCTGACTATAAACAAGAAATCCATTTGACCATTTTTTCCAGACTGGAATGCAGAAATCCTTGTTTTGATACTAAAAAGGAACGAAAAGAGTCGAGAAACTGTAAATGACGAATGCACTGCCGATTTGATGCGATGTCCACTTTTGTACATTTGCCACAGCCTTGACTCTTAACTCTGAAGATCGTTAGCCACAGGTGTGTTTGTCTTCAAATTCATTAGGTCTTATACGGTGGAACTGCTAAAGTCAAATACAATCTGACATTATTTCTTCTAATTTGGAAATCTTCTAAAAAATGGACACATTTTATATACAATTTGTCAAAATATTTCCTAAGCACAACATTCTGATAATGTGAAAAACGAGCTAAGCAGCAAAATCCACCTGTTTTTATCCATCTCATGGGGCGGCCATTTTGCCACTTGCTGTTGACAATGACATCAGTTGCTCAGGGCTCAGCTAACGACCAATCAGAGCTCAGCTTCAGAAAACAGGTGAGCCGTGATTGATCGTTACCTGTGCCCTGCGCGACTGTGATGTCATTGCAAAATGGCCACCCCCTGAGATGGCTAAAAATGGCTGGATTTTGATGCCCAACTCATATTCCACAAACTCAATATTAATCAGAATGTTGTTTAGATTAGTGGGGCTGCATAGAACGCTGGAATGTTTTTATTTAGTTTTTTATTGACTTCCCCATTAAATTCAAAGGCAATGTTTTAACATCCTTGTGAGGAGTAAGTGGTTAAGAAAATGGATGGATGGATGTTTATAATTAATAAAAGAAGTTAATCATTGGAAAAGATTAAATAAAATAAAAGTACACTTGTAAATTCCTGACAGATAATGAAGGGAACATGGTGTTTTACGGTAGCTGGATTAGTAAATTTGTGATAAATTTGCTCATATTTTCTTTTTATTGCTGTTGTTTCGCTTGTGGTGATGGTTTAACTCAACTTTCAAATTTTTGGTTGAACTTCAAATTGTAGACATTTGTGGGATTGGGCTTTGGAGGTTCCACTGTACAATGTGTCCATAAAGTATGGCTATATGGTTAAAAAAAAAAAAATAAAAAAAATGCTTCTTAAAATAATACTTTCAACATGATTTCCATCATTTCAAAGCATAATTTGATGAGGCTTTGTAAAATTCAGGTGAACTCGATGATTACAGATTTAAACAACATGATTGAGAACGCATCAGTTCCACCCATTTTCATAACTGCATTATCAGTTCATGTACTGAAATCAACGACAATGCAGACCTATTACACCGAGCTCAACTGAATTTTGCAAAATGCATCACATTGTGCATTGAAAATGATGGTAATCATGTTGAAATATTTATCAATATTACAGTTTAATAAAATTGTCTTTTTTTTTTCTTCTTTTTTTAACCCTGTAGCCAGACATTACATTACAGTTTACGCACCATGACAGTCTTTTCACATAGTTGAATGTATTTTTAATCTTCTGAGTGAATGGACATCTCCATGGCTATTCAACAGCATTGTCTTTAACAAAAGCAACTATAAACTCTTCACTGAAATATTGTCAAATGTAAGCTGCCCCTCGTAGAGCTTTGCCAAAATGAAATTGTCAAATCCTGTCAAGTGTTCGTATAAAGATGTGTGCTATTATTAGTCCATTAAGCAAAGAGTAGTTTAACACTCCACTTAATTGTCAAAATGTATTGGTAAATCAACATTTTCCAAATGTGAGGACACCTATTATTGTTAGTAAAGTCTTAAAACTAGCCGTTGACCAGCCTGTGCTCGCTTCTGCCTTCAACAAAGACGCATTAAATTCTTTGTGGAATTGTTTGTTGTCTTTGATCCATCTATGACTAAAGGACCAAAGATGTAGACTTTCCAGCAGTCTCGACACTTGTCTTAAAACACCAGCAATAACTTCCAAACTGGCGATTACCAAGAAAAACAAAACCAACTCACAAAGTGTACACAAAACCAGCAATTTTCCGGCTATTCCCCTCCCTCTTGCAAAATGAGCAGTTGCTGGTAAAACACTCCATTTTGTCCACACTTTTTTTTTTAAGTCTGCATTGCCTCCGCTGTGTAAAATTATTGATGATGATATGAGGAAAAAAAAAAATGATGTCATACTTGTACAGATGTACGTTAAATAAATGTAAAACTCTAAATGCTGTGTGGGAATGTTTGAGATCATTTGCAAAGGGTGAAAGTGCAAAGTCGAGGGGTTTGTTTTGGATCAGCATAAATCAGTTGACAAGTTTGTGGCGGGTTAGCGCATATATGAGAACTTATGATTCAAAAAATGTGGTACTATTATCACTAATGGTATGCAGGCAAAATTAAGTTGTATTTTAACTTTATAGCACGATACATTTAAAGATGTGTGGCTGCCAATGTGGAGTAAACATATAGGTCGCTTGCACATCGTAATGCATCATGGGAGTTTTTCCTTCGGGCGCCATATTGGGTGTCCGCCGGTTCACAAGGTACACTCGCGAGTTACACGGTAGAGCTCATCAACCTGATGTAATTTTCGCAGTATTTTCACGATTTACCGGAAGATCAAAAACAACGATACAGGCAGAAGGTGTCTCTGTGTGGCGGGATTGATCCTAATTACGTCCTGAACAAGGGTGATTTTTTTTTTGACGGAGAAAGCTTACTGGCCAAATGTGACATCTCTGGACATCTTCCCTACCTCGTGTTGACAACATGCTCCATAACACGCCAACAAATCCCTGGAGGCTTACAATTATTTTGTAAGCGGGTGGATACAGAGTGTAAACTTTAACATCGCATCAGAAGAAACGGTTGCTGTTGCACGTAAGTAAACCACATGGTGTTGGTAATTCTGCACACAAAAATGTTGATTTGTTCTCAGGCTTCCTGTTATCATTGTGTTTACATGCACAGCTGGGTTTACCTGATGTGGTTTTTCTAATCATTTTATAACAGGCAAATATGGCAGAGCGTATAAGAATAAAAAGTAACTATGCACAGCCTCCCCATGGCTTAATTAAATTTAATGCTACCCTTTCACTAGTTACATGTTACTTAATCAACTTATTCTAAATGGTTAAGGTTAACCACTGTTAGAGGACGTATTTTTAGTTTCAGTTTCCAGTACAATAAAACGTGTTCATGGTAACTACTGAGCATACTGACAGCTTTTCTTATGATCTCACGGTTAAGGAGGCTGTCACAACACCCAATTTCTGTCTGGTGCCAGATGGCAACAATTCCCATCACTTGTCACGACAACACCAATAGTATTACCAGGTATGTATGGCTTTACTTTTTGTAGTTTCTTATTTAATTCTATGTTTCATATTTTCATTACAATGTTTGTAATATTTTCAGATTCAGGCACAGATGAGTTTAACTGGACGGGACTTCTGCGACTTTGTGGTGTGGACAAAGTGCGATTGAGCGAGTCCACCCAGATCGCTCGTTTTGGCCAGCTGGAAAAGCCAGAGTTTTTTTTCCCCAAAATCCCCTCCTTACCTGAACTGCTCGGGAGAGCATTTACTAGATCAGCAGTGGACTTCCAGTGTTCCTGCTCAGCCGCTGTCACCTACCACTTGCTCATGTACTTCAAAGATGCGGAATAAAGTAGTTTTTTGTGCTGCAGCCGATTGTAAAATCAAATGATATCACTTGAAGTGTACCAATCTAGACTGCCAAAAGGACAGTGGTTTTGTGACAAGTGTGAAACAAGGATTATTGGGAAAACTGTAACACAGTACTGGTACTTGTCTTACATTAAACAAATTTAAAAGAGAGCAACTTTTTCCTCTGTACATAGCATAATGAAAGTCATTGCGTACCCCATCAACATTACATCATACCGTCATCAGGATGGTAGGCACCTGTGCTAAAATAAACTACATTAATTAACAGTTCAATTTTTAACCCTGAAATTACTACATCTAATCATTATTCACTTCATTTTTTGTGCTTTTAGAAATAAGAGATTTATGCCATTACTTTAAGAGGGACCATATTGCACATTGAGTCAAATCCTGTCATTTGTATTATGTATAGCTTTGTAAACAAACCCAACAATAGAATTTGTATAAACGCTGCCTTTATTAGCGCCAAACAAACAGTCGCATGTTGTCCTCCTCCAATGCTTTGATGCTCGCCTTCGTTTCCATCATGTCATTGGCAATCAAGTCGGTGTGGCATGAGATCCCTAAAGAAATAATAAAAATAAAAAAAAGATCACAAAAAAATACGGTACCAGTAATAGGTTTAATATAGTAAAGTAGTATAGTTTTTTTGTCAGTGTAAAAGAAATGTACACATTTTGTTGCATTTTTTAATGTATGAACATTGCTACAGGCAAATACTTATTTCCATAAACACTTCCAAATGTCTCTAAAATATAAGGTGCGTGTACACACACAAACAAACACATACATTCACTCATGCATACAATATATCATGTAATGAATTCTGAGTGGCATACCAGAGTCAATGATGTCAGCAGTACTTGAGGGTACAGGTTACTGGAGCCATCTGGCTGCATAACTGCAACAATCTCTGCCACTTCGAGTCGTCTTTTCTTTGCTTGTCTCTCCTGTGCACGTTCATATCTTGGCACCGACTGGGCTGAGACATAGATGTTGTAACTTGGGACCCAACTTTAATGTTGGAGCACAGTCGGGATGATTGGACAGAAAAAGGGCGCAGGGCGACCTGTTAAAATAAACAAATATATAAACAAATAAAATATGGAAAGACTGGTTATTTTACTGCAGTAGGGTGGCCGTGAATAAGTTCTTTAGCATGATGTGTAGGCTACCGGGGGTCTGTTTTCTTGCATCAGCCCCTTCTGTCTCTTTTTTTTCCCAAGTTTACATTTTGCCACCAAAAAACATGTTATCGGCATTAAGAGCCCAAGACTAATCAATCCAATTTCAGCAGTAAACACTTTGCACTGGCACTACTTGGGTGAAAATGTTCGATGTTAGCTTTCGGCTAACGTCCGCTAGCCAGCTTGTACTACCGAACTTGCTTGCTCATGAATCCAAAACATAAGCAACTTGCCCATATATGGGCGGTCGAAACGTTATTAATCCTCATGCATTAAATAAAGGTAAACAAGCTTACCGCTCACAAAGTGATGGCTGCACACACGAGCCCAAAGTAACGACTTCCCTCCGGAGTCCGCACTCCTCTGTCTCCAGGCCCTGGTTCCTAATTATTTTCGGAATTCGGCAGAAAGGCCGACCATTTCCCCCCTGGGCTTTGTTCGAACAGCCAACGATGCAGCAACAATGTACCATTTTAAACGCAGACAACAAACGTGATAGATACGTGTTAGACCGAATCGCTACGTAAATGGAGGCCACCCAGCATGGCGACTACGAGAAATCCGAGGCGGAAGTGACGACATGTGCAAGCGACCTATTGTAGCGTCGCTGGGGAGCTTGGAGGTGCTCCCAGCATGCTTTGCGGCACTGGGGGGGAATGAAAGAGCGTTTAAAATGCATGTTCTGGGTGAATGCTTTGTTAGTTATTGGTTCAGTTGTGTTGGTTTGTGATTGTGTTTTCTAGGTTGTTGTTTTGTGGGGCTTTGATTTTTCTGTGACACCATAACTGTAAGTGACATGGAAAGGAATGACTTGCCTGAATTTTTGCCAGTTGTGTAAAGAGTCTACCGCTGACAAAATAAAAGTGTTCACGTTCCCGCACTTCATCGTTAGTGGAGCTAAGCTGCATGTGAAAAATGTTACCCACCCCCATAATGCCGCAAAGTATTGAAATGTATGTCTTCAACGCTTGGCCTACATTTTACCAAAATGGGTGACTTTCTCAGTATGTTTGAACGACTTGACAATACGTTCGAAAGATAGCCTCACCATCAAAACTGTTTACTCCATTTTGGCACCTCCACGCTTTCATAAATCTTCAAGGACTACTTGGAAAAAAAAATATATATATTTAGGTACGATTCTTATCTAACTGACATTCAATACATTTTAATTCCTTGAAGTATAGTTGTTCAAAAGATACTACAATTTATTTTCAATAATATCAAATATTTTTTTAGGAGTCCACTGTCTTGTTTTTCATTTGCACTTCGGCCTACTACATTATTTTGTCAGGCTTGATGGTGCTGCAGAGTATTTTTTTGGGGGGGATACTTGGTGTCAATTTTGAGAAGCGGATCCTTGTATTTAAAAAATAATAAAAAAGCTACAATGGCCACTGAAATGACTTTAAAGTGATAAACGTAATACATGAAACGGATGAATGATAGGACCCAGTACAATATATTTTTTTTATTTTGTTGCTCAGTGCTCAGTTTATAAATGTATTTATGTAACAATACCTCAATTATTGTGGTAGCAGTTTGCAGTAGAAACAGTGATACTGATTTTTCAAATATTTTGACTCATGCAAAAAGAAGTATTCCTCAGTATGATGCAGCACAGTTTTAGAGAACAAAACTACAACTACAAACATAAACATGTATTTTTATTTAAAAAAAATAAATAAAAATCTGACAGTGTCAAACAATACTGATCATGACTGCAAATGTAAAGTTTTTGATCAAGCGCTTCTACTGGAACTTATTACATTGTGAAATATCTCAAATATATCTGCAGTGTTTTTCCTGTTCATCACATCAGAATGTAGAAATAAAAGCCTCACAGCAAATAATGTGTCACCTTTAAAAATACATTTAGTCAAACATTACAATTTTTTTTAAGTACAGTTTAATGTCCACTTCCTCTGATTAGTGTTCTTTCTTGCGAGGCTCAGAGGCTTTACTAAGGTTTCCGGCTTCGTGCTTCAGGACACTCAACAAAGACTGGGAGCTCTCTAAGATCTGTGGGAGAAGAGCAGCAAATTATATGAAACATATAGTAGATCATACATAGTGCATTTTTGTATGTTAACAAAAGTGGCAGCTGTGAGCATGGTTGTCTGTGTCTGATGGAGAAAGAAACTTGGACATTTTCACTTAGAGGTACACTTACCTTTGTCGCCAGCAATAGTCCACATAAAAAAGTGGCATTAGATGTCATTTACTCAGTCTTGTCTCATAAAGATTTAAACAGGTAGTAAACCCAAAGATTTTCTTTACAAGATGTTGCTTGTGCCCCCACCAGTCTAAACACAGCATTCTGATTAATATTGTGCTTGCGAAATATGAGTTAAGCAGCAAAATCCACTTGTTTTTATCAATCACAGGTGGCGGCCATTTTGCCAATTGCTGTTGACTGAAAATGACATCATAGTTGCTCAGGTAATGACCAATCACAGCTCAGCTTCGGGAAACAGGTGAGCCGTGATTGGCCATTTTCAGTGGACAGCAAGTTGCAACAAAATGGCCGCCCTCTGAGATTGATAAAAACAGGTGGATGTTGATGCTATATTAATCGGAATATTGTGACTAGTGGGGGCACAGTTAACATACTATTACTGTAAAAAAAAAAAAAAAAAAAAACTTTAAACTCCACTTTAACTATTTGACTGCCAAAAACGTTTAATAACATATTCTAAAATACTAATGAATGCCGCCAAAAACGATAATTTACGTTTATTATAGGTTTTTTTTTTTCCTCAATGGTCAGCACAATGTTTTGTGCTGCACTGCCTTGTCACTAAACAAAAAATATTAGTGTCAAAGTCACTGTTGTGCAAAAAAATTTATCTTTTCACAAAAAGCTTGTTTTTCTCTTAATATTTTTGTATTTTAGCTTATGTCACTCAAATGACCTCAATTCAAAACGTGATTACTAAAGAACGGAATAAGTTAGAAACATACTTTTTTTTTTCTCATGAAAGAATAGAATCCAATCTTTCATATGGTATCCCCCAATATATATGTCGTCATACCGCACAATATTCTGTTTGCTTTGAAAGATGAGTGAAAATGCTCCAAATCGGCTGGTACCGTTGGGGTTTTTTAGATAACATTTTTTTTACAAAAAATGTGATGAGGGGACTCACTGTTGTGAGAATGTTACTAAAATTATTTCGGAGTAGATACAGCATAGTACACACACCTTGATGTATGCAGCCTCAGTCTCTGCGATGGTGCGGTCGAAGGTGGCGCGTGCAGCCATTCTTTGTGCCAGGCTTTCATTGACCTTACTCAACTTTCCAGAGAAGACACGGATGTCATGCTGCAGTCGTTCCTTCTCCTCTTCTTCCAGCTTGATTTGACGGTTCAACTCTTCCCGCTTCGAGCATAGATCCTCGATACCTGAAGGGGGACAGAAAACAATTATCAGTGTCATTACCAGGGTTGGGAATCCAGGTCCAGGAAGTAGAAACCTTTCCACAGATTTGCTTTAGCCAAAGGTGCTTCTACTCACCTGGCAGGTAAACAAACTCATCTCCTCTCCACCTATTTGTGTAAAGCCTTCGGAACTTCCATTTCGCTCATTCCAAAAAGCCAGTTTTTCAATAATAATAATAATAATAATAATAATAATAATAATAATAATAATAATAATAATAATAATAATGATAATAATAATAATGATAATAATAATAATAATAATAAGTGGCACGGTAGTCGAGTGGTTAGCACGTCCGCTTCCCAGTTCTGAGGCCTCCGGTTCGAGTCCAGGCTCGGACCTTCCTGGGTGGAGTTTGCATGTTCTCCCCGTGCCCGCGTGGGTCTTCTCCGGGTACTCCGGTCTCCTCCCACATTCCAAAGACATGCATGTCAGGTTAATTGGGCGCTCCGAATTGTCCCTAGGTGTGCGTGTGAGTGTGGATGGTTGTTCGTCTCTGTGTGCCCTGCGATTGGTTGGCAACCAGTCCAGGGTGTCCCCCGCCTACTGCCCAGAGCCAGCTGAGATAGGCGCCAGCAGCCCCCCCGCGACCCTTGTGAGGAATAAGCGGTCAAGAAAATGGATGGATGGATAATAATAATAATAATAATAATAAACACGTCATTCAATTCCCCTTGAAAGATTTTCAACATTCCAAAAATTCCTACTTGCCAAAAATGCAACATTTTCATCGTTAAAAAGAAAAAGAAAAAAAAATACGATTTTTCTTTTTTCCCTCTCCTCTAATTTACAAATACATTTTTTTTTTTTTTTTTTTACCAATTAATTCAAACTATTCCAACTGTAAACTGTTCAACTTATCCCAACCAATGCTAAAAATCCCCAATTACTACAAATCAATTTTCACCATTAAAATAAAAATACCCACAAAAACAAATGTCCAGTTTTCTTGTTTTTTCTGTTTTCTACACTTTTTGACAGATTCAAACCATTCCAACTTTAAACAGCTCAGCTTTCCTTATTTCCTTGGTTCATTCCTGCTTCGTATCCTTGACTCTTTTCCTGCCTCTGTTTCATTGCTTCCTTGTTTGATTTTTTTTAAATCCGTTATTTTTCAACATGCTCAGCAGCAGCTCATTCCACATTTTATACTATTCCATGTCATTCAATAGTAGCAAGCTCGTGTATTCCACAGCACTGGTTATCTTAACACTATTTTTCATTCTGCCTCTAAGCATTCACGTGCAATTTCTCCAGAAATTGCATTCTCCAAGTCATTATGAATGATTCAGATAAAATTCAAGAAGTAACAAAAGCTTGATCCCTTACAATTGACGAGCTCATTATTGTAATTCTGCAAAGCGCTAGCTTGTTGGCTCATGGCGGAAGTCTTCTGTCACGTCGCTTGAACCGCGTGAACGGAATATGGGTCATGCATGCAGGTCGTTACGATTACGTCAATAATATAGCTCTTTTTGATGTCACGTTTCAAAGAGTACGCAAAGTGCGGCATGTATATTGAGCTGGTCTGAGTTTAGAATTCGCGATTACCATCCCTGCAAACACACACAAAATAAGATGCATATGAAAAATCTGCACACGACAGGTATGTATTAACAATGTCTTCATTACTCAGAACAGTTTCTAATAATCCGCTAATTCAAAAAATGGGCTATTTGGTGCTAAGCATTGCGTGATGTCATGCACAGTTATATAACCCGTTCTTGAAACTTTTAACATACTAACTCTAAAACATAATTTTCTCTCCAATGGTTACCAAGTGTAGAATGGTAAAAGAACAAAATGTTAGAAGTTATGATTTGAAGACACTCCATTTAATAGCATAAGTCATAACAAAAGTGTTTCAAAGCTTTTGATTGGATGATATACTCACATGATGGTAATAGTTGAAGTTATGCTATTGTTCAAAATGTTTGGCAAGACTAACTTTAATGAATAAGGAATATATTACGGCAAAATGATCTTCCACTAGACGGGGGGGGGGGAGACATTATTTCAAACAAGTCATTTGGAGAAGGAAAATTAGTTTGTTAGCAACTAAGATAATTAAATATTAAAATCATCATGTTATTGCATGATGAGGTCATCAACAGATCATCTGGCTGAACTTAAAGATCGTCAGTCGACAATTAAAAATAAAATGTTTTTGGGACTGCAGAAAAACTTTGGATGAGTACATGGACAGCATCTTCAAAGGACTTGTAAGTTTTAACACAACCCATTAAGACAAAATAATGTTAATGAACCGCATGCTATGTCCAGCAATACACACCAGGCGCAAGGTGCAGTATTTTATATTTATTGCTGCAAAACAAAAATAAATCCAAAACGTAACAGTTCCTTGCGCAGTCTTTGATGAACCACTTCCTCTGCAAATCAGTGCTCTTTCCTCCGAGGCTCTGCGGTTCGACTGAAGTTTCCTGCCTGCTGCTTCAGGACACTCAGTAAAGACTGTGAACTCTCCAAGATCTGTGGGAGGAGGAGCAGGAAATTACATGAAACAATCTGCAGATCAAAGAGGCTGTTTGCACAGCAAAGTGAATTATTATTATTTTTTTTTAATAAGAGTCATGTTGGCTTGATATGTTGCCATCATTAGTGAGGCCTTACTTAACTGTTTTCATGATGGACTTAAAATGAGTAAAATAAATAAATAAATAAGTTAAAGTAAATTTTGACAAGCAAACACATCTGTAGGGATCTGCACAGCATGTCTGGCATATTTGAAGACATTTTCTAGGTTGTAAAGAACTGAAAATAGTAATTTATTGAACTTGTAGCGTAAGGAAGTATTTTCTGAAATCAAAAGAGTCAGTTGTGTGTAAGAATAGTCGAGCAATAAACTAGTCAACCTAATCAGGACAAACACCTTGGTGTATGCAGCCTCAGTTTCTGTGATGGTGCGTTCGATGGTGTTGTGTACAGCCATTTTTTGTGCCAGGCTTTCGTTTACTCTGGCCAGCTTCTCAGAGAGGTTGCGAATGTCACGCTGGAGTAGTTCCTTCTCCTCTTCTTCCAACTTGATTTGACGGTTCAACTCTTCCCTCTTGGAACATAAGTCATCAAAACCTGTGAGGAACGGAGAAGGAAATATTGCATCCTTGAACAGAGCTTGAATGCTTTCAACGACAAACGAGCAATATTTTCTTATATGGTTGGATCTAATGCTAATTAAATTCGGGATCCGGATAAAATATGTAACTTAAAACCATTTGGACAGCACAACAAATTAGAACCCGACATGATACATACTGTACAGAGGTTAATAACCGAATTTAAATTAATGCAAAATGTAAAATTTGGAAGGCACACGCTTTGACAAAAGCTTCATCATGATGGCCAAATTAATAAATGGACCACTTACACTTGACGAGTTCATTGTTGTAGGTCTGCAAAGCAGCAGCTTGTTGGGTCATGTTGGCCAGCTGACAACTGTTGTTAACCAAACTTGCAAACTTCAAAATCAAAGCAGAGAGCTGAGTTCCGCCTAACCTATGATGTTCCAACTTTATAAAATAAAATTTAAAAAAAGTTCTGCTCAGACAACGTACAGCATTCCTGCCGGCGGCTACTTCCTCTTTTTCTTCTTCATAGTTTCACGGCGGTTGGAAACGGAAACTGTGTTAGTACATATCCGCCACCCATTGACGTGAAATGGTAACTACAGTACGATGGTTTACAGTTGTCTAAATTCACAAGGCTGGGTCCTTCGAAGGCTGAATTTGTCGGCTGAAGACGTCACTCCCGGCGCGACTCGACAACAACAATGTCACTGTGCTTTTTTTTTTTTTTTGCGCCCCATCTGCCATATAGGACATTACAGTAATTGTAATTATTCAACAAAACATTAATCAATTAACAAATACTTTTTTGGTAAAATTACAATTTTTTACTATTAATTTCTCAGTAATTTTAAATGTTGTTCTCCTTTTTTCCTTGAGTTTTAAAGTTGCATTTTACAGTTTATTCCCTTAAATAACATTCAGATATTTGTGAAATTTAAATTCATTTGTGAACATATTTTAACAATGAATGCATGTATTTCTAATGCGTTTCTCGGTAAATGAACAGAAATATTGTGTTTTCACAGTTACTGGGATTTCATGTTTTACATTCAGAATATAAGATCAGTCTATTTTTGAAAATTAAATATTGTAAAAATATAGGAAAATCTGTAAAATCAAACAAACATCAAAATTCTGTATTTTTTTTCAGTGAAATACTGAAATAAGATGAATGAAATCTTATACCTGATTGGTGGAATTGGTGGTGTTACACCACTCCCCATGTTACAACCATACCCAGTCTCTCTTATTGATTCAATACAATGTCAATGCCCCTCCGTGAACCGTCCCCTTACCTTGTTGGAGGGGTTTTTGTGTCCCAATGATCCTCTGAGCAATGTTGTCTGGCTTTATGCCACTGGCCGGGTCATCCATGGGAAACAGGTCTTAAGTGAGGGCCCAGACAAAACACGGCTCCTTGATCCCTTACGATGATCAACACAAATGGACGGACATTTCCCTTGCCCGGATGCGGCTCACTGGGGACTCCCTCTCTGGAGCCTGGCCTGGAGGTGGGGCTTGTTGGTACCTATCTGGTGGCCGGGCCTACACCCATGGGGCCCAGCCGGGCACAGCCCGAAGAGGCAAGGTGGGGCCCCTTCCCATGGGCTCACCACCTGTGGGAAGGGTCAAAGGGGTCTTGGGACCTTGGCGGACAGATCCCCGGCTACAGAAGCTAGCTCTTTTCTTGGGACATGAAATGATACCTCTCTGGCGGGGAAGGAGCCTTAGCTGGTGTGCAGTTGACAGCATCTGCAGCATGAAATAAATAAATATGAATGTGGAGCTTTTTTTATTTATTGATTGATATATTTTTGTATTTATTGCCACATTTATTTTTATATTTAGTTTTATTTTATTGAGTCTTGTTTTTTATTTTTTTATTTTTTTTTATTTAATTATGTTTGTTGTTTTTATTTCCATTTATGTTTATTTTTTTGTATTTTATTTTTTAATTATATATATATATATATATATATATATATATATACATATATATATATATATATATATATATATATATATATATATATATATATATATATATATATATATATATATATCAGCTTAAATTTTTACTTTTATTTATTTTTGGCATTTTTGGTCCTCCACAGAAATAAAATGATATTCAAGGACGCATCTGTTGAGGAAGGACGCATCTGTACTTGCTCCTGCACTCGCTCGTGAATCTAACTACTTGTTGATTTTTGCATTGGGATTTTTAACTACATTGTTGCAGAATGCCTGGCGGAAAAAGAGCTGACGAGATTGAGGAGATAAAATCTTCTCTTAAAAAACTCAGTGGAATGGTTGCCGAATTACTTGAAATGAAGAAGAGCATTGAGCCACTTCTTCAGGAAATACAGCAATTGAAGAAAGAGACACAGGAAAAAGATCGACGCATTGTTGCCTTGGAACAAAAAGTGGATGATTTGGAACAAAATCTTCGTATCAACGATGTGATAGTCACCGGTATCAAGATCAAGCCGCGCCGTGGCCCTTTGAGAGCTGCGGCTAGCACGAGCACGGAAGATTCTGACCAATATTCAGGGAACGAGACTGTGGAACAGCAAGTGACACTTCAACTCAGAGATTTAGGATTAACTGTTGATCCTGCGCACATTCAGATGTGCTTTTCGCTTCCAACTGGAGGGACACGACCACCGGCGGTTCTGATCAGGTTTGTTGACAGAAAGAAAAAGATTGCGCTTCTGAGAGACCGTCACAAGCTTCGTGGGAAACATGTCTACATCAACGAAAACCTCACCAAACGAAATGCTGACATCGCCAAAAAGTAGTGATAGACCGATATGGTTTTTTCAAGGCCGATACCGATACAGATTATTTGTAGTCAAGTCGGCCGATAACCGATATTCATTTGCAGTAAAATGGGGGGGAATTCTTTCAAACTATATATAATTTCTCACTGAGTAACAAATTCATGTGAATGTAGCTCATTTGGGGTTTTTGTTAGGGTTCGTAAAAACGTTTCAAAAAGATTTTCGCGGTGAACAATTGTGTGAATATGTTCCAAATGTGTATTCGACAAATAAAAACTGACTGCGAACATCTTACAAATCCTGATGAAAACCCCAAATTCGCTACGTTCGCAAGTATTCCCTGCTCAGTGAGCTTTATCGGCCTTCAGATTCAAAAAATGGCCGATGCCGATATTTGTCAAAATGCCAAATATCGGCGCCGATAATCGGCCCGGACGATTATCGGTCTATCCCTATCAAAAAGGCACGACAAATGAGAAAGAATGGACTTATCGAAAGCACGTGGACAAAAGACTGCCGAATTTTTATTCAAACTAAAGATAACTCTGGTCAACTAAAAACACGAATCGTGAAAGGAGCTGAGGAATTGGCAGCGCTTGAGAGACAACAGTAATTCACAATATCACAACAACAACAACAACAACAACAACATCACTAATTACCCAAAGCTGGAGTTGTATATGATTATTTGCTGACTTTGCCAAGGCTAACTCTTGTTTATACACCTGCATTGATAACATGTATTGCTGTTCCCGTTTGAATCTAAATATTGTCTGGCTCGAATTCCGTTTGTTCTAACAGTCAAGGCTACATGATAAGGCTGTATTGTGGCTCCAATGAATCTGCTGTCAATACGCAAAATGGGGGTTGGTGGTCTGGTTCCTGGAATGCAGCTGGCGTAGGCCGCTCTGCTGGGTGAGCTAGGCTGGGCAGCGCACAGGAGTCATCAGACCCACAACATGCTAGCAACCAGTGGTGCTACCTGACCAGAATCGAGTGCTGAAATTGCTTGAAAGCAATGGGCCGAATGCAAGCCGATCTACTCTTCTGGAAAGCACAACATGTGTGAAAGCTGATCCGAGGTCAGCGAAGACCCTACTGGTGAAAGAGAAGAATTGCGCTTGCCTTGGCTGCTCGCCTGGCGGGGTGGGCTTGCTGGTGGCGTCTGGGGACCGACTCACCAGTTCCAAATGACTGGGACTAGCCACAATCTACACACGGACATTCAAGATGAACTGAGCGAGCAGTGTCTGGGATAGTATGGGATGGATAACGATAAAAATTAATGACTATTCTAAATAATGCATATGATTGATGCGTTATAGTAATGGGTCGATGGGGACGGGTCTCGAATAAGCTTCGGCTTCTACCCGTCAGCCCTTCTTTCGGATGTCAATGTTGCAAATGATGTGATGTGATTGATGTAAACTGTAATGTGTCCGAAAGGAAACAATGAATAAACTAAACTAAACTAAAATGGATACATTTTGCTCACTTGAAAAGTGGGTGGCTCCAAACAAAATGTGCTCTCTGTCCTGAGCTGTTTAACAAATATAGATTTAAATAGCATGAAATAAATGCCACAATTTTGAAATTTTGTCTCATAATTATCATTTAATCTGAAACCCTAATGCAGTGATGTCCAAACTACGGCCCGGGGGCCATTTGCACCCCACCGTCTATTTTTCAGTGGCCCACGGCATATGCTAATAATGGCATTTGACTCAGTTAAAATAAATTAACAAAAACAAAAATGTTTGGAGATAGTCAAAGTAAGAAGGGAGAGTGTCGAAAAAAACAGGTGCCATTAAAGGTTATTTTAGTTAACTAAAACTAACAAAATAACTAAAACTAAAGTTCAAAAAACAATTGTATTAACAAAATAAAATAAAAACGAAAATGCTTTTAAAAAAATGAGAACTAACTGAAACTACATTTTATGTTTACAAAACTAACCAATGCTAACTATAATTATAGCAAAAATGTCCTTTTAGTTTTTGGTGTGATTTTTAGATTTATTTTGATATCAACTGGAATAATGAAGTTTGAAAGCATGTCACACAGAAGTGACGTCATCTAGCAGCAGCCAATAGAAAAGCACTAAAAGATAACGTCGCTCCCATGGTGTTTTTTTAAATATTGCGCACAAGTAATACACTTTTTTTTAAACTAAAACTAATACTGAAACTAACTAAAACTAAACTAACACTAAGCATTTATTAAATAAATAAAACTAATAAAAAACTAACAGAACCATCCTCAAAACTAATTAAAACTAACTAAATAAAAAAAAACAAAAAAAAACAAAACAAAACTCAAAACGAAATAAAAACTAAAATGAAAAATTCCAGAACTATAATAACCCTACTGCCATATTACAAATAAATTGGTTTATATACTGTCGCATTTTTCTAAATATGCAAAAGCAGAAATAAATTATTTTGTACAATTTTTAGGACTAAACACAATTTCTCTTCATAACATTATGTGGCCCTTGCGTCCTTCTGATTTTATGTATGTGGCCCTCAAATGGAAAAGTTTGGACACCCCTGCCCTAAGCCCTAATGTATTCAGGAAAACAACAAAAACAAATGATTAACATTGCCGTTCTAATATTGACTATAGATAGATAGATAGATAGATAGATAGATAGATAGATAGATAGATAGATAGATAGATAGATAGATAGATAGATAGATAGATAGATAGATAGATCGATAGATTTCTAGTGAAATAGATAGACAGACAGACTCAGATGTGATATCGCATCTTTTGGAGGGTGAATTTTTTTTTAAAAATCTATCTACGTGACGTCATCGCACATGGGCGGAGTTTAGGTCCAGGCACCATGGCTTCGGTAGAGACCGAGGTGAGTGAGTGAACCTTTTCTACTGCAAGCTTGTTTCACTTTTTTGTTTCTTTTCCACCTACCAAGTATGTGTTACTCTAATCGTTCGCGAAGGCTACGTGGCAAAGCGGGATAATTGTCTTTATGTAGGTTTGTTGTCTAATTCCCGCTGCCAGCCTATGCTCTCTTGCTTTTGTGCTTACCGGAGGGCAGCTGAACGTGTAGGAAGATGCTGCGCCCCGGAACCTGAATGGTGTGTGCAGGCGCGTTTTATGCTAAGCTCGCTGTCTTGTTCATACATGGTCCATGTCCAAGGCAATATCTTGCTCCTGTCTGCGTTAAGCCTTCAAAATAAACCAAAACGGGATTCATTCGCCCCCTTTGAGCCAACGCCGTTCGTGTTTCGGCTGTGTTAAATTTTGCCGGTTTGTGGTGGCTAATTGCACACGGCTGTTTAGCTTTCTGCTAGTTAGCAGACTGTGCACAAATGCGAGCAAAACGATGTATATGAAGACTTCGGGTTAGCATCCTCTTCAAATGAAAATGAAGTGTAATTACATTTTAAAATTAGGAGGAATACAGCAGTGTTTGAGTCTGTTAGTCTATAAATCATATACAGCACTATGCTAGCTACATAAACACTGAAGGCTGAGCAGCTTCCATTGTAATGTAAACACATGGCACTCGATCACAAGCCTCGTTCTGTTCTATGTATTAAGTAAGCATCACTTTATTTATTCTTGAAGTACAGTAGCAAGTATGCGCGTCTTCTGTCAGTCAGACTTTGTCGTGTTATTGTCATGGCTTTCTATCCTTTGCTAAGTGCTCCAGGCTAACTTCTCAGATCTAACAAAATTCACAAATTCTTCTGGGACATTAGAAGAAAAACACAACGTGAAGACCAACCATAAGTATTCGTCCATATGAGTGTTTGTGTATTTTAGCTTTTCTTTTGGGCCTTGGGGTGTTGTGATGTGTGATAGGGGTCGTTGTGATGGCATTGACTGATTTTAAAGGTGGAAGCTGAAGGCTTCATCTGTGGTCATGGTTTTGTCTTCTGCACATTGACGATAAATTCTGCCCAAACCACAAACATGATACAAAAGACAGTCTTTTGTTTGTATTTGTGTTATTTACTTGTATTTACACTTTATCATTGTCAGCCTGTGCATTACTCAATACGACCACTATCACATTACAATTACAGAAAGTGAAATTATCACAATTATAGAAAGTGTATAAGTGAATACTTTCAAAAAAGACTATTAAATTATTGTACCACCCTACGGCATATGGAGCAGATGTGACATGTTTTGCTATGTTAACTGGACTTGACCAACTAATCAAATAATTGAAAGAAAAAATAAATAAATATGCAGACATTATAAGCTAGCTGCCTGGCCCTGAGGGGAAAATTGGATATACATAGGTCAACAACACTGATTCTGATGTCCCTGTGCAGATTAGGTTGACATAAAATCCACATCCTTGTTCTTGAAGCAGTGCAATCAAGATAAAACTATGGAATAAAGCGGATATACTGTTAAAGGAATAAATGAAAACAGTTCAGTTTCATAAGAGCAAACATTAGAATTTGAAGTTGTAAATGTAGGTAGACACAGTCAAGGCTTCTTTCTCAGCGTGACACAGAGGAAAAAGTGTACTCCTTGTTGCTCAAAAATTATAATTCTCTGTTGAGCAGTCGACCGACTGCATGTAGAGAAGCTCGACTCAGACAATGAGGGTGGACATGTACCATAAATTGGAAGGTATAGTACATGCCAGTTAATTTGGCTCCGTACAACTTTTGAAAAGGAGTCTCATACAGTTGTGCACAGAAGTGAATATTGAAAATGGATGACGCACTTTCGAGCAGTTGGTGTTTTGTGGCCTTCCTTAATGCAGCTGATATTTGGAACTGAAAACTTGAATATTTGTGAAGAGCCAAAGTGGAAGTAAAAAAAAAAAAAAGATAGCATTACTATTTCATTCATAATGCAAAAAATATAGAATAGTCACATATTCAGATAAAATTGGAGAAAAAATATTGAATCACAAAATGTTCTGTGTCAGCACTTAGCACTATTATATTGCTGAAATACATCGAAACAAAACAATCAGATTATACTCCTACAGCGTTGGATGTTAATTTAGATGACAAAAAAATATAAAATTTGCAAGCCTACATCATTTTTTATACTGTATTAGTGAGCATCTAAAAAGTATTTTCATGCATGCAATTCCCCGTGAAATTACCTTAAAATACACAGCGGTATAGTTGCCTTAGTTGGTTTTCCATCTAAAGTATAATACACTGCCCCAGTCTTCTTTTTGTAGGTAAAACAACTGGAGCAGAACAAATCTACTAAATGTGTGGGAAAATTAGGGATAGACCGATAATCGGCCCCGGCCGATTATCGGCGCCGATATTTGGCATTTTGACAAATATCGGCATCGGCCATGTTTTGAATCTGAAGGCCGATAAAGCTCACTGAGCAGGGGATACTTGCGAACGTAGCGAATTTGGGGTTTTCATCAGGATTTGTAAGATGTTCGCAGTCAGTTTTTATTTGTCGTAAACACATTTGGAAGATATTCACACAATTTTTCACCGCAAAAATCTTTTTGAAACGTTTTTACGAACCCTAACAAAACCCCAAAATGAGCTACATTCACATGAATTTGTTACTCAGTGAGAAATTATATATAGTTTGAAAGAATTCCCCCCCCCCTCCCCATTTTACTGCAAATGAATATCGGCTTGAAATATCGGTTATCGGCCGACTTGATTACAAATAATCTGTATCGGTATCGGCCTTGAAAAAACCATATCGGTCTATCACTAGAAAATATGTTCTAGTCTGATGGAACTAAGGTTTAACTTTTTTCTTTTTTTTTGGTCATATTTTAAAACAGTATGTTCAGCACAACACTACACTTACACACCATACGAACAACCTTACCTACATTGAAGCATTGTGTGTATTTTTCCTCTGCTGGAAAGGGGGCCCCAGACAAGGTAGAATGAATTATGAGCAATTCAAAATAGTAGTCAGTGTTAGCACAAAACCTGCTAAACCGTCTCATAGAATGCACAAATGTCAGGAAAAGCCTACTAGAATATTCAGAATTTATTTGGGGTCGAAAAGAGGCATGTTAAATGGGGGGGGGGGGATGTGTGCTGACTCCCATTTAACATTAATTTGATTGTGATTGGTCAATTATGAAGATATTCATGAGAGTGAGCATATAGTTTTTGCATTATGAATGAGCGTGTCACAAGTCTGTGTGCAGTGTATGGAATCTATCTCACGCATGCTAATTTTCAGCTCGCCTTACGGGCAAATGGTACCGTAAGCTGAGTTTGCCCAATGTGATTTTTAGTGTCCATTGGCGAGTTGGTGAACGTTAAAGCTCAGCCCCAAAATTAATGGCAATTTTCTATTCTTCTTATGTCTAATTCCTAGTTCCTGATTATAAAACTGTTTTGACTACCATCACGACTACCGATACCTTAAAATAAGGCTGGTATTGGCACCGATTCTGATACCTGGTATCGGTACTCGCCCATCCCTAGTCACAGTATGGTCACAAATGAAAATCTGCATTAGAATGAATCAGCAGTAACCTAACAACGAAGTAGCTAGGTAACACTACTGTCCGCTTTTGGAACGGAAAATTATCCAGTAGAATGTACAACATTTTGAATGTAAAGCTGATCTCTGCTGATTGGTGGCAAGTAGCGTGCTCCATCCATCCATTTTCTTGACCGCTTATTCCTCACAAGGGTCGCGGGGGGAGCTGGCGCCTATCTCAGCTGGCTCTGGGCAGTAGGCGGGGGACACCCTGGACTGATTGCCAGCCAATCACAGGGCACACAGAGACAAACAACCATCCACACTCACGCACACCTAGGGACAATTCGGAGCGCCCAATTAACCTGCCTTGCATGTCTTTGGAATGTGGGAGGAGACCGGAGTACCCGGAGAAGACCCACGCGGGCACGGGGAGAACATGCAAACTCCACCCAGGAAGGCCGGAGCCTGGACTCGAACCGGAGTCCTCAGAACTGGGAGGCGGATGTGCAAACCACTCACCCACCGTTAGTGTACTCCATGTGACCTTAATTGCTATGATACACGAATCACACGATTGCTCATTAGCACATTATCGACTGAATCAATATCTATGGCCATTTCTTTTTTTACAAGTCCAGTTGTACATATCATCCCAGAATCCTTTTTTTCTGATATCATGCAAATAATGTACTGTTGTTTGAGCCTGGGCAGAGGTATGTACTCAATGAATGCTCTTGTTGGAAAGCTGTCTGCTGTGCCACTTCAGATCTGCTGTTTAGCTTGTGTTTAGCTGCTTTGCGGTGCCTAGTGAATTAAAGACTGCCCATGCCTGCCTGTCTTAGTGTAGATCCTTTGCATTTTTGTGACCTTTGAGCCCAATTAAACCCTCCCTTTGTGAGAGAAAGCTATTGCTAACATAACACACTATAATATTCATAAATATTAGTGAGTTAAGGTGACTCTTCCCAATACAGAAGTCTATCTTTTATTTTAAAGAGTGAAATAAAGTGATTTGATTGATTGATAATGTTTTCAATGAGGTCCTTTTGTCTAAAAGAACCTGGTAAATAAACTAAGCATTCTCAATAGAGACCTCTGAAGACTAGAACCAACAGAGGGAGCCACCATGTCACATGGCTGCCGAGGTGAGTGTGCATGTTGAGAAAGAAAGGAGGAAGAGGAACAATCTGGTCGCTTGCTCACGTTCTCTTGCGTTCTCTCGCTGTCCGTCAACCTTGCTCTCTCTTTCCTGCTTGGCTCCCTCTTCTCATTGGAGGCCAAGAGAAGAAAGCAGGTATGATGCTTCATGGAGACACAAAAGGCATGCTTAGCTAGCTTTCTTGTTTTCTTTCCATTTGGTTGATTCGGAATAGTCTGAGGAGATTCGTAGTCTTGCTTCTCTGCTTCTTTGAGCCATGTACTATTCAAACCAGAATCCACTGGTTTGAACTACTGCTGTTTTTGTGTTGACATGTTCTTTGCAATGTGTGTTTTTTAAGAAATTTGCGGATGCTTTTTCTCCCTCTTTCATGACATAGTTGACGTGACCTCATTATCGAGTCTTGAGGAGCAGTCATTGTTGTGGCAGTAGGGCTACTGTTTCAAAGGCAGATAGGAGCCTGCACTGTTGGATCCTGTCATTGGAGAGCAGCAGCTTGTGGCTTCAAGCCCCAGCCCTTGGCTCAGCGCAAGCGCCGCATTGAAAATGTGACGTCATATCAGTGCCCTGGTTGTCTTTTTTTTTTTTTTTTTTCCCCTCTTCCCAAGTCCCAAGGCTTGATAGGTATCTTCAAATGAAGTAATCTCATTGAACGTAGAGATTCATCATCAATCTGTCAACATGTTAGGTTTAGATTAGGTGGGATCTGCCGTCTTCCTCACTTTTCTCTGTCCGACTAAATCCTGATGCATCTATGTATATGGAAAAAGACCAATGTGTTCAGCGATTTACATGTGACGGTTAGGGGTAAAAGGACATGCCAAACTGAAATCCAGGATGAGGAAAGGTACTGTATTTTGGATGAGCAAAAAAATAACATTTGGTACTGCTCTACTTGCCGTTTTGTTCCACCGGATAGTTTCGTCTCATCAGGCCCCTTTTATATTAAAACAAATATATTCAATGGCTCATAGTTGAAAATGCAGCTGCAGTTTTGAATGTTCAGGAATACACTAACACAGCTTTTATTTTCTTTTGTTGAAAGCAATGCAAGGGTTTTCCTCATTGTTACATCACAAGTGTGATAGTGACATGTCGCTGTTGTCACTGGCTGTCCAGCTGTAGTTCTGACCTCATGTTTTGTGCAGGGAATCTGAACTCTGAGCAATAGATAAAACCTAAGAGCAGATACTTAACCATCTAATTATCAGGGTTGCTGTTTTTATATACAAATACTCCACTACTAGCCTTGATTCTGGTGTATCAAAACCTCTGAAGAAATGAGGAATCTTATCCATTTTTCATGTAATCCTGAAAAATACGTTTTTGGTCTTCAAATGGCATTTGCAACTTCATTAAGTAGCCTTCGTTAAGGCGGGAATTGGCTTCAGGAACCCCTATGTTCCCTATCTAGTGGAAAACTACGGCAATGGCTGCATTGTGGTGGTAAACAATCCAGTTGCGAAATGGCGGAGATCTGCAGACAGGCTTCTCTGCCTCCCTTCCTCCTCCCTCCCTCCTGATATAGCAGATGTTTCAACTGTCCACCACTAGGGGGAGGAAAGAGCACACAGTCTTTCATAACTGGTTTTCCTCAATCCATGGAAATAATAAACGGAAGAATTATTTTCCTTTACAGACACTATTGAGACCATTGTCTCCCTTAGACTAGATGCTTTTTGGGAGACGCTTCAGGTCTGGCTGTCAAGCCCGGCCTTGCTGCTGTCTGAAAGCGCTTGTTCACCCTTGGCTCAGAGACTCATTGGAGTATGGTTCTGTAAATGTCACCTGAAGTCTCAATTTGTTGGGTTATGCAGTTTTTAGACAACACGTGTACCTTTTGGATTGTCCTTCCTGTCTGAGTCCTTGGTGCATATACATCTACTGGATGAACCATGAAATAGTACAGCTTTCATTTGTGTCTGCTCCAGTTATTTTGATTGCAGGTCATTTGTTTGGAATTCTGTAGATTAAGAAAAGAAAACATTCAGGAGCAATATTGTTTTTTTACTTGCCTCAGTTAGCAACATGGTTTGGTTAGCTGATAATTTTATGTATAATAGGCTGGTTTAATTGTTTCGGTAACCCAGCTAGCTTTTCAGGTAAAACATTATTACTTTTACATGTCATATGAAGAAGGGCTTGTAACAAAGAATAAAGGCATAACATATCAAAGTTGATAACATCAGTGTGGACTCAATATTCTCTTTTCCCTTCTTTGGTACTGTTTACAGCCTATTCTTGATCTGCTCTAGGGGAAGTAGCACATTTAGACAATATATATAATGCTGGTCAAATAACTGTAAAATAGTGCAATAATCATCGGTTCTCTGTAGGACAAGAAACTTTTCTGATGATGATTTCTGATGGAGAGGTTCTTCACCATCCTTATCCAATCTATTCAGTATTCACCTAAACTCCAGTCATTTGTGTCTCAAACGCAAATCCTAATGAATGTATGAGTTATTTTCAAGGTTATTATCTGTCTATTAATGTTAGATTGACTGTCTAATTTGTGAAACTATTCAGATTTAATATTGTATGGACATAAGAAATCTAGTCATTAACGGTGGCTGATATTTTAATGACTATAATTCATGTAAACACTTGAAAAGGTAATCTACATTTAGAAAGTCATCTAGTAACAAATGTGTTCTTCTTCCATTAGCCCGCTGGTCTTGCCAAAGGAAGCATTTACAAAGGTGAAGAACCATCTAATAAGGACGGACTGGACCTGGCAAACAATGGAGGGACAGGTATCATTTGTATATATTCAAACTTGAAGATTTACGTTTAATTTGAAATCAAACAGAAGACTCCCCAAATTGCAAACTAAGGTGTCACTTTTAAGTACAATTTTATGGTAGTCAAAGAAGTTTGAGTCTACTTATGGTATAAATGAATAACATTGTAACTGGCGCTCCGGCAGTTCTTTATTTATACCCCAGAAATTCTTAAAAACAACAACAACAACAACAACAACAACAACAACAAAAACACAGATTAAGCACCAATATGTGCTTTCCACGGATAACGGGAGTTGGCGAATAGGTGAATCCATGACTTTGCAAACCACGAGTAAGCGGGAGTCCACTGTAGTCGAAGAAATGTGTTTATAATTCGGGCCACATCAAAAAAAAAACTGAAATGAACAAAACAAAAATTTATTTTAGGCAAAACTAATTGGGAGTAGGGCTGGGCGATATGGCCCAAAATTCATATCACAGTATAAACTGCATCCCTTCAAGTAATGGTCAGTGGTGTAGTGATCCCTGGAGAGGTGGGTATACTCTCAATTTTCACCAGTTGTTGTTGTTGTTGTTGTTGTTGTTGTTTTTTATTTTTATAAAGTAGTCCAGAAAAACATCCCCTTTTAGAAACGGTGACATGTAAGAATTAAAAATCTGTCATTTGTACTTGCTCAAAATAATAAAATTTTCATGACTTATTAAGAACAGTTTAATAACACAGGCAGACTGAAATAATTTAAAATGTATTTATCACGAGGCAAACTGTATATGTTATAAAACAAATTGCAATATTTAGTGAATAATGAACAAAAATGGTGAAAAACAGTCTGGTTGGACTTCAGCATTGTTTTGTGTGGAATCTTAAACTATTTCTTCCCAATCTTGTGTTTTAATTTACCGATACTTAAAAATCAAGTACCAGCCTATACCAACTGTAGTTGGTGTGTAACCAGCAGTGCCCACCCCGGGAATCGTACCCACATCACGATCAAGTATCCCTTGTACGAAGGCAAATCAGCTCACCTGAGCTATATTTCTGGGTCACCATTGTGGCTCAGGGGAGCATTTGAAGGATAGTTTTCCTCGACATGACCCGCCCTCCTCTGCCTCCGATTGGCTCATCAGTCTTCATGCCAAAAGTTAGCCAATCTAATCAGTGTAGGCAGGGGGTACCATCCAATTAGAGGCAGAGGAGGGTAGGCCATGGCTGAGAATTGTGCATCAGGGGGGAACGAGAAGTGGATATATACTCAATTATGACTGAAAAGAAGTCGGTATAGTCCGTATACCCGCGTATACTGGTAACGGTATATATATCACGTTATAAAATTAAGTATATATATATATATATATATATATATATATTATATATATATATACACATATATATAATTTGCTTGCTGGTTTAAATAGTCCTTTATAGAAGCTAAATGGATTAAAAAAACAATGAAAGAATAAATTTACGTTGGATAACATTTATTGCGCAAATCATAATTAAAAGTCAGCACTCTGATGCAAAATAGTGCAAGGAAAACATAGATATTTTAAATGAAAACAGTGCAACTGGCTTGGAGCAATTATTAATTTGAAGATCAGGCATGCACAAGTGGCGGTTGTAAACAGCACGTCCACCGCATGCTCTTTTTATCATATGGACTCCCCTTTGAAAAAAGCTTGCACAATTGAGGTCTGCTGTTTGGTAGGAGGGTTTGTCTTCTTTCCCATATTTGAGGATTGACCGGTCGATGACAGCATGCGCTGACACTCCTAAATGTGTAGCCCTCGTACTCGGTAACATGTTTTCTTCCAAGATGATAAAACAAATTGCTTGTATTACTTTTGCTAGCAGGCACGGTCGCACGGCAAATCTTGCAAATTAAATTTTTCTGCTCGCTGTCCGATTTCAAATCCAAAATATGTCCACTCCAAATAATTGCCGTAGCACTGTTTGCGCCATATAATGTCATCAGCATGAGCTAGCGATGATGTCATCAACATGCGCTATTGCGGTATGACAGTAGAGTCAAAATCTCTCCCTTCAGCAAAATTTATACCTTATTTTGAATATACCGTTTATATCGCCCATACCCAATTGGGAGCCACTCAGATTGTGGGCGGAGGCTACATGCAGACAGCCAGTTACACATCCATGACCTAAACAATCGGTCCATGTGCAAACTTTGGTGCGGGAGAACAGTTCAGTAAAAACACTAACACAAGCATATCTATATACTGTATAATATTTTATTATATAATACCTTCCTGCCCACCAAAAGTCATCCAGAAAGAAATTAACGTTTTGGAGTCAATTGAACCATATTCTTTCAAACGACTTTTATTTATTGCACTTGTGACGGCGCTGTCTTGCTCCGCCAAGGAAAACTACCGCTCTAACCCCGGGTTTTCACTGGATGCGGTTGCGGTGCGGTTGCGGTGCGGTGCGTCTTGACTGCGTGCTCCGGACGGGTCAATTTTTTTGTCAATCCACACCGGCTCCGCACAGCTGCGGTCCGGCAGCTCCGTCGCCGCCCACTT